>NC_139677.1:41042835-41767423 GCF_964106915.1 Podarcis gaigeae | reverse complement strand
CTGCTATAACCTTCGATCTTCTTTACTGTAATAATTCTGGAATAAAATTATCTAGTACCTATTTGTGGTGTGTTCTGAATAGCTTGGTCCGATCCCTTACAAGTTTTGAGAAGACGACCCTACATGAATATCCTTCACCCTTTACGTGATTAAAAAAGTCTACTCTTTCCATCTGTACCAAGAGAAAGATGAGGCAAGGGCCCATCTTCTTTCAAACAGTCCCACATTGTTTATCCTAATGGAAGCAGCATATCTAGAATATAAACAATCCATATTCACTGTGGCAAAGTTTTATTCACCTGTGTTCCTGGTACCGGTGGAAGCGGTTTCACTGCACTGCTTGCACTGTGAAGAATGTAATCTATATCAAGAATTAAGGGGGGAAAGGCTGGGTGAAATTAATGCCCTGAATCTCCACTGACAAGCAGACTTTGGAAAACCCTTATCAGGCAGCTTTGTTTATTACCATAGGAGTAATGGACTAACCCAGAGTGGGCTGCATTGTTCCCTCATTACCTTTTGAGAGCAAAATCTGGTTGAAAACAGACTGTGGGGTTACAGTGTGGACCTTGGTCTAATCCATTTATATTCCTACACTCTATACAAGCATGGTATAAACACGCTTCTTTAAAAGCCTGAACTGTTTGAAAAAGACAGTACTTAACTGCATTGTGCTGAAAACCTCAGAGTCTAAAGGGTGGTTGGGAAAAGTTCCTTCCTCCTCATCTAACTGTACAAACTAACTGGCAAACAAAACAGTGATGTTTTGTGCCAAGAACTCGGACGGAGAGCAGTATTTGCATGTAGATAGTTTGTTTTGGAAATACTTCAGCTCACTGACATTTGGAGCTTTGTAAAAACAACAGGGCATTGCTTATTTCTTTTCCAGCAAATTTGCTGTGGTTCCCCCCTCACTGTTGGGAAAGGCTCAGTCTGAGCAGTACTACTGTGCTTCCATCTGCAAGTGGGTTGCTCTTCTTCAAATAAGCCCATGTGGTAGGGCAGGCACCCCCAAACGTGGCCCTCCAGCTGTTTTGGGACTACAGTTCCCATCATCCCTGACCACTGGTCCTGTTAGCTAGGGATGATGGGAGTTGTAGTCCCAAAACAGCTGGAGGGCCGAGTTTGGGGGTGCCTGTGGTAGGGGAAAGCTAGGCTGGAACACTCCCCTCCAATATGCCAGTTTTCTATATGGACGGATTTGATTGATTGATTGATTGATTGAATGTATGGAGCAGGAGCACTCAATCATGTAAACCCCCACCTGCAATCTGAAATTATACACCCCAGATACAGAGGGCAGTACAGTATTTAACCAAGTTATACTCAGAGCAGACCTACTGAAATTAATGGCGCTAACTTAGTGATACTAAAAGGCTCAGAACCGCAGTACCTTAAGCACCACCTCTCCCCATACAAACTGACCTAGACCCTGCACTTGTCATCTAATAATAATAAGAAGAATAAGAATAATATACTTATACTCCACCCTTCTGGCTGGGTTTCCTCAGCCATTCTGTGAGGCTCCCAACAGAATTAAAACCACAGTAAAACATCAAACATTAAAAACCTCCCTAAACAGGGCTGCCTTCAGATGTCTTCTAAAAGTCAGGTAATTGTTTATTTCCTTGACATCTGATGGGAGGGCATTCCAGAGGGCGGGTGCCACTACCAAGAAGGCCCTTCTCTGTGTCCCCTCTCCCTGAGCGGTTTGGAGAGTGGCAACACAAGAAAGGACCTTTCCTGTAGTGGCTCCCTGGTACCATTGGGACGGTTATGATTTTTTTTCTGTGACTGTTTTATTGTTTCTTATTATTGTGTTATGTCAATTATGTTTTTAATGTTGTACACAGTCCTGGGATCTTTGGATAAAGGGCGGTATATAAATTGAATAAATAATAGATCATAATAATTTCAGTGGGCTAAACTGAGTTGAATGTCGCCCATAATAATTACTCACACCATGCATTTAAATCCTTAGGACAATGCTTTAAACAGTTATGGTGGTTTCCCTCAAAGAATTATTGGAGCTGTTGTTCGTTAAGGAAACCTCTATTCCACTCCAAGAACTACAATTCCCAGAGTGCTTTAACAGTCAGTCACTCTTCACATGGGCTTACTGTTACTGACATCTTTGTTGCTTTTATTGCAAAAGTGTGGTTTTGGTCTGTATACTGCCTTGTGATATTTTATATGAAATGGCAGTTTGTAAAAAGAAAGAAAGAAATGCAAATGCCTAAGAAAATAAAAATAAAATAATTAATATTGGAAAGGGCACAAAAAGCCTCAAATTTCCATTGTATGAATGATAGAAAGAGATGAAACAACACATTACACTTTCCCCAGATTATGCATCCAGGAGCCGCTTTGCAGGTTTGATTGCAGCACAGGAACTTCCCGTTGGAATAGAATCTGCTGTGGTACTTGTTTAGTAAATCTGTATTGCCCAGAATCTCTGGAAAGCATAGAAAACAGAGGAGGTGGGGGGTGGCAGGGGAGAGAGAGGAAGAGACTGAAAATGTTTTCTGCTATAAAACAATAACCTCATATAGACTAATAGTTCAGATGTAGGGCCAATTCACATGGACAAGGTGCGAATGCTGAGAATATGGACTGAGGTCAGGGCTGGCCCTGCCATTAGGCAGATGAGGCAACAGCCTCAGCAAGCAAATGTTCAGGGATGGAAACCAGTGGCGAGGTCATAGTGGATAGGGCTGTGGTTGCCCCAGGGCCTAGCCTGCACCTCCTAGGTTGCTACACTCAGAAAGAGTGGAAGATGTTGTCCTGCTGCAAGTCTCGAAGTAAGATTCAGCCAGGGGTCCGGTCAACTTTTGCTCATGGAACAGGAGGGACTCCATTTTGATTTTCGGCTCAGGCTGCACAATATTGTGGACCAGCCTTAACTGAGTATATCAGTGCAGTGTTAACTGTACTAACAGTTTTGAAATGGTTGACACTGCACTTCTATATACGTTCTGCTCAAAAGGAAGCTTCAATGGGACTTATTCCCAGGTCAGCAGATATGGGATTGTAGCTTTAGCCTCTGGTTCAGAGCTCCCGAGTCCTCTGTTACTTTAAAGCATTTATATACCACTTTACATCACCTTAAATTTCAAGGTAATGTACAGCATAAACATAAAATAAGACACTAAAGCAAAGGTAAAATCAACAGATAAAATCAGACGACTTCTTTTTTTTATTGCTCATACTGAACTTCAACCTGAGATGGCTTTCCTCATTCTCTTTCATGAAGGGGGCAGTTTTGCACACATGGGAAATGCCTTATTTACACGTGTGTGTGTGTGCGTGTGTGTGTGTGAGCGCCTTCCAACAAGCCTTTTAAATTGAGATCTTTCCCAGGCTGCATCTGTATTTGAATTGTTTCAAAGGTGTTTGTAAAGACGTTTCGTCATTTGTTGTTTGGTGCCCTGGGCTCCTTTGGGAGGAAGAGCAGGGTATAAATTACATGAATAAATACCAAGCCAGAACATTGATCCATCGGGCTTAGTGCTACCTACACTCAAAGTAGCTCTGAAAGGGCTAAGACAGGGGATACCCCCAGACCTACCAGAAAATCCTGGAGCTGTCCGAATGCAAAGCAGATGCTCTGGCACTTCCTTATGAAGCTTTCTGCTTCCACTGGAATGAACAGGGCAGCTGTGTGTGTGTCCATCAGCCCTCAAAATGTCAAAGAAGCACTGACGTTGAACTTGGGGTGCAGGCATATACACTATGTGTGCTAAAAACCAGAGCCGTAGCTAGGTGATCTTGCGCCCCTGGCAGAACCATCCAGATTGTGCCCCTAAAGATAAAGGGTGTCTAGACCTAGACCTAGACCTGACCATTAGGTCTAGTCGTGGCCGACTCTGGCGCTCATCTCGCTTTATTGGCCGAGGGAGATAGAGTACGGCTTCCGGGTCATGTGGCCAGCATGACTAAGCCGCTTCTGGCGAACCAGAGCAGTGCACGGAAACGCCGTTTACCTTCCCACCTGAGCGGTACCTATTTATCTACTTGCATTTTGACGTGCTTTCGAACTGCTAGGTTGGCAGGAGCAGGGACCAAACAACGGGAACTCATCCCGTCACGGGGATTCGAACCGCCAACCTTCTGATCTGCAAGTCCTAGGCTCTGTGGTTTAACCCACAGCGCCACCCGCGTCCCTTAGATTGTGCCCCTAGCCACAGATAAATTGGCTCTTCTTTCTGCCTCTCCTCCAACCATGCCCCTTGCACCCATTCAATTCCTCACATACTTCACCTTGTAATGAATTCTTTTTTTGTAATGAATTCTGATTGAAGGATGCTGAAACAGAAAGAGGTCACCAAGATGGGGAAGGCTGACCTAGATGATGGTATATAGGCATCTCCCCACTTATGTGCGGGTTACTTTCCGGGCCCCTGCGTGCATAAGTGAAGTTGCATAAAGTGAGGAGCAACCCACTTTAATAGGGAGGAGGGCATGGGAGCCAGCTCCTTGGGGTTCCTTCGCCTCGTCATATAATATTTGACTCCCCACCCATTAATGGGCATTGCCATTCAATTAGCAAGCATGCGCTCTATCTTGATTATACAGGGTGGTACTTACCTGCTCCCCCCCATATATTTTATTTACCCTTGAAGGAGGGTGTCCGAGAGGAGAGAGAGAGACAAGTGACTCTAGAGTAGGCAGGCAGGACAGGGCGCCTGGTGGAGGGTCTTGGCAGCTGATTTTGCAGGGGCCCCCTCACCTGCGCCCCTGGCAGGGTCCCACCTCACCATCCACTAGCTATGACCCTACTAAAGCCTAGCCAGCCACCATAAAACACATATGCCATTTAGATTGTTACAAAAATTAGTTTTCAATTTCAAAGCGGCTAATCTGCTAAAAAAAAAAAGTTCAATTGGTTGACTGAACTCTGAAAGCCTCCCATCGGGTTTTCTTCTTCAAGCTGTTCTGTAAAGAGCTTTCTCACAAAGGCACTATCAATTTCCTTAAGTCAGCCAAGGTTCATTATGCTACAGTGGTACCTCGGGTTACAGACGCTTCAGGTTACAGACGCTTCAGGTTACAGACTTTGCTAACCCTGAAATAGTACCTTGGGTTAAGAACTTTGTTTCAGGATGAGAACAGAAATCACACAGCGGCAGCAGGAGGCCCCATTAGCTAAAGCGGTGCTTCAGATCAAGAACAGTTTCAGGTTAAGAATGGACCTCCAGAACGAATTAAGTTCTTAACCTGAGGCACGATTGTATTTGGAATGGAAATCTTTTCAGGTTAGCTGTTAAACCTTAAAGAGTCCTCAGAGTCTGATGAAACAGCTTGTTACCTTTATGCAAAGCTTCCAGCCATCGGCTTCGGCTCTCTTCGTTTGCAGAGAAAACATACAGGAGGCCACCTTTGTACACAATCTATGCATAGGAGGAAACAGTTTTGTAGTTACTGCGCACTAAAATAAATATTGCACTGCTGGCCTGCCAGATGCTGGTGTATTTCATGCGTGATATGGATGAAACCAGTATAATTTCAGACTCTGCCATGTGCAGAGAGTTATAAATTACAGTGCATGGGGGGGGGGGGAGGTAGATGAATTAATTCAAGCTGTGCATACAACAGATTTGAATGTGTATATTTGGGGAATCAGTCTGAGCTGGGTTTAGATCTGAATCCAGAATCAATATCAGCATAAAAATAAAAAATAAAATGATAAGACGCAATAGCAAAAATATTATCAGCCCAAAAATTCAAATAAAAGAAAAACATGTCATCAAAAAGCAGCGTTGCACCCAGCATTTATCATAATAACAGCAGAAATGAGTTTAAAACAGCTCCCTATGCCTCAAATGATCTTTCAAAGCATACTTTGCAGCAAAGTATTATCTGGAACAAGACAGGCCACTGCCCTAGAAAGGGTGTTCCAAATACGGAAGTTCTGTGGAAACCAAATAATTCATCTCCTAGATGATGTTAACTTTTCGGTCATTTCCTCTGAATCACAAGTCATTTGGTGGCATTCAAACCGTAAAACACACCAGGAAGCATCCACCAAGCAAATCTCCAAAAAGATGGCTTTATATTGTTGCATGCCATCCCAATTTCCAAGCAGTGCAAGGCTCCAGGTGCTTGCCCTCGGTTCAGTTTCCCGGGACTGAGGGGAAACGGAGACTGTGGTGTTTTTAGGATGTATGGTTTATTTATACATATATACAACCTGAGCCTACGATGGAAGGGCTAACGGCATTAACACCCCAAAAAGGTCTTTCTTCTTCCTTGGATTCAAACAGGAATCAGGCATGACTCTGTCTCTCCCAAATGCGCAGCCTGCTGCCTGCCCCTTCTCCTTTCTAGCTCTTTCTTTTCCAACTCCCAGCACTGGCCTTTGCCTACCAGTGAGTTGAAGGAGGATGGCTCACCTATTTGTTATCCGGCACAGAGCCACTTCTTTTGTTACCTCATTGGCCCATTACCTCACTAGGAAGCTAGCCTGCCTATTCCAGGATTTGAATCCGTGCTGGATCCAGGAATTAAAGGGGGCTCAGGCATACAGTCTACCCACCCTAAACTCATAACAACACACTTGCCAAAACATCTGGTAAAGGCTTCCTTTCAGCATTGCTGCATTTAAGTTATTGGAGGAGACTTTTTTTCAAGATATCTGAACAAGTATACCAAGCCACTTAAGGAGGTCTTTTGGCTGAAACGTCTTGGGCCACCAGTATATATTCATCAACATGCTGAGGCAGGGCTTTCTCTTTTTGGGGGGGCATTCAAACTATAGGCACCATCCAGCAAAATATGAATTTGCTACTGAAAATATTTTATTGTATACAGTTTTACCTGGAAGGGATACTGCCTCTCTGGCGGGGCTGGTTCATCTAGATTCACTTCCTCCGCACATCGAATTTTCTTAATGTCAATTGATCCTTTTCTGGTTCCTTTTTTCTAAGAACATAAAAGGAAGTAGGGAGAAAGTTTCCAACACCCATAAGAAGGAATACATAACATGAAAAGGTGTTAGCCAGAGGTTGAATACCCAAGAATCTCTTACCCGCTTACACTGCATTCTAAGAAATCTATTTCTCACCTCTTTGTCATATTCATAGTAGGAAAGGCTTGTTTTCGTAAGAACAAAGAGTCGTTCTTTGTAATTATTTGGAGATATTTTTTTCTTTTGCTGAGACTTCTTCATCAGCAACTCTTCTAGAATGATTCTGTTCTCCATGGTTTCCATTTTATGGTCACTAAAAGAGCAGGAAATGTTCCAAGTTAGAGAGCACCAATTAACCAACTGCAAAACTGAATCAAATTTGCAATTAAAATAATTCACTGTCAAATCTGAGTCTAGAACATAGCCCTTGTTACATATTATTTACCTACTCTCAAAATAAACAGCAACATAGAAACATTAGTTCCTTTGACTAAAATATAATGCTTGTAAATAGTCCCATTTATTCCAGTGGATCTTGACTTTCAAATATGCATTTATAAATATAACCCAAGCAAAATTATGTGCAAGATGGCAATTCTGAAGCAAAAAACCCAACAAATTAAAGTGAGCAACAAAAGGAAACATCGGTATATTTCCTAGATTGTACAGACGTAAAGAAGGCTCCCAGGCTTAATCCCAAATATCACTGGAAATGTCAAAAACTTAACTTGCACTTATTTTAAAAAGGTTATATGCGTACAGGAATACTAAAAGGCAGTAGAATTCATTATGTGTTGCTATAAGGCGTACAAAATACTAATACTAATAAAATAAAATAAGGAGAAATGAGGCTTACCTCAACAAGGAACTTCCTATGGAGACAATATTCCTCTTCTCATGATGGATTCAAGAGGAAGTATCCTTCTCATTGCTTCTTTTACATATTTACCAAATATAGGAATGTCTTTCAGATGTTATTTGCATACAACTCATATTGTCCAACATCCCCTTTCCCAGTTATAACACACCTGTCTCTTGTTAGTTCGTCCATTTTTTGTACTAAGAGAAATATTTTCCAATGAATTGTTTAGGGTACGTTTTCACAAAGCGACACAACTGGAGTTTTTATTTCTTGTCTGCCACTGTGGGAATGAATGCCCTTTCTGTGCAAATGTGATAGTTCCCCCCTCCCAAGAAATCTGGATAACTGAAGTTAGGACTGCTGCACCAGACAACGCTCTCCCCATTTTGATTTTCACATGCGTAGTGCTTTTAAGGAAGGTTGAACTATTTCCTAGGTAGAAATATTAATTATGAGAATTATAAAAAAAAAAGAATCACACTCAGTGATATTTATTTTGTTTCTTCTTTCAACTTCTCTGCTATCTTTCTTCTAGGGCACTTCCACACAGCTGTTTATTGTGGATGTGGTGCTGCTCAGGCATGCATGTTTTGTGTTGCATCCACACAACATCATCCTCATCAAAATGGCACCCCATATTTCCCCCTTTAATCCAGTTTGATCCAGGCTTCCTAGAAAACCTGATAAATAAATGGGGGATGAGAACCCCACACTTAGCAGGAATGGTAAATTTGGTTTAAATTGGAAGGAGCGGGGAATACGAGGTGGCATTTTGATTAAGAATGTACCATGTGGACGCTGGAAAAAATTCCACTCATGAGCAGCACTGAATTCACAAATTAGCACCTTCCAGCTTGTCTCATTTTGTAGTTCTTGGAGTTTCCATAGTTGTAAAGACCTCATTTCCTCTTGTACCCTGTTGCACTTCCTTTCCTCCAAGCAACCAGGATGCAGCTTTCCTCTGTTGGGTTATTTTGAAATCAGATACCGCTTCAGAACTGTTATAAGGAAAAACTGCTCTGGGGGCACTCAGGGAACAGTTTTTTTCTTTTAACAAAAGTAATTTTGCACAAATACTACTACACAGTATGTGGTATGTTTTTTAAAAAATAAATCTCACCCCATGGCAAATGTAAAATGTGAAAACTTGGCAGAGGTGAAGTCACCGTATTGTTAACTTACAGTGTTGTGGCATACATACCTATTCAGAAGCAAATATTTGTGTTTAATGGAGCTTACTCCCAAATGGATGTAGTGGGTGTAGGCTTGCAGTAATCAAACCAGATTCAGATTGGAGCTGTACTAATTTGCAGACCGGGTTTAGGGGGTGGGGACACACACACCCAAAAAGGCATAGTCCTTGACAGACCCATGCAGAGCTTGTCTGAGGCCTAGGGCAGCGGTCTTGTTGGAATAAAGTTATAAACTCAAACAAAAAATGCAGGAAACCCTGTCCCGCCCTACAAGGCTCATGTCAAGTGAAGGCCTACCTGGCCTGATCCTTGATAGTACTGTACAAAGATGCACCACTATGATTAACGGCAGCTACCAGAAGAATAAGAAATTGAGATAACAAGCTTTTTTATTATTATAAAAGAATGAAAATAGTTTGTTGAATATTTATGAAAAAAATATAAACAGATAAGAACATTGGCAGTATTACTGTATTGTAATAACCTGCAGTTTCATAAGGGTGCGTATTTAAAGTAGATGAATAAATGAGCCAAATTAAGTTAATTTGGACATGCAGGAGATATTAAAAATAAATTTTAAGGAAACACAGAAAAAGGGGGAAGGAAGTCAAGTTTTGAAATGTTAAAATGATTGTAAAATTAGTGAAATGTATAAATCTGAAAAGCTTTAATAATAGTAAAAACTATGGTTAATGGCAGCAAGGTAGATTAGGCTGGGTTATTGACTGACCCAACAACAATCGACTGTTGTTTATTGAGATAATAAAACTGGTTTGTCTGCCTTTTGGTGCAGAATATCAGGAATGGAACACAGCAGCCGAACCACCGAGGGCAGGGAAGATACTTCCTTTCGTAGCTTTGGGTTTTTGTTTCTTATCTCCTGGTTTTGCCCATGAATGTAATTCATTTACAGTTACGGATGTTCATCTATACATATGTACGTGTATATATTCTAAAAATATTCCCCAACTATGTTGTTTCTACTCTGAGTCATGGTTTACGGCTGACACCACTGGGAGTGCAGGACTCTTGCACCTTTAACAACTGTGTGGAAGGTAGCCATGAAACAGGGTTAGCCTCCCCTAGTTGGAAAACGCCATTGCAGCAAAAGCTTCGCCTGTCAATATTCCATCTCCCAGGAATTTCACTAATGGCTTTTCAGCCCACCATTTTGCTTTGGGGTCCTGCATGCCAAAGAGAGCTCCAATTTCCAGAGGGCAAAGTGTACATGCGAACGTGTGCCTCTGTGTCCGGGGCCAGGAAAATCCTGGTGGCCCCCACCTCAAGGCTCTCCGCCAAAAATTTTTCCTGCCCTTGCTGGAGAAGTCAGGGGTCGCACCTGGGACCGTCTGCACGCAAAACAAATGCGTGACCACTGCGCTGCTGCTGCTGCTGCCCACCCTACACCTATGCCTTGGGACTACGTTTGTGCTGCGTGCGACTGGATCTGATCCTGCCAGATCCCTTCTTCTGGTGCATGTCTCCTTTATGCAACCCAGCTGTGTGCTGGGAGGAGGGGGGATTAATTTCCAGACCGGAAATGTCTCCCGGGCAACGGAGGGAATCACAAACACGCCTCCTCGCCTTCCCTTGTTTACAAACGGGCTCTCGGAGGTCCCGCCTCTTAAAAGCCGATAGGGTGGCTGCCCTGCTCGTTTGGACAAAAAGGGGCAGGGCACAGCCAATTTTAGAAATGGGCGGGAGCACTTTGTCCGGGCGTTCCTATCCTTTGGAAAGGGCGATCCTTCCTTTGCATAATAATATTTGCGCTTTATAATGATCGCGGTGGCAGGTGGAGTCCAGCGCCACCTTTCGAGCGGAATCCCAAACGCCTCTCTCGTTCCTCGGGAGTAAATGTCACTTAGTCCCATCGGAGCTGCCGGGATCCGATGCACCGCTTACCCGGGAGTAAGCCCCGTTGGAACACAGCGGGGTTTGCGCTTGAGTAAACCTGCCCTGTGAGTCTGCTTCGACTCGCAGCTTTATGCAACTCGCCCACGCCCTTAGCGCTATTGTAGTTGCACTATCCGGCCCTCCCGTTTGTTTGCTTTACACATTATGCTTTTGTAAAAAAGAAAGTCTAGTGATCTGCTGAGTCACACCGAGCTTGCTGTTTTCCCCAGCACTTCAGCAAGCAGCGTTTTCTGCCGGGTTTGTCCATCTCAGATCGGGGAGAAGGTAGGGAACCGATAGTGGAGAAGAAGAAAGGGAACAGCTGCGGGACCATGTGGGCGGGAGGGAATTAAGAAAGCAAAGCAAACTTCTGATGGGCATATTTGCGAAGGGGAGCAAAGAAACTGTGGGATTCTAGGCATTTGCTCCTCAGGGGTAAGTCCCGGTGAGTTCCGTAGGAACTTAGGTAAAGTGTGCATAGGATTGCCAGCTTAAAACTATTGACTAGTTGAAAAGAAAATCCATTTGCTAAAGGGAGCGTGTCGCCCGTTTGCCTGACTTTGATGCCTTCAGGCTCAGACAGAGAGATTGTGGCTGAACGCTATTTAAGAAGCACGTCTTCTTTTGGGCAGGTGGTGTGAGGTTTCTTTTTAGGACTTGGTGCTGTTTCCCCAAGGATGGCTGCAAGGAAAGTTGTCAAAACGGTGCTGAGCAGGGAACAGGCGGAAGGAGTTGGCGCTCGGGTTCGCAGAAGCATTGGGAGGCCTGAGGTAAGGCGCTGGTTGTTTCTGTTTCACATGATGCCCGAATGCAGCCTTGGCCAACTTGGTGCCCACCAGTCATTTCGGACTAAAACTCCCATCAACCTAGCCAGCTCCTGGTCATCCAAAATTGTCACTCCTTTGTGGTGTTAAGGGGTGGCTAAGGGTAACTGAGCTCCAGATATTTTGTGTCACCCCTTTCCCTCATTGCCTATCCCTTTCCATTCCTATTTTGCACTTTCTCTCTATTTAAAAACTTACCTTAGAGCAGTGGTACCCAACCTTTTTTTGGCCATGCCCCACCTAAGCATCTCTAAAATCCTGATGCCCCCTCCCTGTGACATATAATTCTTATTATTCAAAAATGTGGAGGAAGCCTAAAAGGCCATTAACTGTTAATAACTCATACTTGATTTGCCCCATTTAAAAATCAGATTTCCCCACTGTGGGTTGTGTGTCCCACGTTGGGAACCACAGCCTTCGAGGGTTCAAATGCCCATTTGTCCATGAAGCTCATCGGGGTGACCTTGGGCCAATCACAGCCTCTCAGCCTAACCTACCTCACAAGGTTGTTGTGGGGATTGAATGAGGAGGGACAGATGAACCTTGAGCTCCTTTTAGAAGAAAGGTGGAATACAAGTCCAATAGATAATAGTAAACTTGTAGGCACAAATTTGTACCTTGGGTTCTTTAAGTACCTTGCTATTGGTGTATGTATGTTAGGGTGTTTGATGGGGAGCGTAACACAGGGGTGGCTAAGTCAGGGACCTGATGAAGCCCCCCCCCCCAAGCTTATTTTTATCCCCACCTCCCTCAAATCCTACCAGGTTTCACAGTGGCAGCAAAAAAGTGTATTTTTTAAAAAAGGAGATTTAAACCTCTCCACCTAGCAACCTGGTTCATACGAAGACCACACCCTCCTTGTCATCGTATCAATAATGAGCAGAGGAGAGCCATAGCCTCTGCCTCAGGTGATCGGCATGCTCATGCAAGTGTGTGGCACCTCAAGCCCAAAAAAGGATTAGCCTCCCCGTTTAAAGCAGATTCTTTTCTCTATACTGTCATCTCCAGGGTCCACTGATAACTTGAAAGACATAAGGTGCGATGGCGCTGTGGGTTAAACCACAGAGCCTAGGGCTTGCCGATCAGAAGGTTGGCAGTTCGAATCCCCATGACGGGGTGAGCTCCCATTGTTTGGTCCCAGCTTCTGCCAACCTAGCAGTTTGAAAGCACGCCCAAAGTGCAAGTAGATAAATAGGTACTTCTCCGGCAGGAAGGTGAATGGCGTTTCCATGTGCTGCTCTGGTTTTGGTGTTCTTTTGCACCAGAAGCGGCTTAGTCATGCTGACCACATGACCTGGAAAAACTGTTTGCGGACAACGCTGGCTCCCTTGGCCTGTAAAGCGAGATGAGCACCGCAACCCCAGAGTAGTCTGTGACTGGACTTAACTGTCAGGGGTCCTTTAGCTTTACCTTTAACAGCATGGGTACTCTCCCCTTCTGGCAATTATGTTGGTAGTTCCCAAATTCTTTACCAGTTAACTCGAATTGAATTCTGAACAGAACAACCCTGCGAGGTAGGCTAGGTTGAGAGTGACTGACTGGCCCCAGATAAACCCAGTGAGCTTCCATGGCTGTGGGAGATTTGAACCCTGTCCTCCCAGGGCCTAGATCTCAACACACTAACCACTACAACACACTTGACTTTCCTCCAAGTTTGTAGCTTGGTTTTGAGGCAGAGGATCTTCTCCCCCTGCAACTTCAGACCCTTTACCTGGAGCTGCTGCAGATGGTTTGAGCAAAGCATCTTTCTCCTGAGATGCTTACCTGGGGGCTGTAGGTAAGGTAACCCCATGCTGTGTGCCTTGATAGAGGAGTTAGGTGTTCCCTGGCTAAGGCTGTGAACATCAGTGGAGTGCCTTGAGTGCCTGCAGGTGAACTCCCATGGGTGGGGCTATAGAGGGAATGGGTGCTATCATTTGGCATTCTCCATTGACTTCAGTAACTTAATGTCACTTAATTGGGGCAGGAGTGACTTGAGCAAGCATAGTATACTGACATAAACTTTCATGTTAACTTAGAAATAAATCTTGTTGAATTCAGGTAGGGTTATGATTGCAACCTAAGACCCTTGTGCCATGCCACAAACTCTGCCTATCATTATCATCATCATTATTATTATGCATTTTATGGCAATGTAAACCCACTGTGTCCAACATCTTTGTGTTCCACAGCTGCATAGGATTTAGCATTGAACTCACCCAACAGATTTATCACCCATTTTTTACAGAGCAGCTTGTGATCTGAGTAAAATAAATTATCACTAAAACGACACCAATGACAATAAAATACTAGCATGGATTAAACACGGGGGCACATCAGAACAAGAGTTGGCACTGAGTCGGGGTGAGAGGCTTGCCCCAAAAGCCTTGACAGCTTTCCTAAAAAGCACTTTCATCCTCATCAAGTGGCTGTGATTGGAGAACAGGACCACACAAGTTCAGTTGTACATGGTCTCTCTCAAGCAAGTCACTTAAAAAAAAATAATTGTAAAATTCTTGCTGTTTTAATTTTCAGTTGAAAAATCTGGATCCGTTTCTGCTGCTTGACGAGTTCAAAGGAGGAAAACCGGCTGGATTTCCTGATCACCCTCACCGAGGTTTTGAGACTGTAAGTTGTTAAGGCGTGCATGCCTATGTCTGCCGGTTTTTACCATTGCTATAGTACATAGTCTGGGAATGGGCCACAGCTCAAGGGATAGAGCCCGTGGTTTGCATGCTGAAAGTAGCAGGTTGAGTCCCCAATGACATCTTCAGGTAAGACTGGGAGAGAGAATCCCTGTCTGAAACGCTGGAGGGTTGTTGTCACTCAGTGTAGACAATACTAAGCTAGCTGACCAGCGATCTGATTCTGTAGAAGGCAGCTTGCTATGTTCCTGAGGCCAGCTAACTTGGGCCTCAACCCATGACAGGTCTCACATGAGACTCATTAAAGAGTTGTTTGTTTGGCTGGTTCTGTGAGATCTCTTCCCCTGCGGGGAGGAGAGAGAGAAAACACAAGAGCCTACAGAGGCTGCCCACTGTCCTTCATTCCTATATTCCAGTTGAAGTGGCCTACATTGCCCTCTCAGAAAGCCCGGGCTATGAACGAACAGAGATATCATCTTTACAATGAAGTAATTCTCATTCTTTTATTAGTGGCACGGCAAGTCATAGCCCCAAACCAGAAAAGTCTGATTCTCTACCTGTGGAGACAAAAGGTCACATTAGTGGAAAGGCTAGCTAAACACATGAAAGCTTCGTCTGGCAAGCAATTTCATACAAACGCTGCACCCTTTTATGCCTTTTCTGTTGAGTGGCCTCTCCCACAAATGCACATGCAATTATGGCAGACTGTATTCCTGTTTACGGTCTTTTTTTCTTTTTAATTACAGTGGAAAATCGGTAAAATACATTTAACGTCCTACATTTCAAGCACATGGCTCCCCCGTAAGACTCCTGGGAACTGTAGTTTACCCTTCACAGAACTACTATTCCCAAAACCCTTCGCAAACATTTGCCAGGATTCTTGTGCTTTAAATACATGGTGTGTATACAGCCCGTGTCTTTGCTGTCTTATTCTACAGTTTTAATGGATGCCTCCTGTTGCGAACGTTATTATGTACAGCGCTTAGTGAGGTTTCCCTGAATAGCAGTGTATAAATCTTTCAAATATCTGTAAAAATTCTAGAATTACCAAAAAAACCCACCAAACCTCTTACAGTACCTTAAAGACTTAGCAGTTCTACTATGGCCTGACTGTGTGATCCGGAGTCTGAAAAAGGCTATGCTACAAAAAGACTTGCTCATCTTTAAGGTTATGCCAGACTCTTCTTAATGCTTTTGCTGTAACAGATTGTGGAACATTTCTTACATCCCGCCAGCAGGCGGCTCTGCTCAGCAGCAGTAGAGGCAAGGATGAGTTTGTGCAGGGCAAAATGATTTCTTAGTGAACACGAGACTTGCAGGGAAAATCTCTTTAAAGATCACCGGCTTTTTAAGCGAATGCATTATCAAATCCAGTGGGTAATAGGGAATACCTTTATAGGTACACAAAAGTAAAAAACAACAACACAAAACCACCCAGGAATTTATTGGGATTTCACCAATGTGACTGTGTAGGAATACAGTCCAACTAAATATTTATGGGAAAATCACACCTATTTTCCCAGTTCATTCTTTCACTAGCAATATGATTTGTCCCTTAAAGTACATTCATTTTATTGGCTTTCAGTTCCCCTCATCTATGCCTCCCCCTCTTCCAGTGTTGCTTTTAGTTTGTACAATAAGTATGCAGGATATCATTCTACCATGTCTAGTTTAAATGAAAAACAGAATGTCTCTGTCTTTGGGGTACCACGAGATACCATGGGGATCAATACAGTACAGTGTAGTGCCATTGATTTCAGTGGGAAAACATTAACAGTCTGTCTAACTCCTGTTTAAATCAATAAGATTATAAAATGTTAACTGGCTGAATTATACCCAATATTTATTTGCTCTATGGGTTTGTTGTTGTTGTTTTTGCTTGCTTATTTTAAGCTGTATTTTTACTGGAAATGTTATTGTAAGTCTCATATGGCTTTGTTCCATGTTTGGAAAATAACAATGTCATTTAGATTACAGTTCACTGGGCTTCAGACTACAAACTCCGTTGGAACAAATGCCTTCATGATTGTCAGATGAGGCCATAAAACCTGCTGTGAGCTTGGGCTTCCCTGATGCTCTAAATCTTCTCTTTCTCAGGTAACATACTTACTGGCAGGCGGCTCCATGGCCCATGAGGACTTCTGTGGCCACGCAGGTAGACTGAATCCAGGAGATTTGCAGGTAAGGTGAAGTGATGAGAACAGAGGTTGCCCTGTCTTGCCCTTTCACTTTGAAATTGGTTTTGAAGACTAGATGTTTTGCAATGTATTTCCCCCCGCTCTGTCGTCTTCCTAGTACAGTGGTACCTCGGGTTACATACGCTTCAGGTTACATACGCTTCAGGTTACTGACTCTGCTAACCCAGAAATATTACCTCGGGTTAAGAACTTAGCTTCAGGATGAGAACAGAAATCACGCGCCGACAGCGCAGCTGCAGCAGGAGGCCCCATTAGCTAAAGTGCTGCTTCAGGTTAAGAATGGACCTCCGGAACGAATTAAGTACTTAACCCGAGGTACCACTGTACACTGATTTCTGTAATGAGGAGCCTGTGACCTCTCCACTCCTCCAGATTTTGTTGGGACCCGGATTGCCAGCAGCCCCCCATGGCCAGTGGGTCAGGGACGATGGGAGTTTGTGGTACAACAACATCTGGAGTGTCACAGGATCCTCCCTTGGGGCAAACCATTGGACTTCAGGATTCCCTGCATCCCAATTTGAGGTGGGTTACAGTGGTGGTACCACCACTCCGTTAAGTTTGTTTGAAAGAGATGAGGTTGGGGAGCTATTTAGGTATCCGGGAGGAGAGGAGAGCTCCCCTGCCTTGAATTGTTTGCAGAAGAGGGAGTTTTGTGAGATGCGGTTTTTCCTACCCGGCCTAAACATCCTCTTCTGTATAAACTTCTCCAGATAGGAGCTCTGCCTTCCCCTGCATTTGGTCATCCTAACTAGAAAAAGAATTAAAGTGGCTTCACTTTGGGATTGAAGATGGAACCTAGATCTGAAAAGAGTGAAGACCGATAATTGTAGACAGGGGTAGTTAACCTGTGACAAACCGCCCCCCCCCCCCATCATCCTTGGTCATTGGAGAAGTCTGGTTAGGGTTGGAGTTCAGCAACATCTGGGGGGGGGGGGTCACAGGTTAGCCTGTTCCTGTTACAGATGATGTTAAAGCTTCCAAATCCAATTCATTCTAATACAACATTCTAAAGACCTTTAATGCAACCCTACATGTCTATTTAGACCAGGGTTTCCCAAACTTGACTCCAGCTGTTTTTGGACTACGATTCCCACCATCCCTCACCACTGGTCCTGCTAGCTAGGGATGATGGGAATTGTAGTCCACAAAAGAGCTAGAGACCCAAGCTTGGGAAACCTTGATTTAGACATACGCCCCATGAAGTTCAATGGGGCCTTACTCCCAGGTAAGCGTGCATAGGATTATTGAAGCCCTAGGATATTTACATTCTGGGTCAATTCCCATCATACCACAATCCGCCATGAAACTTTTTGTTTCCTAAGTGTTTAAAACTCATGGATTATTTTTAGCTAATAGCATAACAAATTATTAGACCTGTATTTTTGCATCTTGTTGCGCTTTGGCTAAATAATGCGAGGTGGGGTTGCCAGCTTTGAGCACAACACTAGATCGTGTGTGCAATTTGGTGGGATGGGACTAGGAACTGAGTTTATGCTTCACTTCAGCTTCTGCAAAGCAAAATGTTTCAATTCTCTTACCTGCTCCTTTACCTTTTGGCATATAGTGGATGACAGCCGGCCGTGGCATTCTCCATGCAGAGATGCCATGCACTGAGGAGCCAGCCCACGGCCTGCAGCTTTGGGTCAACCTGAGAAGCTCTGAGAAAATGATTGAACCCCAGTACCAAGAACTCAAAAAGGAAGAAGTCCCCAAGCCTTCGCAGAACGGCGTGAGTGTGTCCGTCATTTCAGGAGAGGCACTGGGCGTAAAGGTAAACACATTTGCTGACAAACTAGTGAAAAGAGGCCTCTTTTAAAAAAAACTGTGAACAGTTCTGATAGTTATCTTATGGCTTAGCACAACCTGCAGCCTTTTAAAAAGTGAGTCCCTTGTCTTAACTATACCTTCAGGAGGGGGGAGGGGGAGGTAAAGCCACTGCAGGGCAAAATGAGGGTGTTTGTGAGTGACTTTTCCTTCTCTGATAAGGTGCAGTAAAATTACGGGGCAAGTTACTGTGTACTCCTTGTGTTTACGTAGTCCACATGCTATTGGGGAAGGAGTCCACACTACTGTATTTCCTTGGAAAGCGTATCTGTTGGCAAGGAAAAAGTGGAATGGAAAGAGCCCTTATATACAAAAGGATCTGCTTGCAAAGAAACTCTGTGACCTATGCGCTTAGATTTGTTTGCATGAAAGGCCTGCAGCCAGCTCAGTGATGGAGGAAGCTGTGCTCTCCCTTCTCCTCCTGAACAGAGCCGCTGGCTGGAAAGAAAGCCACACTGCGATTTGAAGGCAGTTCCCACACGGTGCTCCTTCAATGGAGCCCTACTGCCACAAAAAGATGTGTACTGTTCAACCTTCCCCAACCAAATGACATTTTCGACTACAAGGCCCATCAGTCCTAGCCAGTATGGCTTGGGGTGATGGGAGTTGGAGTCCAATGACCTCAGGAGAGCACCAGGTTGGGGGTGGCTATCCAAGACTTATGCTAGATAATAATAATAATAAATTTATTATTTATACCCTGCCTGCCTGGCTGGGTTTCCCCAGCCACTCTGGGCGGCTCCCAACAGAATATTAAAAACACAATAAAACATCAAACATTTAAAACTTCCCTAAACAGGGCTGCCTTAGATGTCTTCTAAAAGTCGGGTAGTTGTTTATTTCCTTGACATCTGATGGGAGGGTGTTCCACAGGGCGAGCACCACTACTGAGAAGTCCCACTGCCTGGTTCCCAGTTACCTCACTTCTCGCAGTGAGGGAACCGCTAGAAGGCCCTCGGAGCTGGACCACAGTGTCTGGGCAGAACGAAGGGGGTGGAGACTACAGGCACCGTCAGTGTCTCTAGCAAATGTTTTCTGGCTGCATGTTCCCCCTCAACCTGTCATATGCTTAAAATTCCAATTCACTGAAGTTACATGTTTCAGCTAGTTAATTATGTAACCCCTCAGGGTCAGACAAGTGGAAAACAAGCAGGCCAGCCGTGCTACATCTGCCATTTGTAGGGATCTGAATGACTGAGCCTTTAGTTTTAAGAGGATGTAATTGTATGGGATATCATCCCTTTTCCTTTCTGGAAAGTGTTTTTACTGTCAGTGAGATGCTGTGAGATGTATGAATTATTATTAATAGCATCTCACTTTCAGGAAGCAGTGCCTGTATAGTCAAGCCGTGGTTTGTTCTTACGGCAAGGGAGAAAAGGAGCTGGGGCCTTGTCGGAGGAGGTTGAGTCTCAAGGGTCGTAATCTTGGTATTTTAAGCAAGCATTTTATTGGGTTTCCCCCCCTTCTTTTTAACAAGCTGCCTTGCTGTGGCCCATCTAGAAGCACATAAAATAAGTGAGCGAGTCTCATCCTATATACTGTCGAGGCATGCCTTGGTGATATACTGGAATGTGGCTCGCAAAGGAAGCCGGACGCCTTTGTTCTTGCAGTGAACCAACAGCCACTTCCAATCAGGAAAGGTTACAGAGGGAAAACAAGCCGCACAGCTTGCTCAGCCAGTTCCAGCTGCCCCACACAGAACACTTAAGCCCAGCCCACACTTTCGGAGCTGACCCCTGACCTCTGGGCTCTGCCTCTACATTCCACTTCTTTGTTTTATTAACTGAGCCCTTGCCTGTGCAGAAGCAGAGTAGCAGATGGGCTGTCTTGCCCAGGCATTCCTCCATAGCCCACTGTTAGCTTAGAGGCTGCTCAGCCTTATTTCTCATTTCAGTTGTGGCATTTGGTGAGAATTCTAGGAAGAACAATGTCAAAGCAAGGCTAGAGTGGGAGATTCAATATGGGGAAGGGCCATCTGCTTTGCTCAATGACCGGCACTTCAGGTTAGGATTGCTAACTTTCCCTGTCTTGAAACCCTGGAGAACCACCAACCTAGAGTCAATGGTCCGGCCCAGTAGACCTATGTTTTTCTGTATCCTTAAAACCTTTCGTCATGGAACTGGCAGTTCCCCCACTGTGAGAAGTGAGGTTACAGGGAAGCAGGCAGAGGGTCTACTCTGCGGAATGCCATCTCTTCAGAAGCCAAGGTTGTAACTATACAACCTTGAGAAGACACCTGAAGGCAGACCCGTATAGGGAAGTTTTTAATGTATTATTATGTGTTTGTAAATGGCAACCCAGTCAGATGGGCAGGGTACAAATAAAACAATAATGTATAATCTGGTTTCTCCTCCCACAAGGCATCCTTTTTTAATCAGCCTCCCACTCCAGAGCCTGTATAATTTTTATTTCCCAATAATTCAGCCTCATATCTGAAGAGGTTGGCCAAGGTTGTCCCCAACAGTTAACAGCACAGCTTCTTAGGTGATGCTCTATTTCTGTGGCTGAAGCTGTGTAAAATGCACCCGTCGGGCCAGATTCCTCCTGGACCACAATTTTCAAAAGCCTAGTCTGGTACGTCTAGAAAGAGCATAGCTGATTTATCAGTCTGATATTACCTGGCAAGATGAAGAAAATACACACATTCTGTGGTGCATTAAAATAATTTATGTAGACACGCTATACCAGAGAGACACATTACTCTGTTTTTACATTTATTACCTGCACTGCATTTTTCATTCCTTAAACAATTGCTGAAAGTCTTCCAGGTGGAAGAACTCGAAAAAGTTTCATGAGGAAATGAAAGCTTTGGCTATTTGCAAACCTAAAGCACTAAAACAATCTGCATCCTATTTGCAACCTACCATTGGCAGTTTGACAGCTGGATGATGCCCTACTTCTGGGTGGAGTCAGTTGATCAGAAGTTTGGTGCAAAGTTTCAGATGCAGAGGGGTGGCGGATGCCTACTTGGGTGAAAATTTCTGCAGACTCAGCATGACCACCTAGGATGTCAGCACTTGGCTTTAGATGCTCATGGGCATGTCCAGCAGCAATGAATTCTGGGAATAGCTACTGTAGCTGGGTGAACTGGGTGAGAAGCCAATTAAAATAGAGAGCCCCTGGGTGAGTACTTGACTGTTGCTCAGTTAATCCTGAGTTGCCTGGAAAATAATATTCTACACTATAGAAAAAAGTATGTTTAAAGTTGGACTTTAGAAAAAACGATCACTCTAGCAAACTTCATTTTACTATACAGTGGGACCTCAGGTTACAAACACTTCGGGTTACAGACTCAGCTAACCTGAAAGTAGTACCTTGGGTTAAGAACTTTACCTCAGGATGAGAACAGAAATTGCACACCAGCAGCATGGTGGCAGCGGGAGGCCTCATTAGCTTAACCTCAGGTTAAGAACAATTTCAGATTAAGAACGGACCTCCAGAACGAATTAAGTTCGTAACCAGAGGTGCCACTGTATTAGATCAGTATTTGTAAGTTCCTGGGTCCTAGATCAGTATTTGTAAGTATTTCCCATAAAGGAAATACTTAATCCACTTTGTGCATCTTAAATACTGTTTGTAGCATTTTCCATGTGTTTAATGAGCCCATACTGAAAGCATTGTTGCCACAACAACTAATTAGGTAAAGGTAAAGGTACCCCTGCCCGTACGGGCCAGTCTTGACAGACTCTGGGGTTGTGCGCCCATCTCACTTAAGAGGCCAGGGGCCAGCGCTGTCCGGAGACACTTCCGGGTCACGTGGCCAGCGTGACATCGCTGCTCTGGCGAGCCGGAGCCGCACACGGAAACGCCGTTTACCTTCCCCCTGGTAAGCGGTCCCTATTTATCTACTTGCACCTGGAGGTGCTTTCGAACTGCTAGGTTGGCAGGCGCTGGGACCGAGCAGCGGGAGCGCACCCTGCCGCAGGGATTCAAACCGCCGACCTTTCGATCGGCAAGTCCTAGGCGCTGAGGCTTTAACCCACAGCGCCACCTGCGTCCCAAATTGTGCTCAATTTTGGGAACCATCAGACTGAACACAATCCATGAGCCATGTGGGGTTTGTTGTTATTAGTTGTATTTTATAGTCTCAAACAGATAAGCTAAAAAAGGCTCATCAAGCCATTGCTGAGCCACAATTATAAATGATGGGCTGTGTTTGGCTTGGTGGGTTAGCCAGTTGTGCAGGCATGATGTAAGTGCTTGGGATAGGATATACCCAAAACTCTGCCAACACAGCGTTGACAGATAGGATTTGGCATGGCAGAAATACTATACTCTGATGGCAGATAAACTGGGGGCATAAGGTAGGCATCATGGTCTATCTTTACACATTAGCTCTGACGGAGGAATGAAAGAATCTCTACTTCGCTTTCCACCTTTAACAGTGATTTTAGAAGCTGCTTCCATTGTGAAAGAGCTGCTGCTCATTACTCCAGTTTCTAGTGCTTCACCAATGGAAGACATTTCACATTGTCTCATCAGTTCAGCCAATTAACGTCAGAAGCTTCATCACCGCATTGCCACCGGCACAAACCCCCTCTGCACAAATGTCAACACTGAATATAGCAGCAAATAAGTTTAGGATCATCACAGGGTGATATTTTGAGTTACTCGTTTTCATTATAATACCTACTTAGACTTGTGTGGAATTCTTTAGCTGTAATTTTTGCATTGTAGGGGGCTGGACTAGATGCGCCTTGGGGTCCCTTCTATAAGTCTGTGAATACAGACTGAGTAATATTAGTAAGCATGGCTCATTGCCCAGCTACTGCTATGCAACAAGTTCTAACCATATGCATATATCCCGCATTTAAAAATGAAGATAATGCCTGCAGTTACAGTAAATGTTGTTTGCAAACTCAAGGGATGACTTCTGAAGCTTTTCCAATTGCATGTTTTTTATCACCTTCTAGCATTCCTCTCATTGTTTTTATTAGCAAACGTGCTATTCATTACGAAGGCAAATCAATGCCACATGTAAGCTGTATGGCCTAATGAAATCGTGACCATACCAAGGGGAAGTTGCTGCCCTTTCTAGTGCAGGTATAACAGACAGAAAAACCCACCACCTTCAGATCGGTCGTAAATTCTCTTTCTGCGTGTTGAAGATGCTTTGTTGAACCATTTTAATGCTGGTGCCTTATTACCACGGATAACCTGAAAAAAATGTACGCAAGATGAGCCAAAGTGGGGTTTGCATACCAAAGTAGTCATAAATTCTTTCAACATGTGGCTTCAAATCTTTCCATAAGTACTTTGCAGTGCTGTTTTAAAAGGCATTTTTGATTTAATGCCTCTTTTTGCCTTCCGGAAGGCACCGTTTTAAAAATTCAACGTGATGCATTTCCACTTCTGATTCATTTCCTGACCAAAGATTGCAGTTTGTACATTGACTCCGGTACAAGACACCGCTGCTTGAAATTTCATGTTTGAGGGGAACTGGTTTTCCTGTTCCTTATTTTAAGAATAGCCATTCCTTTTTCTAACAAGAAGGCAACATGGATTTAGGTTGTATGAACTGTTGTTTAGTATAGGTTCACAGGGCAGGTTCAACAAGCAGGAAAGGTCTTGGGGCATCTTGTAAAATAATTGGAAGCAAGCACCGTTGGAGAATGCGTTTCATTACATTTCATCTGATGCCTTTAGGGCATGTCTGTGCACGGAGTTATAAAGGGCTTTTACTAATTCTTATAATCAATATCCCTGGCATCTGAGTGATGGCAATGTAGGATATTCATTGGGAAAATGTAGCAAAGAGGATTGCGAGAGGATGTTCTTCCTCTCTCGTAAGCCCAGAATTGGGGCATCCAATAAAGTTGTTAGTTGGGAGATTCGGTATAGATAAGAGGAAGGACTTCACACAGCACATACCTAAACTATGCTGCCACAAGATGTAATGATGGCAGCCAGCTTGGACAACATTAAAAGGATTGTAGACAGATTCATGCGGAATAAGGCTATTGGTGGCTACTAGCCAAGATAGCTGTATTAGCTCCAGAACTGGAGGTGGAATGTCTTTGAAATCCAATTGCTGAGGACAACAAGCAGGAGAGGTCTTTTGCTCTCATTTCCTTGTGGGCTTCCTGTAGGCAACAGGTTGACCACTGGGAGAACTGGCTAGAAAGACCTTAAGTGTGCCCTAGCAGGGCTGATCTTACATTCTTTTCATATAAGAAACGACTGTTGGTATCAGGCACACCATGGTAGTATGGATTACATGGAAATTATGAGTTGTAAAGATGATTGTAGCGCAGAGAGATTTCTAGATTTTGTTTACATCGTGTTGGACTATACCTCCCGTTCTCGTGTCTCATTTAAAAAATGCTGACCACAATGTCTGAAGACCTCTTGCATTAGTCCGTGATTGCAATGCAGGTCTTACCCGAAAGGGACACCTCCAGGGGTGAGAGGTTACTCTCTTTGCTAAATTAATCCCTAATATCCCTGCTGAGCCCCATGGAGTCTGTGTGGGTTTGGAGGATTAGGTTACTAAAACACTGGCAAAGACAGAGAAAGAAATAGCTTTGTGCTCACTTTGCCGATTAAATTTGTTTAGAGGAAATTCATTTTCTCCAGACATGCCCCATAGGACTGACTTGCACACACAAAAGTATAATATTTCTACATAATATTTTAAAATGTTAAAATTAATTGCATTGCTTATTGGTTCTGCAGTTATGTTGGGGTTAGTAGCCATTAGTTTATTTATCTTTCATGAGTTTGACAAGTTTAAAACTGGATTAGGCAAACTATTGACTATCATTGCATTTTATGGCAGCCAATTCTATAATTTGGGTGAAAAAGTACTTCCTTTTGTATATTCCCCAATTAAGTTGGTTGCTCTCTTCCAGTTCTAGTTTTCCAGCTCTTCAATGTCCTTTTTGAGATAGTGACCTGAACTTTAGGCCACATTCAAAATGCTGGCAATTCTATTTTCAGTCTCTTTCCTAATAATCCGTAGGATGGCTTTTGCTTTTTTTCAGAGCTATCACACTGAGTATTCCTTTATTTCCCCCTTCTCTGTTTAGAAGTCTCTCTTCATTAAGCCACAAGCTTGACAGCAAAGCAAATCTTTAAAAACATATCTGCAGGAGAACTAAACGGAGTGCTCTCTAAATCCTGCAGATCTTTATCAGAAAGAGAACAGTCAGGAGAAAATGCCATATTTGTCATATGGACCAAGAGAAATGTTCATACCTGAACCTGTTCCAATAGGAGTAATAAGATGGTACGATAAAGTCTGCTCAAGTACAAACGTGTATGGTGCAGAACTGCACCCACCCATCCTAAAAATGGTTTAATCAGTGCTACTTATCCATATAAAGACTCTTTCTCTGCTTTACGATTCTTCAGCATTTCCTTGAGACTTCACAGTACTTGGCTTCTCAGCTTCTAGGTCAGCGATGGAAAATCTGTGGCCATCCCAATGTAGTTGGACTCCAGCTCCCATCAGCCCTGATGGTTGCCCTTGTTGGCTGAGTCTGATGGGAGTTGAAGTTCAGCCACATCTGGAGGGCCACAGTTCTAGGTTAAATACAGGCAAGGTAGCCACAGATGTTGAAAGACCTACATTGTCTCCCACTACGTTTCCGAGCACAATTCAAAGTGTTGGTGCTGACCTTTAAAGCCCTAAACGGCCTCAGTCCAGTATACCTGAAGGAGCGTCTCCACCCCCATCATTATACCTAGGCACTGAGGTCCAGCGTTGAGGGCCTTCTGGCGAGATGTGAGGTTACAGGGAACCAGGCAGAGGGCCTTCTCAGTAGTGGTGCCTGCCCTGTGGAACGCCCTCCCATCCGATGTTAAGGAAATAAACAACAACCTGACTTTTAGAAGACATCTAAGGCAGCCCTGTTTAGGGAAGTTTTTAATGTTTGATATTTTATCGTGTTTTTAATATTCTGTTGGGAGCCGCCCAGAGTGGCTGGGGAAACCCAGCCAGATGGGCAAAGTATAAATAACAAATTATTCTTATTCTTCTTATTATTTATTACTAAAGAAGAGAGGCCTCCTGTTCTTTTCATAGAAGTTTAGAAGAGGGAATTTTAGCAAGCTTAGCTTGCAATGGCAAGTTGAAATTCTGTCTTCTACACAACTTTGAAAGTCACAGGCAGCCTGCACTATTTCCGATCTGCCCACCACATATGCAAGGGCTATGCATTTCGGGATTCAAACATCTTGTTGTTGAACCATGTGGGGAAAATAACACACGAGCATTTGGAGGCCTTGCTCATGCAATTTTTGTCTCCCCTGGAGACAATATTTTTTAAGGCAACTGTCTGAATATGGTGTCTAGTTGAATGGGAGGCTGTGAATCTTGCTCATACATTACACTTTTCTATACTACCTCCTTGGATTCGGGGTGGGAGTGGGAATTTTGAATTTCAGAACTGAGGCCAGCAGGAGGTCTCCTTATTCAGAGTTGAGTTAGCCTTTCACCCTCCCACAAAAGCTCCTCTGCCTTCTTTCCAGTTCTTGAATGTAAATATCCATCCCTTTTTTGAATTTACTTCCTTACCATTTGTTTGTTCTGACTCCATGCAATTTCTTTAGGGTTTGTGGCTAGCCTCAAAAGAGCCTCTCAAATATTCTTTTGAATAGTTGTGCTGACACAGATTATAATTGTTTGAAGAGTGCAGCCTAAAATATATATAAATATGTACAATCTACAGGCCCTTGCATTAAATTAACTCAGTGGCAGACAGTTATTTCTGAGGAGGCATGTATAGGATTGCTACTGTTCTAGAGGTAGTGTTTAGTCATCATGAAGTTGTCCTCCATTGAAATGCACTGCTGGTGAACTCCCTCTTTGTTCTGATGTGTTTTATGCTGCCAGCCCATTTTCCTCCTCCTGAGATGTAAATTTTCCTTGTTGTTGTTCAGTCTAAGGTGTATACCCGCACTCCGACGCTGTATCTGGATTTCAAGTTAGACAAAGGAGCGAAACACACCCAGGCTGTTCCCAAAGGTAGGAAACATTTCCTTCATCTTCATCTTCCTTCTTAGCGTGGGCTTAACTTCCATTCCCATTTTTGGTTGTGTGCGGCGAAATATCTGAAGGTCTGTTCTGTGCATATCACCTTTTTTCCACATGGATTGCCAAGTCACATCAGAGGTATGGCCCAATAGGTACATAAAGGGAAAGGGACCCCTGACAATTAGGTCCAGTCATGGCCGACTCTGGGGTTGCAGCGCTCATCTTTATTGGCCGAGGGAGGCGGCATACAGCTTCTGGGCCATGTGGCCAGCATGACTAAGCCGCTTCTGGCGAACCAGAGCAGTGCACGGAAACGCCGTTTACCTTCCCGCCAGAGCAGTACCTATTTATCTACTTGGACTTTGATGTGCTTTCGAACTGCTAGGTTGGCAGGAACAGGGACTGAGCAACGGGAGCTCACCCCGTCATGGGGATTCGAACCGCCGACCTTCTAATCGGCATGTCCTAGGCTCTGTGGTTTAACCCACAGCTCCACCCGCGTCCCAATAGGTACATAGTCACACTTGAAAGACTTAATAGCTACAGTGCTGTAATCTCACTGGTGCAGCAGGGCCTCTGGTCTCTCGCCTCCCTCTGCGCACTTTTAAAATCTGCTTTTGATCATCCCCAACCCTCTGGAGCCAATTTGGAGGTTGGGTGCGGGGACTGAAGAGGACAGGAGAGAAATCTCTGTTGTGCACACAGACGTCTGTTGTGCTGGTGCGTATGGCTTCCCTCCAGGAATATCCATAAGCCCTGTTCAGTCATTTTTCCATCACGTGGTCACCATCTCATGCCCTCCATGGGATGCAGCTGCTGGCCCCGCCCTCCCTGTCACATTTCCAGCAGCGGTGAGATCTGAAGCCAGCAGCCTGCTCTCCCTGTGTGGTTTCTGGTTTCTGAATTGTGCAGGGAGCCTCCAGACATAGAGTAGGCCCCCCATTTCAGACCATTTCCTCTAATGTGTAGAGGGCCGCTGGGCCGCATGACAGGGGCAGAAGCTGGGGAGGCAGGGCAACAAGGACAGCAACACCCTTTGCTTTGGGCATTTTGAATCATGTAAGGAAAGGAGGACTGTGTGAATAAGATGATATTGAAATAGGCAAATGCTCTGGGCCTGTGACTACGCACATTGCCCAGTAGCTCTTTCACAAGGTAATGGCTTCACTTCCATTCTTGTAGAAAAAATATGTGTTCCACTGATTTAGGGTCAAAGTGTTTGGTATGTGGGAAATCTGTGACCTGCTTTTATTAATGCAGCCATTAGTACATTCCAATTTGATTAGAGCAGTTGGATAATGGGAGATTTTTTTTTACCTTTTCTCTCCATTGTGCCATTTTTACAGTCTAAATTATACTCTCAAACTGTGGTTTGACAAGTGAGGTAAAAAGTACAATATCCTTTAGGGGCAGCTGATTGGGGAAATTGGGGTGAGGTGGGGAGAATGAAAAACGCACATTTCCATTGCTCTAATCAGATTGGTAGCCTCTTGTGGCTGCATTTCATTTAAAAACAGAATGGCAGACGATCCAATCCCATGAATACGTAGTTCAGCCCCAGTTCTTGCAGAAAACAGATGGCTGCTGGCTAGATACTGAGGCCAGTCAGTAAGATTTTTATGTATTGTAAATGCTCTGCCTCAGTTGCAAAGAATCCGAGTTTGGATCCAAAAAACTTATGCACACACTTATCTTGCTACATATGCTATCCTGACTTTGGTAAGGCTCATTTGAATAAAGATTGCCAAGGTATTTTTTTTTTTATAGTTGTTATTAAATGAGCTCAGGATCTGGAGTTGCAAAATTCCTTGGCATTTGCCACACATGTTTGTCTCTTAGGTAATGGGCAAAGAATTAGCTGCAAATTCGCTCCATAAGATTTTTCAGCCATTTCTGTGAGAGACGGATGTTTGTTTCTGCACATTTGTGTTTGTATGTAAACAAATTTATTGAAACTCTGGCCTTTTAAAGCAATATACTAATAACCACTGAACAGTTAAGGAGCTGACACATAACTATATCAATAAATACTCATTTGCTATCTTTTGAACTATATCCTGAGTTCAAGTAAATAATTTTTAACACTTCTAAAAGGCTGCTGAAGATTTAAGAAGGGAAGGAGAATTACAGGCTTCTCTCTTAGGTATTTATAGAGCTGGCTTCTTTTGAAGAGGTATATGATGAGCATAAAGAGATCACAATTCTGTATATTAGCAAACAATGAACCATTAGTTCCTCGGGGGATTAGCAGAAGCTCTAGAGAACTATAGAGAGCAGTGCCTCCCCCACTTCCTGCTTAAGATGATGTGTGTTGCCCTGAGGGAAGATGGAAGGGGAGAAGAGGAGTCCAGGGAATGCATAACCATCATGGACCATCAATAGCCTGAGAGAGCTATAGCTAAGGCTAAAAGATTCCAGGCCAACATTGGTGAGCAGGAGTACTGGGTCTTAGAGGAGACCATATAGTGTCCATTACAGACACCTGCTGGAATGGAGAAGACAAATGGGACATGGTTTCCTGGATGCAAATTGTTGTTAGATCCAGGAAACATGTACTGAAGGTTGTGTCATTCTGTATTTCAGAGACAACATAGTCCTTAATGTGCTAGAAGAAGTCTGCCCTGCTAAGCTCCCACGCTTTCCCTTTGCTCTTCTTCAGTGCAGTCACAAGGAGAGATCAGAAGTTTCTGCTTCTGCTTTAGTTTTACCACAGTTTAGCATATCAGCCGAAACTGTCAACTGTGGTTAATCTTAACTATGATCAGTGAAAACAAGCCAGCTTGGTATTCTGTGGCTCCAGTGGGCCATCTCAGATCAGATCAGCTGGTGTTTTCCAATGCAAGCTAGATTTCTAGCTGAATTCAGTCTTCCTTAGGAATCTGTGATGGGCAAGTGGGGGGCCTGCAACAAAACGTTATGTAGGTTAATGATTGGGTTTAGTGCTGCAGACAACTCCACCTTTCTAGGCCTCCCACTCTGCCATTCTTGCTGTACCTCCATTTTGCATCCCTTCCCTGTCCCATACTCTTGTTGTGTCAGTTACCATGAAATTCCCCTCTCTCCACATCTGTTCCTATCCTGTGTTCACTGATTTGCTTCTTCACCTTCCGCCTCACTTTCAAGTCATGTCTTGGTTTTTTCATCAGCCTTCCTCCTTTCCCTTCTCTCTCCTGCTTCTTGCTCTCAGCTGCATAAACTTCTTGCTCATAGTTTGTTCACTTTCTTCTAACCCAGTTTTTGCTTTCATAATTTTTCACCATCAACTTCTAATCTGCTGGGTCTGCTTCCCCTCATCTTGTTAATCCTTTTCCTTCCTTCTGAGCCAGTGTGGTGTAGTGGTTAAGAGTGGTGGACTCATAATCTGGTGAACTAGGTTCGATTACCTGCTCCTCCACATGCAGCTGCTGGGTGACCTTGGGCTAGTCACACTTCTCTGAAGTCTCCCAGCCTCACTGACCTCACAGTGTGTTTGTTGTGGGGGAGGAAGAGAAAGGAGATTGTTAGCCGCTTTGAGATGCCTTAGGGTAGTGATAAAGAGGGATATCAAATCCAAACTCCTCCTCCTCCTCTTCTTCTCCCCTTGCCCTAAACTCATTGTCTTCCTAGCAGATACAGCCAGGAGCCTGGGCAATGGAAACTTATCACGCAAGCCCTACTTCCAACATATTTTTTATGGCAACAGACATGGATGAATCAGGCAGGCCATGCACACGTATGCAGTTGTGTTTTGGCCTTTGGAAGGGAGTTTGCCTCCTTTGTGTGTTAACATGTTTTTGTTTTGTTTCTTGTACTCCTGCAAATCCTGGTGTTCCCCTGAGCCTCTGGATGCTTGTGTGGGAGGTTTTAGGTATATAAGTAACACCACTCACCCCAAGAAGCAGAGAAATAAAGGGGACAGGTTTGGAATGGCTGCTGTAAAATCTATCCATGTCACAAATTCAGTTATCGGCCCACTGTTTAACTTCTGAAGAAGTCTTAAGCATAACTATATAGCTGCAAAATTTGACATTTTAAGGCTACCTTCCAATCTCTGTCTATATATGGCGAAAAATTGTGGTCATTTAATTGGAGCTTAATGTGTTGGGATTTTCATGTCGAAATGATGGGGCTTGCTGCTTGTTCTGGGATATGTGCCCAGAGAATGAGAAGGATATAACCTTGAAAGTAGAATTGCTGTGGCTGAAATCCATGTGGTTATTTCAGAGGTGCATCTGCATTTAAAAGAACACATTTACTAGCTGTTGCAGACTGAGCAGTAACGTTTGAACGAAAAGATGAGCGCCCTTTATTTATGTTATGAATTGTTTCCCATGAGGCATCCCAAAGCAATTGACAATATAATAAAACATTTATGAAGCAGGTAGAACAGTTGCATATCTAAAAACAATTTTAAAACAATTATATGTTTAAAAAAGCCATTTAAAGCAGCAGTGCATAGGTAAAATCAATTCAGACCCAATATAGGTGCCAACTGGGATAAAGAGAACAGAGTTTTAATCAGGTTACATGGCAATATTTTTTTTCATCCACGTCAAAATGCTAGGCATTGAGCTTGGAAGAAGCAGAGCTGGTGGTCAGATTTAGCAAATAAGGATTTCATCTAGCTGGCGTTCTGGTGGCTGCATCATTGTGTACTTTTAAAGCAAACAATTCCCTTCAAACCAAGTAGGATTTCCATCTGAGCAAAAAACATTTACAACTGGGCTATGAAGCAGCAAACCACCAAACAATGGACTGGCCCCACCAGTTAAATGTCTTTCCCAAGAAAAGGTCCATTTTGTGTCTCCTTCTTACAGAACTGCAGCTGAAGGATAAATGGACAGTAGTAAAAGGCTAAGCAGCCTGTTGGAGAGGCCTTGGTGGGCTAGAGGTGACATACAGGTCTTAAATTGCCTCCCAGTATAGCAAGTTAAAAGCATAGTGGGAAATGATTTATAATGAACTGAAAAAAATGTTTAAAACTACTTTCCAAAAAACAACCAGAGTTGTTTTTGTTGGGGATAACCCATACTGAAATTCCCAGGTGTCAGGAAAGGTTATTTATGTGTGCAACAACTGCGGCCTGTGTTTCGTTAGCTGAAAAATGGAAAGTGAATGAGGCCTCAACTAAAGAGGATTGGCAACTTAAGTTGACAGAATCTGTACAACTTGCAGATTTAACACCTAGAATAAGAGAGCAAGAAGAACATGAATTTAAAGAAGACTGGAAAACATTTATTGAAGTATTCAGCTGAAATATACAGCTAAAAACGCTGGCAGCATTCAGATAAATTCAACAGAGTAAATAATTTTTGATGGATGTAAAAGTGGAAAACTGATTTGAATGGTTATAGTAAAATATGCAGGGATGTATGATATGTAAAATCAACCATGGGAAGAGAAGAAGGGTAGACATTGGATATTTTAAAGTTTGTAAAATGTTTATTTGAGATTGTAAAATAGAAAATTTAATTAAAAAATATATTTTAAAAAGTTGCCTCCCAGTAAGCCTCTTGAAATGGAGTAACTTAATTATTTATCCTATTGTTAAACAGAATAGTTAATGAATACATTGGAAAGTCCAATGTATTTTGCTGTAGTGAATTTCTCTCTACTTTGGGGAGGTGTGGGAGGTTGGTAATAATGTTGTTTCATTAGTTATGTTACATCTGAAAATAAGTAAAATATGGTTTAAAAAATGGAACCTTTACACATGGATAGAGTCACACCTATACCTTGCAAATTACAACTTTGCATGGCCTAATACAGGCCTCCATATGTTTAGACTTTCTATGTATCTGACAGTATTTTGCCCTTTTACATTTCAGGTTGGACAGCGTTTATTTACACGCTCTTTGGTAATGTATATGTTGGTAAGTTGCTTGTAGTCTCCACCCTGTTTTGATTACTGGAAACTGCTTCTGTTTTTGAGAACCATTTTTTATTTTCAAAAGCTAGTACGATCTGTTTTTAGGGGTGAACTGGTATTCAGACGGTTGTAAATGTCAAACAGATAGCATTTGCTTGCTCTGTAAAAATTGCAGCTTTTAAAGATTAGCAGGTAGCTTCCTATTGGTTTATGACACTGGGTTGCTCTATAAAGCCTACTATGGTCTCTGCACAGTATTTCCTACAGATTGCTGCTCCGCCTGTGAGCCCACCTATCTATAAACAATAAATCTGTGGTTGACCCTTGTTGAGGGTCCTCGTGGCGCAAATGAGCCGCCTTAGTTGTGTCAGGTTGGAGAAAGCTTTGTTTGTTGGGCAATGAAGCGGTGATCTGCAGAGGACCATAGTGATGCTAGATATCCTTTCACAGAATCAGAGTCGGAAGGGACCGTGAGGGTCATCTAGGCCAACCCCCTGCAATCAGGGATCTTTTACCCCATGTGGGGCTCGAACTCTGAAATCGAATGATCCTGAAATTAAGAGTCTCATGCTCTGTTTGAGCCGTCTCAGCTGAAGTATTTATTTCAAAGTAGAAAACAAATATTTCTGGGAGAACTGTAAAATGCCCCTTATAGAACAATCCTATACTTGGAGGGAAGACCCATCAAGTTCAGTGAGGCTTAATCAGGTAAATGGTTATAGTATTGCCTGCTTGGGCATCGTAAGTCTTACCTTGCAATGAAGTTATTCTGTGATCAGCTATCTGCCTGGAAATTTTCATGAAAGGTTTAATTATTCATATAAGTTTCAGAAACAGTGTGAATTAGCCAGTAGCTATTTAGAAATGTTAGCACAATCCTCTCTTGAAAAAAACACTATTTTCCAGGTCCTTCTGATGCTCAACAAAAAATAGAACCGCACCACACTGCTGTGCTGGACGATGGAGACTGTATTCAGTTTGAAAACAAGGTATTCTGCAACTAATCTGTCTGGCTCCAAAGCATCACTCCCACCCCCAGAATGCTTTCAGTAGGTTTTTCACAATAGTAGACTGGGTCAGAATGAATCCCAAATAAACCGCCTTAGCAAGAACCCCCAATTAAACTGTTAAAAGAAGTGCTGAACCTGTCTTCATTCCCTTCCTATACAAAATGTTTAAGTGTCTTTTGCTTGGTTGCAATTCTTGAGAAGCTCTTATTCTGCAACAGCCCATTGACTCTTGTGGAACTAGAGTAAGTGGACTGGATTCAATCGGCTTCATTTATTCTGACTCTTTGTATTTTACTCCCCGCACCCTTCAAGCTACTTAAATTGCAGTTTGCGAGTGCTTTCAGGTGTTCTCTACAATGGAAATGAGGTGTATTCTGGGATACATTCTGACTCAAGGTGGCCCTGAATAGCAGTGTGTCTTCTAACAAATGTCTTGATGACGACTTCTATAATACAGATCCATTCTTTGCCCACCCTTCTCTTCAGATATTCAGTTCAGCTACACTGGAGCATAGGAGGGGCTGTGTTTTTATATCTAAGCTCTCCAGGCAGCCTCTCGCATGCTGGTTATGATATAGCGGTCTTCAAAGAACAGCCAGACAAAGAAATTGCCTGGCTGATCCCTACAAAACAGGTTGAGAATTGCTGAGCACATAGTAACTGCCTGGCTTATTCCTAGACGTATCACTGTACATGAAGCAAGGCGCTAGCTACACAAGGTTTGTGCCCCAGTGCTGGCCCAATGGACTCTATTGACCTCATGAGCAGTGAGCAAGGAACAGAGGCAGCAACAATGTTGTATATTTGTTATGTACTAAAAGAGCTCCCCAGATCCCCTAGAACTGAGGCTGAATTTTCCTTGGCCCCTTCCTGGTAGGGACAGGGAAGGATTCTTGTCTGAAACCCTAGACAGCCACTGCAAATCATTGCACATGAGAATGGCCCTCTGGATGTTATTGGCTTTGAATTTCCACCAGCTCCAGCTAGCTTGGCTGAAGGGTTAAGAGAGTTTTAGTCCAGCAACATCTGAAGAACCAAAGGTTTAGCCAGTACTGATGTAACCAGTCCTGTGTTCTGACAATAGAAGGTAGCTTCCTGTGTTTGCTCAAGTTGAATCAAAAGCACCTCCTTCAATCTGTTCAAGTTATTACTGATATAGGAGAGTGCAGTTTCCATTGGCCTCATTCACACGCCGTGACAGACATACAACTCAAATGCAGGGACCTGGCTCCTTCTTCTGCCAAATTGCAAAGAGACGAATCTCAAAGCAGTGAGCCAAGAACAAACCATTGTATAATTCATGTTGAGGAGTTAAGATTGTTTGTTTGTTTGTTTTGCATGCCCCTTGAATCTGACTTTTCTTTGTATGCTTAACCGTCTCTAGGCTGGAAAAATAGGATATATTCTAGGTTGTTGGAAAGAGCAGTTTATTTTGTGAGCAAAATCATAGGAAGTTATAATTTGCTTTCTAAAAAATATAGCCACTTCTGCTTTTGTGCTTTTCCTAAAAAAATTGAACCTGACATGATTTGAAAGTCTTGTTTATTTTTCGGTACGGGCTACACCCTTATGTCTCAAGACAGTTTTGCAATACTAAGACTACAATAGGTCTGTCGCAATTCTTTTCTTACATAATATCCAGCAATTTATCTTCAGTGCAGCCAGACCCTATGAGCCTTTGCTGAAGAGACAATGCTGCTTTGACAGGGTAGTTTACCTTAAAAGCTACAACATGCCATAACACAGGAGTGGGATTCTTAAGATGCCTCTTTTATCCTTAGGAGAACTGCCACAGCACAGTAAAAAGTTCTGCCAGTTCCAGTGGGAGGCCCTACACACCAGAAGGAGCTGGAGAACTTATTTTTGCTGTGACAATTTCTTCTACCTCTCTGGAAACTATTCCAACAGATGTTCAGCCCAGTTATGCTGGGGGATGCTCCAAATACCACTTTAGGCACAGAGCCCTTTCCAGATGACCTGCTTATTTGGGTTTCACGCTGACTTGCTTGCAGAAAACTTACCAAGAGGTTAGATTGTACCTGGTCTTTATTGAGCATTGTTTCTGGTTTTTTGTGGGGCAGTTATACTGCATCCACCCTGATTTGCTTGGTGTTTATTCGCCTTCCCACTAACCATTTGTTCAGCCCACATGGAGAGGCCATGGGTCATCGCTTGGGACAAGTGCTGGCTCATCCTTCTCCCTGAGCTTGGCAGCAGTGGGGAAAACAGCAACATTCTAGGGTCAAATCAGAAACCTGGAAGGCTTTCATAATTCTGGGACTGTCCCTGGAAAGTCGGGACACTTGGAGGTATGCTGAGACACCACACTTGTGATCTACTGTATTGTAATTTGCTCCTGCTTTGGGTATCTAATCTCAAAATCTCAAAATGTAATTTATATGCTGCTGATGGATGCTTTCTGCTCATCCTTTTAGGACCCTGAAGTGAGCCATTTTGTCTTGGTGGCTGGGGAGCCCATTAAGGAACCAGTAGTGCAACATGGTAAATATCTGTTTAACAAGTCGTCTTCTTTTTAAACAAATGGGGCATACGGAACGTATTTTCATCTTCAACCTCAGGCGTTTATTCTGGAATATCTCCCCCTGCCCTTCTTGTTGAAAAGTCCACAGCTGAACATCAGTGACTTGCTGCTTTGGCCTTCCACTGGTATTTATAGGGATATGCCCTATTTGTAAATCACTGTATTGGAGAGGCCTTGCTTGGAATCTTTTGTTACAGTTGTGTTTTGCTCTTGGAAAAACAGGCTGTGGTTTGAGCAGTCAGATCATTCAGATTATTTCCCTGGTCAAAGGATGTATCATGTTACAATGTGCATTAAGAGATTTGTAAATAAATTTTTGAAAAGAAGTGCATAAACGTTGGAAAGCAAAGTACGTACAGTGGTACCTCGGGTTAAGTACTTAATTCGTTCCGGAGGTCCGTTCTTAACCTGAAACTGTTCTTAACCTGAAGCAGCACTTTAGCTAATGGGGCCTCCTGCTGCTGCTGCACTGCCAGAGCCCGATTTCTGTTCTTATCCTGAAGCAAAGTTCTTAACCTGAAGCACTATTTCTGGGTTAGCGGAGTGTGTAACCTGAAGCGTATGTAACCTGAAGCATCTGTAATCCGAGGTACCACTGTAAATAAATGTTACCAGCCTCCTAGCAAAGGCTGCCAGGCCTTGCCATTGTTACTAATTATATCTTACCATCATTGCACAAAGCTACTGGCAGGCAAAATGTGAGAAAGGGAGGACGGGTTTGGTGGAGAAGAACCGAGACTGTTACTCCCATGGAATTTCAGTAACTTGCTTACCATCTTCAGAGCCATCTGCATTGATGCAGTGCTGTACATGGCACATAAATGCATGGGTGGGGATGGCTATGAACGACAATGTCAATGATGTTGTGTATGTGTTAGTTGGGTTGAGTCCATGCATTCCTGCAAGTAAATACATGATGTATGAGTGCATATGATCTCGATGCACACACATGTAAAGTGACTGAGAACTTGCGTGTGCTGTGGCCTGAGGGGGGACCCTCGGCTTCACCTGAATCTGCAGGCCTTTGTCTGCGAGTGTCTGTGGAAACAGTTCTAGAGAAGACTTGAAGGTTGGAAGCAATGTGTCCCTCCCTCTGCCTTGCTCTGCCCTCTCAACCAGATGCAAAACGTGGCAAACTCCTCCATCATTTACAGCATGGTGGCTAACAGTCTGTGGTACAAGGGCCACAGTCACCCATGGCCAGTCCATCAGGGCTGCATACAAGCAGTGGGTGTGCTCACCCCACAGCCTTCCTCCTTATCAACCAACCAGTCTGATGACCAGGGAGGGGACAGTTTGCATCCCATCAGGGCGCTGTGCTCCACCCACATGTCTACCTCATTTCCCCCTCTTTCTGTTGCAGTGGCCAAAATCAGTGGGGTCAGGGGGCAGTTGAGGCACCCAAAGTATTGATTAGCTGCACCTGATTTTATAGAGTCAGATCTTCCCCTTCCACCGCTAGCATGTGTGGAATCCCCTTTAATGTGAAGATTTCCCTTTAATGTGAAGAAGGGAAGAGAAGAACCTGCCGTCAAATGCTATTGAGCAATCCTTGCTCAATTGCTCACTCAGCAATCATTTGATGCGGTGCAACCTCTATGCCAACCTTCAACACAGCTGAGCCCTTGGGAATGAATTTGGGGACCAAAAAGCAGGAGGAGAAAGGAGAAGGAATGAGATGCAAATTGAATTCATCTACAGAAAGCCTAAAGCCCGCCAGTGGCGTAGCATGGGTTGTCAGCACTCGGGGCAAGGCAAGTAATTTGCACCCCCTAACCCGTGGATTTGCGCCCCCTAACCCCCAGATGTTGCGCCCAGTGCAGCCGCTCCCCCTGCACCCCCCACGCTACGCCACTGAAGCCCGCAATCATTAAATACTATCTTGAATTTTGCAATCTATATCTTAGGTCCATTTGTGATGAATACACAGGAAGAAATTCAACAAGCCTTTAATGACTTCAGAAATGCAAGAAATGGATTTGAGAGAGCCACCACTTGGAAATCAAAGATTGGAAACAAATGACGTGGGGTAGCAGAACCCAGGCTGACTGGCTTTTTAAAAATATGTGTGCAGCTGTACACCTTGATCTTTACTGCATTTACTGATTCCATTTGCTTCATTAGTACTGATCATGCGGGTTTGCCACATAGAGCCCAAATAATATTTCTAGTATGCCTAGACCCAAAGTTAGCTATTAGAGTGTCGTAGATGGGTACAGCTGCATTTTTATTACTCTCGGATATACATGATATATAAACATTCTGTTTATCTGTAATAAAAAGCGTTTTCATCTAAAACGTACAGTCTCATGCCCTTTCTTTGTAAAAGCACTGTTTTAATAAATGAAATGGTTTTGTCAAAATCTTTACAACACAGAAAATGTAAAGGAAAGCGGTGTGTGTGTGTGTGTGTGTGTGTAGCTGTAGGAGTGCACCTATTGTAGTATGTATACTTTGTAAGACCATGTGCTGAAGTTTCATGTTTCAGGTAATACCTTTTAAAATAATGGTGGCACACATTGCATCGGTTAGTTTAGTAAATGCTACACCATTGGTAGGGACAGAATGGGATAGGAGCCAACATGTGACTCTTGTTTTCTGCCAGTGTCTGTATCAGATTTAAGACGCAGGCTTCTGCAGGCTTCCATGAAGGCTGTGAAAAAAAGTTTCAATACAGAGAGTTGGATTACAGCTCTCTCTAGCTCAAAGCATCGGCCGTTCTACTGCTGTCTTAAAAGGAAGCTTGTAACATGGAGCACCAAACCCCCTCAGCAGATTTTAAGCTTTCCTGGACCACGAATTAATTTTGAGTTTCTCTTTGTGTCCAGGTGGGAGATGGATTGATTATTTTTTTTAATAGACTGGGACCTGTAGTTGCCTGCTTCTGGAAACATTTTTTTACTTTTGTATTTTTATATCTAAAAAGTACCTACAAGAAAGAGATGACATTGTTTAAGTGAATTTTACTCTTCTTTTTTAACTGTGCTGTTTACATCTCGTGTATACACTTTAAGTTTACGTGGAGAGTAAGATTCTGGGTATGCATTTTTAAAAACATTAGCAGTTTGTAGAGAAATGAATTTCGAAACGTTCTTCTCCAGCTGTGTGACTTCAACTATATAGCAAAGTGTGGACGTCAACCACAAGGATGTACAAGCCGTGGACAACTGTAAACATATTTATAGTGTCTTTTCTACAACTGCTGCAAGGTTCTGAACATGGATCTGTAAAGGTAAGTGGGCTTTATTTTGGAATTGTCTGCATCAATAGGAGTCTCGAGACCACATGGGTTTTCCTGTCTGAAACGATCTTTGGACTACAGTGGCACCTTTTAAAGTTCTTTCTGGGGTGACTCTTATGTATTGCATAAATAAACAACTTCAACACATGTAATACCGTCAGAGAAGATTTAACAGCATGGTCCAGCCAATTTAAGCATTTTTCTGACCTGCCAGATTTCCAAGGGGAAGACTAAAGTGCATATTCAACTAACCCATTGAAATAAATAGTATTTAACTTTTGGCTGACTTCTGTCTTAAGGAGTATATAGAAAACAGTAATGTAATGAATCTACATACACAGCTGATTGATACTTTTCTTTTTTGGCCACTTAAAATATATATTGTGTTAAACGATAATTCATTTTCAGCGGTGGCACATGACCAAATGGGAACCTTTTTGAGAATTCCAGTATGACAGAACTTTTTGCAATAACATATCCTTCTCTTAAATTGTTTCATCCTCAGTCAGTGCTTTTGCTGCATCTCTCCAAACAATTTGTGCATTATCTGTAAGCCTTCCCTTTCTTTGGCAAGATTAGGAAGGTTGTCTTTTTGACCTATCAGTCACTCTGTTTTTACATGGATCCACTTTAAAAATAATTAGGTTTTAAATACTGTTCCCAAATAACGTATTTGCTACTGCCCTTTAATATCTAGTTCCTAGAAGTTTTTGTCATTCCAGGACATTGTCAAATGTATGTGTGATTAGAGAAACTCCTTACTGCTGTATAATGTACCAATCCAGTCTGAATAATTAAGGCTGAATTCCTGTGTGGTTTGAGAAGTAATTCTTTGCCAGATCTGATATGGGAAATGCCTTCTAAGGTTGGTTCATGGTGTAAGCTTTCAAATGATAATATTCTAGCCTCCCTTACAACTTCATTGTGTAAATAGCATATTTACGAGACTTTGAAAGTTTAGAAAAGGTATCAGTGTTCCTCATTTCCTTAACTTGTTACATTCTACTGTTAGCTTCTTCAGTAAATCAGAAAACTGAATTGAAGATTCAAGCAAGAATCCTGTTATGTTTAAATTAACGGGGGTGGGAAGGGGAATGCAACTGCTGGCATTTGGCAAAAATGTGAATCAGTCAGGCCCCAGGGTATTTCTGCAGTACAATGATATAATGCCAATTATATTGCAGAAGCAACATGGATATACTGTGTAGGTCAAACTAAAAAGAGAGAGAGGGTAATCATTACTTTGTGCTAGGGTAGAAGTCAACCTTTCTGGTATCCTCCATGAAATGATTTCCTTTTATCTTATCAAAATGCATTTATTGTTAATAAAATTAAGGCTGCCAACTTATGCTATGCATAATTGCTTGGGAGTGGGCTCCACTGTTGACCGTCCTTGCATAAGGATTGGGCTGCCAATGATTTCTACATAGGAACGAGAAAAGGCTACTTTGTGCTTTCTGTTAAATCTCCGGAGGTTTTGAAATCGTTATTTTTTTACACCAATTACCTATTATTTGCTGATTTTTCTATAGTTTGGAATATATTTCAGCTGATGCAATTCTATACCTGCCTACTCAGAAGAAAGGCCCATTGAATTGCAGGGGGCTTATTTCCAGGTCAGTGAGTACAGAATTGCAGCCTGTGGCTCAAAAGTGCTATGAAACATTTTGAGCAGCAGGTTATTCTAAATCTCAGCGACATCAAGCAGCTCTTCTTTCACGTAGAACTATGGGCAGCTTGGTGTGAAGTAGATTGATGGACCGGACTGGCTTTACTATCCTCTTGGCAGGGATCTTATGCTACAGAGAAGAGCCCAAGCTTAAATTATGTCCTTTCTGTAGGGCAAGTGCCTTGAAACACCTATGTGCAGAATTCCCTTTGAGAACATAAGAAGGTCCCTGCTGGATCACACCCCAAGACTCATCTGGTCTGCCAATGGGGGACCCTGTTTTAAAATTTCCCAGCAGTGTGTGGCAAAAAGTGTTGGTTTCCCTCACCGTATCATATTACAACCGCAATGTGTGTGTGTGTGTGTGTGTGTGTGTGTGTGAGAGAGAGAGAGAGAGAGAGATATTTCCTGAACTTTACACAATGACTGTAACCTGCCTAATTAACATGGGCTTGGTCCCAGTGTGACAGCAAGTTGAAGCCTGTGTTTCATTAGACAAAGAGAGAGGATCTGCCTGTGTGTGTGGCGTTAGGACCAGAGAGGTGTTGGAGTTTAAATACAGCTCGGTGCTGCGTACCAGAATCAGTCAAGTCCAGCGGGAGTGCCTATATAGTTGGCCTCTCTCTTATGTAGTGTTGCTGTTCCTGTAGCCCCCAAATGCTGGGCTTGGCACTCAACTCCATCACTTCACAAAAGGCCAGATACTGCGCCTTCTGGGAAAAAAGAGGAACCATTGCTTTGACAGTGTCCCTGACCTGTAAAGACAGCTGCTCTGGTTTGGCCCAATTCAAGCAGAGCTCCTCCCACAGGCTTGGGCCAATAGATGGAGAGACTACAGAGGAAGTTTTGGAAGAGCTTGGTATGAGCTTGGAGAGACAGAACAATGCCTCTCTTGTTGGGTAGGGAGAGTAGCCAGCAGACACCGGGTGGGAGAAAGTCGAATTTAATCATCTCCAGGAAGCAGCAAGGCAGAAGAAACACTGTGTGTGTGTGTGTGTGTGTGTGTGTGTGTGTGTGTGTAGAGGCTCTTGTCTGGGCAAAGTAGCTTCAGGGTTCTCCCCTCTTAGCATTTGTGAACCTAATGAAAGGCAGTGACACCCTGGGCCGGCCCACCCATGAGGCAAGGTGAGGCGATTGCCTCAAGTGGAAGGATCCATAGCGGCAGAGAATCCCAATGTAGATCTTTATCCCACCCCCATTTCCAATGTTGCTCTTCATTCCTCGCTTCTTCCCTGATTCCAAGCGGGAGTTCAGAGCCAATGTCCAGGCTTTCCTTTGACAAAAGCCAGGATGTTTGCGGTAAATCTCCATCTGCCTTAAAAAGGTACTTGACCCTATGGTCATGTGCACTGAGCAAAGAAGATTCAGGCTGTTTATTGAGAGGTTTTTTTCTCCCAGACAGCTGTTCCAGAAAGAGCTACGAGGGGAAGTTTGGCAAAGCCAAATCTGAAGAGCAGGTGCTGTAAGAGATGGTTTCTTCAAGATGTTTCTTCTGCCCTAGGGGAGAAGGAAGCACTACTTTTCAGGGATCCAAATCTGACTTCCAGGCTTGGATAGTCAAGTGGCCCATTTTTTTTTTTTTGTATGCAGTTTTGACTAATGTATTCATTTTTGCAAACAGTGCCCCCACATTATCATTTTTGTCTTTCCCCCCACTAATATATTCATTTCATGCACACCTTCCCCTTAAGTATGCTTTGTTGTAAACATAGTTTGGTGGGAATTCAGAATAACTCGGTCGGTAGAGCATGAGACTCTTAATCTCAGAGTCATGGGTTCAAGCCTCACACTGGGCAAAAGATTCCTGCATTGCAGGGGATTGGACTAAATGACCCTTGTGGTCCGTTCTAACTCTACAGTTCTATGGAGTGCTGCATCACAAAATTCAGGTAAGTACGAATTTTAAAGGATGTCTGTGTTTTAGTTCTTTTATTGTTTCAGAAAGTGAAAACTTGATAGTTTCACCTTTAAATGTGCACTGAATTTAATTTCTGCTCCCATCCCTAGGTGGCCAGCTATCACACCCTGCTCTAACCCAGTAAATAGCCAGGCCACCTCAACACAGCTCAACTGATTAGCCATGGGGATATTCTCTATGTACATGCCTGCTTAATTAGCAAAATTTGAGAGATGAGAGATCAAGCTTATTTTTCATTTAATACAGCAATTGGAAACACAGCCCAATGTTCCAGGGCTACCGCCACAAATTACATTTCATGGCATGTGCTGTGAATATTTATTTCCTCAGGAGTTAAGAAATTTTGTAAAGTACACATGTTGTCAATGAACATATTTATTGGCTTTCTGAACCCTCTGCTTCTTTCAATTCCTTGTGACTAAAAGTCATGATGAGCAACGGTTTCTACATAAAATAAATGTGGTCACAATATTCCGGAAAATTGATCCCATCAATTTTCCTGAGGAGTGCCATTCTTCTTTGGTAGGTCTTGAAAGAGAGCCCTCTTTTGTTGGCTGTTACCATGCATCATGTTTTTAAAACGGCAAGAGCAGATAAAAAGCACATGTTTTTTAACATCCCACTGCATGTCCTTGATGTACTTATCACTTTGAGGGGGAGTGGGGAAGGTAAAGGGAACTTGGAGAGCTTTATCCAGCCCATGCCTTTTTTGTTCATGAAAATGAGTAGAAAGATATGCCCTCCCTTTCCGGTGCTTCAAAGTTCACAAGAAATTGTGTGTTTTACTTGGTTTTTAACGATGTGGCAAGCTGTTACAATAAATCGAAAACAAAAATCCCAAGACACAGTAGCTAAGGAATATGAGTAGCTTTCAGCTATTTTATATATTCCATTTTGGGGGGAATGTGGCTGGAGCCACCAACCAGGTTCTTTTATCTCCTGGATTGACATTTTTGGTACTGCTTGGTCATAAAAATCTTCCACATGCCAGTGGCATGGCATTGTACCCTCTGTGTGTGTGCCAGGTTAAGGAGCTTCTACAGCTTGGTTCCTGGGTTGGTTGAAAGCAAACCATGTTCGATAAATGTCCTCAAATAATTCATAATTCCCCGTGAGTCAATGCTGCAGAGTGTGAAGACCACGGATGCAACTTCAGGAGACAATAGGGTCTTCTGAAATGGAGGAACAATCTTAAGTTCCTAAATCTACCTCCCAGTTCTTCTCTCACTGCTCTCTTGTTATATGCTGGACCAAAAGCTATGACTTTTCAGTCTCCCTGGGAACCTAATAGGAAGACACAATCTGTGTTAATGCTGTGAGCTCTTTCATCTTGTGCATGCAACAGTATGCTTTACACATCAAGTTAACTGTAAAATGTTATGGACATTGTTGAATGTTTTTCATGGCTACTGTAAGTCAGTTCTTCATGATTCTACTGACTGGATATATGTTTGTTTATCCCAAGGCACTTCTTGGTATGCTAGGGGAATTCTTTGTATTTTCTATGATTAGTAATTCTTGGTCAGATTTGAACAAGGGACAGACTCCTGACATTTTGGATCATTTATCCAGCAGTATCTCAAGGAGCACCTCTCTCCTTATGAATCGACTCAGACCCTGCAACCATCATCGGAGGCCCTTCTTTTTGTGCCTCTTCCAGGAGAGGTCTGGAGGGCGGTAACACGAGAACAGGCCTTTTCTTTGGTGGCTCCCCATTTGTGGAATGCTCTCCCCAGGGAAGCTTACCTGGTGCCTTCATTACATATATTTTGTCACCAGGCAAAAACATTCTTCTTCTACCAGACCCTTGGCTAATTAAACAACCAATGGCCTTTATTGCTTTTGTTGTTAGTATGCTATGTATTTTTGTGTTTTTATATTGTAAACTGTCCTGTGATGCTAGGATGAAGGGTGGTATATAAATTTAATTAATTAATAAATAATAGAAAAACCATGGGCTGGTGATCCCATATCTGGCATCCTTTGTAACTAATTCTTTAGTTACAAACCTTAGAAAATAACACCTCCTTTAATCCAAGAGTAATTATTTAAGACACCCTGATATATATTTTTAAGTCTATATTTTTACAGTCTGTATTACATTGGCACATTCAACAGAAATGTGTGCTCTTTGCTACCTAAGGTCTATATATGTAGGCACAGGGCTGATCTTTTGTTTTCGCCCCTTTCTTACAGAGAACATCACTTTCTGCCCTGGAGTGGTCAGAGCAGCAGATCAGGAAAGCTTCTAGCCTGGAAGAGCTTCTTCGCATCACACACTCTGAGGACTGGAAGCTTTGGAAGTGCCGGCTAAAGCTTAAGGGCATGGCCGGTCTGGATTCCAGATCAGCCTCGCATCGCTCCACGAGATTTGCTGCTGCTTTCTATGATATTGAGATACTAAAAGGTAGGCTCACAGTTTATGAACTGAATATTTCTGGATCCACAGTGACACATGTCAGGTTGCTGTCTTGTTTGTATGCAGAGCTGACCCACCCATGAGGTGGCATCCTGCAAGCAGCATCACCCCTCTTCCACCCCGCAGCTTTGCCACTGGTCTTCTCCCTGGTCTCTAGCAGCTGTGAGGGACTGGCAGCAAAGCTCTGCAGAACATCTCCTCTCCTACCAAGTTTGTGAGAGGAGAGGCATCGCTGACAAGTCAGTGGAAGATTCGTCCCCCTCACCGGGCAGTGTGGTGGGGCTCTGGTTGGCTTCTCCTGAAGAGAAGAGCCAATGCTAACTCCACTGCTGGGCAGGAAGTGGAAACCAAAAAAGGCTCTTTCCTCACCACCAGAAGAAGACTTACAGAGTTTGCGCTCGCATCCGGGTGGGTGGGTGTGTGGCGGGGTGGTGGCTGTGAGACGTTTCTCTTTTTTGTGTGTAAGTTTTTTTTATTTGATTTTTAACAAATATAAACACATATAAAAATAATTCAAGATCCATATATCAAGATTGCTCTGAATCTCCTGACTTCCCCCCCCATCCCTTCCATGGGTCCTAATAATAATAATAATAACTGGACATCAATACTTACCCAAGTTTTAACCATCCAAATTATCCATACTTTTGTGAGATGCTTCTCCTCAGGTATCAAAAGGTCTTTGGACACCCCTGTTTTTATGTGAAAGGCAGGTTGTTATGTGTTTTTTGTGCCTGAAACACACACACACACACACACACACATTTGCTGATGGGTCTGCTCCTTGTTCATAAGGTTATGTCAGTGCTCTGAGTGATATAAGCAGGAAGCTGTCTTTTTAAAAAAAAAAATCCATTTGAAAATAAAGTAAAATAATATTTTAAGAAGTCGAAAATGGTACAGTTAGGAGTCACCATGTGTCTAGAGATGTCACAGACACTGTCCAATATGTATTGATATAGTATAGCCACTATACTGAAAGCATCCCACAATCGTGTTTGTGGTGCTTGTTTGGCTGGGAGGAAATGATACTTTGTCGGCAATAAAGCAATGGATTTTTTTTGCTTGGGGTGCTACCCTGGGAGAAGCTGCATGGATCCCTGGAAGGAAAGCAGAAGCCATGAAGCATTTATTCCATGATTTAATGTGCTCACCTGGAAAGGTGTCTACAAACTTGCAAATTCACACCCTGAAAAAAAACAAAACAAAAAATTCAATGTGCTGATAGGGTGCTTGATCGAAGTTCTGAGTCTGAAGTGCAGACAGGTGTCAAACCCATTGTTGCAAGCTCTGTATCAGGCATTCTGTCTCATGTGTGCTGAATGCAATATGGGCAGTGGCCTTACGTACCAAAGGAGACAAAGAGGAGGAATGTCCTCTAAACCTGCTACAGACTTCTTTAGATTTTCTGCACAAAACTAGGTATTTTTCTTTGTTTCCGCTCACAACACAGTTCGAGCAACTCTGCTCTAAACAAAGCATTTTTCCACTGCAAGGAAAAATGTAAACAGACAGCAATATTTAAAAGGAATGTGCCAACAGCAGCTTGAAATGCAGAAACATTCAAATGCCTGTTTTTATTAGGTGTGCCCTGATGTAAAACACTTTATCAGCTTGGACTTTTCTGGGCAGGAGCTTCCTGGACATCTGTTCTTACAAAGAGTGGAAGAAACAGAGACCAAAACATTGGAAAGGATGCCATGGGCTCTGGTCATACCCTACAGGTGTGCTGTGGCATCTGCATTTTTGTAGTTAGACCAAGGGTTGCTAATTCCTCAACTGGCCCTTATAGCTCTCCCTTTTAACAGCCGTTTGATCAGGTGACCAAAGAGCAGGTCATAATGTCTGCCGCCATGTTATGAAAAGTTTCACCTGCCCCCCTTTGAGCTCATCAGATATTTGCTAAAAGGTCAGGAGAAGGCCAGACATTATTCCCACCCCTTTTCTGGCCAGTTACATCAGAAGAGCTTGACTGGATCAGGCCAAGGGCCCAGTGCAGTCTAGCATCCTGAACTGACAGTGACCCAACCAGATGTCTTGGAGAAACCCACAAGCAGGGCCTGAAGGTCACCATGTTCTCCTCAGTTGTGAGTCCCTGCAACTGGTCTTCATAAGCTTCATGTCACCCCAAGCTGGATCCCATGATGGCATTGGATCATCAGTGTTGGGCAGCATTGTGTGGATCTGGCAGATCATGAGGTTAGTTACCACGGCCGTCCTGCACCTCTAAGCGGGCTGATAACAGAATCTATCATATCTGGGTTTTACAGAACACATTGTAAAGCACAGAAAGGATAAGGGGAGAAATTATAACTACATCAGCTATGGCGGTCAGTTGGTAAAGCTCTCACCTTGATTGAAGCAATTCAGAATTGAGCATGATCCCTCTCTTTCCAAATTGCCATTTCAGAGGTGAGTGTGCATCCCTGCAGGCCAACAGGGGACCATCCAAACACAGAAAGGAAGCAGAAACTGGTTTGCAGCAGTGCCAGGTTTTTGCAGGGAAAACTCATGGGAGAACCATGCCCATCAGACAGCCCAGTGAGGACTGAGCATGGCCATGAAATGTTGACTGGCTGTTTCAGGGGTGGGTGGGAATGAAATACCATGGCGGAGGGAGCACTCCACTCTGCTGCATTTAATTGCACAACTCGCTTGGCTCATTTATATTAATAAACAGCAGATGTCATGATGTTGCTTTCCCCCCGTCAGAGTGCAGTGCTGCATCTCAAACAGGACTCAGAGAGCAGGCCAGTGAGCTGGTGAGTCCAGTTGTGTGATGACAACTGCTGCTTTTAGAATGGCTCCCTTGTTCTCCAGTCATAGATGAGGAGTGGCAAAGGACTCAGTGCGTGCCGAGGGAGACCTGCGTGGAAGTTGCCAAAGAGCTGGGCACGGCCACCAATAAATTCTTCAAGCCTCCTTGTGTGAATGTCTACAGATGCGGAGGCTGCTGCAATGAAGAGAGCCTAAGCTGCGTGAACACCAGCACATCTTACATATCCAAAATGGTATTTGGACTTTTTTCTACTCTTCTGCAGTTTGTTTCTCCTTAACCGTCAACTCCTATGCAGGTTGACTTTGAAGCAAGCCCCTCTTAATGGAATAGACTCATAGATAGCTCTTTCCTAAGTAAGTGTGTGTAGGAAGACCAGCCACTCAACAGGGTGTCCTCTGGCGTTGAACTCCCATCAACCCTAGCTGATAGGAGTTGTAACCCAAAACACGCAGAGGATGCCATGTTGGGGAAGAACAAGGCCACGAAAGTTGCCCATAGCTATGAATCTATTCACCATGGCAGAGCAAGTGAATGGCTGTCCCACATTCACTCATGTCTGTAGAACTATAGACCCACAATGTGAAGAGGAGGACATGGGGTACATGTTAGACTCATACCCATCGCATCTCCTTAGGGGCAAATTGTAAAGCGTGTTCTCCATAGCAGAGAGCACGTGTTGCGGTTGGGGAAACAGGCCACCCTGCAGTGACTAGGCAAATTTGGTGAGGAACCCAAGCCTCTAAGTGGTTAACCTTGGGTTGCTGGGGAGTTTTGATTGTTGCCAATTTGGAGGAGGGGTCAGAGTCTTTAAATACAGGGGCCAGACGTAGGACGTCCTCTTGGCCATTTTGCATTGGATCACCCGCCCTCCCTCCCTTTTATAGGGTGGTTTTTCATGATCGCTTGACCTTGCTATGCCTGTCATGGGGTCGTTCGCCTTGGTGTGGGGGCCTGGTAGGAATTTTGCCATCTGGCTGATTGGCTGGTGCCATTTGGTTTTTGCCTACTGCGTAGCAAATCATCACAACTTGTAAGGTTGGCGGTTAGGCATTGGTTAAATTGGTGCTTGGAGGGGTAAGTGCCTATCCCTCCAAATGATGCGGAAAGGGAATTCCGTTAAAGGAATCCAGGGGCTTGCCATTCTTTTCGTCCTTGTCCCCGGAGTCGGACTTGGGCCATGCAAGCCCCACCGGAACATGAGGGTGAGAAGTGATGGACTGTTGCCCAGCTTCATTTTCTCACCCAATACTTGTTTCCCACGCTGGCTTCCGCTGGAATCCGGAAGTCAGCTCTGTCCCTGGGGCAAGGACAGATAGTCATAACCAATGCCTAAGCAACCACTCACATTTTTTGTATTTGAATAAAGTTGTGGCCAAAATTATGCCAAAAACCTTAAACAAAAAATCATGTGTGAAGTGTGAATTTTTTGGTGGGTGGCATTGTGGGACTCAACACGCAACTGAAGATTCCTAACATGAAGCTCAATCCTCTATTTTGCTTCATTGAGCAGGAAATGTGGAGACTATTTAACAATGAGGGGAGGCTATTTAACAATGTGTTTTAATAGTGTAAAAATGCTGTATTTCATCTTTCCAGCTCTTTGAGATTTCAGTTCCTTTAACAAATGTGCCAGATCCGATTCAAGTCAAAATTGCAAACCACACCAGTTGCAAGTGCTTAACAAATGCTCAGCGCCCATCGTACACTATCATACGAAGATCTGTTCAATATCCAGAAGAGGATAGGTAAGATGGGCAGTCTTCTCTCTATCCCACTTTTTTTTAAAGATACACAATCAGTCATGAAGCTTTTCTGAGTGTTCATGAATTGTATGCTTTGTTCCAAGATCAGTGGTTATCCGATGTTTTTAAAAAGTATGTTTTTCAATGCTACAAAGAAAAGTTAATGACTGCTTGGAAAAACAATGTAGAAATATGTTACTTAACATATAGACTTCTCTTCTAGCAGCATTTTTAAATTACTAAGCCATCTTTAATATTTACATTTTTAAAGAAGAGAGTCAAAACTGTCACAGGCAGCTGTGACAAATTAATAAACAGCAGGCAGTTGGAATGTATCGAGGCCCCAGTTTGATGACTTAGCAAATGTAATTCCTTGAACTGTTCCTTTGACGGCAATGAGGCTTCTGGTCGAAGTTCCTAAGACACGTCTCTAAATGCAGAAGCTTCTCAACAGACTGTGAGCCCCAATACACCACGGCCATGTGCCATCAGTCTACTTAACTCAGCCTTTCCCCAACCTGGTATATTCCTCATGTTCTGGGCTGTAACTACCATCTGCTTCATCCAGCATGTTAGTGCTGGCTGGGTGTGATGAGAATTGTAGTCCAAAATATGTGGAAGGCACCAAATTGAGGAACCCTGGTTTAATGTATTTGACTAGGTGTAGGGACACGGGTGGCACTGGGTTAAACCACAGAGCCTAGGGCTTGCCGATCAGAAGGTTGGCGGTTCAAATCCCCGTGACAGGGTGAGCTCCCGTTGCACGGTCCCTGCTCCTGCCAACCTAGCAGTTCAAAAGCATGAAGTGCAAGTAGATAAATAGGTACCGCTCTGGCGGGAAGGTAAACGGCATTTCCGTGCGCTGCTCTGGTTCGCCAGAAGTGGCTTAGTCATGCTGGCCACATGACCTGGAAGCTGTACGCCGGTTCCCTCGGCCAATAAAGTGAGATGAGTGCCCCAACCCCAGAGTCATCTGTGACTGGACTTAATGGTCAGGGGTCCCTTTACCTTTAATTAATTTGACTACCCCCCCCAGCAAGCTGGCTCTCAAATGCCATTTTTGCATGTATTTATTTGAATATTTATATACCACACTTCCATAAGAAATATATAACGAAGCGGTGTGTATACATCAGTTACTTTTTAAATGTGTTCTTAACATATTTATTTGGCCTTTTGTTTTCTTCTAGTTGTCCTCAAATAAACAAACTGTGTCATAGTGGCTGGATGTGGGACAGCGATAAATGTGAATGTGTTGTAGACAAAGATCGTCCTGGCAGAAGGGAAGGTATATACTAGTACTACTTATATACTCACTTTAATAGCGAAATCTGGACCAGTTAAAAGAACAACATAACAACATTATGAATAACAACATTATCAAACTGGAATAGGTGGGTGGGGGAATCTCCCCCACTTCTGTAACTCTGTATCCAGGAACAAAAGAGTGAATCTGGGCAGATTGGTAGTTAAAAGCATTTTGCTTTTGCTAGAATCAACTGAAATGAGAAGCTCAATCAGACAGAAGTAACACTCCTTCATTTGAAGCAAAGCATTTGTCCTCCTCCCAGATACTCCCACCCAACTTTACATGCGCAGCGGGATTATCATCGTCGTCATCATCATCACTGATTATCCTAGGCTATGTGCACCTGGAAAGATAGTAAAATCTGGGCAAGTTTCAAGAGCAATTTCCTCATGATATGGCATGAGAACCTGATGTTCAAAGCAGGTGGGAAGAAAATACTTACCAAGTGATTTCTAGCCATTGCTGAGACAAATACTGCCCCACCCCTGGGAAGAGAAGCAACTCCAGATAATTGTGATTGCAATTAATGACCTGGAACAAAAGCGCTGCACAGCTAGCGCCAGATGTTCAAGGGTGCTTTGCACTTTGTTTTTCCTAAACAACCACACCGCCCCAAAGCAAACCATGTGGGAGAAACTAAGGAGGAGTTTGTGAAATTGTCATTAGGGTCTTCTGTTCCAAAGGGGGAAGGCAAAAAGCCTGCAAACACAGGCTAAACTAACTCTTTAGAGCCCAACTGGAAAAAAAAAACTAGAACATGGCTGTGTATACATCATACACATAGTGCTGCAGGGGGGAACTGCAGTTCCTAGAATACCTGGGGTGTATGGTACACTTTAAATGTATGTATATTGCTGTCATGACTTTTAAAGTCCGTATCCATACAGACATTGTTTATTTCTGCTAGAATATCAGCTCCATAGTTTTAACTGTAGGTTGATAGGAGTTCAGATTTCTGGACGCACAGTGCCATAAATAGTGCATTTTATAGGTTAAGTTCAAGTCTTGCTGTACACCTACAGGATATTACCTTTGAGTGACAGTGATACCCTATATCTGTGACGTATAGTGAAATGATGAGGTGCCAACATTTTCGGAAGAGGGTGGGGAGTTTTATAAATCTCTCTCTCTCTCTCTTTCTTTCCTCCAAAACATGTGCCAGGACTCCCTCCACTTGCTGAACTTGCGATGTGTGCACCAAATATGAACTTTGATGAGGAAAATTGCGAGTGCATCTGTAAATGGAAATGCACTGGCAATTTATTTCAGAACAAAGAGAACTGCAGCTGTTACTTGTGTATGGAGAACCAAGACAGCTGCCTTCAGAAACACAAGGAGTTTAATGCAGAAACATGCAGGTAAGCCTTCCTTTACATTTGAGTTCAATGCGGCATGCTTGGTCCACACCCAGGTTGATTGATTCCCACCCCGGGTTGAAATTTGTACTAAATGATAGGGCTTGTGTAGAACGTAAATCTCCCATGTAACAAAATGATAATGAATGAAGATCCTCCATGCAATGTGGAGCCATTCTGTACCTCCTTTCGCATGATCACAATAGACATAGTCTTTTCATGCGTTCCTGTACATACTCCATGGAACAGAAGTGTGCACTTACCACATTGTCTTCTCTGACTTACTGTCTTTAAATAGCTGTGAAGACAAATGCCCATTCCAAGCCAGAATGTGCCCAACCGCTCGGCCGGCATGCTCGAGGCACTGTTGCCGCCCAAGAGGGGGAAGAAGTCCTCACGGGTCCCAAAGCAGAGAAACACCATGACTGAGCTTTTGTTATCTCCTGTACTACCACTACCACACTGCTTTGCAAAGTAGCTGCCCACCATCGACTGTTAAACAATAATAATCATGGATACGGGTGGCTTTACTGCTAAAAAATACAATTAAAATACAGTCTGTCTTCGTTATTAAGACGACGAATGGATCTGCAAGGACATTGCCACCAGACGGCTGATATATGCTACAACAAACTTCATCCTTGTTCTGTAACGGACTACCAGAAAGACCTACATTCATTGATGTTGTATGAAAAAGAAAGTGGCATGTTAGAAGCAATGGGGATATCTTTACCAAATAACTTTGAAATGCAGAGAATATTTCTATGCCTTCAACCTGCTTATTGGTCATATTTCTTTTTAGACCAACTTTTCCAGACCTTCTAAAATTTGGTTCCCTAATGTGTTCAGCACTGAATGATTCGATCTACTGTCTGTCTGTGTTTTATTATTTGGGTTTATCCTAGAACTACTGTCTGATGTGCCATATTTAAAATGTATATAGAAAAATAAAGGCACCAGTTATTAATTAATATGCATTGACGTGTATAATTTCTATTGCAAGCTTGGTCAGAAGGAATGAACGATGACTAGAGGTTTTCGTGTGCATCCTTTCATTCCATACACATGGAATAAAAGTGTCCCTACACTCCTCCTTTTTAAAGAAGTCTGTTCTACCACTCATGTGGTAACACTTGGGGTGAAGCTAAATGCTATTCCTGTGGCAGGGGATTTTTAATTTGATGCTAGGGAGAAGGAGGGGAGGTTTCACCCTTCCCTCCAGATGTAATTAATCCTCTCCAAAATCACTCATCTGCATTGCAATTAGCCTTTTTATTACTTTACACCCCGCTCTCCCTCCCAAAGGAGCCTAGGATGGCAAACAAGAGATGCAACAATAAAATTGCCTTAAAAACAATTCCAGTACAGATGCAGATGAGGAAAGATCTCAACTTAACAGGACAGAAGTTCGTAAGCAAGCGCTGAGAAGGCGTCAAAAATGGCACCTTCCTAATATTCAAGGGGAGGGAATTCCAAAGGGAAGGTGCCACAGTACTCACTAAAGGCTTGATTCTTCCATTGTGTGGAAGGGACCTCCTGATAACAGTGGTATTTACAGGAGGCCCTCCCTCACCTGTGTGAGTGATCAATTGGATATATATGGGCCAAGGCCATAAGGAGAATAATGCCATAGATCAGGACTATGCCATGTGGGGATGGGAGCTTGAACCTTTTGCCTCCATCCCAGCCATGATCGGAATTGGATCCTGCTCCCAACCCCAAGTCTGCTATTTGTAGCTGGACGGAAATCTCCCTTTGGCTCTGCTGGCTGGGTCTGCTGGGAGCTGAAGTCCAGCATGAATGGGCACAGGTTCCTTGCCTCTGGTTTAAAGGTTTGGTGGCAGAGAAAGCCAGTACTGTGTTTTTCAAATACTAGCTTCTTTAAGGGAAAGGACTGTATCTTAGTAGTAAGGCACAGTAGTAAGACCCCTAGGTATAGGGCAATATATAAATTCAATATATAAAGAATAAAATGTACCAAATGTCCCAGGTTCAATTCTGGCTTCACTAAAGAAGGCTGGGGAAAAACAAGCACTAAACCTTTTTCCCCTCACAAAGTGGTTTGACATTTGTCCAAATGGTTCTTTCTCCATAAGACTCACTTATGATGAGGTAGATGGGGGAGTTAAATGCAATTTGGAAAATGGCTTTCGCAGAATGGCAATTTTGTGGACCTGAAAATCATGCAATGAAAATGGCTTGCAGCAAATTATCATATGTGGGCTAATCTCCTTTTAGTGTTAAGGGCAATTAACTGACCACTTTCATTAATGTTTTGTGGATGTAAGTTGGTCTAGACTACGGTAAGCAGGCACAAACCTTTCTTCTGGCCTGCTAAGCTGTGACAGATTACACAGGAAAATATTGTATTCCAATAGCTCCACCTAGTGTTGTCGAGACATTATTAACAGGTTCCTAAAACACTGCAACTTCGAAACATGAATTAAAAGAAAATGTTCCATTCAAACGTCCATAAAAATTAGCTCAAACCTAAATAAACTACTATATAAATTTAGGAATGCTGAATGCTGCATTTCCTTGTGAGATCACAGGGCTGATTGTTCCTCTTTTAACAAATATTAAAATGGAATATACAAATAGAATACAGTGGGATGAAATAAACATGGATGAAATAAACATGAATTTGTACAAATCTGAACAGGAAGAGAAAAGCATTAAGCTTCTTAAAATCCTAAGCATTGTTATTTAATATCAATAGATTGCATGGGACAAAAACAGGGTGTATTTTTGGTAACAGAGGAACATCAGCGGCCGGAGAGTTTAAAATAGATGTCATATGATACCAATAATAGTGAATGTAACTTAGGAGACCTGTGAAGTTATACAAAGGGCAAAACAAAATGGACGGCAGTACGATACTCTATGCTTTCAATAACATTTATTTTGCAATCTTTGCTTTGTTTTGTTTCAAGCTCTTAATCAAAATCTCTTTGGCTTTACTGACCCATTTCTATATTGTGAAAGGGAACAGGAAAGAGGCTGCAAGGATAGCAGAAGAGATCTATGGAATAGCCCCAGGTAAAATTGTAGAGATAAATGTTTAAAAAACCTAACTGATCTAAAAAATAAATAAATCACTGAAATTGTCAAAAATTGGTACTCATGACTGCATTGTCATCAAGTAGGTTGCAAATATAAATATGTGTATGATTTTATTAATACAAGCATAAGCTAGATTGAATATGTCTAAGATGAAGAATTACAGATTATTAGGGAAAACCAATGTGCTTCAATATAAGGTAATATTTATTTTTGTTATAGGAAATAAGGTTTTCTTTTTATTGTTGTTATCATTTTAAAAGCCAGAATTCTGCAATGCTGCTATTTAAACTATTTCGGTATTTATTTAATGCAGTCTTATTGTGGGTCTGTTGCATCATTATGCATACAACAATGTAAAAGATTTAGAATATGCCTTTTCTGAAAGAAGACACTTGCTGGGAGAGTAAAATGTCTGCTCAAACAGCAGTTGCACGTGGCTTGGTTCGCTTTTATTGGAGGGATGAAACTGGATTGTTCCTGCTTTCTCTGCCAAGCAGGGCGGCACGTTTACAACTTTACTATATGTGAATGAGTCACAGAATGTTAAGCTTGGGTCATTGGCCAGATGTGTTGACTTTATGTCCTTCTGGGTTCATCTCAGTCCTGGCTTCTTATGATTCATCCATGGCAATAAAACGATGGAGAATGCAGGGATAGGGGGTTTTAACATCATTTAAACTGACATTAGCAAAAATCTTCCATTATCGCCGGCTTATTTCCTAGGCATTCTCATAGCCTTGCAAATACAAACAGTTGTGCACGGTACTAATTTTAATCTGCAATGTCAAACATGAACAGGGGAGAAAAACTGCTTTTAAATACACAATTGCAACAATGTGGCTTTTCAAATATCAGTCATGGAGACAGAATGCTCTGTAAATGCTCCAATTATAATATTTATTAGGTATAATTTATTTGTGTCTAGGCTACATAAGTATCAATGAGCTGTCCCGTCGGAGTCAGTAAATCTGTCAGAAGCAGTAATGGTTATGAATGATATTATTAATCTCTCTACATTTTATGGCCTGCAGTTCCCACTTACCTCTGCAATTCTGTAAGGTAGCATATGTTTATTTTCAAACACATCAGTTTCCCTCACTGAAGGCTTAATATTTTTTTTTTTTAAAAAAAAAACAATTTAGATGGTTAGCTTTGGGCACATGAAAAAGTGTTGGTTATCTACGCTCTTTTTCTCTGCCACGTTGCCTTTTGCCAGTCTGTCAAACTGAGTATCGTTTTTCAAAACACCACCTGACCATCAACTCTGACCTCGATTAGATTACTTACACACTGTTACCGCTAAGCTTTAAAGTTATGCTGTCCAGCGCTGCTGCATTTACCCTCAGAGCTTCATGAAAAATGCCTTCAGTACCTGGAGCCTTAAGAGGTGTACCTTATGGGAATTACATTTGTCATATGTTTCAAGGAGGTATGTTCTAGATTGCTTAGAAAACTACAGCTCTCTTTGTGCAAATACATTAGGCAGCTGCATGTAGAAAGCTTGCACTTAAAAGACGGACACGTACAGATATTTATAGCCTGGGCCTGTTCTTGTTTTCATGGTTATATTTAACCCTCATATTTCACGCTATTTTGTACGTTAATGCATCTCTTGTTTGCAGCATCACAGGTAAGGCAATATTTGCTCCTTTGAGCTTCATGGCTTAAGAGTATAAAGAGAGCCATACCCCAGTTACGGAAAATGGAAGGTGATGTCAATTAATCACAAAACTGGCACAGTTCTGCTTAATGTAACTGGAGCCCCTGCTCCAACTGCTATATATCACAATAAAAATTACATGGATTTACTGTGTGCACCTATTTATTCAGAAGTAAGCCACACTGTGCTCAGTGGGATTTGACTGCTAGATATGCATGTAGGGCCATCTTTAGCATATGCGCCGCCGGGGTGCAAAGATCCGCCCAGTGCCCCTTTTTTTAGGGGGGTGAACTCAAAGTTGCTGACCTTTTTTTGGGGGGGGGGATCACTCACCTGTAACAATGGCGCAGCAGAAAAAACTGCTTTTGTTTGACACTATGGAGTAACAGAGCAACAGAAGGTGGGTGGGGACTTCCGCTCCATTGCTTTTCACTGCCACCGATCGAGAGGTAAACATTTGGCGCCCCTTGCACCCCCAGGTAAAGACGGCCCTGTATGCATGCACAAGATCACAACAGAAGTATGGTTGTGTTCTCTCTCTCTCTCTCTCTCTCATTATTGACTCCAAATGGGCCGTGAAGGAACAGAAGTCTGGTCACCAGTTTCTGATGGCTGAGTCTTGCAAAGTGTTTAAAATGGCTGTCTACTGGGGTCTTGCAATAGGTTTTGTGAGACATGACAATTGGCAGATTGTCAGGTTGTGCAGAGTGCTTTGTGCAGCCCACATGGCTTGATTTCATTATGTTGTCAGGCAGTCGACAGGCGGGTGGCCCCACCTACTTGTTTAATTTGGCTTGCGGGAGGTGGGGGAGATAACAGCCTAATGCTCGGTTCAGACACTGTTCCCTGCCCCATGTTAAAGCAAAATCATTTGCATTGGGCCACTGATGGTGGCAAGTGGAGGAATACATATGTGTTTGATATCAGAGCATGGTCGACATCTTCTTCTTCTTCATCATCATCATCATCATAACCTATATACTACCTATCCAAGGTTTCTGGGCAGAAACTGATCCTGCATGTTATAGCAAAGGAGAGAACTTGAGGATGCCATTTTCCCTCAAGAAATGCCCAAATAACAAAACCTCTATAAAAAGGGGCATAATTGTATTTACACCTCTGTAAATCTCTGTTCTATAGACTTATCCTTCAGTGATCTTATTTTAGGCTCATGGGCAGACAGATCTCCCCTTCACGAAGCTGCCTTTCAAGGGCGCCTCCTCTCGTTGAAAACCTTGATAGCACAGGTAAGAAACCCTAATATACTTCCCTGATTTTACAATGCAATCCTACGTCTACTGAGCAGCAATGAGACTTGCCCTCAGGTTAAGTGTGTATAGGATTGCACCCCAAACATTCTATTCACAACAATGCATACAGACTACACAAATAAATTCAGTGTTGAGTGTGCAAATAAAAATTGAACTGAGCAGAGCTTGCAAAGATTGCATGAAAGGGAATAAACTAAGGGCCAATTCACACAATTACTGCAGGTTGCCCAGGGTGTTTTCACCAAGATTTAGAAACAAAAATCCACCTCCTTTTCCAGATCTGTTTATTGTAGTGGTGAAAGTGTCAATTTTTTGGAACAACACAAGAGAGGGATAAGTTCTAGACTGCTGCCTGAAGTACTAGCTTAGCAGAAGTCCAAAACCATGAATTCTTTAGAAACAGCCACATCCATAGTTTTTTTCTTCTCCCAATGCAGTTTTTCTTCACAAACTTTGCTCATGCTCACACCAGTTCAGCATCCGTAAGGAGAAATATTAATCAATTTCTTACCAGATTCTCTACTTACCTGTCTTCACACTGATTCCCCACAAAATTCTGTTTTCAGGGGAACTGAGCACATCAGTTAGTTCATATTGTGGAGAAGGCTCTATTGCTGAGTAATGTTGCTATGTTAAGTGTTTTTAAAAATTATTTTTAAAATTGCATTTTTATTTCACCTTTCCTTGAACTAATGCAGAGTGGTATCCATGTTCCCTCTATTTTATTCTCACAAGAGCCCCGTGAAGTAGGTAAGACAGTGTAGCAGTCTGATATTTTATACCTCTTGCATCCAATCTCTCTTCAGTTAGAGAAACTGGATTGCTTAAACTATGCTTGTTCTGGGAGAAGTCTTGCAGATTTCATTTTGCCGAACCACAAATCTAACCACTGGGAAAGGGTGTTTTATTTCAAGCCAATATTAAATCTATACATTATTATTTTTTGGGAACTGCTTATTATCCATACCTTTTGTTCTCAACTGTAGGGGTTCAACGTGAACCTTGTTACAATAGACCATGTTACTGCTCTTCACGAGGCTTGCTTGGGTGGCCATGTTGCTTGTGCAAAAGTGTTACTGGAACATGGTGCTCGGGTGAGTACTACCATGACTTCCTGCATGGGTTAAACTAGGCTTTATTTCACCAGGGTCAAAGACCCAGTTTGGCACACCCTCCACGCGCATTTGTGTATGCACACAGAGGCTGGGAGCTTCAATGGTTGCCCCTCTGGAGGCTTAACCAGAGCAAAAAACCTGGCTAGCCTCCCGTAGCTACGCCTTTGCTTTCCTGTACAGTGGTACCACGGGTTACAGATGCTTCAGGTTACAGACTCCGCTAACCCAGAAATAGTACCTCGGGTTAAGAACTTTGCTTCAGGATGAGAACAGAAATCGCACGGCGGCGGCAGGAGGCCCCATTAGCTAAAGTGGTACCTCAGGTTAAGAACAGTTTCAGGTTAAGAATGGACCTCCAGAACGAATTAAGTTCTTAACCTGAGGTACCACTGTATGAGAGATGCTGCTTCAAAATGGGATCTAACAGGGTAACTGTGTGCATTTTGTATTATTGGGAATGTCCAAGAAGATAATAAAAATGGAAGAGTTAAAAGTAGGCACAAATACCATAAAAAGAAATCACTAACAGGAAGTGTTTGGCTCTCTAACGGCATCCACTCAGTCTTGTCTTTGTTCTGTGTTGCAGGTGAATGCAGTCACTTTAGATGGGATCACACCTCTGTTTAATGCTTGCCGTTGTGGCAGTGCCCCTAGCGTCGATATGCTGCTTGAATTTGGTGCCCGGCCGCAACTGGAGAATCATTTTGCTTCCCCAATTCATGAAGCTGTCAAGAGAGGTAACAGTAGTGGTTTGGGACAATTTTAACTAGATACAAGAATGTCAGATTCTCTGAAGCTTGTCGGTCCCAAATGAGATTCCAACTGACTGCCTAACAAGGTGGGTCCAGCCCATTCCCCCTGCCCTCCCAGTTCCGGGCCACTGTTGATGAGCAGAGCAGGTAGAAAGCCCTGAACAGTTATCAGAGGCATTAAGCTTCATTGGTGATGCTGGGAGACTCAGGGTCACTGGATGTGGCCTCACCAACCTCAGTCTTCAACCAGCCCAGGAGTGGATCCTGTCTGTCAGCTTCCTCAACTTCCACCTAAGTCACAGTGTTAACCATTGTAGAACTCAGCAAGGAAGAGGATGGGGACAAAACCTTTCTAAATAAGTAAATAGAAACAAGGTGCGTGTGGAATTTGGGCAGGAAATTGGTGGGCAAAGAGTGATTGTGTGACAAAGAAATACAATACATAAACAAAGGGAAGGGAAGCAGCTGGAGGAGATTTTGAGTAGCAAAATGGCTGTGGGGGAAGGGTTAAGCAGTCCGTCCCACATCCTTCCTCAGAGGCAGGATTAAGGTCACTGGGGTTTAGGAATGTCTAGTTATAGGGCATTTAGAGGGTTTCTACGGACGCGGGTGGCGCTGTGAGTTAAACAGAGCCTACGACTTGCCAATCAGAAGGTCGGCGGTTCAAATCCCCGTGACGGGGTGAGCTCCCGTTACTCAGTCCCTGCTCCTGCCAACCTAGCAGTTCGAAAGCACATCAAAGTGCAAGAAGATAAATAGTTACTGCTCCGGCAGGAAGGTAAACGCCGTTTCCGTGCGCTGCTCTGGTTCGCCAGAAGCGGCTTAGTCATGCTGGCCACATGACCCGGAAGCTGTACGCCGGCTCCCTTGGCCAGTAAAGCGAGATGAGTGCCACAACCCAAGAGTCGTCCACAACTGGACCTAATGGTCAGGGGTCCCTTTACCTTTAGGCCACTTGCTGCCCCATAGTTCAACAAGGTTTTCTCCTCTCTGTGTTTACATAGGCCACAGGGAGTGTATGGAAATTCTTTTAGCCAATGGTGTTGATGTGGACCAAGAAAACCCACAGCATGGAACAGCACTGTATGTGGCCTGCGTGAATCAAAGGACAGACTGTGTCAAGAAACTTTTAGAACTAGGTACTCTGGCGTGTGTTGGGTTTTCTTGGATGGGATTGGTGGGCTGCTGCATTCCTAAACATCCCAACACTATTTCAGGAACACACTCCATCGTAAGATGGAGCAAGGCTTTCAGAGCAGCTGACCCTGTTCTGTGGAACAGCACCTCTGTTGAGATACGGCAGCTGTCTGCTACTTGTAATTTCCAGAAACCGTTGAAGACATTTTTGCTTCAACAAGCTTTTCCAGCTGGGTGTAAAGGTGTTTATTTTGTATTGTTTTTAAACCCATCTTATTCCCCCCCATTAAAACAAACTGTTTTAGTTGTTTTTACTGTATCTTTGTAAATAGTGTTGAAACTCAAATAAATAAATACAAATACTCCAAATGGCTGACAGGGAGATATATATGCAAGTCTGGAACATTCTGTGCAGACCTTGGCCTGGTATCACCTCCAGTTCCTAAGCTTCCATTTCCTAAAAGCAGGCAGAACATGTAGCCCGGCCAAGTCTCTAATACAGATGCTGAGGGAAGTTTGTTGTCGTGCTGTATCTCCGGGCCTAGGGAGACTGCAAGAAATCAACTGCCCTGGTGCCTGGGAGGGACAGGTGTCAGTGGGATGCTCCCTCATCTCCCTAAATAACATTACCGTATTTTTTGCACCATAACATTCACTTTTTTCCTCCTAGAAAGTAAGGGGAAATGTCTGTGCGTGTTATGGAGGGAATGCCTACGGGTGGCATGCCTGTGGATTTTCCTCCTCCAAAAACTATGTGCGTGTTATGGTCGGGTGTGTGTTATAGAGCGAAAAATACGGTAATTACTCCAAGCCTTGAGAATTGTCCTTGCCTGAAGGAAAAGGAGGACTGGTGTCAGTATACCTCACTTTTGGAGGCTGGAGCTAGTCTTGGTTCCAGGGGCTAAGATATTATTGTTGTTGTTGTGATGATGATAATGATGATGTCATTTTTGCAAGTAATTTTCCCTAACAGAATGCATTTTGGTATGTTATTTCCAAAATGCATTTCTATGCACATTTTACCCTAGGAAATGCATTTTGTGCATATTACTTGTCTGGAGCACAGCAAAATTCAAAGAAGTCTGAATTTCAAAGGATAGTTGTGTTTCACATATTGTTTCAGAAAGTGAGTTAAGTAAGTTTGCCTTTAAATGCAGACTCCATCCCTACTTCTCTTATCTGTTCCTCAGTTCCCGGGGGGGGGGGGGAGGGAACAAACCTAGCTGCTGACATAGAAATAGTTTTTAGAGAAGAAATTTATTCCAGCATTAAGAAAAAGTATTAAAGGAGGAAATAAAAATTCGCATTGCTGTCTTCTTGTCTTCTTTCCATGTAATGCTAACTAGTTTGTTTTCATTTCCATACATTCTCTCCAAGGAGCTAGTGTCAACCTGGGTAAGGGACTGGACACACCACTTCATGCAGCCGCTAGAAAATCCAGTGCAGAAATTGTCAACTTGTTAACAGACTACGGGGCCAGCTTGAAATGTAGAAATTCTGAATTAAAATGTGCTCTTGATCTTGCTGCACCTAATAGCTCTGTTGAACGGGCACTGTTGCTTCGGGAAGGTAATGGCCAAGACATTTATCACCGTCATGCTTCTTGCAAATTGTCAGGTCTTATTGTTGTCCACCGAGGTTCTTAGGGGTTAATTGGTTACAGGGATGTCCTTGAATGACTTTAAAAAAATTTGAGCCAATTAGATCATGGCTATACAAATGAAATATATGGAGATGGGGAAAGGAAGTGATCTGCTTTGCCTGTGCATAAAAATCTGGGAAATCCTATGCCTGTAATATTTCAGAACTTTGGGGGCTTTCATTAAATTGTAAAGCAAAAATGGAAATGGGAAGCCACCAGACAAGAGTGTAGCATTTATCTCTATATACAGAGTAGTGAAAATTTTATTAAATTACTTTGGTTTAACTAAAGCCCAGGTTATGTATTATTGTGCTTCAAAAATTATTTAGTGAGATAAACATACTGTATATTGTAATTTAGGTTCCCAATTATTCCAATGGAAGCTAAAATCTAAATTTGAATTGATGATGCTTTTTCTATCTAGCTTTTTACCTGGATTATCTGCCTACCCTTGATTCACAGTCTCCTTATAGACTAGATTTCTGCGCACTGATATATGCTGTACTTATCTCTGAGTTGACATTATTGAATTCATACTACTGTTCTTTTTTCTCTCTTCCTCCAGGCCCTCCTAGGCTGGCCCAACTGTGCCGATTGTGTATCCGAAAATGCTTGGGCCGATCATGCCTTTATTTAGTCCACAAACTACACTTACCTGAACGACTTGAAGATTTTCTTTTGTTCCGATAACCTTACAGTTCTTTGTAGGCTAACAGAACCAATGAAAAAGATTGTTTACTCTTAATATAATAAAAACCAGGGTGAAAATTAACAAAGGCACACGGGGTTTAAAACCATAATATAGGAAGCTTGAAAAGAGCATCTGTGCATTATTTTCTGTGCAAAGCTTGTTCTGGAGGTTGAAAGTTTGCTTTTCAAATGTTTAGCCAAAATGAAGCAGTTTCTATGTAATCACAGCAAAATGAACTCTAGGGTTCTTCTCATACCTTCCTCATGGTTTATTGTACCTCTTTGTATTAGTACTACTTTGTACTACATCCACAGCACATCCATGTTCTTACATTTTAACTGGTGTAGATGTTCAGTACGTCCATTAAATGTTTTTCATTTTAATTAAACACACCTAAACTTACCTGCAAGTTACTTTGTCCTTTGTTCTTTGATAAGCAGAATATATAATTCAATTGCCATATCCTTTTTTAAGACCATTAAACTTCAGAACAGGATTAGCCAACACCTAGAAGATGAAAATACACCTGGTATAACAACAAGCTCATACTATCTCATCTGCTTTAAAAGAGGAGGAAGAGGATCCATTAATGCTGGCGTTATCACAGGCACATACAGTATGAAGCAGAACAAATGGATTCACGGGAAATGGTTGATTGCTTAGTCTCTGAAAAGATAAATGACACTGAATCAGTAACATCTAGTCCATTATAGAAAACAGTTATCTTTCTGCCTGTGAAAATTACCTGTAATTTTTGCCATTAAAAGCTAACTCTACTTAAATGTACACAGAAGGGCTCTCTGAGACCAGGTGAACGTTTTGAATCTTGGTGGATCTATTTCAGAAACGGTTTTGCTAGGGTTGACATACTCCAAAAAGTAGAAACCAGGACCCCTAAGTTGAGCTTTTTTTAGACAAACCCCAAGTTTGAGGGTTGTGTGTGTGCTGTTTTTTATTTTTACAAAAACACAAATAAAAATGTGATTTTTCAATTAACCTGCTTAAGAACCAGGACAAAGCATCACCTTTCGGCGATTCCCCTTGGATGTCAATTCCGTCTTTGAAATCCCAGATATATGGCAGCCCTAGTTTTGCTCTCTTTAGCACAAAACCAGTTCATTTTGTCAAATATTAAACTTTTTGCCAATTCACGTTCACTATTTCCTGTGATACCTGTGTGCCAAACAATCTCACTATTATTTAGGCAGAGTGCACAATAATGCAGGTTTACTGCTGCATTGCTCAGAGCCAGATATGTGACAAGGTGACTTGTCTGAGACATAAGAAAATGCCCATCTAGTTTAGCATCCCGTTCTAACAGTGGATAAACAGATGCCTGTGGGAAATATGCAAGCGTCCTGTAGCAGTAGGTTCCATAACGTAACTAAATTTTAATTGTGCTTAACGTTTCAGCATTCTAGTTCATTGGAGGTCGACAAGTTCTAGCATGGGTGGGCTTTTCTTTGCCCACTTTCTCCACGCCATCCATAATTTTATAATGTCTGTTATGTCACTTCTTACTCGTCCTTTCTCCAAACAGCAAAGTCCCAAATACTGCAACCTTTCTTCACGGAGCAGTTGATATAATAAGTAAAACAGTGACTATCAATGACTTCACTGTCCAAGTGATCTCTTCTGTGTCGTCGTCATCATCATCATCATCATCATTTATTTATTTATACCCCGCCCATCTGGCTGGGTTTCCCCAGCCACTCTGGGCGGCTTCCAACTGAATATTAAAAATAATACAGCATCAGACAATAAAAAACTTCCCTAATCAGGTTGTCTTTTAAAAGTAAAATAGTTGTTTATTGCCTTGACATCTGATGGGAGGGCGTTCCACAGGACAGGCACCACTACCAAGAAGGCCCTCTTCCTGGTTCCCTGTAACCTCACCTCTCGCATCGAGGGAACCGCCAGAAGGCCCTCGGCGCTGGACCTCAGAGTCAAAACAATAAGCAGGATGCTGTAGGGGGAATTGAAGAAAGTGCTGTGCTTGCAAGCACCCTATGGGTATCTGGTAGGCCACTTTGAGAATATGATGCTGGACAAGACGGGCCTTGGGTCTGATTCAGCAGAGCATCTCTTATGTTCTTAGCTGCCAGAAATGGCAAGAAATCTTCAGAGAAGACACAGAGTCCTAATAGCCAGGGCTGAGTTTCTGAATGTTTCCAGTGGCAGGCCTTGAGCCTGGAATACATGAGGTAGCAATAGAAGAAGAAAATGCTTCTAAATATGTCTATATCAGCTTTCCAAAATTATTTCTCCTATCCCTAAACATTTGTCAGTAAGCTGGATATGTGACCATTTACCAAGTGGTAGCACAGTGTGCATGTTTAGTAAGCCTGTGTTATCCTGCCAGGTTGTAAAAACAATTTTACCCTACATCAAGTTCAGGAGAGTAACAAAGGGGTCATCTGTAACGTCCTATAAAATGCCTGACACATACTATTGAACAGCAGTGTCACTTTTAAAACAAACAAACAAACAAACAAACAAACAAACAAACAATAACCTATTTTTTATTTTAAAAAAATCTGTATTTATATTTTCTATAACTTAAATTATTCAGACTAGCATACATAAAAAAGATCACTGAACTACACCAAACTAGTCTAAAGGTTTTCCTATTAAGCAACAGTCAATATCTCTCTGTCTAAAGATTTCAAAAGGGTTAGGTGTGTTCCACTGTTTGACATTTTTGAAACAACTTCTTAAATGTTTTGACAGCTTTATTTATAGAGCTACAGTACCTGGATCTTACACACTTATTGGAAGGAACCCAAAGTTGGGATTTGGTATGCATACAGATGACTAGAAGAGTTTGAAAACAGGGGCACTGTTTTACCAGAAATGTGTATCGGCTGGTGCTGCAAAAAGCATAATGAATTCATGAGTCTTAACGAGGCTTTGGAATCAAATCTGAGGTTCTTAGGCAAAAGGAAGCAAAGGTATGAGAGGCATCAGAAAGCTCAGCTCTTTCCAACAGCCTGTGTCTCTGCCAGCTCTACTCCTTTGTCTCAGAAACTGGGAGGGAGGGAAGACTTGCAGGATCATGTGGTTGCAATGTTAAAGGCCTTGCTTCTCCTGGCCCCACCCCAGCCAGCCATGCCCAGCAGGTAGGCCCCTTCAGAGAAGACCTATATCTCAAGAAATCCCCTGAGATCTTACCTACTCCTACTAGATCCCTCATGCACGTCTTTTCAGCATGCTAGCAGCAAGGAGACTGGGAAGAGCAACGGAAGGAAACATGAAGAATATTGCTCCCTAGTGCCTGGCGTGATCTCCTTCCTGCCTTCTTTCCCTGCCCCTTCCCTGCCTCCTTGGAGCTAGAAAGGAAGTGTCTGGGGGACCAAGTGTGAGGAGGTAAGATCCCATGAGCTTTCTTAAGATCTGAACCCTTTATCTTCCGGCTTCCGTTTTGACCCCTTTCAAAGGTGAGTCTCCATCCCACCACAGGCTTGAGACCACCTATTCCATTAGTCTGTTATCTAGTCATGGCCTTGCTTTTTCAAAAGTGGGGCTTCTGCCCGTGTTACTTTCTTATGTAATATTAACCTGAAAGGAAGTCGCCCCCCCGACTATGACTAATTCATTCATTGATTTATGATCCATAGTAAAGGCCTTTTGGTCAAGAACTGAATTTCAGGTTGAAGCTGTTTCCTGGCACCCTTTCTACAAATGAGTAAGCACCTTATGTTGACTTTAGTCCAAAATGCTGGGACATGTTTACACTTGGGTGCTCTTAATTTTTATTTAGGGGGTGCCACCACCTTGACATTGGGTGGCATCCCTCACTCAATCCCATTTGAGTGCGTATGTGTATATTTATTTACGAATGGTGCTTTAAATGGTTTGTATTAAAACAATAGTGTTTGGTGAAACTTCCTAAAAACAAGATTGAAACTGCTCAAATAAAACAGAGTGGTGTACAAAACAGAATGAAAAATTTACAAGAATCTGAATCAATGGGAGGTTCAGGGCAACCATTGGTGTTTAAGAGGAGTTTAGAATATATTATTGTCTCTGCCTCGTGAATTGCGCAAGGGATGGCACCAGTCTGGTGTGGGTTCTGTCCCTGAGAAGACTCTGTCCCACGTTGTCACCGAATGACGATCTGCTGGTTTGGTTCAATGTGTTGCTTTGGGGTCCCTGCACTATAAAGGCCCCTCCCTCCACATACCTCTTCACATTTCTAAGCAGAAATGGAAGGAGGAAGGGGATCGCAATTGCAAACCTTCCGCTGACACATACATGCCCAGTTGAATGTGGGAAATGACACTAAAAGAAACCATTACATTGCTCAATTATGTGGCCAGAGCCGACACTCATGTTTTAGATCCTTCAACTGGAAAGCTGTAGGTTGTTGGGGCAAGGACTTCCTGCCATAATGAGTGTGGTGTGGTATATATCTATTATATATACATACATATCGTGAGGCTAAAGACTGGTATTTTAGTAGTACAACTGGGACCTGCAACAGAATACAGTGGTACCTCGGGTTACATATGCTTCAGGTTACAGACTCCGCTAACCCAGAAATAGTACCTCAGGTTAAGAACTTTGCTTCAGGATGAGAACAGAAATCGCACTGCAGTGGCGCGGCAGCAGAGGGAGGCCCCATTAGCTAAAGTGGTACCTCAGGTTAAGAACAGTTTCAGGTTAAGAACGGACCTCCAGAACGAATTAAGTTCTTAATCTGAGGTACCACTGTAGTGTAGTGTGGAATGTTCCTGTCCATTATTCCAGTCAGTCAGCCATGCCTGTACCCAGGATACTCCATTACCCTCCTCATCCATTTTGCCACCATTCTGACAGCTGATTTGCATGCCATGACAACTGAGCAGGCTCATTAGGCTGTCTTTTGACTCCCCTCCTTTTCAGGGTTCCCTCCCCAGATATTTTCTATTTCTACAAACTTAAGGGCTCCACCAGGCAGTTGATGGTTTCATCTTGTGTATGAGTGGTCCATTTTGCATACAAAACGCTGGCACTTTACACCTGCACCTCAGAATCAGAAGGTATGATGTTCAGAAGCAGAACCTGAATTGTGGAAAATTGCAGCTGCCTTTGATTTGCTGTTTTTTATAGCGAAAAACAGGCACTGTTGAAAAGACTGGATAGCTTTACCTTGAGCATAATGAAAGCAGACATAATGCAACTGTTCCTACATTGCTCTGCCAATTCTCATCATTCAATCCTGATGTATAGCCCCTTCTCCCACTTTAAGTTTACTGTCAGTTATGTGAAATGCGGTCAAAGACCAGACTGTCAGACACATCAATGTGTAGGATTACGGCTGATGTTTCACTCTGGAGGCTAAGAGCTATTCTAACAAATGGAATAATGGCATGAGCTACCTATGCTACTCAGTCCGTTCACATTTTCCGAAAAGAGCTGTTGTGATAGGCTGTGCTTAGTTCCTAAATGAGAAGAGCACTGAGTCACGATTTCTGAAGCCCTTCCAGGTGTGTGGAAGCTTGAATGGGAAAGATATTCTTAAATATTTCAGAGTTGCTGGTTGGGGATAAATACTATTATTTGTATAAATCATTTAACATACTTTAAAATTGAATTAAATTAAGGGACGTGGGTAGCGTGTGGTCTAAACCACAGAGCCTCTAGGGCTTGCTGATAGGAAAGTAGGTGGTTTGAATCCCCACAATGGAGTGAGCTCCTGTTGCTCCGCCCCAGCTCCTGCCAACCTAGCAGTTTGAAAGCACACCAGTGCAAGTAGATAAATAGGTACCGCTGTGGCGGAAAGGTAAACGGCGTTTTTGTGTGCTCTGGCTTCCGTCACGGTGTTCCATTGAGCCAGTAGCGGTTTGGTCATGCTGGCCACATGACCCAGAAAGCTGTTTGTGGACAAACGCCGACTCCCTCAGCCTGAAAGCGAGATGAGCGCCACACGCCATAGTTGCCATTGACTGGACTTAACCATCCAGGGGTCCTTTACCATTTTACCTTACTTTTAAATTAACTGATGATGCTACAGTGTGTTTAGATAACCATTTTTTAAAAATTGAATTCTACCTTTCAATTGTCTCATTAATTATCCACAACACAAAGCCCTGGTTTTTTTTTCTTCAATCATGGTTTCTTCAACACACTAGGAACCATTCCACAAACGAGGAAACAAACCACAACTTATTTCACTGCCCGCCCTACTAGGGTACTGATCGGCCCATTTGAAATTAGAAGTTCGGCGGGTAATTCCCCCCCCCCACTTGTCCAGCTGTGGCTATTACTGACATCAGCTGGCCCCACAGGTGATCCTCACCCCACCCACCCCAGCTCTCTGCCAACCCCAATCTGAATCGCCACTGCCCACATAGGATAAGTGGTTTTATCTGTACTTTAATAATAGTAGTAATAATAACAAACTGCCAAAAGAAGAACACAGGATCCTCATACACTGCAGTCACCGCTGTCTTATAATATGCCAGTCTCCTCTTTTTTCCCTTGCTCAGTGAGCCTTAGAGAGGCTCATGAGTGGTTGTTGCTCCTCTCTGTTTTCATTTAATTATAGTTGGGGATTTGCCAGCCATTTTTCCTTGAAGGGCCACTAAGTTAATAAGTTTCTATTCAGGTAAAAAATATATGCAAACTACCAAGTGTAATATTAAGTCCCTAAACAGAAACGGATGGATGGGGGGTGTGGGTGTGGGTGAATAGAATAGTTATTCTAACTGGCGTGTTGGTTTGAATGGGGTTTTGCTTTGTTTACCCTTCATCATGTGTCGTCTTGAGTTCATCCGCGGTCAGGATATTAAAATGAAATAAAGAAGATCTGCCTAACACTGTGCTTTTTCATGCCATAGAGAGTATAAAGGAGCAGTTGGAAACAGCTCTCCAAACATGTGGTTTTAATATTCTTGTGGTATGTGGTGCAAAAACTTCTGTGCAGAAAGGATTCAGCTTGCCATTTCTGCGTGTAGTCATGCTCTTTTTGAATGCCTGTGATGGTATGTCTAAAAACAAATTAATTTGTGCCTTGTGATAAAGGCATTGCAGACAGCGTTACCCCCCCCCCCCCTTTTCTCCCTTTCTCTGTTATAAATCCCCTGAAGGCACAGTTTGCTGAGCTAGTAAAACTGGCTCTTTCTGTCTTGTTTTTTTGGCAACTGAGAAGTTCCTTTCTTATAAAAACAGAAGGCAAACTCGCTGATTGGACATGGTCCTGGAAAGGATATGACATCAGCCACATCCCTCACTTTGTTCTCTGTGCCCGAAATCTTCATGTACTTTTTAACCCAGTCAATGAAGAGGTGTTCTGTTAAGCTGGAGTGCCCAGGTATTTGGGTTCCTGTAAACCTGATGCTAGCACTGAAGCCTTGGTCTTCTGCAAAATGTTCTTCACTTGCATACACACTGCTTAATAAATGACTCATAGAACTTGGGATTTTTTTTAACAGGCGAGATGGAATTTGAACTCTTATGAGCTCAGCTGTGAAGTGAAATCACAGTAGCCAGACTGTCCAGTGTTGCAATGGATGTGAAAGGGGCAAATGCGAACGCTGGCATATCCCAGAGATCAGAAAGCCAGTCTCATCCAACATACCTACCTAATCTACTGATGGGAGGTAAGTAATAATGCTGTATTTACAAAAGGGAAGGAAAGAGATTGTTTCAAAGTGGAGGTGGAAGGATCGTAGCTGCGCAATGAGAGTTAATGTATAGAATTATGTCTTTAGAACATTTCTACACCATCTTTCAGAATAGTTTAGCAATGCAAATAAAAAACAATAAAATGCAGCAAAAAGCAAATGTAAATGTGAAAAGCACCACAGTGCTTAAAATAACAGAGTGATCTATGTAACAAGCATTTTAAAAGCATATGGGAGGCAGTTAAAAAGCCTAGATGAATGGAAAAGTGAAGGTGTTATCAGTCTAACTTGCGACTTGTTTTGAACAATTGCCACCAGATGTGAGCAAGTATACAATAAGTTAAGATAACTAGCAAACTGCTTTCGCTAGCATTTTTTTAAAAAAATATATAGAACATTTGGCATTTGTGATAAAGAATAGTTCTTTCGCAGTTAGATGAATCGATATTTGCTTTTGTTGTTGATTTAGAAACTGATTTAACAATACAGCATGTGAGCTGAACATGCTGCCACAATGAATGAGTGTGTATTTATGCTTAGAAGCATGCGGGTTGAAGATACATATAGACATTTGCTTTATAAACATTCCTGTTTTACCAGATCTATTTTTATTAAGATATATATATTATAATATTGTAACTGTCAGGAGTAGCTGATGTGGTGGGGCAGTGCCATGTCACTGCCTTCCCAAGAGAAGTGTTGTTGCTGCTACTACTTACTGGGACAACGTGACGCTAGGGTAGATAGAAGTGAGGTTGAGACTCTATAGGTGTATACGGGAGGTGTTGCTGGATTTGTTCTACCAGAGTGACTCTGCAACCCTGGCTTCACCAACCCTTCCACCTGTGCCCCAACCCCATCCTGGTAAACAGAAGTGACACTATGTGCATATAGAGTAGGGCCCACCTGCACTATAGATTTAAAGCAAGTACAGTGGTACCTTGGTTGTTGAATGGCTTGGCTCCCGAACAAATCGGCTCCCAAACGCCGCAAACCCAGAAGTGAGTGTTCCTGTTTGTGAACGTTTTTTGGAAGCTGAATGTCCGACATGGCTTCCGCGACTTCAGATTGAGTGCAGGAAGCTCCTGCAGCCAATCGGAAGCCGCGCCTTGGTTTTCGAACTGTTCTGGGAGTCGAATGGACTTCCAGAACGGATTACGTTCGACAACCAAGGTACCACTGTAGTGGCTTCCCCCGAAGAATCCTGGGAACTATAGTTTGTTTAGAGAGTTGTTATGAGACCCACCTCCAAATTCTCCTAACAGAACTACAATTCCCAGAGTTTTCCGGGACCAGGAATTGTGTAGTGTAGATGGAGGCCTACTTCTGTTACCCTCAATATTCAGTTTAGTGGAAGAACGAGATCCACATTGCTTATTTGATCTCCAAGTGCCATAGCAATATACATTTTTTCCCCTTTTAATTCATCTGTCATTATTTTAAGTCTGTTCTCTGAGACTTAATTTAGATATAGCTTTTATTTATTACATTTGTACCCTGTCTACAAGCTCAGTTTTATTTTTTTAAATCTAGTCATGTGAGGTAGAACAGGATGAGAAGACTGGGTACTTTGCCAAATGCCAACTAAGGAATTTCATGGCCGAGGGCAACGCTGTGCATTACAGTCAGTGCAGGAAACACTGGTGTTAACATCAGCATTTCACGCAGCAAATATGCAAATTGCGGCTAGGCATGTACATGTCTCTTTAAACAACCACATGCATGTGTATGGGAAATGAGGATTCCTGGATGCACATACACAATGCTTTGTGGCATCTGCGGTGCATGCATTTTTTGCAGGGAAGTCCAGTGTAACCAGGGTGTTTTCCTGGAGCAAATGTAACAGGGGAGCTTCCCTGAGTGAGGATTGGAACCTGGCTATCTCACATCTTAAGGCAAACAGTTTGGCTGCTGTACCACACTGCCTGTTATGTTTATGGAGGACTGGTGTACAAATTGCAGCGGCAATCATGTTTTCCACAGTTGCACCAGAAATCCTAGAGGGAATCATAAAATGGCGTGGGAGGGTCAGAACAGCATGTGGGGGTGGCGAGGACAAGATCATTCTGTCTGGCAGGCAGCAGTGCATCGATGGAACATTCATGCAACATTCAACTCCACCCAGTAAATTCATTTCAAATATTTGATCAACGAATTGAGAAAATCATACATTGCAGCCTTCTCCTGCAGGTGGAGAATTACAAGCCTGAATGCTCCCCACTCTAAAAACAACCCACCCTTGTCCATGAAAAACTAGCATATCAAAGAGAAGAGTTATGGCCAGGCTTTCTCTCTGATGTAGAAGCTTTCTTTATGCAGGAAGTTTATGGCATAGGGAAACATTTAAACATTCAGAATTCCACCCTACATTCTGAAATGGAAAATGTGACGCCTCCTCATACTGAGTGGGACCATTGGTCCATAGAACTCAGTACTCCACGGGTGAGGAACCTGTCGCCTTCCAGATGTTGCTGAACTACAGCTTCCATCATCCCTGGCCATTGGCTGTGCTGGCTGCAGCTGATGGGAGCTGGAGTCCAATGATATCTGGAGGGTCACAGTCTACTCTAACTAGCAGGATGTTTTCTGAGCGCCTGGAAGAGGCCTGTCCCATCACTTGGCACTTGCACATTTAGCTGACATTGAATTTGGGACCTTGCAAGGCATGATGTGATCTACCACTTAGCTACGGTCTTCCTTGGGTACAGTCTCACGAGGGTTCTATTACATGATGTTCTGCAGATACAGATTGGATCATAGCTGGCTGTAACCTTGGAAAATCCTTCACGGCAGACAAGTAATTCTGTTTGCATTTTCCTTTTAGTTTCCCTGTTGATCTGTTGGGGGAGGTGGTGATTTTTACATGGATAAGACACAGAGACATTGGTGCTGAGTTCAGGATAACATATTATTTTTCAGGATGTTAAAAACAAACTGCTGATGTAGCTACTTAAGAAAAAGTGCCCAGGGCTTACAAAATTTAATCAACTTATTCAACTATGATATGCAAGTAACAGCAGCAAAATAGGGAGAAGTGTTCCCCAAATTAAGCAAGTTCAGCTCCCATTTAGAAAGTAAAAGTTTTGTTTCAATGATTTTGTCTGAGCTAGTGTTACCACTGTGGTCTCATGATTGCTATTATTGCATAGTCAAACGTTATTGAAACCTTTGAACAGTTGGACTCCAAGCATAGTCTTTATGCTCTTCTGATTCTGATCAGTTGCGCAATACTGTTGATTTTATCATCTACCTTGTATAGGTAATGCAACAGGTGAGCTCTATCCTCATTAGAGGCAACCTACTTCTCTTTGAGGATAGGGCAGAGGATGGTGGCCTGGACCTACCGCAATGCATCAAAATAGACCGCCAGCAAGTCCGACACCCATAGCATGTAATAACATAGTCCTCTGGTAACTGGCACCAGGTGATACCACCCAGGTGGCTAGATATATATAATCTAAGGACTACGTCAGTGGATCATCCTGTAGGTATCATATTCTAATGTTAAACCATTCATAATTTTAAAAATAAAATATTCATTTGATGTTTTTCATGTCTATGGCTAAAAGCTGGAAATTAAGATTTAGGTATGGGCCAGTAGATCAATTCATCTAAACTCCCCTCACTAATGTGTCACAGATTAAGGTACATCACAATGAAATGGTGTAGTTCAAATGTGTAGAGTGCTACAGTGCAACCCTATGCATGTCCAATAGAGTTTACTCCCAGGTAAGTGATAGAGAATTGCAACTTTGCTCTTGCAATGTTGGGATTTTGGTTCAGATTCCCCATGAACACCACTGATTACTTCGAACCAGTCACTGGCTGTGTTTACACATAATGCTAAGCCATACTTTGTTCAACAAACCATGAGTCATGTCACAAGCAAGTGAACAAGCAAGCCATGCCTTCTTTTCTCCAAATTTTGGCTTGTTTTCCAGCTACTCTTGCCTTGTGCCGTTTTAGCTTTACAAGTGTCAGGGGTGAGGAGAACAGACTCACCATGGTTCAGCAAGGCTGTTGGGTTCAGACGTGACACCAAACCATAGTAAAAACAAGGCAGAGTTCATAAGTCAACAACCAGTTATGGGGGTTTTTTGGCGGAAAACAAACTGTTATTATTTGACTGGGATGGGTTTGGACATTCAAACAAACCACAGTTAGGGTAAACAAGCCATGGCTTAATATTGTATGTGAACCAGGACACTTTGCCTCAGTCTAACCTCAGAGGTTGTTGCAATGATATAAGCATAAATGTGATTGGCCTGGAAGAGTTCTTGTCAATGAGAATGAGCAGAACTGAAAGAAAAGTATGAGGGCATGGATGAGATAAAAAAATGGAAAGGAGTAAAAAATAGTTAAGGAACAAGTTATTGAGAGGGTATTTTGATACCTTTTCAGGTTTCACTGTTTTGCTGAGCTGTGTTTCCAGTGAGCCATTATTGAGGATTTATGTTTGTTTAGCTGTTTGGTTAATGATCTGTGACAAAACATGGAAGAAGGAGTCTCCTCTCACAGATTAGGTACTGCAGCATCTTTATTATCAAATTGAGCAGAAAACCATATATTGCCAGCAGCTGGACCTTCTCTCGTGATCACATTCTGAATGGTATATCAGTCTCTAAATCATTCCAGAATGTACCAATTGCTGCTGCTGCTGTTGTTATTAAACAATCAAAGCGCATGCTGTCCTTATTCTGTGGAGTTTACCAGCTAAAATCTGACCCAGGAGAAATAACAGAGGAAGGGAAGTAAAAACAGTATAGGCAGGCACACCTGGCATAATCTGTTGTTCTGCCTATCGGGTAATGCAAACAAGGAGAGTATATCAAGGTAGTATATATCTGGATACTAGCCAAGCATCATCATTGAAGAGGAAAAGAAAGGAAAAGACATGCCAATGGATGCGTTATGACACTGACTTTTTATCTGTTTCTCTAGCATGCAACAGTTTGGTCTTCCCTCGAAGTTCATTGCCTTGAGATCAGGTTGACAGGTTGGGTAATAAAATACAATTGCTTTTGCTCACTGAAGCAAGGATGAAGTAATCACATTTAAACACATGGATATCGCTTAACCTTTAAGAATCCTTTTAGACAGTGCCGGATTTACTGAGCTACTTTCCCCAAACCAAGAGTAGATAACTTCATTTAATCACATTCTTAAGCCTTGTTTCCCCTCTTAATGCAGATTTTGTTTCTGACTGGTCTCCTTTGCATGAAGCTTCCATTCATGGGCGGCTGCTTGCTCTGAAGAAACTCATCCATCAGGTACTGCACCATTAGGGAGATAAACATTGAATTTGCCTTGCTCATTAAGCCTCTATTTGAAGGCACACTCCATTTTATGCAGTAAGGTAGCAAAGGTTTGACATATGTGTTGACCTGAAGGAGAACTAAAATGTAATGTTTTCAGAAAATGGTAGTCTTGTGAGCTATTCAAAACCAAAACTAAAACAAAAACAAAAACAAAGCACCCCAAGAGTTGAGAGTTGGAAAGGGAAGAGTTCCTTTCAGTTGTTCTTTGTAGGAAGAATGGTGATTATCTATCTCACTTTTGCATAAGTCCACTAATGACAGCGGGAGCTTTCTGGAAGCTACATGTTAATGTTGACTAAGTGGGCTGAAAAAAAAGAATCATATATAAACATGTAACATAGCTTAAGAGGAACACTATGCATGAATCCCATTAAGAAAGTTGTATTGAAGGCAAAAGGAAGGATATCATTGAATGGACCAGACCAGTAGCAGCTGGTGAGGTGGAGCAGCACTGCTCACTCGACTTCCCATGTGGAGGTCACTGCCAATAACAGATGAGGCAGTTGAGCAGGTGAGGCAGTGGTGACGCTGGCGTGGTGCAGATGCAGCAGCAGAGCCAGTCCAACACTTCTCCTCCTGCAACCATGCTGACCTCTCTGCCACCTCAACACACCCTTGATTATCGGTAGCAACCTGTTTTGGGAAGCCAGGTGAGTGACACTCTGCCCCACTAGCTGGTACTGGAACAGACTGCCTTGGAAGGCAGTGGATCCTCCTTTGTTCAGAGTTTTTTTTTTTTAGTGGAGGCCTGTAGGCCATCTACCAGGGATGCTGTGACAGTTGTTTGCTGCATTGGCAGGGAGGTGGGCTACATGGCCTTTGAGGTTATTTCCAATTCTGTGAACAGGGATGCTTCCATATGAGCACTTCTTTCTGTGTCCACTCACTTTTTTAATAGGCACCCATGTTGTTATTAACTGTTGCAGTCTAGTATTTGATGGGTAAACCTCCCAAGTTTTTGCACCCTCAATTTATAGTGATTATTTTGCAATAAGATGCAGTTGCAGCATCAGCTTGTCCAGGGTGAGCAGGTGAAATGCTATTACGGTATTTCGGGGCTCCGGTGCCTTTGAACTGAACACTCTCTCTTTGCAAGTTCAGTCCATTTTATTGATGAACTTTTTATTGCTTTTGATCCAGGCCTAGGGGCGAGTAGTTAATAAGCCTGCAATAGACCCTATCTAATTCCCCCGGTGTTTGTTTCACTTTCCAGGATTGTAGCAGGATGTGGGGCAGAGTTTTACAGTGCAATTCTAACCATGTCAGAAATCAGTCCTATTGAGTGCCATGGGATTTGCTGTCAAGTTAGGATGGTAGCCATACTTAACTGATTTCCTCTCACTTCCTTTTTCTCATTTTTAAATGTTGAAACTTAATTTCTTTTTATAATGCCATTTTACTGATTGAAAAAGAAAAGAGAAAACAATGAGAGGGTATCACCCCCACCACTCTGGAAAAGAAACGGACATTGCGGAAATTTACAAAGGCTATTTAGATCAGAGCCCAGATCAACAAGCTGAAACTGCAAACAGGAGGCTTGTCATTAGCATCGGGATGAACCTTCCTGAGTGGAATTTACTTGTAAATAGGCATTGCAAAAGGAACATGGGTGTGGGGAATGGCACTGCTGACTAATGCAGTAGTATATTAACAACAGCTGTGCAGAGTCTCTGAACCTTGCAATGTAGTTCTCCAACCAAAGAATGTGAATATGAATGTGTTAGATGAAAGAGTGCAATTCTATATTTATAAAATGCATCCTGTTAGGGGGAAATTGCTTACAGAAATGTATATGTAGCTGACACTGCATATAAAAATGTGTTTATTAGGAGAAATTTGCACGAAAATGCTGGTGGTTTTTTGTGAAAATTAAAAAATAAATAAAATCCCACATTGCTGCAGAAATGTCGAGCACTGAATTTAAGATCTGAAAAACGGATATAATGAGAGAACAAGCTGACAGATTTGTCCATCACTAGCTACCAGTCAGTGTCTGGAATACTGAACTAAATGGACCATTGGTCTGAGGCAGTGTCCTATGTTCCTATGTTCTCATTTTCAGTTTTTTAATAATGGTGGATTAGCAAAAAGGCCCCTACAATTTCTAAGGAAACTGGGAATAGACAGATAGGGAAGCAAGACATCTGCATTCTGCAGATGCAACATTGTTGAAGTTAGTTTGCATATCAAGAATAACCCTTGAGTGAACCAATCATTCCTCACGTCAGTGGGACTTACGCAACTGAAGCAACAATCGCTACCGTCTCTGAGACCAAGGGTGCGCCCAGTGCTTAGGACTGTGATGCTATACACAACACTTACCTCATTTAATTTAAATTAATGGGACTTGCTTCTGAGTAGTAGTGAATGGACTTGCACTGCTGGCAACATAAAACATTTCAGATTCATGTGGTAATGCAGGGATCAGCCTCTAATTATCCTTTCTTTTCTTTTTTAAATCAGGGAAGTAGTGTGAATCTTGTGACGGCAGATTGTGTGTCTCCTCTTCACGAAGCTTGCTTAGGGGGACATTCTGCCTGTGCCAGTGTCTTGTTAAAACACGGGGCCAATGTGAGTAACTTGAAGATGTCTAGGATTTGGGTGCATGCAGAAATAAGATGCCCTGATAGCTCAAGAAAGTGAGCCATGCCACGGCACTACTTTCTCATTGTCACTGACCAATCTGTGGTTGGGAAAAAATCCTTTCCAATCACCGCCAGGACAATCTATTAAGAATAGAATAAATATTCTAGAATTGCATATGCTATGTGCAAGGTTGTTGCTGCTGACTGACTGCAGTAATTTGTTTATAGAAAAGAAGGCCAGGGGCTGGAATCTCTCTGAAAGTCATTGCCCCTGATCTTGGCTGGATGGGAACAGGGTGTGAGCAAACCACATTCTGATAATGCTCCAAAGCGCTTTGTTATCAACATTCTTAGGACTGTGTCTTAGCACTGAAAACAACAAGAAGGTCTCAAATTGAAATCTAGGTGGTATATGCTTATTTTTGGCTGATGAAAATGTCATGCTTAATGCCATCAAAATGACTTAAGGTGGGGTGGTTAGTAAATATTCACTTGTATGGCTGTTTTCCCAATGTTTGTTCCACCGCTTTAGGCAACAGCTACATTGCTGGCTCTTTTCCTTTAAGGTGAACATGGCTACCATTGACTGGAACACCCCTTTGTTCAATGCTTGTGTCAGTGGCAGTGTAGACTGCTTAAACCTGTTACTGCAGCATGGAGCCAGTCCTCATGCCGTGTGCGATCTGGCATCACCTATCCACGAAGCTGCTAAGCGAGGTAAATGTCAGCAGATGTGCCTTTATGCCAACACAATCTTTGCATCCATTGATTCATTTGAATGCATGGGTTGCAGATAAACCACCTGTGATGTGTATGTATGTGTCAGGGAACTGCCATCAGAACGAGAGACGGAGGCAGGGCCACCCAGCGATGCCAGAGAGGGGACGAGCAGGGGGGAAGGATTTCAACGTAACACCCATAGAGAAGAGAGGGAGATGGAGGAATTGGTGACAGGGCTCCAAGAACCTTCCCCCGACGATAGTGGAGAGAGCGCTGGGACGCCCCTGCCTTCCCCTTACTTGCGCAGACGCGTTCCGCGCAGAGAACATAGGAGGAGACTCGGGGTCAAACAGCTTTTATGCTGGAAGAGGTTCAAGAGACGCCCACTCTCGGATTCTGCAAGTGACTAACAGGTCACGGAGGGCGAGCTCCGACCCTGGGCATGGTTGGGGCAAGCAAGCTAACTGAACTGAAGTAAGGTTACGCACGAGTAACCCCTAACAACCATTATAGTATGTTTAATCAAACCACGGTTTATGCAGCAGGTTTGTTTTTACTAACCAGCATCAACCACAGTGCAGGGTTTGGGTGACACGCCTAACTGCAGTTAATCTGAAACAGAAAGTGATTCCAATCACTACCTCACAGATGCACCAAAGGAGGGAGGGGAGGGTGCAAGTCCAGGAAGAGAGTAGGCTTATTACCATAATGATAAACGATGGTTTAGTGTTATCACGGAGCACAACTTCTATCACCCTGACTTTCTAAGAGGGCTAGCCCTGTTTTCTTGGGGTGGTTAGGAAATAAGATAATGCGGGTAACAATGTTTGTTTGAATTTCATTGTACAGAAGCAGCAACCGTTGATCCCACCAAATAGGTTCATTAAAATTTGGCAGAAAAAGAAACCTTAATGCTAGAGACAAAGAGAGTGGATGAAACTGGAATTTTTTTGAAAAGACAGCAAAGCCTTGCTGATTTCTATCACGGCTACAAAGTTTTAGTCATCAGGTTGGTTTTGATACGACTTATAAACTGCCTGTAATCCTTTAAGGTCATACCAAATGTGTGGAAGCCCTTGTGTCCCATGGAGTCAATATTGATCACAACATAAAGCATCTTGGTACTCCACTCTACGTCGCTTGTGAGAGCCAGCAAGAGGACTGTGTCAAAAAATTACTTGAGTCAGGTAATTTTTAAAATGTTATATCTTGCATCAGGGGTAGGCAACATGGTGTCTTCAGACATTGTGGACTACAGCTCCAGTTATCCATGACCTTTGGCCACACTGGCTGGGGCTGATGGGAATTGTAGTTTAAAACATCTGGAGAGCACCATGTTGGCTACCTTTGACTTGTAATCCAATAGCAAACTCCCTCTTCAAAGATGGATCCTTATGAAGCCAAAATGACATCATCCACACACAAAAGAAAGGTTATGAGCCAGCCTGGGGAGATCTGCAATAATAATAATAATAATAATAATAATAATAATAATAATAATAATATGCTGCCCATCTGACTCGGCAGCTCCCAACAAAATACTAAAAACACAATAAAACATCAACCATTAAAAACTTCCCTGAACAGGGCTGCCTTCAGATGTCTTCTAAAAGTTAAATAGTTGTTTATTAGTTTATCTGCTTGACATCTGATGGGAGGGCGTTCTGCAGGGTGAATTCCACTATCGAGAAGGCCTTCTGCCTGGACCTCTCAGTATCTGGGTTGGATAATGAAGGTGGAGTCGCTCCTTCAGGTATACAGGTATATAATAGTTTTTAGAAAACCTAAGCAGAGGGAGGGAATCCCCAAAACAGCAAGGGAATTCCCCACCCCCAAAAGGGAAATAACAGTGATGCAATAATTTTGCCTGCAGAATTTGTAAGGTGTTAACAGATCCCAGGGTATCACTTTGGACAGCAGCCACTGAAATAAATAAGCTCATATTTTAACAAGTTAGATCCACCACAACAAGGTTCTCCTTACTCAGAGGTGGCCGTGGCCGATGCAAACACAAAACCACCAATGCTCATAGGCCCCTTCTCGAACCTGTCCACCCCATCATAGCAATACAGGAAGCTCCCTTATATGAACCAGATCTTTTGTCTATCTAGCTCTGTTTGTCTCAGTATAGACTGGCAGTGGTTGGGGTTTCAGTCAGATGCCTCCCAACCCGATGTGGAGATGCTGGGGACTGAACCTGGGACCTTTTGCATGTGAAACCTACTGAGCCTCAGTCTCTCCTCAAATCAGGAGTACAGAGGGTATTCTCCTTGCACTGATTGCACTAAAATTGCAGATTTACTTAAGGCCACTAGGAACGTACCATACCCTTGTAGCAGGGGTGAGAAGCCTGCTAAACTCCAAATCCTATCAGCCCCAGCCAGCATGGCCAATGATTAGGAATAATGGAAGTTTTAGTGCAGCTTCATCTCTCTCTCTCTCTCTCTCTCTCTCTCTCTCTCTCTCTCTGTGTGTGTGTGTGTGTGTGTGAGAGAGTCTGTCAGTCTGTCTGTCCCCTAGTGGTGGTGGGGAGTGCACAGGTTCCTGCCTTACAGTAGAATAACATATACAGTCAAACCTTGGTTGTCGAACGTAATCCATACTGGAAGACCGTTTGACTTCTGAAATATTCGGCAACCGAGGTACGGCTTCTGATTGGTTGCAAGAGCTTCTTGCACTCAAGTGGAAGCCACGCAGGACATTTGAGTTGCCGAACTGAGAGATTCACACCTAATGAAACCAGAGTGAGTACCTCAAGTTTGGCTAAACTGTAACAAAAAGTGAACTTTGCCTTGTAGCTTTCTACAGTTTGCTCTGTGTTCTCCTGCCAACTCAAACACCTGCCTGAGACAACCTACGTGGGTTGAAATATTTGCTTGTTAGGTTAATTGTCAAGAACACTGGGACCTGTACTGTGCAAAGGCATCAATCATTCTTTGTGAACATCCCCAAATCCTTTCATGCGTGTTCAGTTTCCACGTTGCTTTGGCTGCAAGCCAAAGTCCGTGAACAGGCTTGAAGCCAGTTGAAATTTAAACTAAAATAACCCCAACAACTAATGTGCATATATAGGAGGAGATTGTGTGAGCCTTAAATGATCCTTAAACTGACCAGAGGTAATAAAGAATATGGGGAACTGCAGCTTTTGCTAGTTTTAACTTTTTCCTTTCCTTTTCTCCCTCCAGGAGCGAGTGCAAATACTGGGAAAGGACTGAATTCCCCTCTCCACATGGCTGCTCAGACCTCCAATGCTAACTTAGTGCATTTACTTATTGAGTTTGGAGCAGACATCGGGGCTGTGAATGCCGAGGGCAAAAAGCCAACAGACCTGGTTCCTCCAAACAACACGCTAGTGCAGACACTGCTGCAGAGAGAAGGTGCCTATTAATCTTGGTTTCATTCAAATTCAAAGTATTTAAGGGTGCTGAATCAAGCTTTGAAAAGGACACACTCTCTTTCTCTCTCTCTTCTCCCACCACATTGTTAATTATACTTGTTAATCTGAGCTAAATAATAAAAAAAAACCTTGCAGATAACTCAACTTGGTTACAACAACTGATGCCACAATGTGACCCTGAAGTTATGTTAGGGAGTACACATGGCGATAGCTACGCATTCAAGGGCATCTTTGTAGGATCCAGGTCTCAGAGGAAAGGAGAACTGTGTGTTCTTGTAACTCCGAAACCTTGGTTTTTATCCTTGTTACACTTTGCGATTTTTGTTCAAAGACTAGTATCCACGCCCGGATTTCTTGGTATGAAACAGAAATAAGTTGGGTGGGAAAGTGCTCCAAGAAGGGAAAAAAGTAGGATGTACCGCCAATATGCATCATCTGGTGTGACAATAGCATGTGAATGCTTTGATAGCAGGTTCCCTTCTGTTACGCACTTCTTTTCAGCAAATTTATACCCATCAAAATAGACTCGATTTTCTTGTGCATATGTGGTTCATCATCATCATCATCATCATCATTATTATTATTATTATTATTTGATACTATTTGTTGCATTGAAAAAATACAGCAGATAGTGTAAAAGAAAAACAGACCAGTGGGACTGTATTGTTTCAGATCTGTAAACAAATTTGGGGACCCTCCTTATCACACAAAATTAATATTTCCTTTTGCATATTTCCTGATGAGCATAAAACTAATTCATATTGATCGTGCTTGTTATGTTTTCCAGGATAGGAGACTGTAAGCTCAGTCTGACTCTTTATGCAAATATTTATATCTACGTCTACACACTTAGACACACATATTCACTTAGATCAAAATGTTATATACAGACACTAGGGGATATGCATTGTATGATATAAATCAGGCATAGGCAAACTCGGCCTTCCAGAATTTTTGGGACTACAACTCCCATAATCCCTGACCATTGGTCCTGTTAGCTAGGGATGATGGGAGTTGTAGTCCCAAAAACATCTGGAGGGCCGAGTTTGCCTATGCCTGATATAAATGATGGTGGGTTGGTGTTTTTTTGTAACGCTAGTGTAAATGTCTCATATGAAGCCATAGAAGGTTTGCTGTATAGGCCTGATGTACTACAGTAGACTATTCCTGCCAACATAGTTGCATCTGTGTGGAATCATTTCAAGGGATAAATAAAAGATGAAATATGTATATAGCCTAACTCTTGCTATCTATGTATAGTTATTATACTATTGTGAAATGTTTTGAAGGCCGCAAGTATGAATCTCACTGAGGAAAGGCTTTTAAAAGCTCTGTTGCCATATTTAATTACCATGTTTTGTAAGAAAATACGACGTTCATCTTGCAGTTGGCAGATAAATAACATAGCTGCTAATGAGAGCTAAATAGTGGATATGAATGACTGTGCTCAGTTCCGTTAAATCATAATGAGATGTTTGACTTCAGTGTGGCAGCTCTAACATTTCTGTTGCAACACACATCATTCATTCATTCAAACAAACAAACAAACAAACAAACAAACAAACAAACAAACAAGCATCGTTCTTTTCCACGTATAATCTTGGATAGAGTTGGCTTTCCTCTGGGTTATCACAAACTGGCACAATAAGAAACTGGTTATTGGATGATATGACATTCCATCTAGAATTAGTGATATAATATATGCCAAGCATTTTGAACATTTGAAATGGGCTGTACCAGGGCTGGATTTAGGTTTGATGAAGCCCTAAGCTACTGAAGGTAATGGGACCCTTTATATGTCCAGCTGTCCTTTGTCAACAACGAATTGTCGCTGTTTTTTGTGTTGAATATATGCTATATGGTAATTTATAGACCTAATAGGTATCTAAAGCCATTTGCACATGACAAAATATGTATTTTATCAAAGTAATTGTTGAACTGAAATACAATTAAGAAGTATATTAATAGTGAAATAAAATTAAGAAGTCTATTAATAGTGAATTAATTGTTAAGTTCTAACTTAAAATGATTTTTTATTCACAACAAACTTAATAATGCAAACACATTTACATATATTTTGGAAATGTACATCCAGGGTTTTTTCCTTTAATTTTTTGGGGGGCGCCCAACAGAGTGGGGCCCTAAGCTATAGCTTGTTTAGCTTATACGTAAATCCAGCACTGGGCTGTATGTAAATAAGTATTTTGATTTATTTTTATTTTTTTTAAAAATCATTGGAAAATCTCTATACTGTGCTCACATCCAGTTTGTGCATGCTACTCTATGCGGGGTGTCAGGGCCGAGAGAGATAACTTCTTGTTCCCATCAAATTCATTTTTTGACTTTATATCAGAGGGGAGACCCCTGCAAGCACTAATGTAGCTGAGGGATAAATTTAGGGGGTTTTTGCTGACAAAAGCTGCTTCCACACTGAGCATTTGCTCTGCATGATCTCATAATCAAGAGATAATCCTTCATTTTTTCCCCCTATTCAGCTTTGAGGTTGTCCCCCCCTCCCCCAAAGTTCAGAAAATCTTACCCTTTTAACCCAATTAACTTCCTGTGTATTTCCCCCAGGAGATCTGTTATTCAGTTGCTTTCCTGGATGGTTTTGAGCTGTGCAGAACTTGCACTAGCAACTTCTTGTTCTATAGACTATCTCTCCTGTCTAGAAATCAGCACTATCACTCTGACCTTCTCCTTTGTATCTATTTTTCTCTCTCCCTCCACCCTGCCCTGCAGTTTCAGCAAGGGGAGAAAAGGATTGCAAATTCATTGAGGTAAAGGCAGTATTTAACTCTTTTCCACAGATAATGGTCAAGGATGAAATCCCACTACTATCACCATTTGGGGCTGGAGAAAGTAGAATGGCCCACTTAGCTAAAATCAATGTTATTCCAGAGGACTGCTATTTCACTTTCATCTTAAAGCCGTATAGCAATAATTGGTTGCTGTAAATTCCCCCCCCCCCAAGATTATAGACCCAAAGATTACAGACAATCAAATCTATTTTTATATTATTTCATTGCCCATTTAGCAATAGCCTTCGTAATACAGTCAATTGCTTTGTTTGTCTTTGTTTCAGCCCATATTTCTCTTATGCAGTAATTTGCTTTTGACCTTGAACAATATATCTCAATTTGGAAAAAGTCAAACACAAGAATTTCTTGAAGCTTTCAGGTGCACTGTGAGAGCAGAGAACTCAAAGCTGTTTTGTTTCAGTGCAGCTCCTCCGGGTCTCTTGTGATGCAGCTGCAGACGGTGTTTTGTGGGAAAGTGTTATGAAGTCAATAATACCTTGCTTGTATCTTCGGCCTCTTTCCCTCTCCAGGGCCCTTCTCCTTGATGCAGTTGTGCCGCCTTTGCATACGGAAGTCCTTGGGATGCAAACAGCGACAGAGAATGAGTGAACTTCTGCTACCAGATGAGCTGAAACGGTTTCTGTTGTACCTTTAAGTGTTTTGTTTTGCCTGATGGGTTATTAAAGTGTTGTTTCTTATCCAGGCATATTTGTTGTTGACAGCTGTCTGTCTCAAGAGACAATGGAGTATGCCTCCAGGGGTGAAGTCAAACCGCTATATTAGCAGCACCAAAGTGACCTCCATGGGACATAAGCCTGGGCAGTATTTGTGGAAGTCCTGGGCTGCAGAGACAACAAGACCCTCCTCTTGGCCTCGCTGGTGTGGTCCAAAGGAAAGCAGCTTGGCTGCAGGAGTTGCCAGAAAGAGGAATACAAGGCGCCATCCAACCTTAGGGACTCAACTCTGGATCTGAAAAACTGGGCAAGTGTGTATATGTGTGTGAGAGAGAAAGTGTGTGTCACACAATCAATCAATCAATCAATCAATCAATCAATCAATCAATCCAATCCAATCAATATCTATCTATCTATCTATCTATCTATCTATCTATCTATCTATCTATCTATCATCTATCTATCCATCTATCATCTATCTATCTATCTATCTATCTATCTATCTATCTATCTATCATCATCTATATCTATCTATCATCTATCTATCATCTATCTATCATCTATCTATCTATCATCTATCTATCTATCTATCATCTATCTATCAATCAATCTATCTATCTATCTATCTATCTATCTATCTATCTATCTATATCTATATCTATCTATCTATCTATCATCTATCTATCTATCATCATCTATCTATCTATCTATCTATCTATCTATCTATCTATCTATCTATCTATCTATATCTATATCTATCATCTATCTATCTATCTATATCTATCTCTATCTATCTATCTATCATCTATGACCTCACAGTTTCTATCCTTGTCAACCTATGTACTGAACAAGTAAAAAAGCCCAGACTGTAGCATTTAAAACACTTCACTAAGCAACTGGTATTTAATAACACTGTACAGTTATTGTATGAGCCAAGGGTGGGGAACCTTAGACCCAGACACCAAATGTGGCCCAATCCAGATGTCTCAGTCTGACCCTCAGGACTCTCCCCAGGCCACAGCTCTTCCTCAGAGACACCCCTCAGTTGTCCTACAATGCATCCTCCACAAAAATCTACACCTGGCTGGAATGTCTCCTTGAACTGTGATAAGGCGTAGTGCTTGCCTGTTATGGAGATATTTGGTGTGTGTGTGTAAACATCTGATTTTTACATAGCTCAAATGTCACCTACTGTACAAAGGTAAGATTCTCACCTGTTGCTCCACCCACTGTTTGCCTCTGGCCACGCCCACAATCAACATATGGCCCAGGAAAGGTTGTCCACAAGGACATTTGGCTGTCAGGCTGAAAAAGGTTCTTCCTCATCCCTGAAAAGGTCTTGGTCACTCCCTCTCTAAATGAAGAGAAATTGGTCAACTGCCCCCGCTTTGAATCCAATAATGAAAGATAAATTTGCTTTGAAACTTGTAAGGAAAATGTATACATAGCAGTACATGTACCAAAATGAGCAGGCTTATTTTCATACATTGGTTCTGATCCAACTAAAGTTAACAATGGTTAAATTCTTTTGAAGCCAATGAAGCATATTACTAGTGACAAATACAAAGTTCTGGTCTTAAACAAGCCTACTAGGGAGTAAGCCTCCTTAAACACAGTGGGTCTTACTTCCAAGTAAACATGCATAAGATTGCGCTGCGCACCTTTGCTTTCAGTGGAGCTTGTACGTGACTAACTTTTAACTGGATTGTGGCCACCATTTGAGTGTCAGGGTTCCAGTTCCCTGAAAATTCCAGCCACCTATTTTCTCATGTAATTTTTATCTCTGACATTTTGAGAAAACAGATCTTGCTTGTACCGTGTTTTTTTCAGGCTGGTGCACTGTGTCTTTCAGACTAGGCTACATGCATCAAACTGTCAGGGTGGTGAGTTAAACCATGTGAAAGGGTGTTGCAATTGATGTTGCCCAGTGTGGTGCAGGATGTCACTGAGCAATCTTTACCTAGGATAGTGATAAAAGGGAATTAATTCGGTAAGCAACAATTGCGCACGGCATCAACTGACTGGTTCCTCTTCAGTCAGTGGGATTGCAAAGTTGTCAACGGGAAAGTTCCCCCCACGGGAAGTGCTGTTATGAATGAGTCACAAAAATGTGAAAAGGGGTATTTTGAATATTTCAAGGCTCGCAGTTTCTCAACAAAATAGGTGTTGGCCCATTTGAAAAACAATACCTGAAATCCATATTAGGGTTGCAGCTCTGTTAGGCCTATCTACCTACGGGACCGTATGCCCCACGGAGAGCCTCAAGGTCCATAAATAGCAACACCCTAGTGGTCCCGGGCCCTAAGGAAGTTAGATTGGCTTCAACCAGAGCCAGGGCCTTTTCAACCCTGGCTCCGGCTTGGTGGAACGCTCTGCCTCATGAGACCAGGGCCCTGCAGGATCTGATTTCTTTCCGCAAGGCCTGTAAGACAGAGTTGTTCCACTGGCCTTTTTCTTATTGCTTGTAAGCCGCTCTGAGCCCGGCCTTGGCTGGGGAGGGTGGGGTATAAATAAAAATTATTATTATTATTATTATTATTATTATTATTATTATTATTATTATCATTATTATCATTATTATTATTATTACCAAAATGCCACGAAAAGTGGAGGCAAGCTCTTGAGGTCTTCAAAACTCTTAACCAGGCTAGATTAGCCTTCTTTGACCCGGTGCCATTCAGTGGGACTGCTAAATTCTCTGATAGGTTGGAGTGCACTGCTCAAGCCTTGTTTGGGTCCATGGGAAGCCCCCCTCTCCCAGAGAGATGCCTAATCTCTGGCTCTCCGGTTTGACACCCACATCGGGCAAAATATTCCTGCAGGGGGTTGGACTAGGTGACCCTCGTTCCTTCCAACTCTTCAGTTCTATGCTTCTATAAGCCCTGTCTGTGGTCAGGAAGAGGAGCAATCCAATAAGCAGACCACCTGTGTCCACAAAGAAGGAAATAATAGGTAAAGGTAAGACAAAATCCCCATTTTTCTACATGCCTGACCCCACTCGCAGTATATTCAATATGACTTCGAATCATTCTAAATAGAAATCAATTGATGTTTTGCTATTGATTTTGACACAAGCAGGCTTTGGTTCTTACTTGAGAGGCTTCTAGATGGTGCTTAGAAGAACTGGGACTTAGAGGGTATGATAAATTTGTTCTGGCACATAGGTGAAGAACCCAGTGAACACTGAAAGAAAATGGCACCGGAATTATCTGCAGACAAAGCTCACCTAACATGAAAAGAAAAGGGTAATGCATTACCAAATGTCAACTCTTCGGTTCTGAACAGTATGCATTACAACAATCAAACAAGTATTCCATACAAAATTATCTTTGAAAGCTTAAGTTTTGCTAACCCCCATGCAAACATGGTGAATAACTGCTTTCTGAAGTGTTTTGTTTTGTTTGATACCAACAACAAAAGCTGCAGATATTGGGGCAGAGTAGACTGCAGATGTTATGTATTCTTATGGAGAACTGGCTTTTCAAAAATTACAGTTGGGAAGGTCTGAACAGTTTTCATTAGTCTTAGAAATTCTGAGACCTAGTTCACAAGGGGAGCTTGTTGGTGCATTGTCTGTGCATAAAGAGAGACTGGAGGTAAGTCTGAGCACATCGCCCTGCTACGTATAGAGAATACATTTGTCACACAAGGCCCAGACATATACAACCACATGTGCATGTAACCCAGTCATGTTGTTGTTATTCACATTTATTAGATACTTATTCCATCCAATGCCTTGAAGGCCCATCAAAAGATAGCATTTAGACAGCAGACATATCTCCTGTCATAACCTTCCTCACTATTGTGAGATGTACAGTGGTACCTCTGGTTAAGTACTTAATTCGTTCCGGAGGTCCGTACTTAACCTGAAACTGTTCTTAACCTGAAGACCACTTTAACTAATGGGGGCCTCCTCCTGCTGCTGCGCTGCCAGAGCATGATTTCTGTTCTCATCCTGAAGCAAAGTTCTTAACCTGAGGCACTATTTCTGGGTTAGCGGAGTCTGTAACCTGAAGCGTATGTAACCTGAAGCGTATGTAACCTGAAGTGTATGTAACCTGAGGTACCACTGTATTGTATTTCTGCTTAATTAATTTTTTCTCAGTTTGCATCTCTACCTATATATTAGTAAGGGTAAATTTTATGCAAATACAAGTGGCCACACTATTCCATTGTATCAATGGCATCTATCCCATGTTCTTATTCCTTGGCAAACACCTAATGAACCTATAGTATATTTGGGCAATGCTTGGAAAGCTCATAAAGTCTGCATTTAACTGAGCTATCCGGCTGGAAACATGAGTGATCAGAATTGACAGCCCTGTCTCCAGTAGACTGCATAATGTTAGTTAAGATGCATGCCTCTTGTTGAGTTTTATTACATATAGTAAACATTTCCAGCTGATCTCTCTCTCTCACCCAACCAACCACCTCTATTTCCTAAACTACATTTCCCACTATAAACACAAGATGGCACTCTCCTACTGCCTTTCATCTGGGCTCACTCCATTCTTCCAGGAACATTGCGCTCAAACAAAATCCCTCCAGAAGTGATAATGTTAGCTTTTCTGCTAAAAAGAACAGCAAATGGACTTCTCAGAGTTCAGAAGTCTTAGTGGGAAAATGCCAGATGAAGTGAAGGCTCACGAAGGCTCATTTTAGTATACAGAGAGAAAACTATTCCCAAAATAGATGAGTAACAATGCAATTTTGTGCACGTTTTCTCAGAAATAAGTCTCGCTTTGTTTAGTGGCACTTACTCAAGTGGGATGGCAGCCTGAACTGAATTACCTGAACTGCTTTGCTCTATCATTCAAACAATGCACCCAGCGCATGCTGGCTTCGTTCAAAATCCACCACAGACACAGACTCTCCAATTGTCTCTATTTTCTAGGGACAGTCCCAGATTTACAGAAGCCATTCCGATTTCTGATTTGATCCTGGAATGTCTTGTTTTCCCTTAGGACATCCCTAATTTGATTGGAGAAATGTTGGAGGGTTAAGTGGCCCCTGAGCCAGAGAGATACAACCTTTAGAAGACACCTGAAGACAGTCCTGTATAAGGGATATGTTTAATATTTCATGTTTCATTCTCTTTTTATATATGTTGGAAGCCTCCCAGAATGGCTAGGGCAGCCCAATCAGATGGGCGAGTTGTTGTTACTGTATAGGATATCTCTATTTTCATCAGAGAAATGTTGGAGGACATGTCAACATCTGGGTTGACAGAACTCCTCAGGGAAAGCCAGACACCATTCCTGCTTTGGAGGGCCCTTCGGTCGGCTGCTTTCATAGCTGGCCTGCACCAACCAGGTCATCTGAGGGCCTGATGCCTTGGAACCCCCATTACCATGCCACAAGGTAAACATTGGAGCAAGTGCTACCAGGAAGGCAGTTCGCCAGTTGACAGCCTCTCTGTTGTCCTCACTTGTGTCCTCAGGGCAATGAATGAAGGGCAGGCCAGTCTGTTAGTAGCAGGCATTTTAGACAAGAGTCTGAAGCCCTGTAACTGGCAAATGTCCCCCCGCCCTCCAGTCCCATCCTGGAATGCTGGACCTGGGAAAATGGGACTGTATGAATCATGCCCACTCCTTAAGAACATAAGACAAACCCTGCTAGACCAGGCCGAAGACCCATCTAGTTTTGTTCTCATGATGGCCAACCAGGTGCCTGTGGAAAGTTCTCACCAGCTTCCCATATGTATCAGATTGGCCACTGTGGCTACTGACACATGACAACTATGGCCTCGACGTATCCATCTGCTTTGATTTTGTGTCTTGGTTTTTTAAGGCTGGCCGCAATGGGAGCAGAACTAGTTGCACAAGTCTCTGCTCCAACCTCCTACATAAAAGCATTGTAGTCACTCCACCTTGTTTTCCTCATTTCTTTTAGGTGTGTAGCTCTCTTTAGGTGAGAACACCGAGTGTGTCCTTTGGAAGGACGCGAGATAAGTTGTGCTTTGAAGAGGAATAAAGCACCATGAGAGGGAATCCAAATCAAGTCAAGCTGAACCCTTTCACCAGGAAGGACCATACCAGATACTATTAAAAATAAAATAAAATTGAATAGCCTCCTCATGTGCAGATGCTATGCTTAAATGAACATTGTATTGTGTAGTTACATACAGGTGTCAACTCAGCATACTCTCCAACGTTTCTCCAATGAAAATAGGGATGTCTGTTCCATAATAATATTATTAATACTAATTTTACTATTTATTCCCCATCCATCTGACAGAGATGTCCCAGTCACCCTGGGCTGCTTCCAACATAATATAAAAGCATAATAAAACATTATTATTTTTTTAAAAAAACCTTCCCTATACAGGTCTGTCTTCAGATGGCTCAGGGATCGGATAACTCCATACCCTCCAATATTTCTCTGATGAAAATAGGGACGTCCTAATGATTCTGGGATCAAATTAGAAACCTGGACAGCTTCTGTAAATCTGGGACTGTCCCTGGAAAACAGGGACACTTGGAGGGTTTGCCTCAATAGGCCAAAGACAGTTGTACTGCTACACCATATATTTGACCTCAGCCATAAGGCCAAGAAATTCACGGCTTCCCCATTGAACCAGGGATCTGGGCAGATTCGTAAAGGATAGGTCTAACTATGACTACTACCCATGTTAGTTATATGGAGCCTCCGCGTTCACACGAAGTCTACTTTTCTATGCTCTCCAATTGCACCATTGGGAGAGGACCATCACTTCCGAGCCCTGCTTGTGGACTTCCCAGAAGCATCTGATTGGCCACTGTAGGAAGCAGGATGTAGGTCCTAGATGCTTGATGTGATGTGATGGCACTATTATGTTCTTGAGCTAATTTCCCACTGATTCAGTGAAGTGGGAAAGCTCCACTTTGCATTGTTAAAATATATGAGTGAGAATGTGTCAGAGCCAGGACATTGTTGGGACTGATACATTAATTTTAAAACACTTTTATCATATATGTTGAAGATGCCAGAAGGCTATGGGCTCATGGCAACGTGATGATTAAAGTTATATTGCAAACAGATTTAAACTGAGATTATCCCATCTGCCTACTAAATATTGTAAAATGCAGTCTTCTGGCCATCTATCAGCTATACCTGTCATATATTCTTTCTATGGCTAGGATATTAAATGCCCAAACCTGGAAAGTTAAGCCAAAGAGTCCCATTAAGGTAGAATTAATATGAAAGTTGTGGAAACACTGTGGGGTTGTCAAATTTATGCAAGTCAGAAACTTGCATAAAAGAGAATTAAAAATGAAAGGTCATGGCAGCACCTTCACAACACTATAGCTGATCCATAGTCATTTAGAAATTATAAGGGATATCATTATTTTAATACTTAACATGAGAGGAATGAATTGTATTGAATCTTATTACATTTTCTACTAGAAATGTTGTTAATAAGATAAAAATTGGAACCATGATTCCTTTCACCTCTGTAGATCTACATATTCCTGAAGTCAAACCACTGTTCAGCTCTGAAGTATTCAATTGACAACCACTTTCAAAGACAGTGGTGTGAAGTTGCCTCTCTCTCTCTCTTTCTTAACAATAGATGCTTGTATAATAACTGCCAATCATGACACGAGTTGGATTATTGCAAACACTGGCCTGGCACACAGACCATGCACATAATTCACTCAGATGCTACATATCACTATTTGGCAATCTACATCACAGCAAGTCTTAGGCAAGTCAAATGCAGTCTAATCCAAATTCACATTGGCACCTCTTGAATATTGTATGCATCTCAGCAAGATAAAGTGCATTTCCATGCCATTATGCGGTCCTTTTCAGGTTCCTTTTGACATTATTATAACAAATCCTTTTGTAATTCAAGGTATAGAGCAAAGAAAGACCTAGCAAAACTGTTCTTTCTAGCTATACAAATGCTTTGGCAAGTCCACATTTGAAAAGAACCCTGATTGTCAAAGCTATTCCTACTGTTCTGAGATTATGTGGCACTTTACTTGAGCTTGGGAAGATGGACTCTGAACTTTAAAGTCTGCTTTTACACACAAAGGAAGATTTCTGTAGATGTGCAGAAGAGAAAGGGGCTGTGTCTTTAGCTTTGATTACAGATAATTCTGGAACTATTTATCTCTGAGATAATGGCTTTCATCTTAGCCAAATCACCAGATGAACCCTTTTATGTTTCTCTTACATAAATGACTAGTTGCCGTCCACTGATATGAAGAGGAAGTAGGGATATTGCAATGGGAGCAATGCCTGGCCTGGACTCTACTAATAGGGACGCCATTGAGTGAGTACAAGATGTAAAGAGAGACACTCTTTCCACCTGCACACCCCATTATCATAATATGAGCATCACATGTACAAACATGTCAATATAATAGCCCAACTCCCTTAGTCCTCTGATACCTGCATTGGCCCTTCTATCCCAAAGGAGACATTGGATTGTCTGAACCCACTGTCATGGTCTCAACTTGGGGGGAGTAACTTAAAATGGTTGCTGTAACCAGCACAGTGCTTTGCTTTCTATCACTTGTTCCATTCTTTTTCTGCTTTTTGAAACATATTGTTTGCCTGTTCTTTGTTTTTGTTTTTATTGCATCTCTGAAGTTGCATAAACCACCCTGGGGATTTGTTTGAAAGGCAGGGTGAAAATCTCTATAATACTTAATTGGAAGAAGGCACCAAATTAGTTTCGATTGCGCTTCGGTTCATGGAAAATTATGTCCACTCGTCAGTATGTAGTATTACATGACTAATACAAAGCTCCTGTTAACAAGATGCGGTGAGATGAGATGGGCTGGGGAGCATCACAAGTCACTCACATGCTGTGCAAAGAACCTGCATTGCAATGAAGCATGTGGAAATCTTGAGCCTTTGAGAAGTACATTTCACCATAAATTATCCTGTAATTGCTTGGCAACCATTAGACTAGCATAATATGTTATTTACAGATATAGTCAAAATTATAATTGTGTCTAAGGTACAGGCAACTAAATCGGTAACTGAATGATTCATTCCCTAAATGCTTCAAGGCAACTCCAGGTGGCAAATATACCTGGAGCTGTATGGAAAGTCATTAGTATTTACCAGCAAGTCATTGCCAAGAAGTTGCCAACCTCTGTTCTTGTGTACGATGAGATGGTAAATGTGATAAGACACTTGTTGAAAACCCCAAGACAGATTTCCAATTACTTTCCATTAGTCAGATGGTGAGATGGAGGTTCTTTCCCCATTCTGCTTCACAGCAGTGACGGTTCACATGAGTTTTGGGGCATAGCAGCTGTGTTAAATTTGAGGATATGGCAGCCCCTAGGCCAGGGTTAGCCAATGTGGTGTTCTCTAAATGTTGGTGAGCTATAGGATCCATCATCCCTGACCGTTTGCCATGCCAGCTGTGGCTGATAGGAGTTGGAGTCCAACAACAGGGCACCACATTGGCTGAACCTGCCCTTGACACCTGGCACGCTGGCTGAATAAAACTTTACCAACATCAATTCCTGTCTGTATCCCTTTTTCAGAAATCCATTGGTCTGGCTGGTTTTTGTCAGTTTGTTCATTGTCCTTCTTGGCTGGCATAGCTTAATCTGTTCAAGGTTAGTGTGTGGGGTATTTGCACTGAAACTCAGATAATGGCAAACTTTTTTTGAAGACAATGGTTGATGTGTACCTTAATGCTCCACACTGATTTCCATTTCAATTGTCTCCAAATAAAAACAAGGCATGACTGACATACTAACATAATTCACAGTATCTGTTGAGAATTACTAATGGGTGCAGACCATTTACACCACACTGAAAGCTATGACAAAATTCCCATTAGGGAAAACCCATTGGGAAGTTTCCTGTGTGAGCTCTATTTAAACTAATAGACCTGAGCAAAAGAATTCAATTGAACATGGTGTGTTGTTGAACAACTCCCACTCACTCTGATTCTGCATCAATTAGAGTGTGATGAAGGTTGAACCACCTATTAGTTCTCAACAGGTGCTGTGAAGTCACCTGATATATCAGCACACCTTGCTTTCATTCGGAGACAAGTTAAACTGGGTGATCATGGTTTAATTAAAAGATCAGCGGTGCTTCCTTGGGTGTATTACAGATGTAGATTGCTAGCTTACTCACTGTATCCCAGCTGCAAACTGGATCCCAGAACTACTAGTCTTTTGTTTCAATTTAAAAAAGATAAAATAAATTGGCCACGGGGAGCAAACCCTTTTGCTGCCAGCTTTCAAAATACCGTATTTTTTGCACCACAACACTCACTTTTTTCCTCCTAGAAAGTAAGGGGAAATGTCTGTGCGTGTTATGGAGCGAATGCCTATGGATGGCGGGGGGATCTGCTGCAGTCGTGAGCAGAGGATCCATGGTTCCCCTTCCCTCCCTCCTCCGTGGCTTGCTTTGAAACAGCAAAGCGGGAGAAGAGCCGCTGAGTGGGGAGGAGAGAGGGACAGAGAGCGTGCTTGCTTTAAAGGAGCAAAGCGGGAGAGGAGAGGAGCCGCTTACATGAGTCTGGAGCTGTTTTTTTCAGCGAGCCGGGGAGGAGGGAGAGAACAGCTCGCTAAATAGCAGCAAAGTTTTTCGCAAGCAGGCTCTCCCTTCTCCTCCCCACTCAGCTGGCTAAATAGCAGCAAAGTTTTTCGCAAGCAGGCTCTCCCTTCTCCTCCCCACTCAGCTGGCTAAATAGCAGCAAAGTTTTTTAGCGAGCCAGGGAGGAGGGAGAGAAGCAGAGCCTTTAAAGGAGCAAAGCGGGAGAGGAGAGGAGCCTTCTCCTCTTATACCCCTCTTCTGCATTATTAACAGCATCCTTCTCCACCCACCCCATGCGTGTTCCTTGTCCCTTGAGTGCTTTTCCTTCCCTCCCCACTTAAAACGTGGTTACAAAGCACGGATCCACATGGATCCTCAGGATTTTTGCATTGAGCTACCCCAACCTCACCGTCAGATCACATGTCTGTGGCCACAGCATGAACCACAAAAATCATACATCCACTGTTTCGTTTAGAATACTTTTTTTCTTGTTTTCCTCCTCTAAAAACTATGTGCGTGTTATGGTCGGGTGCGTGTTATGGTGCGAAAAATACGGGTACCTATACAAATGGATGCACTTCAACCATTTCTCCCAGGTGCATAATCTCCTCTGAGTAAGAGAACATTTCGTTTTAACATACAGAAACCAGAGTATGAGTCACTGCCTCTGCACTTCCAAAGCATTTGGTATCCTTATGAATGTACTGTGGTTGCAAACACATCCTTATTTCCAGCTCTACCAAGTGCAATTACTCAATACTGCAACATAAACATATCCTCATTTTTGTTTTGTTTTTAATGGGAATGTCTGTTTGTATGTCTGTCTTGTCTTAGCCATGAAACAGTATAGGCTAAAAGCATATCCACACAGGGATGGAAAACATGTAGCTCTCAGGTGTTGCTGGATTCTAACAACTCCCATCAGGGGTCCCAACTTGAATAAAATATTGAGGAGGCACAGGTAAGCCACACCCCACCACAAGACGTAGCGCGCACACACACACACACACACACACACACACTGTGTGAATGGCAATGCCCATCAGTTTTGGGGGGCCAGCCTCCTCAAATGTTTTATGAGCATAGGGACTCCGGCCCCTAGGAGTTGACTCCTATAACTCTCACCATCCTCAGTCAACATGGCCAAGAGTCAGGAGCATTGGGCATTGTAATCCAGCAACATCTGGAAGGCCACAGGTTCTCCTTGCCAGACTAGTCAATATATTGCTTTCCTTCCTCCAGTAACTACGCCAGGGCCAACCTCTTCCTTTATTCTGTCATGAACTGTCAGGACAACGGGGAGGAGGAAGAAGATTGGGGCCCACCGGGGCAAGCTGGGGGTGGAAGAGGACAGGTTGGGGTTGCAGAAAGTACACAAGAGGTGATGGAGGACAGCAATGGGATGGAGGGTAAGTGTGCAGGGACCAGAAGAGCAGGACCCATAACCAGAGCCAGAGAGGCCCCTGTCTCCACAAACAAGGAGGGTCCTGAAGCATAGAAGGAGGTATGCTCTGGGAGGCCGAGTCAGGTAAGGGCCCACAGCCCAGGTGGGTCTTGTTAGCTCAGGGAGGAGGTATGTGATTCCTCAGCTTGATTAGGCTCAGTACAGGTGAGGGTCACATGCCTCATCAAGCCCAGATGCTACAATCAAGACTCAAGAGAGGGAAGGAGAGCAGAGCTGAGATGTTGTGTCTGCTCAGCTGCCCATATTGATGGACCTCAGCTTGGATGCTCCAGAACCTCTACAGGACTGTGCTTCAGGTTTGACTCTGGACTGTGTTTCCTGACTGCTGGACTTGACATACTGTGTATGCCAGTGGGACTTGCTTCCAGGTAGGCCAGGGGTTCCGGACACACCCTCTCTATTCATTTATTCACCCAGTCTGGTCTCCCTTTTTTTGCTGTTGCCAACACTTACCTTTCAATTCATCTCAATTGTACTCTCTGTCCTCTTGCTACCATTTCCTTGATGCCGGCTTGTTCTTAAGGAGCTGATCATGCAGTTTCACACAGGGCTGTACACCTGTAGGTGTACAGGCTACCAGAAGCTGATGGCATTGTTTCACCAAGGCTGTTGTCCCATTTGTCCTGTAGATGAGCATGTCTCAAGTGTCAATCGACGCAACCAGGAAAAATGGGACAATAATGGCAGCCATCACTTGAGACTATCCATTGTGAGTATCGATTGTGTCTGTTACTTGAGGTAAAAAGGTTATACCGAGTCAACCTTTCCCTAGAATTAGGGCACTAGGATGGATCTCATTACAATATTCCTCCAAAGGCTTTCAAGAGGCCCACTGCTGTCTTTCTTCTTTAATGTAAAAACATGTTGTTAGTTAGGATAGGAGCATTGTGCATTGTTTCCCGACAAAGCCTTTTTAATATCGAAAACTTTATGAGAAAGAACATGTTGGGTGTGCGTGCGGGAGAGAGTTAGTAATTTGGAGCAAGTGTCTCATTAAAGTCTCGATAAACGCCGCATAAAATGTACACCTTAATGATTCCCCCAGATGCTCTGGTTCCCGTTTGTTTGGTTCCCACAGGACATACTCAGTTCTTCACAAGTGCATTGTGATATGGCCTGATTTCTGGGGCAGTCCTGGAACAGCACTCCTTTAAGTCAATCTCTTGATATATTCATAGACTTAAGAGTTTGAGGGCCTGACCGCACTTTACATTAAATGCACAGGCATAAAACTCTGTGGGTCTTTTTACAACATGTAATGATACTAAGAGCGCAGTGTGTGAGAGAGAAAGTGTGATTTTCATCAGGACTGCAGCAGAAGGGGTGGCTTAACTCTTCCCTCCTCAGCTGTAAGGTAAAGTAAAGGGACCCCTGACCATTAAGTCCAGTCGTGACCGACTCTGGGGTTGCGGCGCTCATCTCGCTTTATTGGCCGAGGGAGCCGGCGTACAGCTTCCGGGTCATGTGGCCAGCATGACTAAGCCACTTCTGGCAAACCAGAGCAGCGCACGGAAACGCTGTTTACCTTCCCGCTGGAGTGGTACCTATTTATCTACTTGCACTTTGACGTACTTTCAAACTGCTAGGTTGGCAAGGAGCAGGGACCAAGCAACGGGAGCTCACCCTGTCACAGGGATTTGAACCGCCGACCTTCTGATCGGCAAGTGCTAGGCTCAGTGGTTTAACCCACAGTGCCACCCACGTCCCACGTCCTAAAAAAATCTGCCCCACCTTTTATCAATCAAACTTTGGTGGTAAACTTCCCATTGGTGCCAGCGGCATTTTTAGTTTCCGAAGACTTATTGGGGGGGGCGGGGAGACAGTGATGTGGGTCAGAAACTTTTCTGGAATTTCTTTTTTCAGTACTTCATTTTCAATTGATTCCCGCCCCCCTGCACCTGCTTCATATTGTAATAAAATTGGATGTCAACTGCAGATACCATATTAGACCATCTAATTTTGCTTGAATTTAGGAAAGCACTTTAAAAGCTTCTAGCTTTCCTAAATTCAAGCAAAATAACAATGCAAAATTAGATTATTATCTAGGACTAGGGCATCAGAAAATGTTCTGATGCAACTTACCTACACCAGAGGTATGCCTAAGACAGGTCTTTGGCTCCCTCTATCTGGATTTTGGAGCTCTTCTCAGCCCACATCCTAATTTCAAGTTTACATCTTGTATCCCCAGCCTATACACCCCGTGGGTGATAGAGAAAAGTGCCCAATTCAAGAAGCACTGAATTAAACCAATGGCATGCATCAGTTGACTGGGAATTAGAAGATGGCCTTTTCTTCCCTAGAATGCACAGACCTTTCTGTTGTCTTCTTCATATGCTCACAAAAAAGCACTCAAAACAATATTATTGCAATTACATAAAAGACTGCAGTGGAAAGGAATTTTAGATTGCACAGATGAGCCTGGGGGGAAATAAACCAAGACCCTGCCAATCTAACATTGCCAAACAGCAGGATTCCGAGCATTCCTAAGGGGATAATCTCACAGATCTGCCAGAGCTGGCTTTGGAATACTTGCTGTCATTGCCCTCAAGAACCAGAGATCATGACATCCCCCCTTCCCCAAAGGAACAGGAATCCATACACTCTGCATGCAGAGGGCAGAGCAAGAGAGGGAGAGTGACTGCGCCCTTGGTAGGTCGAAGTTTACAGCTCCAGTGGTGGATTTTGGGCTTTGACATTTCAGCAGTGCCCTGTGCACCATTAAAATTCAGCATCCCCTGCTTCTTGTGCTCCATTCTACAGCATTGTTGTGGCGCCCCCTGCAGCGCTGCACCCATACCGGTGTGCTACCCTAAAACCACCTCTGACTGCACAGTGGTAGCTAGGCCATGTTGTGTCTTGGGTGGCAGAGCAAAAGTTCCCAGGTTCAGTTCCTGGCAACTTCTGGTAAGAATGGGAAAGCTACCCCCCCCCCTCTGAAACTTTGGAGAGCAACCACAAGTCAACACTGAGATAGATCAATGGCTTGGCTTAATATGAGGTAGCAATCTGTGTTTTGCTCCTGATATAACAACTTTTGCCAACCTCAGCCTCTCTACTGCCACTTTAATGTTTTTGTTTCTCTACCTGAAGCCTTTTTGGGCTTCAGGTGAGAGAGCAGTGAGTTAGGTATTCATATATTTCTCCCCTCCCTTCCCCAGAATGGTTATTGTTGACCTTTGGGGCTGGATTCAAAGCCAGTCCAAGTCAGCATAGACCTCTTGAAATGAGTGAACACAACAAAGGGCCCATCCATACTCTTGCTTGACCCATATTTAATTGGCTTCTGCACCGATTAATTCCCTGCGTTCTAGAGCTTTTCATGATGTTCTGTGGCTGTGCCAGAGGTTTCCTGTGAAAATCTGATCATGCCAAGTGTGTGGAAAAGCTGAAGAGAGATTTGACCCACTTGATACGCTGATTTTAGAAGGGCTTGAGAACAGCTTTCTTTGAAGTTTCCATGTATCTGCAGGCATGGGCAATTTTCCTCCCACCCCCCTTCCTTCCTTTCCATACAGCCTTCTCTCACCAGTTTTTAAGTAGTTTGTAACTGTTGAACATGGGACGCAGGTGGCGCTGTGGGTTAAAGCCTCAGCGCCTAGGACTTGCCGATTGAAAGGTCGGCGGTTCGAACCCCTGCGGCGGGGTGCGCTCCCGCTGCTCGGTTCCAGCGCCTGCCAACCTAGCAGTTCGAAAGCACCTCCGGGTGCAAGTAGATAAATAGGGACCGCTTACCAGCGGGAAGGTAAACGGCGTTTCCGTGTGCGGCTCTGGCTCGCCAGAGCAGCGATGTCACGCTGGCCACGTGACCCGGAAGTGTCTCCGGACAGCGCTGGCCCCTGGCCTCTTAAGTGAGATGGGCGCACAACCCCAGAGTCTGTCAAGACTGGCCCGTACGGGCAGGGGTACCTTTACCTTTACCTTTAACTGTTGAACAGCTCACTTCCAGTTATTGCCTGGTTGGGAGCCGGGATTTCCCCCTCTTTTTCCAAATGATCTCTACATAATCATAAAGCCTGCGCTCTAAAAAAATTAAAGGGTCCAGTGTCTCCAGAGAATGGAAAGGGAAAAGAGAAGGAGAAGGGGCAATGAGTCCAAAATCCCAGAGCACCCTTAGCAAATGCCTCTTAATGATAGAGAGAGAATGAGTCCTGGGAACCAAGAATATCCTTGGCAACCTCTTTTAGGAAGAGCTTCTCTGAGCAATGAAAGACATACCAGATGTATGTAAAACCTGAAGAGATTTAAACTTTGAGACAGCCCTTTCTGTGTTTTATGAGTCTTTGTGTTTTGTCTCTTTTGTATGGAATGCTTTTATCTTGTAAGCTGCTCTGGGTTGTTTATTTTACACTAGAAGGGTAGCATATAAATATGCAAATAAACATAAGTTTAACCTTTCCTCGTATCGCACTAAAATACAGACTCCTTAAGGGAAAAACAAGAGCTTAGTGTAAAACAAAAAAGTAAAAAAGAAAGAAAAAGGAATCCCTCTGCCAACTCTCAGGAATTAGGTTTCATAACAGCAGCAAGGCATCACAAGAGAGAGATTAGATTTGGTTTTAAGGCCATGACTGACTTTTAATATTAGAAGCATTTATTACCGAGCATAATACTTATGGTTGACAGGCATCCAATCTCCTTGTAACCCAACAATGAGGCTTTCACATTCTGAGAGTTAAAAAGTGGTCTTTGAAAAGTAGGGCTTGGAATTTACAGTAAAGAGGAGGGGTGGAAAAATGCTAGTTATATCAGCCATCATTTCCCAGAGCCATTTTCTTCAGGGCCCCTGGAGTTATTAGGACAGTTCTTATGGCTGCTTCCTATATTAAAACTAAAGTTCATATAAAAGCACATGAGTGACTCTTTCGTTAGGTCAACAGCAGAGATGGTAGAGAAATCGGCTGCAAGCAGACTGTGCACAGAACTAGCCTGTAGTTAACTTGTTTGCTGTCGTTGCGAAGTAGTAGTCTTTGCAGCAACTTTCTGCGGGTTTCCCCAATACGGGATTCCACCCTCCCAATAATTTTGTGAATATCGTGACATCTAACACGATTTGGTCAGCTACCATAATCATCAGTGTTTGATCTTGGGAAATGGTTTTCAGAACAATGAAACATAAGAAAAGTGATTAGATGTATGCACAAGTCTTCACATTTGAATACCTTTTCCAGGATTATTCCGGTAGGCTTTTCCCGTGTCATTTTAGGAAGAAGTATGCAGGGTTAACCCAGGATGTTTTGCCGCTTGAGGCAAAACAGGAAATGCCCCCTTGGCCGCCGCCTCCTACTCTGTGAATCCTGTTTAAGTAACAGAGAAGTGTTAAAGAAACCTCAAGATCTGTATTTTTACAGGTGGTATGGGGTTGGGTGGAGCTGTTAATAAATGTACCTAGAACTAGATGAAAGATGAAATAGAAATTAAAAGTCAGTTACATTTTTCTGTTGGTCCAATGTGCAGGATCAGCATGAAAAGTCAGTTCAATAGGGTCTACTTACAGGTTAATATATATATATATATATCTTATTGCTTGTATATTTACTTGGAAGCCTATCTCATTGCAATCTATGGGCCTCAGCTCCAAATGAATGTGGCCTCGGCTAAGGCTACAAGCTGCTGAAACTTTCTTTCAAATATTTGGGAACAACCAGCACAACTAGGAAGTCTCTCCTGCATTTTGAAACGAAATCAACGCATGGCCACTGAACCTTTGCTAAGAGGACAGATGCCGTTAGCACAGCGTGTTCCCTTTTGCATGTGACATCTGGAAAGCAAGCTGTTTGCTAAACATAGGAGTAGTGGCTTCTATAACTGGGGACACTTGGTTCTAAAACAAAACCCATTTATAGAGCTTTCCTTAGTCTTTGCTCTGTGAGATGTGCAGTTAACAGCTGGAGAGAGTCATATGCTCTATAGCCAAAAAGGACTATTCCAAAGATCAAGTCTGACACCTTATTACTGATATGTGTGTGCGTATTAAACCACATGAGAGGGGTTACACAAGAGCTAGGGAAAATAACACTATCCTAAAAAGTAGGGGCAGTTCCTACAGAAACTCTCATTCACACACACACACAAACACAAACATACACACACACACACACACACACACAGTGCACAAATTATATAGTTAAGGGGGAAATGTAGAACATATTTTGCCAAATAATTAGCGAATTATTAGCATAAGTAAGAGATGATCCCTGAAATGGGGAAGTGGATAGCGTTCTATTCCAGGGCTACATGTCATTCTAGATGGCTTCTAGTTCTTTCCCCCTTGCCAGCAATGCCTTAAGTTGCAAAGTTGATGACAAATACAGCTTTAGCCTAGTTCAGTAAAAGAATGTGGTTTTCAAAGCCCACACAACTAGAGAGGTTATACTCAAATGTCGCTCCATGCCATTTATAGGAAGACGATGCATTGGCACTAGCAGAGCTCAGAAAGTTCCTCTTTAAAAGGAACTAGGGGTAGCTGGAGTTCAAGCATGTCGAAAAAGGAACTAATTTCTGTTCCTTCTCATCTCTTTACAAAACAAACTAGTTAAGTTCAGTCAGTTCAGTTCAAGTTAATCGAAATGATCATCTGCATCCCCACTCTAGCATCCAGAATGGAAGAAGCTATGGTGCTGAAGTATAAAATACACTTAAGAGGACTAAGAAAACATATTTTTAAAAACAAACAAACAAACAACAAACGACAGTGGAATGTAAATTGTGTAATCCCTGTCCACTTTCTTTAAGCTGAAAGGCCCAAAGAGTATAAAAGACATGTAAGATATTGAAGATCAACTAGGAAGCACTCAGAGTTCTCCCTCCTCCCACAATGAACTTAATTTACATTCTGTTCACCCAGCAATTATGGGAGTTACTTTCAAGTGCAGTTCAGAAATTGTTGAACTATTGCAATGAATTTCATTAAACTGAACTAGTTCATTCCAAGCGTTAGGCATCAGAGAATCTACATAGTTAGGTCAACTATTAGCATTTTAGGTAGCGGCAGTTCTGGAAAAATATATGAAGCGTGGGGGAGGATTGGTAGACAAAAAGAAGATTCTGAGAGGAAGGCAAATTTTACCTTGCATATTAGAATTCTCTCTCTCTGCTTCTCTTGGCATATTGCACTAATGCCCAAACCCAATGGTCATATTTTGCATATGAGAATGCTTGTTCAAGTGCATTCTCTGAGGCCAAATAACTGCCTTCGGCTTTATGTCACAGTAAGCTCATTTCTAGAAGTCACAGTAGACCTCTAGCTGCTAGATCAAATGTTCAGCATTCAGATGTGCCTGTCAGGCTGAATAGGGCCACTGCCTCAGATTTTCCCAAAACACAAAACAATTTTTCCTCTCACAACTAGCTGCCCCTGACATGGGCCCACATTTTAGGCTAAAGCAGAGAAAGTCTGAGCGAGTCATAAATCCATTATTCATCTTTCTGGTGAACTAACTATGCACGATGCCCTCCAGGAATTGGCACAAGTTGCAGAAGTTAACCAAAAAATATGGAAGCAATTGCAGGAATCATTCACAAACCCCTTTGCACTCTATCCAAGAAGGATATAAGAAACTTGCTAAGGAAGACTACTGGTCCAACTAGCTCTGTATGGCCACCATTTTGGACAGCAGCTCTCCAGGGTTTCAGAGAAGGGTGACCTCAAGTCCTGCCCAGAAATGCCAGGGATTGGACCAGAAACCTTCTGCATGCAAAGCAAATGCGCTACCTCAAAGCCATAGCCCCTTCCTGTAATGGTGCAACTCCTCAGAAGTTCGTTATACATCTAGGTTGAAGGCTAACAATGATTTATCTGCCATTAGAAAGGAAGGAAATATATTAAGGTAACTGATTTGGAACTTGTCTGCTCATATTTAGTTCAGCATATGCAATATGCCACTAAGAAACATCCCTATTTCCTATTGCAATAAACAAAGCTGGTATTATGAAGTTTTGTTGCACAACTCGGGTTACCTTTCCCTGCTTTCCCCCCAGCACACATATTTTACACACATATTTTGGACAGTCATGTCATTTCTGCTTCAAGAGTCTTTCAGCTGGAGGTGAATGTTGCTTTGTCTCATGCGCCCACGCTGCGTTCAGCTGGCAAACTGACTTCATCCTGAATGGCTTTAACTGCCAAATTAGATATCAATTGTCACCAAGCCTCGGAATCGGCTTGATTCATCATATTCCCAAACAGACTTGATCTTGCAGCCTTGTGACTTGTGATTCGGACCCCTCAAATCACATTGCCGCTTCGCATCACACATAGGACTGTCTAGATCATATCTGAACAAGAACCGAGGAGGCAAGATAGGGACAAAGGGCAAAATTAAAGGATAAGAGAATATATGGAGCAATATATTAGAGGACCAGATAATTGCAAGGTGGGAATCTGTCTCAATCAATGCCATGTCTGAGCCTGTGGAAAAAATCCTGTGCTTAAAAATGTCCCCATTGAGAGCTTTTATCCTAAAATTCAGTGTTGGAGGAAATAATATTTTATTTTATTTTATTTATTTCAAAAAATGTATACAGCACACTGCTTGATTGTAAGAGACCTCAAAACAGCTTACAAAAAGATATAACAATAAAAATGAGGGGGAAAAGTACAACAATAGTATAAGACATACAAAAAAAAATTTTCCTGCTGCACAGTCTAGGACCCAAACCAATGGATTTGACTTACAAGCATAGGCGCTGACTCCATGGGGCCTGAGGGGGCCCGAGCCCCCTCAAAAATTCGTTTGGGGGGGCTCTGCCCCCCCAATAATTTAAGAATATTATTAGTTATATTATGCTTTGTAAAATCACAAAATTATGTTGGTATTTTTTATTTTCCTTGTTTGATGATAGTTACCTTTTAAAATACATTCAGTAATGAGTTAAAACAAAGCCACTCCCGATCTAGAGAGGGGGTGGGGTTGCGGGCTCTCGACCCATCAACAAAGAAGCGGGGATTCCCCCTAGCTCATTAATATTCACCGCCCACGGCGGCAGCCAATCGGCTGCCGCAAAGGGCGGGCTCTCACAGGTTCACTTAAGGTCGGGGCAGCCCGGGGCTCGCCCCTTTCGTTCCCCCAGCAGCAACGGTTTGGAGGTCTTGGGCCCCCCCAATATTTTTTATAAGTCGGCGCCCCTGCTTACAAGAAAGGAGATTCCACGGACTCACCTTCCTTGGAAGTTTTTAAGCAGAGGTTGGATGGCCATCTGTCATGTATGATTTAGCCGACATTCCTGCATTGCAGGGGGTTGGCCCTGATGACACCTGAGGCCCCTTCCAACTCTATCATTCTATGATCCCTGCAACATTGCACCAATAGATCTATAAAAATTACGAGATACTGCTCATTCCTAGAAAAACACAGCAATGCTAAGGTTTGGTCGACCTTATTGGAAAGCAGAGACACCATTCTTAATTCTTCCTACGACCTCAGGGACCGATATAAGAATTATCTTTGCTGGGAAATTGCTTAAAGTCACATCATAAATCATTCGGGGTTACGTTCAGCAAGAGAGCTGGCTTTAGTTGTTATCATTTTAACTGTAAAATGTGACAAAACTGAACACTGTATGGTCAAAGGCTCTGCTTTGCATAAATGTCAAGCTTTTGTAAAACAAAAAAATGTATAATGGACACTTTGATACTGCTATAAACAGGGGTGAAACAATCAGTTACATATGGTGTTTGAGTTTTAAGTAGCAGTGATTCACACTTGCGCCAGAGTTTACCATTTACAATTGACGTAATGTTAGCCATGTATTGAGTCAAGAAAATACGATTCAGTTTTTCAGCTTAGTCCTTCAAATGTATCTTGGGTAGAGATGGAGAAATTCAGGCCTGGCCACTGTTCAGAGATGCTTCCAGTCAATGCAAAGCATTTGGGGGGAAGCCTCTTGTTTTTATTGTGTTATCTTTTGCTAAAGTTCAACAGAAAGTTTTGAGCATTTAGTTTATTTTTGTGTCCTGTTGCAAAGAGCTGCGCTGATGTCTGAGTTGGTTTCCCCCCACCCCCACCCCCTGTATAGCACTGGCATTTAAATCTGCCAGCATATCCCTATTAAATGCCTGCTTTCTTTCAGAATTTAACATGGGGGGGGGGAGTGTTGTAAAGTCGGCCTGATCGCTCCTGGTGAGCTTGTGCCAAATACTTTCAGACTGTCACAGACAGCTGGTGTTTTTTCCTTCCATATGGAAAGGTCAGATATTTATACGGTGACAAACGTGACAGCACATTTTCACTTTAGCTCAGTGCAAATTTTGTGGAAGTTGCTGTGATGTGAATAATGAACTACTAGGCTGCAAGTAATCCAGTCTGCCGAATGCTGTCGGTGACGGGTGAACTGCCAAAGGTTGAAAGGTTTTTCCTCTGGAAACGAAGAGGAGCTGCTTCCATCACAGTTTAGCCCAGTTTCTCTGAAAGGATACAAGATGGATAGCTTAATTGCTTCTTGATTCCAAAAAACGGTTAGGCAAAAACAAATAGAAAACGCCAGGGACTTTTGTACAAGTTTATAATGGTCCAGTCCAGAAATAATTTTGTCTCAACTCTCATGTGCATTTGGCCTCAATATAAAAAAACAACAACAGCAGCAGCAACAACAACTGCTAGGAGTGATCAACATGTTCTAGCTAGACTATTTTAATATGTGCAGTCTTTAGCTATCCTTTCTTCAAAACTTCTATTGGAGGTTAATTATTGTGGATGGGAGTTGTGAAAGAGAGACTGTAGACTAATTCCTACAAACCATAGACTACTTGTTCCTTTCCAGTGCTAGAACAGTTAGTGTCCTTTTCCACCTACCCACACCTCAAGTACTATACGGTGTGAGAATTTAGCAAAGTGGAGAAACTGGACTTAAGATCTTGTTAAGGGAAAGCTCCCATGATCCTGGCCCATACTTGAAGGACCACCAGTTCTGCAGCATTGATTTAACACATAACAGCCATATGTCTTGTAGCTCCATTTACTTCATGAGAGATTGCACAGACAGGGCCATCCCATGTATGGCCATGTCTTTACCTGAGATGTTGGGGGGACTGACAGACTCTCACTCCCCCTGCAACATGGTCCACCATCTAGTTTGAAACCATACTGGACCTGTTAAGCTTTGCAAACGTGCTAGCAGATTTTTTGAAATTGCTGCACCACTTCTGAGTAGGCATGCCTAGGAATGCAGCATTCATTAACCTTTTAAAAATGGATGCCAAATGTACGATTCATTTTTCTTGGGATGATGCATATTACTGACAAGACAAAACTTAAATCATTTATTATTTTTTATTTTGCACACAGTGCATAACCAGCGGGCATCGCCATGGAAACATAGTCACTTTGTTTGAGTTTCATCTCTCTCTGTCCTTCTAGAAGGCATCCTGTTTTCTTCACACTTGACAGTTTCCTTTTGGCAAGTGGCCATCCTGAATAACAGGACAACTTGTGTTAAGTTGCATTAATCCGTATCTGGGAAAGCCAGTTCTTTCCTGGCAGTTCTTAGGCCTCCGGCAGCAATGATACTGCAGTATTACCAGCTGGAATGAGGGGGGATGTCAACAAAACTGACACTGCAGAGAGGTTTTAGTAGAGTCTCTTGGAAATAATGACCTTTCTTTTGTTCACTCCAAGCCTTTGGGACAGGTCAGAAAACACATTAGTTTCCTTTACTAGCACAGAGTTGATCTGTGTTTAATATTGGCAGAAAGGCTTCATGAATCCTCTACAGGCACTTTTAGGCCCCAGGAATGTGCAGTTAATTAAAGCAACTCAACTCCATTATGTTGCAGTGTCTCGAAGAGAAGTTGGCTATGAAGAGAGCTTCAGAAAACAGCACGAGCTTTTAGGTATCCTTCACTCCATTCTGGGGAAGCTTTGAGTTTCTCTCCCACAGCGAGAGAGAGGTAAGAAGGCACACTTTAATTGCTATCGAACACTGAGGCCAACTATATACTGATACATTGCCCAGGCAGATTTAGGCAGGTCCATGCTGCGTTTGAATTTATTTGATCTGATATTATTTTAAAATCTTTTTACTGAGCAGTGTACCAATAAAACATCTGGGGGTGCCTTGATTTATCATCAAATGGGAACGAAACACATGGAAGTGTAAAGCAGGAAGGAAAAGAGCCGTTGAAAGACACCTCCCCAGGTGCTGCAGACTTGATGTAAATGCTGCATTGTATCTGAGATCATTTAAAGAAACAAAAGCATAGAGATCATTTAGAAAGCAAAAGTGTGCTGTTTCATTCCAGGGCTGGCCCTGTCATTAGACAGAGTGAGACAGTTGCCTCAGAAGGGAAGATTCTCCCTGCCATTTCTCCTATCACCCTCCGCACCAGCCATTCTCCTGTTTTGGAGATGAGAGCTGTGTGTGCCATTCAGTCTGTCTCATACACACCCCAAATAGGCTTCTGATAGTTGCAGTGGAGGATTCCTTCCAGTTGTCAGGATCAAAGTAAGTGAAATTCAGCTGCTTGCACAGTCAGCTTATAATAATAAAATAATATTTTTTTTATTTATATCCCACCCTTCCCGTTTCAGAAAACCGGGCTCAGGGCAGCTAACAACAAACTTAAAACACTTAATTGATGCAACAAAAAACCAGCATAAAATACAGTATAAAACATAAATAACAATAAATTCAGAATTCAAAAATCAATTTAGGGGGGAAATCCATCCAATAAACATTAGATGATCACCAGGGCTAGCTGGCTAAATTAATCCTATTTGGGCCACCGAGGGGACCAGGGGAGAATTAGAATTATGCACATAGCATGGGGAAAGCTTCTTGTTCTTTGCCTCAGATAGCAAAATGTCTTGAGCCAGGCTTTGGGCTGTTCTTGTATCTCAATGGAGAGACTAGTTTTCCATCTTTGCGAAAAGGAAAGAGCATTTCATTCTATCCATTGAACATTCAGGTATGCAGCATATCCAGGTACGTATTTGTTGTGCAGAGGTGACTGTCTCTTCAGGCTTTGGTATAGCTCAAGCATCACTAAATGAGCTTGTTGAAGAGCATTGGGAGAACTCAAGAGCTTGCCACAGTTTTGTGCAACAATGTTGTGATGCTTTGGTTGGACTTAATAAAGGAGTTGCTCAGCTGTGGATTTCATAGTTTTTGCTCATCATGCAGCACACAGATGGTACATTGGTGTTTTAAAAGCCTGCAGGTCAAGACTTTCCTGCCTTGATGAAGACTGTACTCACTATGACAGGGAAGAGATTAAGCCAAAGCGCACATGCCTTGTTCACTTCCATGTCTGGAGGTGATGTCAACAAGGCATTCTTGAGGGAGACCAATGCCCAATTAGTCTTGAAAGCTGAGGCTGGAAAGACAGAGAGACATGACAGTGCCGAGGGCCTTCTGGTGGTTTCCTCGCTGCGAGAACTCAAGTTACAGAGAACCAGGCAGAGGGCCTTCTTGGTAATGGCACCCGCCCCGTGGAATGCCCTCCCACCAGATGCCAGAGAAAAACAACTACCAGACTTTTAGAAGACGTCTGAAGGTAGCCCTGTTTATGGAAGCTTTTAATGTTTAATAGATTATTGCATTTTAACATTCTGTTGCAAGACACCCAGAGTGGCTGGGGAAACCCAGTCAGATGGGCGGGGAATAATAAACAAACAAACAAACAAACAAACAAACAAATAAATAAATAAGTAAAGACTTGCTCTCTGTGAGAATCCAAAGTTATGATTTGGGTGCCCCCCTCAAACCTAGTGAGGCAGCAGGATTTGCTAGAATGTTAATGCCATGGACCTTCTATTTTTCTACTCAGCCTGTGTGTGTGTGTGTGTGTGTGTGTGTGTGTGTGTATATATATTGACCAGGGAGGCAGTGAGGCAGTGGAAGACAGGAGTGCCTGGCGTGCTCTGGTCCATGGGGTCACGAAGAGTCAGAAACGACTAAACAACAACAACAAACAAATATATATATATATATATATCAAAATATAAAAGTTCATTCCAGTAGCACCTTAGAGATCAACTAAGTTTGTTATTGGTATGAGCTTTCGTGTGCATGCACACTTCTTCAGATACCACACGAAAGCTCATACCAATAACAAACTTAGTTGGTCTCTAAGGTACTACTGGAAGGAACTTTTTTATTTTGTTTCAACTACGGCAGACCAACACAGCTACCTACCTGTAACTCTCTCTCTGTGTGTGTGTGTGTGTGTGTGTGTGTGTGTGTGTGTGTGTGTGTATGTGTGTGTGTGTGTGTGTGTGTGTGTGTGTAACTCGACCTTCTATCACAGAAATGGCATAGTCTTCAGTGACCAGCATTTCAAGGAAGCCAAACCCAAGTTTTGCAGTGGGACCCCTGAGACCCCTTACCATTCTGGTATCAGCGAATACATAACAATACACTTTTGTCAATTTCTCTGCAGTGTCAGAAACTCAAGCAAAACATGTTACCATATTGATCCACTGTCTCTGGGAGAGTCAAGTGGCCTTATACCATTCTTACATTATTTTTCTAACAACTGCTAACAACTCAAGGGCTGGTACATCTTTATAACTGTGTACTTTCTAAAACTAAGCTTACAGAAATGAGACACGCTCTTATAATGTCACGATAAGGCATTTAACGGCAAAAGGTAAATGTGCTTTGCTGTGGCTATAAATGAAGTTGGGTATGCATGTATTTATCTGTAGTGTTTATAGGCTGTCCTGTAAGAAGAAATCTCCAGTTTGGTTTAGAGGATAAAAATTGTTAATCTCTCTGTCTTTCTCACTCACTCACTCATTCATACATGTCTATTTTATCTCTCTTGTGTGTTTAAATACATAGCTCTACCCTCTCCCTGGAACAATGATGCACAAGTAGAGGATTTACTGTAGAGAATTGCATTGCAGGGCTTTGCTCCTGCGAATTAATTGGGACAGTGCTGCTGATGCCAGCCTTGCTTTCTGCCTGTCCTATGGGTGTTTCTGTTTCACATGGGATGGACATTTGGAATTTGCTTCTGTGCTCCTTTGGGAAATTCTAAAAATGCACACATCCTGTCATGATAAATTTCCACATTTCTCTTGACAATTTTTATCAGATTGCTGCATTGACTCGTTTGACACGTGAAGACTGAAGAGTACTCTGGCATTTCTTTTCTACATACTGATTTTTCCCTCTCCCCCCCCACCCCCAATGAACATGGAGCCAATATTTGTTGGAGGTCATTAAAACACTGCCTGCAGAGTCAGAGTTTTAAATCAGGCCAGAGTTCACATGCCAATCTGACCTGTTCCTGGTGGTGGCTGATGCTGGCATAAAAAGATTCACACGAAATCAAGTGACTCAAGTAAAAGTACCAGGCAAAGAGTGGAGCTATTGGTTACTCGTCACGTAGTGGTAAGTCACATGTTACAGAATCTTGCCTTAGTCTAGGGATAAGGCTGTCTCAAATTCAACTGCATGGTTCTAGGAGTTGTAGATATGTATGTGTCTTAATCTAGCAAAACATTGCCACCCAATATTATTACTAATAGTAATAGTAATATTATTACTACCAACAGTATTATTACTACCAACAGCCATAATTTAATCCCACTTCTCATCCAATGGCGCTGTTCCTCAGTTTAATTAAAACTGCCTCTGATTCCTGAATGCCATGTTTTTCATTGTACAAATTATGGTTCACTGTGTGCTCTAGATAGACTTCTGCTCAGGGCCTTTTGCCCCAGCCAGAATTTACCAGAAATCGGTTCTGGCACTTCTCAGGTGGGCGCTATTGCCAACGAAGGAGGCATCCATGATGCGTTCCAGCACCTTTTTTTCTAGAAAAATAGCACTGCTTCTGCTACAGAGACAATCAGAAGCCACATAACAGAAATAGTTCGTTTGAATATAGGGAAGTAATATGCCCTCTCCGCAGGAATGATTTTGTAACACTATTTTGTACAGTGGTATCTCAGGTTACATACGCTTCAGGTTACATACGCTTCAGGTTACGGACTCCGCTAACCCAGAAATAGTACTTCAGGTTAAGAACTTCGCTTCAGGATGAGAACAGAAATCGGGCTCCGGCGGCACGGCAGCAGCAGGAGGCCCCATTAGCTAAAGTGGTGCTTCATGTTAAGAACAGTTTCTGGTTAAGTACGGACCTCCAGAACGAATAAAGTACTTAACCTGAGGTACCACTGTACTGCTATGAGTGAGTGAACCCCACAACTTCATGACTGTCAGTTATAGAATTATAAAGAGTGATCCTTCCTAGCCTGGCATCCTCCAGTTGTTTAGGACTGCAACTTGCACCAGCACCAGCCTGCAGGCCCAATGGCTATTGATGATGGGAGCTGAGGTCCAAAACATCTGGAAGGCACAAGGTTGAGCAAAGATGAGCAATAGTATGGGAACTGGAATGGCGATATATTTGCTCAGGCATGCCTCCCTGTGTGATGTGTAGCTGCTACCTTTGTGAAAGGCAATATTTCATCCTATTGTATTCTGTCTGGTCTGGAGGAGTAGAAAAGTTTGGCCTGGCAGAATTTGTTGGCTGAATGAGCCTTTGTCTAACTAAAGAAATGTCCTAGTACAGGTATATGTTGCCAATAGAAGTTAAACAGCTGCAGGTCCGTCTGGAAGGATATGTGCCTTCCCTACCTGCAGGCTGGAGGTGATGCCATCAAAGTGTCTGGGTGAGAAAGAGAACGAAACAACCCTGTCTTGGAACTGGAGCTGAAAGAGACTTGCTCTCTGTAAGAACCCAGTGTTTTAGCCAGAACCGGCCTGTTCATAAAGCCGGGTATAGCACTCACCTCAGGCGGTGGAAGTGCAAAAGGCCCAGCAACAAAAAATTGAGGATTGCCTAGGCTCTCACTGAGTTTTGTGAGAGTCGAGGCACAGCGGCAGCATAGTTGGTGGTGGGCATTGGCATGGCAGAAGTGTGGCAATAAAAGTAAATGTATATCCAATCCCTTTAGGTTTTGCCCGCATGTTTGCCTTGTTTTGCTTTAAAGTCCTCCAAGAGATCAAACTTGCCAAAATATTGAATTGCTTTATGATCTACTCCGGGAACATAAAATAACACAATGTACATTCTGGGATATGATCCAGAAATTCTTGGCTACTGTCCTCCATAATTAATATACATTTAAGCTCCATAAACTTCAGGGGGACTTACGGAAGATGCAGTTGTGCACTATCAGATTAAGATAATTTTGTCATAGCTATCTTCAGTCATCGGCCCAACACAGGGCTCACACTCTGGGCCTTGTTTTCTTGACTGGGCAGGAAGAGGATGATCTGAAAGTGGGGGATATTGACATCAGTCTCTTGTCATGGTCAGATCCTGTTGAGATTTAGGCTCTTAGCATCCTTCCCCCTCTGCAGAGGTGGGGGGGCCTATGAAGATGGTTTGCTTTCGGATGTTGATAGATGGGCCTACAGGAGTTCATTGCTGAGATTACTGGTGCTCCTGTCAAAGCCCTGATTGACAAATGGAACATCTGGCTGGCTCAGGCTATTGGCACGATCACCCCTGAGCACCCTCTCCTGCTTCTTATAGCCCAACAAATCTGGAGGGCACCAGGTTGGCAAAGGCTGATGAAGCTTAAATCCCATTGTACTTGAATCTCAAATCTATGCATGTAGGAGAAGTTTCCGTAACTCAGAGTTCAGCATTGTGAATTCTTTAAGAGGATGAGTGTATCAAAAGGAAAGGTTAGGAAGGCCACCGTGCTTTCTGGAAATGTAAATTTCCTTGAAATTGTCAAGGCAGAAAATTGCTTCGTAGAAAAACAGAAGGGGCTGGATGTTGTACATGGAAATCAATCTGTTCCAAAGCACATAAAACATTTTTATTTAATGTTGCTGTTGGTTTTCTGTTTTCTTTTTTAAAATGTATCAATAGCATCATTATTCTTTATGAAGTGTCCATTCTGCATTTGTCACTATTGCAACAAATAACCTCCGTCTTAAGGTGCTTTACTGAAAGAACAAGCAACAATTAAGTCTAGACACACTTCCCCCACCCCACTCATTTTCCAGCCCAGATAATGTACACTATAATGCCATCCAATCATGCATAAACTCAACCATCATGCAAGCATAAAGATATTGTTATGAAGCTGCAAAGAAAAATACATTCGAAAGTTGTTTTGCGTGGACAGGCGGAGTCCCCAGATCCCGAGTGGTCCCCCCCGTCATGTGGAATAACGACTCTAGACAACGTGCTATGGGATTAAATTGGCCACAACTTTATTAAATTTCAAATGTGGGTAGACCTTGGCTCAGGCATTGGGCGTTCTCCCTCCCTAGTCCCCAGCCGGGGACCTAGGGAGCATCAGGGTTATCCAGTGTGTGTGGGGGGGATGGGCCGGCTCTGGAGAACATATGTTCAAGCAGAGATAGCCGCCCCCGTTACGCCGCCGCAGGGGAGAGCAATGACGACCTTTCGGCGTACGGCCAAAGCCTCCCTTCAAAAACCCCTTTAACGGGGAACCCTGGTATCGCCGCCGCAAAGAGGAAGATGGACTAAAGGATTCCGCCCAAGGCCTGATACCGCCAAAGTTGTGACGTTTTGCTACGGGAAAGGCGAAACCTGCCAATGCAGGGAAATTCCTTTCCGGCCCTTTAACAGCGACCTTATCGTAGCAGCGCCCGCATACCTGTGGAGACAGGTTAACCTGCAAAACCTATGAAGAAAAGTTAACCTGCAAAAGAAGACATTAACTGAGGGTGGGTAGGGTGGGAGAAGCTCTGGAGCCAAGTGAGGATTACCAATTAAGATCCACCCTCTATTGTGTGGGCAGGTAATCCCTCCCCCTACCTGGCCTGGTTTCCCTGGCAACGCTTCCCCCAGGTGGGATTGGACAACTCACTGGGGTAGGCGGGGACCTCCAGGTATCCCACCTGAGGGAAGGCAAAGCCTATGCTGATGGGGCCACTCCAGATCCAGGGCTGCACGCGTCCCCGCAAAGGGCGCCCCCCGTTTTAAGTGGGGAGCGGTCATTGCCTCTGAGAACAGGCATAAACAATAACAATTAAGACTGAAAGGAGGAGTAACCTGGAAGATACACTGCAAAAGGTTCGTGATGTGCTCTGAAATTGAGGATGAGTCTATCATAAACTGAATGGCTCTTGTAGTACAGATCTTATTGGGCCAGGATATGTGGTCTGGAAACTATATGTCAGTTGGCCTGTGATTTGTGTAAGCTGCAGAGATGTACCTTATAAAAGTAATAAAAAATGAGCACATCTGTGTCTTCTGGTATGGGCACCTCTTGTCTTGAGGCAACATCAGAAATGGTCTTTTGGGACACTGCGTAAAGCAGCTGGATAGCCAGGGTAGCCCAGGAGATAGAAGTCCTGGAAAACTGGTGTTGGGAGTCTATTTCAAGCATGGAGTCATTACTGCAGTTTTGTCAAGCCACCCTAGACAATCAGTATTAATGATTACAAGTGCAAGGAGACGCTGTCGGGAAGGTGGGTCTGTCCAACTCTAGCACAGTTGCTGTTCTGATCGCCCTCTACGCATTCTGAAGTGGAGAGGCTCTTGTATCCATAGAGGCTCCGTGCACATTTTGGATCCCTGTAAGCAATGTTGACTACTATACACATGAGTCACCCCTTAAATCAACCGGGTAATGTCTTATGAGAGCCCTTTGCTTGATTTACAAAACTTCAAGCGCACCTCCCTCTCTTTGCTTAATCTCTGTGTTTTTGCTTTCTTAGAAGAACGCTCTGAAACCAGACTTTGATACCTTTCTTACTCTAAAAGTCTCTTTCTAAATCAGATAAATAATGTTGATGATTTATCTGCAGGGCCGAAAATCTTCAGAGTTGGCAAAAGAAGAGCAATAATGTAGATCTCTGCCCCACTCTCTCTGACAGGTTCCCATTTTCAGTGTCTCATGAGAAGAAATTGATGTGGAAGTCACACTGACATGAAGAGATATGTCATTTGTGACATCATTCTCCCACTGTGCTTTGCACATGACAGGTGTTTGGCATTTTTATTTTAAATCTGTCCATTCTTCAGTGAAGAGCAAACACTTTAATTCCATTATTTTCCTGTTACAGGGAGTTAGATTTACAGGCCTTCAGTTGATAACACTAATGAGTTTACTTCGGGAGAAGAAGATTGGGGTGGGGTGGAGGGAACTTGGAGAGTTTCTCGTACTAATGAGGTTCAGTTTGTTGACAGAATGGTTGGCACCTAATTACTACCTTCATCAGAAAACGATTTTAAAGCATAATATTTACTTTTACCTCTAGCTGTGGTGAATTGCTGCTTTAATCATCATTCTGCATTTAATGTCAGTACCTCTTGTGATGGGAAAATGCCAGTGCAAAATGATGCTTGAAATAGTGAGGCTCTTGGTACTGAGGGGAACTGGCACTGTTGTAATACAGCAGCCATCTTGAAACGACAGAGCAGGGCTTCAGTTAATCACAAAATTACAAACTGGGGAAATATGAGTTCTTCTACTTCTGCCAAGGGATTCTTTAAGGCCTCTCAAACTTCCATTTTTGCAGCTGTAAATGAGGATTAAACTGAATGGTTTCATTGTGGGGTAGTAAGGCTTAAGCCTGTAAAATCTGGAACATACAGCGAGAATTTCCATTGCTAATGACACAAGGAATGTAGATAAAAATAGGTTTTCAGGTGAACGTTTTAAGATTGCAGTTCCATATTCATTACCTGCTGAGGGTAGTAGATCTCACTGACTTTAGTGGGATTTATTTCAGAGTAAACACACCTAGAATTGTGCTTTAAATGTTTTTGGCAGGTCATGCTTGCTCATTTGTTTCTATAATACAAATTCATCGTTTATAGTGATCTTAAACAAATGTGTGTAATTTCGTCTGTCACATGCTGGAGGGTGTACACTGTAATTTCTTCATTATGAAAGCAAACGTTTGCCTTTGAGAGGTAAACCCAAGTACCGTATTTTTTGCTCTATAAGACTCACTTTTTCCCTCCTAAAAGGTAAGGGGAAATGTGTGTGCGTCTTATGGAGCGAATGCAGGCTGCGCAGGTATCCCAGAAGCCAGAACAGCAAGAGGGATTACAGCTTTCACTGCACAGCGTTCCCTCTTGCTGTTCTGGCTTCTGAGATTCAGAATATTTTTTTCTTGTTTTCCTCCTCCAAAAACTAGGTGCGTCTTGTGGTCTGGTGCGTCTTATAGAGTGAAAAATACGGTATTACTGAGTGACTTTGCTGCCTCTCAAAATATTATCAATGATTTATATGTCTTATTGATGATCATACAGCATGGTAGTATCATCCAATCAATTTACAATGTGGTGCATTTCATTCATTTTTTCCATTCATCATCTCATCCAGCACTTGGGTCAATATCCCTGCAAATGGAGCCCATCTTACCCTCCTTTTCATTCCCTCAGAGCTCAGTGAATGAGTGGATTTCTGTGAAGCAACCTCATCTAGCTGATGCATGCTAGATGATGCCCAGTGGCTACTAGTCAGGTGTGTAATTCGGTGTCGGGATCTGGCATAGAACATTTTGCAGTACAAGGTTCTCCTAAAGCAGGAGTGGGGGCCATTTAGCTCACCAGAGACTGTTGCACTCAGCCTTGGCCAGTATAGCTAAAGAGCAGGGAGACATAGTTCAACAACATCTGAAGGGCCCCATGTTCCCAATCCAAGTGTCAATGTAAAAGATATGCCAAACCTTACGCTGAATGGATCAAAGTAAATAATTAGCTGGAGAAAGGCATTTTGGTGACAAGTGGTGGCAAGACTTTGAAAATAAGGGGTGGAATTCTTTCCTGCTTGTATGATGGAATCATCTCCCTCCTCCTTCCATGAGGGGTCTTACAACCCTTCAGGGGAGGCATAGGGTGCACATGGAGAGGAGAGGGTGGGGAAAGCCCCACTGAACGAGTGGGAGCCATTATGCTAGTTTCTGCTAGCAGGGCTGGGTGGCTGAATCTGGCTCAAGCACTATCTTGGGGGTGTGGACATCTTTTTAATGAGGTAGATTTTTTTTAATTCTGGGATTTCTTTGTAGTCATGCAGGTGCACACTTGCCCTCATGTTTCTGTATATAAAGTGTTCCAGAAATCATTGAGTCCATGAGAGGCATGTCTGAGAACAGAAGGCCTTGGTGGGAGATGGCAGCATTGTGGGCTCAAGTAACAGCACTGCTTCTGGCTACCTGATAATATTTCACTTCCTCCTGCTGTTCTAAAAGCAATTCCTGGAAAAGATACCCAGACTAGACATCTTTGCTGAAGTGATGTGGCTTGCGTCACTGGGTGCTATGTTCTTAACCCCACATGCCTGCCCACCTTCCCTATCAGTGGAAGAAAAAGCCATACATTACAGCAGACAAGGTCACTGTAAATGGAATTCCTTGTAATTTGTCTACTCCTGAGTAAGGTCCCAGACTTAGAGAACAATGTCTCCCATTTTTCTTCCTGCAGTTCACTGTTATGTTAAGGATCTTATCTGAGAAGAACAAACAGCAACTGATCACTATCAGGCCTGTGGCAGATGAACCTACTGGAAAATAATTATACCTACATAGCTGACAACCATAGAATATATTAAAATGAATATTATTGGGATTTTCCTAATTCAGACCACAAACCAATTTTATTTGGTCTTCAGAGGCCCTGCCATTTTTCTTTTTTAATTATTCACAATTTCACTTGTCATGAGCGAAGTTATTTTCAAAAATGGGTCGAAAAGTACATGAATGTTACATATTTTTTAAGAGGGGGTATCATGTCTACAAATCTTATGCCAGAAACGGAAAACCTTATTCCAAAAGTCTTAGTATATAAAACCGCCTTCCACAACCTGCAACAACAAATGCAAAGTTTACCTTTGCATAGTAAACCTGGTTTATGCACACACCATCAAGACAAGCAGTGAACATGATCAGAATTCAAGGCACATTCCAGCCAGGCAAAATAATAATAATAATAATAACAATAATAATAATAATAATAATAATAATAATAATAATAATAATAATAAATAAATAAATAAAACAAATTTATTATTTATACCCCGCCCATCTGGCTGTGTTTCCCCAGCCAAAAGCAATTCAAGAAGGGCATAAAGTGGGGCTGGTGAGAGTTTTTGACTTACAGAGAGTCCCAAGAGTTAGACCTAGAGACCTGGAGGCCACTCCGAGCCTCAGGTTCCCCATTCTGGTCTAGAGGCAAAACTTTGTTGTGGAGCACAACAAGGCTGCGAGTGTCACAGGATTTGCCATCAGCAGTACATTGAATAAGCGAGTGTGTCGCGGGATCTGAATTTGTTCCAATCCAATTATAATATTTGGACTTGGTTATTGGTTACTATTCATTTGTCAAATGGGAATTCATTGCAGTTGGAGCTAACAGCATGCAAATGTATTCCATAAGGCGCCCACTTGCTTAAAATCAGAAACCTTCTGTTGGCATAGCTTGCTGAAGCATTCAGCAGCTGGGTACAGTCACCTAACCATTCCCTCCAGCAGCTGTGTTTGCTAACTGGCTCTGCCCTCATTTAAACTAGCTGTCATGGCAGTCAACTGATGTTACTCCAGAGGATCAGAGGGAAGTGAAAATAATTCAGAGTCAACAACTAGCAACTCAACAACAACATCAACAACAAAATAGCAGCCAAAACAAAGCAAAGAAAATTTCAAAAGGAAGGAAAAGCATCCCTATCTATCTATCTATCTATCATCTATCATCTATCTATCTATATCTATCTATCTATCTATCTATCTATCTATCTATCTATCTATCTATCTATCTATCATCTATCATCTATCTATCTATCTATCTATCTATCTATCTATCTATCTATCTATCTATCTATCTATCTATCTATCATCTATCTATCTATATCTATCTGTCTGTCTGTCTGTCTGTCTGTCTGTCTGTCTGTCTGTCTGTCTATCTATCTATCTATCTATCTATCTATCTATCTATCTATCTATCTATCTATCTAATCTCCAGCTGGCCAGGTAAGACAGGCATTTATTACAAACCTCTAGAACAGGTCAATATCTCCCTACTGAAATCTGACCAAATTGATGTATAATTTTTTTAAAGGAAAGTTTTAAATAAATCAACCAAACAACCAAGTAGGGTGAGCAAAACAAACAGAAAGCTTCATCTTTCAAATCTGGCTCTAAAATGACATTTGCTGTAGTGGATAGCATAAATGTATTATTGCTGCAAAGTGGATCCAGAATAGCATGGCAATGATTCCTGTCAGCATATTTGTGCAACTGTTGTGAACGAGCCCCCCCCCCCCATTTGTCTAAAGTCTCTGCTGTGTTCAGACTTTCTTTGACCCACAATGCGTCAAAAATGGGCTGTGTTGGTGTGCAAGGTGGGGGGGAAACCCCTCATTTGATAAGCCACAGCACAGTCTATGTCTGTGGAGGTTTGTTTCACCCACTTCTCTTCCACTTTGGAATGCTTGCCTAGTTCACTTCATGCCTAAACTTAAGTGTAAAGGGGATCCACTATATCAAAGTGTAGTGAAGCCTTGCTCCTGATGTTGTGTCCACTAACCGGGCTCTGTCTCCATGTGTTGGGTGAAGGTCTGAGTGGACAATCAGTTGTATTGCTGGAGGCTCTTCCATGTGATTGGGTAAACCTTTATCCTTTTGTCATGTGGAGTCCATGTACCAGAGCCAGGGCCGGATTTAGGTTTGATGAGGCCCTAAGCTACTGAAGGTAATGGGGCCCTTTATATGTCCAGCTGTCCTTTGTCAACAACAAATTGTCGCTGTTTTTGTGTGTGTGTTGAATATATGCTATATGGTAATTTATGGACCTAATAGGTATCTAAAGCCATTTGCACATAACAAAATATGTATTTTATCACAGTAATTGTGTAGTATATTAATAGTGAAATTTTGGTGGGGCCCCAAGAGAGTGGGGCCCTAAGCTATAGCTTGTTTAGCTTATATGTAAATCCAGCACTGAGCAGAGCCTATGAAGGCAGCTTCTGTTCGCACCCTTTCTTCTCTCTCTGTGAGGACTACTGTGTCACCCAGGCACAGCGAGCCATTTCCCATGTCTGCCATCTTCACAGTGGAAGGAGAGGGAGTCGGAGCAGGTTGTGCAATTACCTTGTGTGCCTTGTGTGCTTTGAAGGAGCTGGCCTGAGAAAAAAAAGCAATAGCTAAGGGAGCCTTAGGGTACATGACACCTAGAGAACCAATTCTGTTGTTCTCGAGTCTGGGAACTTTGTTTTCAAAGAGTTCTCAAAGCCTCCACTAAGGAACATTTCCAAGGAAATCATCGTTGATTTGATTTATTATATTTCTATTTCATGACAGTTAATAGAAAAAGTGTATCATTTGTCAATATTGCCCTGTAATCCAGCTGTGTGACCTGAAGTCCAATAGATACTTCAAATGCAAGGCCAGAATGAGATATGTACACAGACATGTTTATCTCAGATTTACAGGAGAGAATATTATTTGCCAGCTGTTGGGACTGATGTGTACACTTGAGATGGTGAGGTGCTGTAGCAGTCATGGGAAATATCCAGCAACAGATGAACAGGCTGAGGACGTTGCAGCACCTCTGCCTGTTGTTCATTTGGCCATTTCTTCTCTGCCGCCTCATGCGCTTAGACCCCCCCCCCACTGCCCCTCCTTAACATCAATACAGAACTCTAGTCCTCCCAGCATTAATTAGCTTAATGTTTGGCATTCAGATAGCTGAGGGTTAATCCTCTGTCTCCTTTCATTTTTCAACAAGTGAGCCTTTTGGCCATCTGTGCTAGAGGATTTGCTGACAGGACCTTAATCTAAGCTGAGAGAGATTGATTTCAGGCTCTCTCTTCCTGTTTTATGGCCACCTTTTGTTCATTACCACATTTCTATCAAGCAAATGAACAGCCAAGCGAGGCCATGTGTTTTGCTGACATTTTCACGAGAGGATTCGGTATTGCCAGCCGTACAATAGTTGAAGATCTGAAAGGTTAATGTACCCTCAGGATTGTGTAGTCTGATTCTCCCCCTCCTGAAACCTAAATGCATAATCACCTCCTTAATCAATGCCTTTAACCTTTCTGAATTTCATCTGAGATGTAATGTTATAATGAATCCAAGATTCAAAGGGTGAAATGAGTGGGAAATGGTGGCAAAGCATCTTCTCTGAAGTGGAGGTGGTGGGGGAGGAGGAATGAAATGGCTTTTGGAAAAAATATATATAACAGGCTGCTGTTATCTTGGCAGTTCTGCCACATCATGGGCTGCAATGATATAATGGCCCCTGAGCAAGAGGTAGGCTGCTTGGGCTGTTGACGCAGATGCCATAAGACAGGCCTATCGAGACAACTGCAGCATACCAGTGCTGTACTGGGTGGTTTGCCAGTGCTTGAAAATCCGTTTATTTTGCAGTCTTAACTGGGCAGCAAAAAGAGGTTGATAGATTCTCTGTTGGATTGCCATACATGGCTGGGCTCATCAAGCTTGATGAGTTACAGGTTGTGCACTAAAGCAGCAAATAAGATCTATAGTTCATCTGATACGGGATGTGTATGGCAATGTGCCATGTTTCTCTGTTTCTCTACCTGCATACTACATACTCACATGGTTGCATTGCCCTGTGTTCAAATGTCACAGACCAAGGTGAAGAGATACATCCTCAATTAAGAGGGAAGTTTCACAGTTTGGGAGACATGAAGGAGAAGACTCTCTTACCAGGCCATCACCCCTTGCTCCTCTGAGGGAGATGGCACCCTAAAATGGCCTATCTATCTTGTAGATTGCAATGCCCTGGCTTGCGAATAAGAGAAGAGAGGCTTTTTCACGCACATGAAGATAGACTTCACCTCTCTTTGTCTACTATCATTTGAGAAAGATGGAAGGCTCAATCTTCACACTCTGCTTTGCTTAGGATACAATCCAACCACGGGATGCTGGTGCTGTGTTTATTGTGATGCCCACCAATCTTTTTGCCAGCAGTACTCCATGGAAAGTTCTAAAGCAGGGCATTCTGGAGGTGGGGATGGACTGATTTGACCTGGGGGTCTGCTGGATTTCAAGCCAGTCCCAACAAAAATGACAAATGTCGTTCATCTTTATCGATGTGAATGCTCCATTGTGAAATTGCATTGTGGGGAGGGGGTATTTGCTTCTGTATGGGCCACTGAGTTTACTATGTGGTTAATTGTAGCTTCCTCATCTATACAAGCATGGCACTCTCTCTCTCTCTCTCTCTCTCTCTCTCTCCACTTCAAACATGACAGTGTACACCACAACGGCACATGCTGTGCATTCTTAATGCACAGCCACTTGGCTCACTTCTTTCAGCAATTTGCTGCCAAGGCTCTGCAGAGTGATGGGAAAACTCTCCTCCCCTTCCCTGCAGAATTAATCAGGCAAAAGAACCCACTATCTTATATAAGGAAAAGGGGGCACTTCATGAGGATCGTGTTTCTAATGGTTTGAACTTCAATCATTTTATTATCCCCTGGGGGTAAATTTGCCTCCTGGAATTCATTTTCGGTATTACCCATTATTTCTTTCCAGGGATTTAAATAAATGTATTTCATCAATTTTTATATCTTGAAAATACATAAATTATAATGAGATTCAGGAAAGCCATATGCACATTTTCCTCTTGAGGACAGCGTGCATTACAGAATCCTGCTGCTTGTCAATTTCAGTCACATTGATTATTCAACTATTCTGCATTTTCTTATTTCCTGCAATGCACTGGCCATTTAGATGCAGATCAAATAGCTACCATTTGATCAATACAGAATGGCTTCCTAAGAGAAAGTCATCTCCTTTGTTGTTGTAGTTGTTTACTCAGGTATATCTTTCATAACAGACACTCTTTCCCTACCCTAATAGTATGAAATTCACTATTCTCTTTAGCCACCTGTGCCCCAGCCAATCATGTGTCTTGTAACTAAAAACCACCACCACTCCTTCCACCTCTGATTACTCAGTGGAAAGAACCATCATCTGCAAGTTCAGTTGGTAACAACACAAGTATGTCCAAGTTCATCATTTTGCAAACACAAAGTCTGATGATGATGATGATTTTTTAAAAGAACTTACTACATTTCCCAAGATCTTAATCATTTCTGATCTATTAAACAGTTGTCTTTTCCTGCCATTCTGGGCCCCTCTTGTGGTGATGATGGTGAAGACAAGAACAGCAAGAGCCACCACGACCTATTCACTGGCTTGTTGAGAGCCAGTGTGGTGTAGTGGTTAAGAGCGGTAGTCTCGTAATCTGGGGAACCGGGTTCGCTTCCCCGCTCCTCCACATGCAGCTGCTGGGTGACCTTGGGCTAGTCACACTTCTTTGAAGTCTCTCAGCCCCACTCACCTCACAGAGTGTTTGTTGTGGGGGAGGAAGGGAAAGGAAAATGTTAGCCACTTTGAGACTCCTTCGGGTAGTGATAAAGCGGGATATCAAATACAAGCTCTTCTTGGTATGTTTCCGCTCTTCCTCAAGGCCCAATGGCATGGTAGCCAGAAGTTGGTTGCTAGGTGGGGCAGAGCTGCTTGGCTAGCTTCCCAGACTGGTGGGTTTCTGTAGCTTACAGGGAAGGGGAGTGGTAAGATTGTGAGGAGGTCAGCATGGTGCAAACAGGGCATGAGGAGCACTGAATTGGCTCCGCCAGTGTCTTTGCACCATGCTGAACTCGCTACCTGTTTGCCCCTCCCTCTCATAGTAAGTAACTGTGATTCAGTTGGCAGGAGGCTGGTGAAGTGGATCTGCCCTCCTTAGTGAGCCACTTCTGATGGCAGTGCATGGTGATACTGTTACTCCACCTCAGCACATCCATCCCTCTTCCTGTAGAGCAAGCTACTGCAGCAATCTCTGTTGTATGTTTGATTCCCAATTGCCAAGAGTTAACTGTTAGCTCACCACCTGCAGAGCTGGATCGAGACCTTTAGAGGCTGTAAGCACTAAAAACATAGGGCCTCCCTAAATGTAATTTAAAATAAAAGCAATACTAAGCATGAAATTTTACTTTTTTAAAGGACATAAAACTTGCATGTATTCTGAAATGCACGTGCATGTATATATGTGCAACACGTGCTAGATGCCCACTAATTTAGATTGGGATAAGTAATAAACAAAGAACAGAAAAATGTAGCATGTAAGCAAGTTTAGTAAGCAAGTCCAACAAATTTCTGACTTCTCCCTTGATATCTACTTTGATGCTTTTTAAAAATAAAATCAAATGTCAAATTCTTTACAAAATCTCTCTCTCTGTGTCTCTCCACCCTAAGCCCATGCATAGTGTGCTTATTGGATAATGAAGCAGTAACCAGCCTGATATCATTTAGACTATATGGGCAAGGAAATGCAGTAGGTATTGAATCTGTGATAAATGTAAGTGCTTGTAATGAGATGGAGCCGTTCTGTTTTAAGGGGATTGCGTTTATTTAATACAAGCCACATTAGTTAAGTTCAGTTGCATCAACATCTCTTACTTCAGTGAGGAAAAGAATTAAACGAATCTTTTTGGGTGGAAACCAGGCAGAGATGAACTCTTTCGATTTCAAAGGGAGGGGAGAGAGAGATTTAAGTACGTACTTAACTTTTCCACTGAAATCAATGGGGTGTTAAAGTCCTTCACTGGCTGGGTTACATTGATCATGCTCCGCACCACCAAATGTGTGTGACGCTTTTGCTTTGGGTTTGTCCCCTGCCCAAACCTGTTTGTTTAAGATACTCATTGAGTGAATGGAGGAGAACCTAAGTGGCACTGATAACAAATATTAATATAATGGTTGCAAGTCCTCGATAGCCTTATCAAATGTTTCAGAATCTTTAAAACTTCAAGCACTCTCACTTCACGGTACCTTTTAAAAAAGGGACGTTTCATTATAAAAACCCATCCACTTAACATGTTCCACTAATTCTCTTCTGCTACCCACCAAATAAATATTTCACAGAAAATCTTGCACATCAATCCTGTGCAGTTACTCTGATTTATTTAAAGTGCAAGAAGTCTAGAGTCTTTAACTAGCAGGGGGGAAAGAGATCTACATAACCCGATTCCCTGCACTGAAGCAGAAGACAGTGTATTCATTCAGCACTCATAAAAATTAGTCCCACCTTATCCAGAGCAGAGTATAGGATAAAACCAAAGCAGGAATTTCCATACGACACTTCCTACATTTGCGTGGACAGGCGGAGTCCCCAGATCCCGAGCGGTCCCCCCCCCCCCGTCATGTGGAATAATGACTCAAGACAACGTGCTATGGGATTAAATTGGCCACAACTTTATTAAATTTCAAATGTGGGTAGACCTTGGCTCAGGCATTGGGCGTTCTCCCTCCCCAGTCCCCAGCCGGGGACCTAGGGAGCATCAGGGTTATCCAGTGTGGGGGGGGGATGGGCCGGCTCTGGAGAACATATGTTCAAGCAGAGATAGCCGCCCCCTTTACGCCGCCGCCGCTGCAGGGGAGAGCAATGACGACCTTTCGGCGTACGGTCAAAGCCTCCCTTCAGAAACCCCTTTAACGGGGAACCCTGGTGCCGCTGCCGCAAAGAGGAAGATGGACTAAAGGATTCCGCCCAAGGCCTGATACCGCCAAAGTTGTGACGTTTTGCTACGGGAAAGGCGAAACCTGCCAATGCAGGGAAATTCCTTTCCAGCCCTTTAACAGCGACCTTAACGTAGCAGTGCCCGCATACCTGTGAAGAAAAGTTAACCTGCAAAACCTGTGAAGAAAAGTTAACCTGCAAAATAAGACATTAACTGAGGGTGGGTAGGGTGGGAGAAGCTCTGGAGCCAAGTGAGGATTCCCAGGTAAGATCCTCCCTCTATTGTGTGGGCAGGTAATCCCTCCCTACCTGGCCTGGTCTCCTTGGCAACGCTTCCCCCAGGTGGGATTGGACAACTGACTGAGGTAGGCGAAGACCTCCAGGTATCCCACCTGAGGGAAGGCAAAGCCAAGCCTATGCTGATGGAGCCGCTCCAGATCCAGGGGCTGCACGCGTCCACGCAAAGGGCGCCCCCCGTTTAAAGCGGGGAGCGGTCATTGCCACATACTTTGCCATGTATTTATCTGTTACTCCTTCAGACTTACCAAACACCTGTTATTGAACCAGAATTCTTAAAAAGTGGTGAGGAAAGGGTTTTACTTTTTGACAAATGTATTTTATGGAATAAAATGAGGGTAGCAAGTTCTTCCTGAGGGGCTTGGGAGTACAGAGCTAGCATACCCTCCAGCATTTCTCCAATGAAAATGGGGACATCCTGTTCCATAACAACTCCTTTATTTACAGCCTACCCATTTGACTAGGTTATCCCAGCTACTCTGGGTGGCTTCCAACATGTGTAAAAACATAATAAAACATCAAACATTAAAATGAGTGGGGATTTGAACTCTAGTCTCCCAGGCCCTAGTCTGCCACTCTAAACATTACACCACATGGCTTGTCAGTGTCATGTCATCCCTGACCATTTGCCATGCTGACTGGCGAGTGCATGGTGTTGTACAAAATGGCAAGTTGCATGGCCGGGCTGGGGATAGGGGCACACATTTGTTGGTTTGGCTCAGGTGCCAAGGTTTCTTGGGCTGGCCTGGGGGAACAGGGATTCCTTAAAAACTCTCAGTACTCTTCACAAACTCCCAGGATTCTTGGGAGGAAGCCATGATGGTTTAAAGTAGCACCATAGTGCTTTAATTATACTGTGTGGTTGTGTTATAGCTTTAAGTTTTTGAGAGCTTTCTCTTTCTCTTTCGTTTGGTGCAGGCCTTAGAACTGAGGCACTGTGTCACATGGTTCCTCAAAAGCTTGTGTTTGGTGGTAATGAAGATCACTGCTTCGAAGGTACCAGAGTCTCCTGAGTATGGCCTGAAGATCAGAACCAAGGGGTGGACTACAAATGATAGGTTAGCTCATTCTTCATATTGACCTCACCCAAGGGATGTTACAGAGCGGTTGTCATGTGCAGATGCATTGGGCACCAAACGGGCTCAGGGGAGAGGAGACATGGGTCCCTGTCGATGGAAGCAGAGGATGGGGAAGCCCTAGAGATATGCGGGAAAATATTTTCAAGTCGTTGGCTTTATTATTTATGTTTGTTTGAATATGACTGTAACCAACCACCAAAGAAATTCCAAAATTCACATTAGAGCAATGCCATTTATTATTTCCTACCCAAAATGTTACAAAATAGTTCTCAAGGTTTTGCATTATCCAAAACTGTTCATCATACTAGAAGATAAACCAAGCAAGGGTGGGTCGGTGGCTGGGTGTTTGGGTGTGAAGTTGGCTGATGTTGTAGCCATTGGCAGTATTTGCGTTAAGTTATAGTCTAAACCTGGAATGTGGAAAGGGACATGCCCATTGAGCTCTGTTAGGTGCTGTTTTAGACTACACCTAGACTGCCCACAAAGAAGCATTCCTACACCCGCAGTCCCTGAGTGGCAAGAGGTTTCAGGGGTGGCAGCACATACCTTAGGTGTGGTTTCCTTACAATGAAGGGCACAACAAACTGTGGTGTGTTTGTAATGTATGATACCATAGACCATGTAGCATATGATTATTCCAGCATAAGATTCCAGGCCACATCATAAGCAGAGCAATTGTGGGTGGTTGTGGAGACAGCTGGTGATGAAAGCAGCAGCATGTATGCCATGAGGAAGGAAGGAAGGAAGCTAGGAAACTTGTTTAGCTTATACGTAAATCCAGCCCTGGCTGTGGAGAATGTATCCTACATTTTCATTTTGCAAAATATGTCAGCACAAACACACTTTAGTGCTGAGGAATTAAACAAAGAGAGGAGAAGCAGAAGCTATGTACACTCAAGTGAAATTCAGCAATAATTTATTCAGCTCATTCAACGCTTCCCCAAGTGCCTGTTCTAACTCAAACGGAATATGAGGAGCATATGGAACTATAGATTTGGAAATTGATGCTCAAGTAGCAACCCTTTTCACGAGTGTAATTGTTTTAGTTAGTAATAACTATTCTTCTCCAGTTTTAAATATTTTAAGGAAAAATTTCCACCTAATTGTGAATCTGTTGACTGTTTTTTGCCTCCTGAGACCAGTAAACATATGGCAGAATTCCAACAGGTAGTAGAGACTGACAACCCTACAATCAAAGAAATATTCATGCTTTTATGATCATTGTAGAGCACATAACTTCAATGTTAGAGCAAAATGAAGTGAGTTTGAACAAGAGCAGAACCTCTGGCAACTTTTATATGAGCAGCTACAGCTCAGGACCACAAAGAAATAACCTGGACCAGAAAAGTTTATGCAAACAATTTTTTTGCCCCTGCAAAATCATTGTGGCAAATGGTGTATATAAAGAATTTATAGTCCAGCATGCTGAGTGATCTGCAAACACAGCAGTGTAAGCCTCTGAACAAATATATCAGCATTTATAAGTGATGGGGAGGAGGCATAGGTTTATTCCTTTAAATTGGTTCCCTTTCAGTTGCATTCTTTATTAGCAAGCTCTGTTGTGTCTTATTAAAGGCTTTTAAGTATAGCTTTGAATAAAGCTCAATAACAAGAAAACACTCACTCTCCCCCACCCCACCCCCCAACGTGATGGAATGTTGGTAAACTTTGAATATCTGACACAGAGGCATGACCAGAGAACCATGAAATTAGAATGGTAATTTTTAGTTGACAGAGCAATCTTAAACTTTTCTCTGCTATACAGTATTAATATATGTACCTTTGTCAGTTATTGGTGTTCACCCTCAGCTGGGCCATGATCAGGGTGACTACATTATAAGAAAACAGAGGCAGAAATCTATCTTGAGGTGAACCAACCTTAGGCTCTTTCTAGGTGCACACAAAAACCTTCCGTTTCTTTGTCTATGGCATGCTTTCCATGACTTGAGCAGTCCTACATTCCTACAAGACACAATCATTTATGTTCTTTCTCCTCATTCTAAGAAACACCACAAATTTGATAGGGTAGTTTTAACAGAGGGCTTCAAAAACCCGTCTGAAACTTATTAGAAAAAAAGCTAACCTAAAGTTACAACAGTCAAAAGTTTGACCGCATTCTTCTTACATGCTGTTTTCTATATCTATCTGGCATGGCGACAGAATGAGGAGAAAACCCCCTTGCAGAGTGACTAATTTTTGTGACAGGGCTGTCTCTTGCTATTAAGTTTCTTTTGCACCCTTTCTAGTCTCTTTCTATGAAGGGGGGGGGGGAGTCCTGCAAAGAACTTGAAACAAAATGACCCAAACTTGCCTAAAATGTACTTTCTTATGTGAGGAGATTTATTAAAATGACACTATGTTCTGTTGCAGAAGCATGCACCTGATGCTAATAGTTAAAGGCATTTCGGACCAATAAGTCATTAGTCTGTGGAAAACAGAAAGCTTTGGGGAAGCACATATTGTGCCTATAAACATCACCAGCCACTGTTCTCTGACTCTTGAGCACGACTTGAAACAACCTCTGTATGGTGACTGGTTCCCATGAAGGTTTTATATGTTTTATATGTAGCAAATTGGACCCACTTCATGTAGACATTCTCCACCAGACACTCCTAGTAGTAGCTGCGAGAGCCAGTGTGGTGTAGTGGTTAAGAGTGATAGACTTGTAATCTGGGGAACCGGGTTCGCGTCTCCGCTCCTCCACATGCAGCTGCTGGGTGACCTTGGGCCAGTCACACTTCTCTGAAGTCTCTCAGCCCCACTCACCTCACAGAGTGTTTGTTGTGGGGGAGGAAGGGAAAGGAGAATGTTAGCCGCTTTGAGACTCCTTCGGGTAGTGATAAAGCGGGATATCAAATCCAAACTACTCCTCCTCCTCCTCCTCCTCCTCCTCCTCTTCTTCTTCTTCTTCTTCTTTGAAATTAGTCAAAACAACTGATGGGACCCATCTGGCAGTCTTCACACATAACATTGCCATGTATTGTTTTGAGGGGCCTATTAAGTGGCGCTGATAATAAGTAGACCTGCTATCGGCCTAAGCATAGGAAACTTCTCCATTCAGAGTTGGCCCACTGTTCCTAACAGAGGCTAGCAGCAGCTCTCCAAGGTTTGCCATAGGTCATTGAACCTGGGTCCTTCCCTTAAAATTCTGGGTATCCTAATTCATGTCATCATGGTCCTATGTACAACTGTCTTTGGCTCAAACTAATAAGCTCCGTGCCTGGATCTCCCAATGTCTCCTTCTTTCCCTAAAAGCAAATGCACCTTTTCGAAGCATGGTGTTTGAGATCAGAGCCATAGCATGTATTATGAAAGCATGCAGTTCACAGCAGCACCGGGAGGGAGATGTTTTGCATTGGGAAATTGCCTGCCATGATCCAAATGGCCCTTCACCACATGGCTGCTTTTAAGAAGAATCACACATATCCTGAAATAGTCAAAACAAAAAAAAAATCCTTCCAGTAGCACCTTAAAGACCAACTAAGTTAGTTCTTGGTATGAGCTTTCGTGTGCATGCACACTTCTTCAGATACTTCTTCAGCACTCGAAAGCTCATACCAAGAACTGACTTAGTTGGTCTTTAAGGTGCTACTGGAAGGAATTTTGTTTTGTTTTGACTATGGCAGACCAACACGGCTACCTATCTGTAACTGAATCCTGAAATAGGTGAAGTTTGTCCCTTAATACTAGTTCTTGTTCCAGTATGCCAGTGTTGAGAACCCTCCAGTCTTGCCATTAGTGCAATAGCTATCCTTCAAACTGCTGTGTCATTTCCCCTTTGCCAGCTCCCGTGTGTCAAAGCAGTGCTGTAGAAGAGGAATAACTGATAATATGAGAGGGGTATTTGTTTCTTAGAAAGTGGAATGGAGTCAGTTTGGCCTAGTCATATTCTGAATTGATGCAGCTTGAACTCAGCAATGCTTAAAACCAGGTTCAAGTTGTAACGCTTTCTCAATCTCACATGAATTGCGTCTTTGTTTGAAAAAAGTTGTTTTGTTTCATGAATTATCGTCACTTTTTTTGATGGTTCCCTGAATTGGGGTTGTCAACCGACAACAGTGATAAACCAAGCTTTTCATGTTATCAGCTGTGGAAGACTTTGCCAATAGATACACATTGGCTCCTTCAGTGCCACCTTTTAAACACCTGCTGATAACTTTTCTATTTTGCCAGCCCTAGGCAGGCCATTAAGAGTACATCCCCACAATTGTCTATAGATTTATTTATTTATTTATTTATTTATTATTGCTTTTAACTTGTTTTTAACTTTTTATGGCTTTACTGTCTGGTTTTTGTTTTATATTGTAAACCCCTGTGATTATTATTTTTTTATGATGCAGCAGCATATAAATATTTTAATAAATAACTGGTTTTCTTTGATAAAATTATTGCAGTAATACGTAAGGGAGCTGGGCATGTTTAGCCTGGAGAAGAGGAGGTTAAGGGGTGATGTGATAGCCATGTTCAAATATATAAAAGGATGTCACATAGAGGAGGGAGAAAGGTTATCTTCTGCTGCTCCAGAGAAGCGGACACGGAGCAATGGATCCAAACCACAAGAAAGAAGATTCCACCTAAACATTAGGAAGAACTTCCTGACAGTAAGAGCTGTGTGTGCACACTTAGGGGTCCATGTATTACCCAGTTCCTCACATCCTCCCTGCCCATCATACTGAGAAGGGCATTTTGCTCATTAGAATAACAATGGTCCGTTTCCTTACCTGTTTTTTTAATGGATGAATGGAAGTGAGGATACACTGACTTTTCTATAAACACTTGGATACACGTCTGCTTTTGTCCCCCAATTCTCCCTTCTCCTTCGTTTTGCTGCTCTTGCGTCTTCACCGTTCAGCACCTGGCAAATCCCTCATGATGCAAGCGGTTCTAGTCCCACCTTGAACAATGGGAAGAGTTCCCAAGGAAACCTGCAAATTCAACAAAGATAACCCCAATGTGTCAGAAGCTCTACAGCGCGGAATGGTAATGCACTGTCCTTTCCATCCAAATTGGTAAGGGTATCTAATTAATTTGGCAGAGTTTTCCAGCCCTCAATTACGGCATCTGTTGCAGCACGGAACAATCTAGAGCAACCATCTGTCTTTCTACATGTAAAATGAATGGATGAGCAAAGATATAATTTTATTTTAGCAGCAGAGGGTAGGAACGAGCATGATACCCAGGCTGAAGCTGTACACTTCAAATTGTCAAGGTTAATTACCAGAGAAATATACAGAGCTGCATATTGGGCTGGAGTAGGCTTGGTGTTCCGTGCCAAAGCACAGTTGGAAGGAGATTAGCAACGAGCAAGTTATACAGGATCATACAGGTTTCGTTATATTGGATGTATAAATCTCTTTACCTCTTCCAGCTAATCAGTGCTCATCCCGGGTGCCCACCTGAGGCCCATTTTTCTGCCAAGAGCATCTTGGGCAAGAGAAGCAAAGGGGAACTGTACAACATCTGCTGCGTCTGGATGTAAACCCAGCATTTGACTGCAGTTGACCCACTCAGGGACTTGTAATTTAAGACCTGTTTCTGATAGCACCCATTTTGCATGTGGAAGTGGAGATACACAACAGCAGGCATGGTTGTCTGTGTGTTTTTGGTTTGATGAAAGCATCTCTATGGGGTGTATGTAAATAAGCAATGAACTGTGGCTCCCGTACAGCAGAGGGAAGATCATGCGCAAACAGGTGCTGCGGATGTGTCTCTTGGGGCATGGCAACAAGGGTCTAAAAGGTGAACATGAGAGTGCAAACATGAGGCCTTATCAAACAGTTTTGAAGAGCCCCAGTAATCAGTTCAGGAAAAGAACTGGGTTCAGTCCACAAGTGGTTTTGAAGGTGATTTCAGTGGGGCTTCTGCCCGCTGGCTCAGGTCTTCCCAGTTCTGGTAAACACATGTGTTTCACTTGTTGGATCAAGGCAATAGCTTCACCATCCTCCATCATGAGCTCAGACATGCAGCTGAAGGAGCTTTTGCCTTCAGATGAGCAAAACAGGAAACCTCTGCATGTGTAGTGTTTTGGTTTGTATTGATCATGGGTAGGCAAACTAAGGTCCGGGGGCCAGATCCGGCCCAATCGCCTTCTAAATCTAAATCTGGCCCATAGATGGTCCAGGAATCAGCGTGTTTTTATATGAATAGAATGTGTCCTTTTAAAAAAATGCATCTCTGGGTAATTTGTGGGGCCTGCCTGGTGTTTTTACATGAGTAGAATGTGTGCTTTTATTTAAAATGTGTCTCTGGGTTATTTGTGGGGCATGGGAATTCGTTCATCCCCCCCCCAAAAAAAATAGTCCGGCCCCCCACAAGGTCTGAGGGACAGTGGACTGGCCCCCTGCTGAAAAAGTTTGCTGACCCCTATTTTAGAATATACAATGTGGTTTTCTCAGGTCTTCAGCTGTTGTCATTGCATACATCTGCAGCAAGTGTTGCCAGAAATATTGATGTTGTTTAAACAATTTTCAACAAGAAGGAATCATTCCAAAGCTCATGGTGTATAAAATAAAATACATTATGTTATTTTCGTCAGGGCTACATAAACCAGAAAACAAAACACAAACTGTTTAGGTTGCAATCCTATGGCCCCTGAAAGTGCATCCCTGGGGCGATAGGATACCTCAGATTGCTTTAAGTGCTCGTGGAAATTCATCACCAATTTGGTGCAAATTTCTCCCAATGCAAACATTTTTCTAGGAAATTTTGCCTAATAAACATGTTTTGCAAAACAATTTCCCTTAATGTAAGATACCTTTGTATGTTGTATCACTGATATATGCATTTTTATGCACTCTTTACCCTAGTATATGTATTTTTGTACAGGTTACTTGAACATAAAATTGCACAGCAAAATTCTGTGGTGTGAATTGCAAACAATGGTCGTTTGTTTCTTTTTTGTTTTTGTTTTAGTTTGCATATTGTTTCAGAAAGTGCAAATCTGATAGGTTTGCTTTTAAATTCAGCCAGAAGCAAAGGGCAGCCGGGTCATGGCAAAAGCAGAAAATCCCAGCTTGAGCTCCTCAGGTTTCACTTAGAGTTGTATGCCCAGGCCTATCAGGAATGCTTTTGTACTGACAATACTGGCACTCTTAGACCTTCAGGTCTCTTGTGTGTATCAAACTGGAACATCCTGATTTAAATTTTATTTAGCCTTTATTGATTTTTCTTCTTTTTCTTAGCAAGGAGAAGGCATGATGTATATTCCTGTGAGCTAGAAGGAATGGAGAAGCACGATTAAAAATGACCTACTTTAGTATGATAAATAATACGTCAGAAATTGAACAGATGGACCCCTGCTGCTACATTCAAGACTAATTTCTCACCCTTCTTCATGCTCAGGTTTGGTGCTGCATTATAACTGCATCATTCTAAGCCTTTCAGCTTGACCCATCTGATAGACAATGGTTCCTGTATTGAATACAGTATATTCTCTACAGCCATATTTATGCATGGTTATCTATGTTAAATCAAACTCACTGAGGGTGGCATGGGGGTTCCCTGTAACTGGTGGCTTCACCTTTGACTCTGAGTCTTCAAACTGCATTCAGCTGAATGCATCAGCACAGAGGCTTCTATTGGAAATGCTGAATGTTCTTAGATGCCTCTTTTACACAACGGGAAGTGAAGCTGGTGGGGAGGAGGACATTGGCAGTGGCGTGCACCCCCCCTTTCCCCCATGCAGCTTTATTTCAGCACAGAGAACTTAATGTAGGGTCCGCCAGCATGGTGCCAGGGTGCCTGCTGGTATCTCCTGCGGTGCCTGAGAAATGTCTAATTACGTATCCCCTCAAAAATCTACATTGTGTGAAAGATTCTTTGCTCTTCCTGTGCCATTCCTGTTTGCACTGGCTCAGCCTTTCATACATAAAACCCTCTCTTAAATAAGCCCACATTTCAGTGGATGCCAGCATATTCAGTGGACACTCTCTTTTCTGTTCTGAACAAAGAGCTTCTTTTTTTGAGTCTTGCATTGGCTGATGTAGGCACCTGCTCCCTGTTGCACGTGCCCACACTAACTATCTCTTTGTCTGCTCCTTTAGGTGTGGAAGCCATTTTGTATTGCCCCACATTCCCATGGCAACCATTTTATGTTATGCTACACTCCCATGGCAGCCATCAAAGTTCCAAATGTGCCCACTGGCCACGAAAGGTAAAAACCCTGATATAATACCTGAATATTGCTACCATTATCACTTCTGGGTTTGTGGTGTTCGGGAGCCGATTTGTTTGACAACCAAGGCGTTCAACAACCAAGGTACCACTGTATTTAAAATCCGCTTTGAGTCGTTCCCCCCCCCAACAAACAATCAACCAGTGTGTACATTTATGAAATAAACATAACCTCTTGCTGTGTCATATGAGGAGTTTTGCTAGACTAAGACCACTGTGTTGAAAAAGGATGGAATGGAACTTGACACAGTTGAATGGGCATTGGATCTAATCGGTTGTCATGCGGAAACAACCGCTTTTCAGTGTTATCATCCAGCTGGCATGTGTCTTTAGTGCACAACTGGTAAAGTGGGACACATCTTGTTGACGAAGATCCCCTTTCCATAAAAAGTAACAAACCAAAATCATGGCAGAAAAATAATTGACACTTCACATCCATTATACATTCGTACCAGTTCCAAAGATGGCGTAAATCATGGCACATATGGAAAATACGTTTTCCTTATTGCTCTGAAAATAATGTTGGAAGTGCTTTTAATGTAAAATAAACTTTGGCCTACAGGCAAAGGATTCTTAAGCCTGTCTTCCCAAGAGTAGCAACACTGTTGGCAGAGGTTTCCTTTAAAGCATTTTGGCTGCTTACTCTTGTATACAAGGACCCAGGCAGAATCAGGGAAGAATTTGTTGTTTGTGCTTAGCAGGAAAGGGTTAAAAAGTGCTTTGTGTGTGCCTGATTCATGGGGGATTTAAACTGCAGGAAACAGAGCAGTGGTGCAATGTAGATAATTTTAGACTCTGGACTCTGGTGCTATTTGTGTGTGTTGCAGGGAAGTGCTCTTAGGTGTATTACCTCACTCCAGATTGTGGCAAGCCAGCTGTACTATAGTGGGGGTGGGGCCTTCTTGCTCTTTCTGCAGAGGGGAGCCATGGACTTCTGCCTGGAAGTCTTGTACTGACAGCACCATTGCAGCAGAATTAATGCTGGCTGGGCCTTCAGCCCTAGCTGCTCTTGTAACCTGTAGCCTAACCACCATCCAAATCCAAAGAAAAGGTGCATGAATGTGAACGCGAGGACTGATGTGATTTTGTACCTGCTGACTAGTTTTCCATATGAAACTCTACACAGTAGTGATTGGATTGGGTTCCACAGGGTGGATGTTTCTATCTTCCCAGCTTGAGAATGGACAATGGCAAATAACTGGAGTGCAGACATGAGTAAATAAGTATGATGCGTTGCCTGCCTGAGGTATGAGCAGCTAGAATACAAAACAGGAATACAGTGGAACAAGTAGGAGGCAGCTGTTTCTTGTGGAAGATGCATACATTTTTGGCCGATGTAATCTGCTGAAAGCATGCAGGTGAATGAGCTGTTGATGGTATGACATTATTAGGACCAGGAGTGCCAAAGTAGATGGAGGGCCAGAGCTAGATTTGGGGTTTATTCCCTAACTGTTGCTTGAAATCAGTAGGGGGATCATTTCACATGGGTGAAATAATAATAATAATTTATTTATATCCCGTCCTCCCCAGCTGAAGCTGGGCTCAGAGCGGCTAACAACAATAAAAGTAACACAGCATTCTAAAATCAGTTCAAAATCAAATTAATGGCAACCATTAATTAGAGTTCTATGAGGATTACCAAAGGAGGGGGTCAGATGCCTGCTTTGAGATATATTCAGGATTCAAGATTTGATTCTAGTCACTCTTACCGTATGTAGGAGCAAGCCTCACAGTACACAGCAGGACTTGCTTGCTGAGTCAATATGTGTAGGATTGTGCCTAACTTGCAAAAAAGGAGAGGCCATTTTTTCTAGCTCCATATCCTTTGGCCCTCTTAAATAGCACCTCTGCTGTTGGTCAGTAGCTGTTTCAGATTGGGCCATCTCGCAGATAACACCTAAGAGAATTGTAATGTTTGAGTCTTGAGTATAGAGATGCTAACTTGTCAAATTCAGTGGGAAACTAGGATGCTGCCAGGATAAAGATATCCCTATAGCAGCCGCTTGAATTCTGTGAAACACAGTAAACAGAATTGGGGATGGAAGAATTATAGTTTATATCATATGTTTGGAATTATTACTTTGGCAGGAGTGAGGTGGGCGCAGGTGGCATTCAAATGCCCCATTAGGTGCATGAGCAAATTCATACTTGGCAGTTAGCTGCTCTCTGTCAAACTGCAGTTTAAGGTTTCCGAACGCTAAATGCTACTGTGGCAGCCACTGACACGTCTACAGGCATTCAAGTCTTGGGAGCTTGCATTTTATCTATGATCAAGTACAACTCGGTAGGCAGACACAAGCTCCCAAGTCCATTCATTTCATGTGTGTGTTTATCATTTTTGAATATTCAAGTCTGGCTCCCCATGATATTGTGCTTGTTGCCATTTATTTGAATGCTTTAAAAATGCATATTAAAAATGGTTCTGTTGTATTTTACTGGGAATCAAATGTGGGGCACCTGCCAGAAAGTGAATAAGAGGGGGGGAAATCCCTTTGGGTACAGTATGTAACAGTTTGAGATGTCTCTCTCTCTCCCCCCAATCCCCACTTACAATATTTTTTTCTGATTTAATCATGGAATGTCCCACTTTACCTTAGGATGTTCCTATTTTCATTGGAGAAAATAGGGACATGACCCTAGTGAGGGTATGACCTTAGTGACTTCACAGTTCCAGGATACACATGACAGGGTCCTTTTTGCATACCCCCAGGGGAAGCCATGCCACATCAAGATGGGGGCCAATGTCACATAACTGTGGAATGGGGCCCTGGGTGCAGTCTCACTGCCCCTTTCTTTGAGAGGCCTTTTGCTGCTTGTATAGACCAGACTTGACTACTGAGAATTCTAATGGCTCCCTCAAAGAGGAAGCTAGAGAGGATTGTACAGCTATCTGTTCCATCTCTTCTTTATCTTTTCTTTCATTGGCAGCTGATTGTGGTTGCTCTTCCCAATTCCTTGGAAAAAATAGCCACTAACTGAGAGAGAGATAAGTATCAACAGCGGAGAAAGGTGGTCAGTGGAGCTACGACAAGCATGAATGAATACTGGAGAAAGGTGATCAATGGGTCTACAATCCCTTCCAACTTTCTCCTTGAAGAACCTACATAATTCTCAACAGTCAGAGTCTTGCTCTTCTTCAGAACAGTTTCATGTGATGAGGTAACACGCAGCCAAGGTCTCAGTAAATGGGAAGCTGTAACGGGTTAGGAATGCATTTCCATCTTCCAACCCTGTTGAGGTCCCAACTGAAAAGGATGCGGAAAGTTATTGTTACAGGGCACAATGAGACATCCCACAGGGAAGTGTTGCAGAAAATTCTTCTGGTCCAGTTAAGATAAATCAACCTGACAATGTCAGAAGTGACTATCAGACACTTGCTGGTACAAAGGGAGCGGAAAGAAGACATCTCTTTAGGGACAAGAGAGGTAGAAACAAAACAAAAAGCAGAATGTCATCTGATACCATAGGACAGCCGACACCAAGTCTAAAGTTGAGTCATGTCAGCTAAAGACAGCTCTGAAATCTGGCTAGGAGGTTTACTTGAACCACTTTCTCAGGCAATCAGTGAGATTTTGGATGCAAGCAGGCAGAAGGGGTTAGATATTGACTGCTGTCTTGTTCTGCAATTAGGAACCTATGAGCTGTGAGTATTGGCAATATAATATTCTAGGGCCCAAGGATTCCCCTAGACTTCCAATATCTTGCCCCCCAACATGTCTGGCTCTCCAGGGTTAACTTGCCTCTCCCGTACCCAGTACCTTCCTTACTTTGTGCATTAAGTCAAAACATGAACAAGGAGCAAGTTAGTGTCTAGAAACTCATGCTTTGCAAATGGTGTTTACCTGAACAGAGGTGTGGCTTTGTGGAGATTTTCCACATCTGGTCAGGGAGGTATGTGATGAACCTCCTAAGAATTCTCAGCACCCAGGATTCCCAGGATTCTTTTGGTGGAAGTCATGACTGGTATAAGAGTGCTTTAAAAGTACCGGTATGTTGCAGATGAGATACCTTATTTTGGTGACCCATGTGAAGTGGAGATAAGCAGGAGGGTGGAGCAGGCAATAAAACTAGCATTCTGGGGTTTGCATCTTGGATCAGCCCAGAGCAAATATTAAGGAATGGGAAGTTAGGAGGACAAAGAGATTTCCTTCACCATCCTATATATACACACCAGCATAGTCTTGTCACAGGGCTGGGTGGAATGCTTAAATAGTTAACAAGAAGTGCTGTGATTATGTAAGTGTGTTTTAAATCTTGGAGTGAGCATGAAGTCTCATTCCTAAGGGCATAAACTAACTGCAAACCAAGGAGGAGGGGGAGAAAAAACACACACCATCCCTTGTGGCGAGGTCATTCTATAAATGCCTGCTGCCAAGTCTGTAAAGTGCTCTGGAAGCTTTGGATGAAAAAGAATTCACAAGTATTTGGGGAAGCAGGGAGGGGGGGGGGAAGGATTCTGAATGGCCTATTAGACGTCCTATTAGGTCTTTCCTTCAAGTCTCAGAATGTCAGTCGAGTTGTTTACACAGTGCCACACCAAAATTGTACAGCAAAAAGGAAAAAAGAGATACCCGAGTTTTATCACATGGCCATAGGAACCAACTCCTAGGGGCTGAGGTCCCCCCCCTTGAAATTTTTGAGGGGTCCAGTTCCCCCACCCCCCAAAAAGTTGATGGGCATTGTCATTCAAATGGTGTGCATGTGTCGCATCATGTGATCAATAATTTGGGGTGGGGCTTACCTGTCCTACAATGTTTTATTCAGGTTGGCCCTCAACTGCAACTTATTTGTAACATTTCAAATTTGTAAAAGCATGAGGTAAACAGCTAGACAAGGAGACCTCAGTATGTAAAGGATCGGGCTGTAGGTCACATATACAACAGAGCAACGAAAGATTCTTATTGAATGCTGCTTGTTGGTAGGCATGGTTCACAGGAAATCATTAGTGCACTGATTTGATTTGAATGTTCTAACTTATTTCCCATAAAGCTCCTGGAATTTGGGGCAAACAATGAGCACTTCTGGTGGAAGATTAGCCCAAGGTACTTAGGAACGGCTGAACTGGAGGTTTAGCCGCCTCAAAGTAATCTCATGAAATATATAAACTCTGGAATGAAGCTAATTAAAGCCTCCAAAATCCTTAACCCTACCACTTCGGAGAAGGGTTTGGGAAATCTTTAAGATCTTTAGAGAGAATTTAGCCTAGGTGCTCAGCTGAAAAGAGCACTGCTGAGAGACCCACTTCTTTGGGAGAATTTACTACAAGAAAAGGGGTGGGTGGGAAAACTGTTTGGATGAAAGAGTATAGGTGTTGGACTGTCACATATGTTTTCTGGCGATGTAGAAGGGAGAGATTCTGTCCCTAATGAGCAGATTCCTTGCTCCATTGTTTTAAGCCTGTTTAATGGCTTGATCGTAGCCTTATGCTCACTTTAAAAACAACACCCAAATGATTAAATGCCTTCACTGACAGCAGTACCCCAAGGTCTCAGGCATGCGTCTTTCCTTAGAGATCCTTTAACTAGAAGAGCATGCAAAACATGTGTTCTTCTGCTGAGCTAAGGCTCCCTCCTGCCTGAAAGAGGAAGAAGAGGGCAGCCATTGATTAACCAGTGCCACTTTTCAGTGGGAAGGGAATCACAGGCTGTGAGGCCTGATGTGGCCTTCGATATCTCTTTGTATGGCCCTTGGGACTTTTTCCAGGCTACATTTCCTCCCCAGCGGCATCACAACGGAGGGCGGGCGGCGGTGCGCCCCGGGTTCCACATCTGGGAGGGTGACAAGGTGGCACCCCGTGGGGTGCTTGCCCTGCCGCCCCGGCCCAGGCGCAGTGGCACGAGCAGCCATTGCGCCACTACACCCGCATGTGGAGGATCCTCCGTTCGTGGCTGCAGCCATGAGCAGAGGATCCCGGTGCCAGACCGCTATGTACAGCGCGTGTGCGGCATCACATGCATGCGCAGCACACATGCACTGTACATAGCGGTTTGCCGCCGGCGCTGCTCGAGCGCTGTATGGATGGCGGTGGGATCCCGGCACCAAGCGCCACCGCCACCAAACTGCTATGTACATTGCATGTGTGGTGTCGCTACATACAGTGCATGCGTCGTACGCCGCCGCACATGTGCCCTATGTAGCGATGCCCCGCTCCGGGTGTCATGACGCCTTCGTTTGCCCCTGCTCTTGCAGCGTCCTCAAGTGTTTTCACCTGGGTGGAACGTATGCTTGAATTCTTGCTTACTTAGATGGAGGATAGCTAAACTTGACCTTTATTTCTCCACCCTGTCTCTGGCAGCTGCCCATCACTGGCAAGTGGGGTTGCTGGAAGGTCTTCTATCTTAAAAAGAAAAAAAGAAAAAAGGTTTCCCATCCCTGCCTTTAAACCACACCTGAAGCAGCAGTGATACTTGACTTTGCTCTGACTAGCTGAAGAAAAGCTTTCTGAAAGTAATGACAAGGCAAGACTTTGATCATAATTTGTAATAGGCCTTTGTTATGCTGGTCCCATCCAGATACTTTGGTTCTCATCAGCCTCTGGCATGCTTGCCCCAGTATGGCTGTTCTGAGGGAATATGGAAAACTAACAATGCACAAAAAACCCCAGTAATACAGACATACTGTTAGGGAAGGACAAAATAAATACAGACACAGTAAACAATAGATATACTATATTTTAATAAGCTATTACTCCTTGGTATTCTTTTTAAAGATTGTACTTACCACAATGAGAAGCAGCTCAGAATTCTGTTTTTGATCAAGCGAGGTAGCCCTGGATTTCCACAATCTCAAAATAAACAGTTATGTGTTTGTGTTATAGACAAATCTCTGAATATAAGACGATTAGGGGCAACCTAATCAGGGATTATTGTTAATAAACTTGAACTAAGCCACACGTGGTTAGGTAGCAAGAAACTGACCCAGTAATATGACAGCTCCTGTGGAAATGAAATCTTAAATACAAAAATAAAATTAAAAATGCACATACACAAATATACTCTCTCTAGCCAAGTGGCATAATCATGCACTGTGATTATGAATAATAAATAACAATAATTATATTTATAAAGCAGCCTGCACATATACTATGATGGCACTTGTGATTCAATGAGCTGTTTCATCAAGCAGAGTATGATTAAATGAAAGAACACTTATTTTAAAAGGACATTTTAGAAAACGAAACAGGGAAGGGAAAGGATGAAAAGCATATCTGTACTATTTTATATTTTCCAAACCTGTTGTTTCTTTAGCCACTGATTTGTCCAGGTCACTAGACTTGCCTGTTCTTATATAACATTTGACCCAGTCACAGAGCTATACATGCCCTCCAACTGTATACATGTCTACTCAGAAGTAAGCAGGCCTACTGAATTCCGGGGACTAACTTCCAGGTAAGTCTGCATAGGAGGGAACAGAAAATTTACCAGTCTGGGGGTGGGACTAGTGCCATGTTGAATTCTGGGGATGTGTAAAATTTTAGCTGCAAAAGTTATTTGTGGGTAGCATTACAAAAATGTTCACAAACCTTGCACTCTGCATCCATAGGAGACCATCTCATTTGATTAATGTGCACTAGGGCTTTTTCTGCGGTGTTGCCCCAAAAGTGGTAAACTCACTCTCAAGACATTAAGTTATCGCCCTCTCTTTAATTAACCACTGTTAATTGAAAAGATTCATGTTTAAATAAGCTTTTGAGTCTGTAACTGCTTGACGTGTTGATTTTGAGACCTGCAAATTTGCGTGTTGTTGTTTTGGCTGCTGTCTCTAGTTTGATCATTTGTGTTGGATCACAGTTGGTTGTTTTGTGGAGGGGAGAAGTAGGGTACATTTTAAATAAATAAATACACAATTATAGCCGTAGTCACTAGAACTAGGGAGTTGGCTAAAAATATAGGTGCTCTGTAGGTGAATTTACATTTAATTCGTGGAAACCCCACTTCCAAATTGGGCCCTCTGCACATAAGAACTTCTGTATAATGTCTTGTTTCATTAGCAGAAGAGGTTTTGGTTTTTAGCACATGTTGCCTATTCAGACGAGCCAGTTTGTCTCTGGCATTTTTTTTTTCTTTCAATATTTGATTTGCAAAGGGTTGAAATAATTATAAAGAATTGTTTTGCTCAAGAGACTCTGGACTTACAACACTATAGAACTGCCATTTACTAGGATTTTTAAAGGACATCATTACATAAATATCTAGTGTGGCAGTGACTCTTCTTTTTTCAACTGCCCTTGAAACTTGAGCTTATAATGTAAGCACAGGGCCAGGACTAGCGTTGTCTGAAGATTAGCAGTCAATCAAAGAGCCCCTACAGATTAAACCTGCATCAAGGTAGACCTGGTAGATCCATAAATTCAAAGAGGGAAAACAGAAGGATAGCAGCTGGCGAAAAAAGATTACTTTTCTCATTCCACAGTACATCACATTGTACTGCAGCTCTCAAAGTGAGAACAAATTATGACTAAATGTTCAATGACTGAGGGATTAGAGAGTTCAGTTTAATAAACAGGCAGAAGCCCTGGTAATTCCTAGTGAAAAGAGACTTTAATAACTCACTTTGGATACGTTGATAACAGGAATAGGCGAGCGCTATAATAGAGACAGAGTGAAAAGTGACAGTCATTTTCAAACTTGCTACTTTGCCAAATGATTGAATCTCAATCATTCAAGTCCAATGGGCTCTTGAGTCTGATGGAACAGGGAAGCAGCCATCACTAGGAATAATGTACTTGTATAAATAACTTTTCTTATCTCATGAAAAGTTCCTGTTTGAGCAGCAGTGCTTTAGCCTTCCTTGTTGGGTACAAAACAAATATATATTCTCGTGCACTTAATTATTATTTTCAAAATGCTTCCAGATAGCTAAGGAAGGAGATGGCTTACATTGTTAACGTAATATGTACAAATGTGGGTCCAGTGGCTTTATTTGTACATTCAAAATTTGGCCTTCATTCAAACCACACTTGATTAAAGCTTTGAAGCCTTACTACTTTTAAGCATTAAGCAATATGATCTGAATATGTATGTACAGCAGGGCGGGTCCAAGACATGTTACTACCTGAGGTGCAGCAGCAAATGATCTTCAGTCTCCCTCAAGAGTCATGCCGTTTTGTATCCAAGGTGGCTGAGACAGAAAATTTCACAATCAAGTATTTGTGCAATCCCTTCCTGACTGTAAAAATACAGCAACAGTAAATTTCATAGCTAACAATATGCTCCCCTTTCATGATACCGCAAATCAGCTGCCTGAGGCAGTTGCCTCCCTCTGCCTAATGGTAGGGCCAGTTCTGTCTCACAGCATATATTGCCATATATTGAGCGAAGGTTTGGTACCATTTCCAAAATTTTAGTCTTAAAGTATTTAAATGCAGGCAGCAGAAAAATAAAATCCTCTTGTTTTTAAAATTAAGGACTTAAAAACCAAAACTCGTTTGTCTAGAAATGACAGGGAAGGGTCAGAGCATCTTCTATGCATGCAGAAGATTCCAGGTTCAGTTGTTGGCTGGGAGAGAATTCTGCCTGCCGTCTTGGAGGGCTGCTGCCGGCCACTGCAACTGTGCTCAGTGGGCCAATGGTCTGACTCAATATAAGGCAGCTTCTTATGCTCCTATTTAATTATTCTTTCTAGCTATACATACGTTCAAGAAAATGGTTTGCACGATGTGCTGTGGAAAGAGTAGGTTCAATAGCCTGCAGTCCTTTCCCCCTAATTATGCCAGGTCAAGATTGCATATGATTTGGCCTATGCACATTGGACTTTGTGCTCGTAGGCATAGCTGATATGTCAGTTCTAATGTGCAGAGGAGTGCCAGGTTGCTAGGCTGGTATGAGCAGAGGTGAGGCAGGCTTGGCACCAGAACAGAATTGTGTCCTAATGATGCACACCTTCCTCTGATTTTGTTTGGGAAATGTACTAGAGGGTTTTGAATGTCTTAACGAGATTATGCATCCGGATGCAAATCAGTGGCACACAAGGCTCCAGCATGCAGCTGAGCACAGACTTAGGCTGGGAGGGTGTCTGAGAAGGCAACTGAAACTCTGAGCTTCCATACAATCTGAGGTGGGCTTGTTACGGGGTTCAGAGTTCAGTTTCCTCAGAATGAAGGTCAGCAAAAACTGGGGGGTGGGGGAAGCCCTCTGAACACTGAGGGTGCCTGGCCTCTTCAAATAACAACAAAAAACTACTGGCCCCTAGGACCTCTAAAAACTATCTGTAATTGCAAGTAGTCTTATAAGAGATAACCTCACAGTAATAACATTCTTTCGTATCCCTGTCTCATCCCTTCTGTCACCCATGCCTACTAGCGCTATGTGCTACATCTTGTGACTTCAATTTGCTCTGATTTCTGAGTTGTTGTTTCTTCCATCTCTGTCAGGAATGCTTCTAACAATAAGCCCCTGACAGTTTGCACTACTGCTAAGTAACTTCACTTCGCTTACCTCAGCTCCTTAAAGCTAACAAGCCATGCGTGTTTCTCTTCTCCAAAATTCCTCCACAACATTACAAAACTATTTCCAGTATCCTTCAAAGCTTTAGGAGGCAGGGTGTGTTTGTGTGTGCCCAATGAGCTGATGGCAGGCATTCGGGCCCTGGTCAAATTGCCACCTTTGGAACTTTAAATAAAACTCCCAGATGCTAATTCTTGCCTTTTAGTTGTGTGGTTTTTAATTGTTCCCTTTTGTTTTGCATGGAACTCTATGGGTATCGCTGTGCTTGCGTTTTCACAAGGCAAGTCAGCGCAGCTGTAAACTAGTGTATAATTGCATCTTTAAAAATAAAATTCCAATGTGTTTGAAACAAATGCAACAAACTTCTCTTCCCCTACCAGAATTATGGGGGAAGTTAGGAGGGCCATTAATGAAATCCAGTCAAATCGTAGCATTTTAAAAACAGTAGGTAAAAGGGGACTGTTGTAAAAGCTAAGGGGGCTTCCCTGCTCCTATAATTCAAGCCCTGCCTTCTCTGCCACATTCAGAATCCTCTGTGGAAATCACAATTCGAAAAATGAATTGTTTGTGTCTGTTGCATTGCTTGAGAACTTCAATGTAACTCAAGTTGAAAAGTTTTGCTGGGTTCTTTCATCATAAAATATGTCATGAAACATTAAAGCAGGGTTTGTTTAATTGTGTGTCGTTTCTTGCGTATTTGGTCCTTTAGGCATTATAAACAGCAAAAGCCTGTCTCTTCCTTTCTCTCTACAGACACTTGGAACGTTTCTCTTTGCAAAACGAGCGCTCCCTTTCCATAAAAAATGAAAGCCTTGCAACCAGCACCAGGGCACTCAAATATCATTGGAGAATTGAAACCTGTCACACTGCATTCCATAATTTTCCAGCATCGCAGGAATGATTCACCCTGATCGAGACTGCAGGCAAGTGACAAAATACTGCTGTATTAGCCAAATAATAAAAAAAGCAATTTTTGCTTGTTTTGTCTCATTTTTAATCCATCGTATAAGGAAAAGCACATGGAGACGGTGAACCTGCATAAAAGCACAAATGACTAATGCAAAATCAACACACTTTAAATCTCTTTGAGTTGTATCCAACTGTGCTTTTGCTAAAGCAAGTCGAGGCAACTGATTTTTGCTGACTGACCCCACACTTTGTTCTGGGGCCTCTTTCTCTGGCTTCTAAAAAAAAGGAGCTCAGAAAACCACGCTAAAATGAGTTAGGTGGGCTGCTGTCGAATGCCATATTGTCAAAAGTACCTTCTCTTGAATAGCTGAAGGTAGGAGATCCAAATGTCAGGCTGAGGATCAGAGACCTCTCACATCTGCATTTAAGGCCACAAAAAAGCATTTAACAGCTTTGTGCAAAGGTCTCCCAAGTTTAGCCTTCACTATTTGCAGGCAGGGGGAAATTCTAAAGTTTCTGCTACGTATTTAGCCTTTCCTGCAAATTCCGAGAGTGAGCATTGCGCCTGATCCACAGCTAGTGCCTTGTCGAACAAGAATAGCAAAGGAGATACAGTCTAGTATGCTCCTGAGATAATTACCTTCTTTTTCATATCCTCTGTCAGTCAAGCTGTACAATCCTTTAAACAGCCACACTAAAAAATATTTCAAAAGGCTTTACCTGACGTCTGCAAAAGCAGAAACACTTGAAAACTTAATCCCACTTGATAAAAGCTGGCTGTGCTGATTGATTTAAATCAGAAACACAGGATCTGGCTATTGGGTACAGAAACTGTGGAACAGTAAAATCAAATTCCCACCCATTTCTGTACAATGGAATGCAAGGGAATTTCACATACCTACTAAATATTTCATTGATTTTTAGGGGCCATCTCCAAGATCTTAAGTTTGATTTACTGCACACTGCTTTCTTGAATATACTTTTGCATCCAAACTGCTAATAGTTAGGACTTAACAAAGTTATTAGTGAATTTTTTTAAAAAATGAGCATCAATGCTACTGTTGCTGTTAGTAGTTTGGGGCAGAATAGTCTCCTTACAAGATGGAGGAAAAGAACTGCATTGAATCTCGTTATTTTGAGAACACGAGTGGAGCAGGAACGGTTTCCATTGCAGTGGCCTGTTAAAAGCATACAGTTAAGTAACGTTCAGCTGAATGTGCAAACTGCAATCTATAGAGCTGGAGAGGACATAAAATGTGGGTGTTTGCAAAGTGATCATGATGTTGTAGACACTGAATGATCAACAGTGAACTTGCTATTTGGAGATGAATGACTGGATGTTGTTCAGAGGATGATTGCTGCGGTTATTACTAGCTTGTTTATTTTTGGGATGGAAATCAGCTGTTTGCACATCGAGAACCCGAGACCACCCCCTCGTTGATGAATAAGACACAAGGACACAGATATTAGGTTAATGTTATTGGGCAAATTTAGGCCACAACTTTATTGGTTACAGAATGTGAGCGGTATTGGCTTAGGCACTGGAATTGACCAGACTATATCTGACTCCTGCCCATCATGTAGGGAGTCCAATAAGGGTCAACCACTGGTAGGGGGAGCCCCGTTGATGCAAACCAACTTGAGCTCCCTGACGGAGTCATGGCATGGCCCTAGCTCAGCCCCGGACTTCAGACAAGATCCACACACCCGGATTCCTTTCACGGAATACCCTTTAGCTTGGAGGGGCAGTTGATGGCCACACCTCCCCTCCTCCATCATAAGATCAATCAATGCCTAACCGCCAAACCTTACAAAGTTGTGACGATTGCTACGAGGTAGGTGAAAACCAAATGGCCCAAGCCAATTTGCCAAGTGGGAAAATTCCTACCAGGCCCCTCAACGGCAACCAGCCGAGGTCCATAGCAAAGCCAAATTCGAAACCTGAAAATAGGGAGGGAGAGCGGGGGACCAAAGAAGTGAGCAAAGAGGAAGCTCTCTGGCTCACGCCTCAGTTTAAATGAGGCCGGCCACGCCCCCCCCCCAGCCAGTGGATTTGCTGGCAGGCGATTATGGCTGGGAAACTCCGGGGGATGCAGGACTTCGTCCCCCGCCCCCAGAGGGGAATCGGTGGCCACGTGGTCCACCATAACTTCTCCCCACTGGGGAGTGGAGTGGATTTGTAGTATGTTCTGATATCTTTTAGGCACTTACATCAATATGGCAGGTGGCCATCTCTGGGGAAATGTACAATTTTTTAAATGAGGCTGGTTGTTTAAGTGGGGCTGAGGAGCTTTGATACTGCAGATTTCCATCAACCCCAGCCAGCAAAGCCAGAAATCAGAGAAGGTAATAGACAAGGCTAACTTTGGCAGATTAATTTCAGTGGGTCTACTCTGAGTAGGACTTAGTTGAAGACAACCCACAGTCGTGGCTTATTGTTATGCTTCTCAAGAAAGCAGGCATGACGAAACAAAGAGTAGTAGGTTTTGCCTCAATGCCAGGCTCTCTTGGCATTGAGGAAAAGACCCGATTGCCATCTTATTTTTCTGTTGCTCATTGTTTGGCACATGCTTTTTGTTGTAGCTGTTTTGCATGCAATGTCTAAAGCAAGGAACCTGCGGCCTTCCAGATGTTTTTGGAATGGAAATCCCATCATCCCTGGCCACTGGCTGGGTCTGATGGGAGCTGGGAGTCCAGCCACATCTGAAGAGCCATAGGTCCATCCCTGGAATAAACAATTCCTCAAATATGCATTTTAGTGACAGAATTTGCTGTCAGCTTTCTGATTCGTATTAAGTCTGCCTAGGGCATTGTGGTTCAACCTTCCCAGTACTATGCCTACCCAAAGCAGTAGCAGGTTGTTAAGACAGTAAGCTTTTGCTTGGCATCGTATCCAATAATCAAGTTTTTCCTGTTTGAGCAACGTTTTTGGACATGGCATCAGTTGGAGTACCTGTCAAATAATTTGTTGTACAGGAAACAAAAGCGTAGGAGGCGGCAATTGCTCCTGGTACTTGTGTTTGAACTCCACGGTAGTGATCAGTCACTACTTCACCCTGCAGGACTCTCCTAATGAATTAAGAGTGAGCTTGTCATTTCTATTCAGACAGACAATGAACTGCATACAAAGGGGGAAGAACCACCCATCACCTCGCTCTTTCATTTCTTGTTTCGCAGACCCTCTGCATGATCTGGTAAGTTTTACACAACTGATGCTGTTTGCAGTAATTTGTTTTTTCTTGGAGCAATTTGTCAATAGCACTATCGCTAGCAAGAAGCCCTGACATTCTGTTTTGAGCCTTTTCGGTGCTCCTGCCAGGGAAATGACACTCCCAATTTCTTGCTTTCCTCCCCAGGATTTGTAGAACAGGTGTTTGAGCTTTTCTTCAAGCTGTTATTACTTGGAAGTGATTTTCTCCTCCTCCTAAAGTAAGCTGTTGGTGTTGTGGGGCCATGGGCAACTTATTTCTATATTGAGCATTTTTCATTAGTGTTCCTTGTAGTTAAGAAAGCATTTATTTACATATTTTATTAGCTGGTTGACTTCTGCCTGGCTTTCCAGAGATTAGGCTCTGTAGAGGAGAGGATAACTTTGAGAACTTGTCTTAAGAGGGGGGTGGAGGTAGGAAGTCTGGAGCATTCCATTGTCCCATTCGCTCATGAATGTCTGAAACAGGAGCTCCAGTAGAAAAGGTGGGGGGAGTGAAGAGGATGAATACTTGAAGCCATTTCGGAGTATCCAGAGAACAAAAGGTTTCTCTGCTGGTTGAGAGTTTGGGCCACTAGTAAATCCTCCATCCAAATCTGTAGTATGGCATTTGGGCATGCAAGTGGAGGACTGAAAGCCCACCCCCACTGTAAACAGTGTGTGCGTCTCTGGTCAGAAGGCTCAGCGATAGCAGTAGCAGCTAGCATATACATGTTTTAGCAAGAATTGGCGCTGACCAATGTTGGGCTCTTTCAGGTAGAAACCCAATGCTGGTAGTGGAAGTTTACCTATTATCATGCTAATTCATGCATTCTATCTGCAGCTGATTCTTCCCAGTCAGTGCCAGGCCCCAGAACTAAGGAGGGAAAGGCAATACTTTATTTTAAAGGAAAGATGCTAGTGCACCCAAACTCAACACAACTAAGAAGGAAATGCTAAATATGAACAAGTTTACAGCTGATTAAAGTGCTTTGTTGATGGGCAAGAGAGGGAAGGAACTGAAGTCACATGAGCTGTATGCTCTGGACTAGAGTTCATCAGCTCTCTGTGTAACCCAAATAATGAGATGATTGGGGTGATTTTGGTTGCACGCTCACATTCCTGAGTTTGAACATGCTTCTGAGTCATTCTGTGGCCTGTTTTTACAGGAAGTTAAAAGCACAACCTGCCCTCCTTATATTTTCTGAGAAAGAAATTTCAGAGTTCAAGAGGGGGAGGGGTAATGAAGTTGTTTTGGCTGAGAGTAGAGCATAAGTACCTTCTTTAAGCGAAAATTAAAAACCAGAGCATGCTTGCCTTCACAGAGGGTACTTCCATAAAATGGGTAGCAGTGGCAAGGAAAAGGTAAGATTGCCTAGATGCTTGACCTACTATTTGTCTGAACTTTGGCTGGTCATACCCAGGGACACTTTTCTCATGTTCCTCTTTTTCAGACCTAAGAGAACATGATTTTCCTAACATCCCAATATTATGCTTCTTTGTTCAGAAATAAAACCTGCAACCCTTTGGTTCTATAAAAGGCAAAGGCATGTGTGCAGTGGGGGGGGGGGGGGAGGCACACAACACAAACACAACCTAGCAGCATGTGCTAAAGGTTGGTTATTTGTATTGTACTAAAGTCGATGGGGCTACATAACTTGAAGAATTTTCTTTAAGTTACAAATGAGGTAGAATGGAAGGGCAATGTAATATTTCATTTTAAATACAATCTGCACTAAAAAGAGAGAGCAAGAAACGCAACTGAACTTTGAAAAAACATATGTCCAAACTGTGTCTGTTAAGAACTACAATGAACGCGTTTTCCCCCTTTTTGTTTCACAAATGCAGTTATTTATTTATAACATATTAAAATATAAAACGTTGTCTATCTGATCGGTTTTACATAGAAAATATGAATACAGTAATAAAATACTGAAAATATTTGAAGCACCAGACCATTAAGAGCATTAATTGGCATATGCTTATGAATATATTCTGAAAACATTTAACAAAGTGAAATTAAATCTAATCCAACTCACTGATAAGCATTTTAAAAAAATATTAATTTGAGACTAGAATTATTCTATATTTTGTACTTACAGTTGACTTGCTGAGGAACTACAATAATAGAATTTAACTGAAGGTAATGCAACTGATGAGAGACCAATTAATCAAATTGTTTTGGCTTGTTTGTGAAATATGAAGTGACTTGCATAAGAAAGATATGTTTCTTATGATCAGCTGAAACCGTAAGCCAATACAGAACAAATCCATGGGCACAAAGGTAAATTCTATAAAAGCATTTCATACCTGTATCATTGAATGTTTGACTAAAATCACCTTGCATTATTATTGTCTAGAATATGTTCAATTTTATAAAAGTCAATTCAGTGATCAAAACCTTGGTGAATGTTTCAGTAAAATGAGTAGGTAGCAAGAGACCCATCTTCCTAGGGTTTGGGATTTGAAACAAGGAGGCACTATATAGGAAGCCAGCAGACTCATAAAACTATTATAACAAGCCAAATAAATCTGCTGTCATCCTCCCTAATTTCAAGCTTAGCTAAATGAACATAGCCAAATTCTACACATTAAGGTAACAGTCAAATAGATATACATGCTTAAGCCTACTGAAACCAATAGCTGAAAATTGGTTTAACTTGTAAAAGTAAACTGCATTTCCCACAAAGTTATTACTAATAAATTAAAAATAAAATACAAGAACCCAGAAGAGTGAGCAGCATTATCAAGGTGAGATACACTGTAGTGGAAGAAGTAGTATGTGATATAAATTATGGCCTCAATCATGAGAGCTTAGTGCCACTGGAGTGAAGCAACATCACTGCATATGCAGAAGCTCAGCTACTCAGGGATTTTTTTTCCTTTACATAAAATAGGAACAGCTGAAGAGTGTAGCAAAAAGTGCCTATGTGCACATAGAGCTTCTCATACGCAGAAGGAAAGAGGAAGTCCCTGCACATGCTGTGTGCTCCAGAGCATAACCAATGAGTGCCTGATTGCGAGTACAGGCTGGTTTAGATTTTTTGCTTCAAATTATTCTACAGCAGAAAGAAGCGCTGAGAACTGATCTTAGGACTGCATCTGCAAACATGACTTACTGCACCATGTATTGTTACAACTTGTCTGATTTACAAAAGATTAAATGTTAACCAAAACATGAGTACTCTTACTTTTAAATTTCATATAGCATAGTTATAGTTATGTAAAAGGAATGTTTAACTGGGAATGTTTTTATTCATCTTTTAGAATGCTTTCTTGTAATGGTTTTCAAAAAGCGCTATTTGCAATTCCTCTGTATACCTGTGCCTTCCTACTTTTTTTCCATATCACACGTGATTTACAACACATATTTGAGAAATTACAGGAATTATTCCAAACTTAATAACAAATAATAATTTATGGTGTTCTATTTGTTGTCCTTGAATTACAAGAGAACACCAACCTAGTGGGAAACTGACAATAAATTTCATGGCATAATATAGTTGCACTCCTGAACTAACTAGTTTAGTTCTGTAGATTAAGACACACTGAAGAATGGAGAGTTGTGTTCCTACACAATTCTTTTTCAGGTATCATGGTATATAGTAATGTACTATGGCATTCTTGGAAAAACTAACTTTTATTTTGGCTCTTTGGAACCATTGCAGGCATTTCCAGGCAATTATGGCTACAAGGTATTCAATGCAAAATAGTATAATCTTAAATATCTGTAATAATTTCAGGGGGGGGGGGGGAGGAAGTGAGCAAGAATAAAGACCACCCCCCAGACTGCAGTTCTTCCATTTCAAACTGCATGAGCATGTGTATCATTTCCTTTTATGTACAAATAGCATAAATGAGGCTTTCCAATACTGTTACTAATTTGCACTTTCATTTCAAGGGAAATACATTTTATGCACAAATTGTTTTGATACATCTTGTATACTTCTGCATGACAGAAATAAAAGTAAAAATACATTGTCATAAACATCTTTTGTTCTGTAACATTTATTAGGTTGCCCAGTGAAAATGACTCCTTTAATATCCTGTTTTACTTCCTGTACTTTAATAAATATCAACAAAGTCACTCTACTTGTTGATTAAAGGCATAGATCACAATCTTGTGATTCACAGTTTCTGGAGAGTCTCATATAGATCTCCTTTTTGGCAGTTTCATAGTACTGGTTCTTTGCCTTTTCCAAATGAATTGCAGAGAGGGCTTACCGTACAAAGCATTGCTACTTAGCTCCTTGGCGCATACAACAAGTAGATACAAAAGGTAGTACTGGCCAGTAATAGAAACATAAACAAGAGAGTCAATTGCTGGAACCAGACGCAACGATCAATCTGTTCTCGGAGTCTTTTATTAGATTGCAATAACTGTGTTAGCTGGAAAAGGGGGGGGGGGAGTAAACAATAAATAAATAAATCACACAATTTTAATGCCTAACACGTATTTTATCAGTTAGCTGAAAATATGCCTATGTTGTACTATATAAGTAAGGCAAGCTATGTGCTAGCCATACATTCAACATATACCAAGCTCATAGTACTTTCTTTATCACTATTACTGTTCCTCACATTAGATACTGTGGCCACTACATGGCCTAATGGCCAGTTACATAATTCTGTAAAAAAATACTTCATTTCTTTCTGTCCTGAATTTCCCACTATCTATTGCTTTTTAAAGAGCAGCTCCTTAGAATGCAGCAACAGTCACCCTGGAGGGGAGTCTCCAACCTTCAGTTCTTCGGGTTTTCAAGGGCACTAAAGGCTACAGGAGGGAGGAGGATATTGAAAGCCCCCAATGCACTGCACATTCCTACAGATCCAGCTGGAAGCTACATATTAATATGCACAAGTGTTACCTGTATGTGTAAATCTTCGTTCGTTTTTGCAGGAACATTGAATGAATTTTCATTTATTGTTAAAGAAGAAGGTTTGCTGCTTTCCACAACATGACATCTTAACCTGGGACAAATAGAAACAGCAGAACAGTGAAATGTAGTACAATAGTAAGAGGACATGGTTATTTTTTCTTTCTTTCTCCAAGCCTCTTCTGCTTCACAGATTCCATTCCCTGCTGGTATTTGTTTCATATGTTCAATGATGCAGCCTTTATTTCTGCTTCCCTACCTTGCCCCTGCCCACCACAGTGACCAGCAAAGAGAAGATCATCATCAATTATAAGAGAGCTGGAGTCAAAAGGAAACCTAGCCATATTTCTGAGGAACCAGCAATCAGAAGGACAAGATTACCTGCACAAAACATAAGTGGTAATGGTTTGGGAAGCTTGCATAAGCACTGACTAGCTACAGACAGCGCTACGTGCTAGGGAGAACACAATCTGAAGGGGAATGATGAGAACACTATTTTGGAGACTGGCTCTCATCTTCGGCTGTGCACATGTACTAGATTTGAAAGGGAAAGGAAGGGGGCTTGAAGGGCAATAGATAATTCTGGCTGGATCTAGACACATCAAAGACGCATTTCAGTTTAAAGCTTTGTAAATTTAAACAGGGAAAACAGGTAGAGAAAAACGGGACTCAACGTCGCCATCAGGTGGCATATTGTTACATAACACATATAAATCGCTTTTTCTTTACCAGTCTAGGTGAGTCCTCTCTCATTTTTTTTGTGTGTGGTAAAGCTTGCCATGCATGTTCTGCAGCTGGCCACACATGCTGCATTACTCTCCTCCCAGTAGCTTTTTTTGTTTTTCATGTTTAAAAGCTGCTCTGTACTCTAGAACAGGCAGTTAGTTACTGGCAAGTTTCCTCTTTCTTCTTAAATCATTTTTTACATATTTACCATACTTGTAATTATAAACACCAGCAGTAAATATTTCAAAGAGCTGTATCTGTGCAACTCCTAAGGAAGGAACTAACAAGTCGTTCTTTATTTTATACCATGCCTACCAAGGGTGCATCTCTGGCAAATTTCACCTACCAAGATACTAAGCAATATGGAACACTTGTTTTCAGTTGCATAGGCAGCTCAATATGTCCCCCAAAACAACGTGAAATGCTTACCTATGTTCCATCACTTTGTTTCTTGGAACTTCCTTCCAAAACTGACCCAGTTCTTGTGTTCCTGTTCCAGAACACTGCTCCATTTCTGCTGCCATAATCAAGAAACGATCTTGCAGGGAAGCTGCACAACCTGTTTAATTAACATGACAATTTTACTTCCTTTGGATTTAGGCAGTATTTCAAAAGTTTATACACTACGAGTAAAAAAACCCACACCCTTGACTATATCTACATATACAAAAAGCTAGTTTGTTACTGAAGATACGCAATAATTAGAAGCACTGAACAAAATTTGCCAATTCACAAAAGAGTTATGAAAGAGTATAAGATACATTCATAGATTAAAATGTAAAATTATAAAGGCTGTACCTGCAAGAAAGCCACTTCCTGTCATCCTTCTGAAATCATGAAAGCCCCTCAAATGGGGCTTCCATGACTACAAATTTCACCCCTTCTTAATCTTAATTAAGAGGGTGCCCCTCTTAATCTCAATCTACAAGGTGCCCCTTGTAATTCGCAGACTTTATCTACTTAGCAAATGTTATTTATTTTGGTCAAAAGTGGGCATGGGTGGGTAGGTGATAGGTTTTTAAAAAAACCAAAAACCAAAAAATCCCTATAATAGTAGCAGAGAAAGGCAAAAAGAATCATTTCTCCAAAGTGGGATTCAGACTTTGTGTCTGAATTGGGCTGTTTTCCAAAGCATGAATGTGGGTTCAAATTGCATCTTGTAACTGGTGTTCAGATCCCATAACAAGCCCTGGTGGACATAAGCTAATTGTAGGTTCATGAAAATCCCCAAACTAATTTACAGCAGATTCATGGGGCATATAAATAATTTGGGATTAATTTATTTTACCATATACCTATCACACAGCTGTCCTAAAATAAATTCTTCTAAAATCTAGTTGCTGTAGTTTTTCAAACACAGGTTGTATACATTCTAGTAGTCTCTCTCCCCCCCATACACACACTTTTGAAAGAATACACTACCTTTTACTTATTCATCCAACATTAAATATGCAGCCCAATTCCAGAATAAAAAATAACAATAATTAAATGTTAATAGGATCCAGCATGTTTTGAATTCTTAAATTCTCTAGGGCAGGGCTCAATATAATGTTTACACTATATACACACACAAAAAGAATCAATATATATATATATATATATATATATATATATATATATATATATATATATATGATATCAACGTCAAGCCAACTGCTCTCCTAATCATTCTAGAAAATAACTCAAATATCTTTATGCTACATCAAGGAGGCTGCTACTTATTTGAAATATGTTCCTAAATGTCAAAGTTTTGATAAGCAAAAAAAAAGGTCATTTAAATAGTACACAACTTGAATCCGAGGCCTCTTTAACAGTATATTTATTTGTTAATCAGTAGCTAACTTTTTGCATATTTACAGGAAGCATGAAAAACAACAGAATTTTTAGAAACAGGCTAGTAATGATAGAGGTTTGTAAAGAGATTGAGCAATGAACTTTATTAGGGTTTGTTTTGTTCAAATTTTGGCCTATGGAATTCTACAGGCTTCATCTCTCCACTACTGGGGATGAGTGAAAGGTTGAACTGGGAGATTTGGACTAGACAGAAGCAGTCATATGAAATCTGAACAGTTATTTGGTTTCACTAATGCTTATGTTCTAGTACATGTAGAATTCCAAGCTTGCTGCCAGTAATGTACATTACAGAACTTGTTTATTTCATTTATACAATAGTGTAAAAGATTTTACTTACCTCCATGAAGAGATACTATTATATCTAGTGATGTGCCTGGTTCACAGCTGCTGTTACTTGGCTTCACTCTGTACTTGTCAGGAGCAGTTGTTCTAACCTAAACAAAGTGTAATTGTATTAAATGCTACCAGTTTTCTTATTTAACAAGGTAGAGGACTAGATTCCGCTCACAACTTACCAGTGGGACAAAAACTTGATTAGTATTCTCCATTTGTGTTATTTTGCTTCTGAACACTAATCTTCCATTTAACTTCCACAAAATACCAAACTTTACTCTCCCAAGTGTGTGGGGGGGGGGGGAGGCGTATCAACATGCTTGGGGGAAGCCCAAAGTTTGCAACGAGGACTTGGCATGCACAGTGGCCACATAATGCTCTGTGTGTGTGTGTGTGTGTGTGTGTGAGAGAGAGAGAGAGAGAGAGAGAGCGAGAGCGCAATAGCGCAAAGAGGGAAGTATAGGATGCAAAATCAGGAGTCATGAGAACCTTCTGTATGTTTACTCAACAGGAATATATGCGTGCCAGACTTTAACCGTGAACAAGAGTTTGGATTTGATATCCCGCTTTATCACTACCAGAGTCTCAAAGCAGCTAACATTCTCCTTTTCCTTCCTCCCCCACAACAAACACTCTATGAGGTGAGTGGGGCTGAGAGACTTCAGAGAAGTGTGACTGGCCCAAGGTCACCCAGCAGCTGCATGTGGAGGAGCAAGGAAGCGAATCCGGTTCCCCAGATTACGAGTCTAACTGCTCTTAACCACTATACCACACTGGCTGAACACTTCACACAAACCTTTTATTGTTGATACTACTTATCAATAACAAATAACCAAGGAAAACACCCAATTCTTCTTAAATGTAATCTAAGCAATCACTGTAATGAATTATGTAAATTAAGCCAAAGAAAACAATATACTCTTCTGCTCTCAACTCACTGTACTGCTAATTCTTCATTAGGACACCACAAGTTCTAGTATAATGGGAGAGTAAGATCTCCTCTCACTCTTTCCATGTAAGTTTTACACACGTTTCCACATTAGCTTTATAAACTGCATATCATGTTCTTCCTTGGGGTATCTTTCCTGATACTTCACTGCTATTATCTGGCATTTCACTGCAATATTAAAGTGACAAACATTTGATGAGATACAGTTATACAGTATAATATAAAAAATATATAGTTACTCCACCTTTAAGATCATTTATCTGGTCCTGGTTTGACAGCTTTGTCATAGAAAGTTATGGACACCTTCTGAAAACCATTTCATCAGCTATTATGGTTACTATTCAGTCAGGTTAATCACCACATAAACACAGTATTTACCTTAAATGCCACTGTATTTTTGGTCACATTTGTGAGAACGATCAAGCATTTCTTCTCTCCAGTTTCTTTGGACCCAAAATGCAGTTCTTCTGCTGGACTAATGAAAAATCACAAATATGTATTAAAGCATTTGCATTACAGGTTTACAAAATTCATTCATTCTCTTAAAAATCAAGTTTGTGCTTATTTAGAACACTATCTCTCAGTTAACAGGCTCTAACCCAATCCTTCAACGTTTACTGCTAAATGTCAAATACTTTTAACAGTCCTTTCAGTGAAATTTTCACTTCAAAAGCAATTCATACTTCTATTTTACTCATAATATCCAGGAGTCATTTTGTGTTCCGAGTTTTAAGAAATATGTGTTTGGGAAAATACACATGTATTTTAACAAAGTATCATGAAGCATCAACAAGCCAAGGGCAAAACAACTGTTTGTCATCTTTTTGGGTAAGTAATATATATATATATTTATGTGTAGTGTTACCTGACATGAAATCACATCACTAGTCCATCTAGTTCAGTACTGTCTACTCTGAACGGCAGCAACTCTCCAAACGCTTTCACAGCCCTACTACCGGATATAATTTTTAAATGGAAGATGGGCGAGACAGAATCTGGCTCTTGCGTATGAAAATTGTGAGCTGCAACACTTATGGCCAGCAGGAACTTCCAAATAGCTGTATCAGTTCAACATTTTAAGAAAAAACGAAAGTGTTTTACATATGCTGAGGCAAAGTCTGCTATTACTATTTTATTTTGTAGCAGAAATATATGCACTTTTAACACTCAACTCAGTACCTGGGACCCAAAGAGCTATTTTGCATGCCCTGAAGGCATGCAAGCAGTAGATTCGCATTCTGTAACACAACTGCTTTCTGAGCTTTCCTCATCTTTAGAAGAGGTTTGACACATAGCTTAGGGGACTGCTGCTTGAGAAACACAAGCCCAAGGCTTGGTGCACAGAACCAGTCAGGTGGCTCTTTGGATCCCAACAAATAGGCATTGCAATAATGAATTATGCACACCAACCTATCTGTATAACAACACTCACAATGCAAAATGAAATTTAAAATGTGGGAATATATTTTGCCCAAATTAAGACATGTTAGATCTGGAAAAAATGTTAGAACATTTCATCTTTATTATAATCTCTATTCCCCCTCTCCCATACCCACAAACACATTATGAACCTACAGACACCTAAGTCAATGAGGTTACTAGCCTGCTGGGGACTGGCTGGCTGAAAACTGCACTTCTACGCCAGGTGAAGATGAAGGGGTTTCACTCCTCCAGCAGTCTGCTTGGTTTCAGAGTGCTGTATTACTCCTCTACCAACCTGCTCACCTGCCACAATGAATTTCATGCACTTGCTTGCCTATAGTATATGGAATTCCTGACTGCAATGTTGATGTATATCAAATGCTTGGGTGATATACATGACATAACTAGGCTGAAATAATGAAATAATCCTTTCTTTTCTGGAAGACAAGTGGAAGTGATGAACTTATCAATCATTCATTTATAATCACATGAAGAATTTATTTTAGTGACAAAATCAAATGCTAGAAGTTCTGAATTATGTTTCTTAGGTTGGAATGTTCCTATGCCATATTAGAAGTTTGTGTTCCAAAATTATCTTCAATTACCTGCTCAGAAACCTATGTGGTACAAACTTCAGATGTAATCAACATCACAATAATACAACTGCTACAGATTTTCCACTGCACCCCCAAAATCTAGATTGATACCAGATTTGTATAAACAAAAACTTTAATTCAAATTTCTAATGAAACAGTCACATTTTCAAAGGCTTTCAAATTCTTACGGCACATCAGGATATTTTCTAGATATTTTATGTTACAGCTTATGTAAAAGTAAACATCTACACTTCAACAGGTGTTACAGTTCAATTTACAGACTTTTCTGCACTATACAAATTAACAAAGTAATAATTAAAATCAGAGCAATTTTGTAGATATTTTTCTCCACTTAAGGTACGGTATTTGACTCCCACACTATAACTACCTAACACTAACTGACTACATAATAGGATACTGCTGTGAGGGGTGGAGAAAAGCAGCTATAATACACTCATAAAATGTGTATCCATCACAACATATTCCAAATTCATTAGAAATCCAGGTGTCTGAACTTCTTTGCCAAAAGAACCCTGACTTCATCAACACCACCGTGTCCTTCGTAAAGAAACATGCGCTTCAGAGAAGACCTCTGAATCAGATGTGAAACAATTCTTAAAATATCAAATATATTTCCCTTCATGTTCAAGTAATTTTCAAGACACAGAACAGCACTATTACAATATGGAAAGAACTACATTTTTAATGAAATTATTACTAATACCTGATGTGCAATAAAGGTCCTTTAAAAGTGGTTAGTGCTTTCTTTGCATTTTTTGTTTTGGAATCTTGTTTTTCACACTCTTCTGCTTTTGGAGTTTGTTCTGCAAAATTTGCCTGGGGAAACAGAAACAAGGAACACTTTTCACGAATCAATTATATTTTACTATCAAATAAAAGGACATGCCTGAAAATTATGGACTCTGCTTCATTCAGTAAATGAAAGTTATCACTAACTAAACCTACATTTAACAATTTTTTGTTTGGGTTTGAGATAAGGTAAACAGAGTTTTATACATATTGAAAGTTTTCACTTAATGAAGCTAATGTTTTTATTTTTGATAAATGGGAATACACTTTAAGGTTAAGATGCCCTGGTGTGTCTGAGGTTTCCTAGTCTTCATCCAATTTTCTGCCCCATTCCATCAAAACATTTATCAGAAATTTATCAGAAATCCAAGCACAATTTTCAGCTATACAAATTAAACAATATTGTTTACATGTGTATTATTCCAACATCTTGATGAACTTGGGGACTCCCAAGAGGAATGGCATTTTGGCTGTTTCTGTTAGCTCTCCTCTGACAGAAGATAATCATGTGGTGATTGATAATAGCCAGACAGATGGTCTGACTATTCATAACTCTGGAAGATAAGAGTGATCTGGGAGCAACCTCAAATACTTTGATCAAGGCCGTTTTCTGCTGTCTATGCCTGGCAGCTTAAACAGGAGTGAAAATGAGCTGGCAAGCTGAGAAACTGACATTGTGCCCATTGTGCACCTTTCATAGTTAGACAGATCCACCCCCTCTCAAACACCTCTGGGACAAGCAAAACCAAAACTTAGAGAAATCCCTCTATCGGCTGGTGAAAATTTAATCTGAAAATTTCTAAATTGCTGTTGTTAAGAACACAAAGGAAAACTAGTCATTAAAGTGTCTAAGGCAGAGCAAAAAGCTTAATTTATGGTTAGCAATAAAGGTTAAACCGATGAGGGAATCCCCTGTATGAAAAATCTTTAACTCCTTTTCTGTTTCTTGCCACTAAAGAAATGAAAGTACATCAGCCATTACTCCAGCTGCAGGGAAGAATTTATTGTGAGAGATCATATCCATAGCCTGTCTTAAGGTGGAAATATTAAGGCAGACTGAGTTGCTAATAATATCAGAAACATCACAAGCATCCAGTATGGCAAAAGTGCATCTGGATTTCCCAATGACACTTGGTATTGTTCCACAGTTGATAACTAAAAATGATAGGATGGGTGTTTGATAAAATGGGGAAAGAAAAAGAATCAGAGATATGAAATGGAAATGGAAAATACCTAGAGACTTCAGACCAAATCAATGAAAAGTTGGCAGGACTGAATGATGAAGTAACTATATTGAAGACATGGAATGAATTGTCTTAACCTTTCCCCCCCTTTTTTAATGTAACTGGCAGTTGGAAAATTGGTCTGGGTCTGGTCAGTGCCTGAGCAACTGACCACCTGGGATTCACATGTACACTTCCTTTGGGGTCTATGACAGAATGAATGTGGGATATTAATGTAAGAACATGAATAAATAAATGCTAGGAGTGTGATGGAATATAGTGCATGCTTTCAAAACTGTAAGAGCATTCAGGTAACTATAATGCCCCAAACCTGAAAGGAACATCTAACAGAAAAAAACTATGTATATTTAACTCTCCATAGTAACCCCTACACAGTACTTTTTAAAAGTGAACATAGATGTTTACTTATTTTTGGTTTTTATGGAAGCCGCCCAGAGTGGCTGGGGAGGCCCAGCCAGATGGGCGGGGTATAAATTATTATTATTATTATTATTATTGTTGTTGTTGTTGTTGTTGTTGTTGTTGTTGTTGTTGTAACTGCAGTACAGTAGATCCAAATGTGTTACTTTCAACATGCACTCTCAAATAAATAAGGTGCCCAAATTACTGAGACAAAATATTATCAAGGCAGTACCATGTCACATGGACACCACTTTAGTTGCCAAACCAAGGGTTAAATGAGACATCTCTGATAGTACTTAGCACTTTAGGGAGAAAAAAAGGCTAAAAGTAAGTAAGTAGGAACAACTCCAACTTATATAGATCCTCTATGCAGGACCACAACTACTCTAATGGAGACATTCCAAGCTCAGATATAGACAAACGCACAAGAAAAGGTTGATAAACTTTCTATCACTTAAATCATTTATGAAGTGTTCTAAAATTCACCACTCAAAAATTTAAAGCATGCAAATTTTGCTGAGTGTGTATGCTTCACAAAGTAACTCCAGTTCTCATATAAGGTAAAATAAGGGAAGTGTGTGTTTGTGTGTGAAGTGTCTCCTCTAGGCAAAGTCTGCTGGTATCTCAGAAGGATTGCTTAGGATTCCTGGATAACTGGTGCATAATGTTAACAGCTAAGCAACACATTCACAGGCACAGAATTAAGGTACTGGGAAGGATCATCTTGGAAAAAAATGACAAGTGGGGTGCCGCAGGGTTCTTACCCAAACCTGTTGTTCAACATCTTTATAAACAACTTGAACAAAGGAATTGAGAGGATACTTATCAAATCTGCAGATGACATCAAACTGGGAGGGGTAGCCAATGCCGATGAAGGCAGAATTTGGTTTCAAAATTACCTTAACAGATTATAGAGAACTGGGCCCAAACTAACAAAAGAAATTTCAATAGGGACAAATGTCAGATTCTACACCTACAATTCTATGATTTTTTGGGCTGGTTTCTTGATCCTGACAGCAAGAACATAATATCCAACCAATGACACTTTAGGCTTTATTCACTGCACTAGTTTAACATTGAATGCTTGGAGGGTTGCCATAAAATACTTGTTTGTATCATTCTTTCCTATGCAACCTTCAGTCCAGGGATACCTTTTTTGAATTAAGTGTTTGTTCTTCATTAGAATCTGGACTCTCCTTGTTATCTATGTCTGTTTCTTCTTTGGTTTCAACTTCATCTTCACCAGTCAAGGGTCCATTTTCACACAATGGAGTTTGAAAATCATCATCAACCAATGGAGGATAACTATACTTGAAGGTATCCTGTAATACAAAGATATTAGTGTGTTATGGAGATGGTGGTGAAAGATAAACATAATCACAAAATCATTCTTTGGTCCTCAACTCTGACTGGTTTTATCTGTGCATTCTAAGCAGAAGAAAACATCAAGAACTATATTGCTACATTTAGTGTTTAAGGAAATTACGTAAGAATATAAGCAAATCAAAGCATTAGTGTATCATTGGGTATACAACCTGGTTAATGCCCAGTTAATCAGCATTAATTCAGCAATTCTGTTATCTCACAAATCTTACTAATGGATGGGAAATGGTGTTCAGACCGCGTTTCCAGCATTTTCTGCGCAGGATGCCTTTTAACAAATTATGGTTGATGTTTAATGGAATTAAAATATCTAAAACTCAAGTTACAACCCAAAGCAGGAATATGATTAATGTGAATATCAGAAGACTGCATGATAGCTTCCACAGCTGAGTAATAAGTCATTATTCACTTTAATGACAGGCTGAAAGTCTGCCCTCCCAGGAAGCAGAAGGTCTCAAAGATCACACCACAGACTAGATTGAAAGCCCTAGTAGGCTTAATCCATCTGAGAAGCCAAAAAAATAATCCCTGCTCTAAAACAATACTACTGCTACTCTGGAAGCAGGTGGTTTGATGACTGTGAAGACTACAGAATTAAAAACAGTAATTATTTATATGCTGAATAACAACTTCACAGTCCCCAAAGAGGGTCATAATTACAAGACAGAAAACCAATCAAAACAATCATAGTACACAGAAAAAGTCCATTGGAAAAATAGCTAAAAGCAGAAATTAGTAACAAAACAGTAGAACACAAATTAATCATTAAAAACAAATGCATTATAATTGTTTACTTAATTCCAAAACTGTGTATAGTCTATATATTGATTATACTTTCCCTTCACAACATAATACAAACATTAAGTTCAGCAGCAATATACTTACAGTTCCACCCATATAGGGTGGAAGATATTCAGCACTGATATACTCCTGGATTTCATTCTTATTAGTCAACTTCAGCAAACCCACTGCTTCCGGACCCAGCCAACTTTTCACAATTTTAAAAGCAGCTGGGTAAGAAAAGGGAAGATAGTTTGAAAAGAGTTCTACTATTTTGTTTACACAGACCACAATCACAACTTACTTCCCATTAGTTTTGTTAGCAAATATTGGAAGCAAATACATTTTAGATGGTATTTGATTGCTAATTTTTTTTTTTTAAGCTGTCATTGCCTTCCCTGAATGTTCGGGACAGGTAAAAATAAGACACAAGATACACTGTACAAAAACATTAGAATCATATAAAAATTCCCCTGTCAACAATAATAAGGGATTTGCATAAAATATAACTTTGAATAACAATCCTTCCAGATAAGACAAGTTAAAATTTTAACTTACCATTCATTATCCAGGGCAGTTCAAAGATCACAATTTTTGCTGCATGAACAATAGAAGAGGGTTTTTGTGGTTAATATAGCATTTTAGCACTGTCAAATTTCCTATGAAATGAAAATACTTTATTTGTTGTCCTGTTAAACTCCCCTCTTCATTTTCTTCACTACATAAATTAGCAATTCTGAATGTGTAATTTAAATACATTATTCAGTGGAAAATAGGCCAGAGTTTAGATTTCTTGGGGTGGGAGTCACCTTAGTTATAAGCAAAATAACTGAAAATTTATCATCGATACATTAGTCTGTAAAGGGATATAAAAGTAAATTATAAAGATATGAGCAGAATGCTTTCCCTAACAGCTGTATTTGAGAAATCAAACACAAAAGCTAATAAAAACATTTAAAATAAAATGGAGCAATCAAAACTTTGAAAGACTACATTGAAAGCCCAATCTTATCTGTGTCTGCTCCCAGGTTAATTGGCTGAAGTCTAAAGCTAAAAATAAATGGTAAATGCATCTTTGCACTCACAGGTGTGCTGCCTGCCCACCACTACCCCTGGCTGCCTTTCAACTGTATTCCCTGGAGTGGCTTTTCAGGATACCAGAAACTATATTGGGAAGGGGGACAGGAAAAGCCCCAGTGTACCCAGTTCATTCTTTACTCCCTAGTATGATTTACCTAATACATATAGAAATACTTTAAAAAATATTTATGAGGGGGACAATTACAAAACTCAATTCAATAGCTGCTCTGTGAAAGGCCTTGTTAATTAATTGAGTATTAGACTGTCTGAAGTAATTGGATAGTGAAACCCCCCAATTGTGAAAAGAACTATACTGTGAACATGGCAGTTGTGAAGAATTATTTTCTGCTGCTATAAAAAAAGTGCCACTTATATCCTAGGATCAATCTATTTTATGCCTACTGTAATCCATTTTGCAGACAAAATATTTAGGCAGGGGCAGGGAGAAAAACAGCATGAGGCTCGAATCCACTGAACATCTCAAAATATACCTCAGATTTCTATGAATTCTTCACATTTTCAGGAACCAGCTTGTACTATGGTTGGTACTACCCTCAGATTTGAGAAACTCTTGTTTTTCATTTATTTTCTAAATCTATAGTATAATATAAATGCTATTATCATACTTACTGAGGTAATTAGGGTAATAAACTTTAAAGCAGTTGATGATGTATCGGACAAAATCCATATCCTAAAATAAAGATGTATTACCAATTAACAAAAGATTAAACTCTACTTATAGCTTTCAGAAAACGTCAAGAAAGTTCTGTTCAACAGCTCCAGTGCTGAAGGTGCTTCAACATTTTAAATTTTAGAATATCTCACCGTATTCAAAAATACAGTGGTACCTCGGTTTAAGAACAGTCCGGTTTAAGAATGATTTGGTTTACAAGCACTGCAAAACCGGAAATAGTGTCTTGGTTTGAGAACTTTGCTTCGGTCTAAGATCGGAATCCGACTGGTGGAAGGGCACCAGCGGCGGGAAGCCTCATTAGGGTGAGTGCACCTCGGTTTAAGAACGGTTTTGGTTTAAGAACAGACTTCCAAAACGGATTAAGTTCATAAACTGAGGTACCACTGTATATCAAGCTGATTCTGAAGTAACCCTATAAAATATATGCAAACTGGCTTGGAGCAACACATACAGGCCAGTTTAAAGGGTTACTTTATGCATATAGGCCTGACAAATACTTCTGTGAGATGGTATCATGAAGCATCTGGCAGTCTTAACAAGGTTTACATGGATAAAAGACGTCAAGGCCTTTATTTTTAATGGTTAAGAGTTCTGAGACTGTTGAGAGAACAGGCCCTAAAACCTATAAAAATTAGTGGAACTTTGTTGCAAAACGGAATGTATGATTGCAGCACTTTCTACTGCTAATTAAGTAAGTAGTACACTCAGCATAGTTCTTATTAAACAGCTGGCTTTGGCTGTGATTCATAAACAAGCCAATCCAGAACAGTTAGATTTATGCTGAAAGGCAAATAATTTAAATCTAAGTACTCCATTATAAAAGGCTTCATAAAGGCAGTACAGTGGTACCTCTGGATGCGAATGGGATCTGTTCCGGAGCCCCATTCGCATCCAGAAGCGAACGCAACCTGCGTCTGCGTGGGTCACGATTTGCTGCTTCCGCGCATGACGCCATTTTGACCCTCTGCGCATGCAGCGCAACCCGGAAGTAACGTGCTCTGTTACTTCTGGGTCGCCGCAGCGCGCAACCCGAAAATACTTATCCCGAAGCTACTTCAACCCGAGGTATGACTGTATATAACTTTCCAACTGGAAATGTTTTGTTTAAGACACATCAACAGGAAAACAGTAATATGCATACTTACTATGTTACTAATTCCAGTTTCAGCCATGTCAAATACCACTGTCAAAGGCTTTCCGTGTTCTCGTCTGGCATAGCGTTCCAACCAAAAGGCTACTAGCTTCTTCTTTTCAAATTGAGTTTTAGAATCTTTTACATGAAGTTTCACCCTGAACCAAACTAATGGAGTGGGGTGGGAGAAACACAAATAAACATGCATGTTTGCCTAATAGCTACTTATGACACAACCCAGACACTTGATGCTGCCCCATGGGGCTTTAGCAGAGAAGTGAGGCAACCACCATATCCACAGCCCTGCCACATCTGTGAGAGTAGTAGATAGAGGGGGCGGGGGGCAAATTGATAAGGCAGCCTTCAAATGGCATAGCAATCTGGCTGAGAGGTGTGTTCCAATGTTATGCTGCTTCAAAGCTTCAACCTACACACATAAAGGATGCAGGCCAGCAGGACTAAGCAAAGCATCAACTCTATACAATTCAACTCACCCCCTCCCACGGGTTGGATTATGCCCTTATTCTTGAACTTTCTATCTCCTAAGTAAAGGAGATATTCTTATTTTCTAAGGTACATACATTTTTATTTATCATGCATTAGTTATAATACAGTTTTGTTCACTGCATTTTATTTTAAATCCCTGGAAGATTTTTTTAAAACGACAGAAGAAAGATATTATAAAGAAAAATGTGAATCTATATTTTTGCCTCCTCCTACATGCTCTGAAACATGAATGCAAGATATAAAACATGTCTTCATGTTGAGCGAGTCCTTTTAGGAAGGGATTTTAAAATCCACTTATATATGGTTTGCCCAAATATAATTTTCTTAACGAAATCTACTTAATCTACTGTAAAATCATATACATGTCAACTCAGAAGCGAGCCCCATGGAGAAGAATAGGGCTACAGACCTAAGAGAACAATCTAGTGAGGTAGTTGAGCTGAATTTTTTTTTAACCTGGCAACCAATGTGCCCCTTTGGTTTCAGATAGTACATGGACAGGGGAACCTCCTAGTTTGGTTAGACTAGAGTATACACTTCCAGTTAACAATAAATAAATTACTTCTGGTAGATGAGCCACCATAGCTGCTAGAGGACAATGAACTGTGTGTCCTGAGCGTTTTAGACTCATCTACCCATGTACTATCTGAAATCTAAGGGGTGCATTGGTTGCCAGATGTGAAATAGATTGCCATTATTTCCAGCTATCTTACCCCACTAATCTTTGTCCCATTCAATAAAGACACATTTATTTATTCCAATGGAATTGGGTTGCACCATCAGATGCCTTCCTAAGGCATCCACTATGTTGAAAAATTGAAACCACCAAAGGTTTTCTTCAAAAGGTGGAAGAATTAGCAATCAGTGTACAAAATCAGTCAAATTTCAAGAAGCTATACTGAGGAAGAGGAAAGACACATAAGCACTTTTGAACAGAATATGCTTGAGCATAGTTAGTTTCATGTGATACTGAAGATGTGTCTCCTAAAACGAAGGGCTAATGAAGTAAATGTTTACACCCTGCATGCCTTCATTAAATACAAGACTGCCTAATAGCTACCTCCCTGTGATATGGCCTCAGTATTGTTTTATTACTTCTCAAATACAGATGCCAATAACCTGTTACTGTATATATTATCATAAAGTTTAGTTCTCTTCACTCTGAAACCATAATTACATTTGCATTACTTGTAAATGAGTAAGCAGATGAACAGGCAGACTTACAGATTTTATAGCCTTCCTTATCATAACCATGTAGGTAAATGGCACCAGGTTCAAAGAACCGCTTTGGAAGTGAAGATTCTGTCAAGTCTACAGAAAAGCAAGATTTTTATAAGCACATATAAGTATACTATAACAAAATCCTGAAGTTCTAAAGCAAGACTTGGGGCGGGGCAGTTATTTATTTCAACCAAAACACACCATTATAACTCCAACATAGCATATTGTATTGATTATCCTGTAATAGGGAACGGCAGGGTTCTAAGACAAGTTATTGAAGCCTGGAAAAGGGTTAGGGGTAATATTTAATTTAAAGCATTTTAGGGAACCTCTTCTCACTTATGACAGAGTAGGAACCCCCAATAGACTGAACACACAAGGGCAGCACCAATAAACTGTCAGACCAAGAATAAATATTTTGGTTCCTGGATGCTGTATGAAGACTGCCCTTGTCAGTGAATAAATCATTGTTGTACAGATAGAAATAGCAAAATAATCCCATGAAGTGATGAAAAACAACTAAACATCAGGCATTATTCTCAAGCAGAGAATTTGTCTGTGGAACAGTGTGTGCCCGCATAATTTAGGGCAGTAATATTTCTATATACTGTAGTTGACTTTGGAGGGATGCACACAATTGTATACTTACCAATTAAACACCAGCTCTCCTTTGCTGCTATTTACTTGCAGTATTTTGTCAGTATAGAACGTAATGTCTTTACTCAAAGGCTGCTTTGGGGGTTTAACTATATTATTAACAACTCACCCTAAAAGTGCAGGACAAAACTATCAAGTAGAGGTGCATGTGGAACAAGCAGCGAAGCAGTTTGGAAAGCAACTGCTTTTAGAATTAGATACCAAACATCTTACCATGAACTGCATACTCTTTTCTCCACTGAAAGCTTTCATCAATCATCTTTAATGTATCGTCCACATTATCATCTCGCCATATCAGAAAATTATCAACCCAGGTATCATCTTGCTGTAGTCTCTCTGTATCTCTAGAATCATATTTATCTGTTTTTGCTGGTCAATAAAATAAGAATGACATTAGAAAATATGACCAGATTTAAAAACTGACACATACATATGTTTCCTAACAGTTTGAGCAGGAATACTACAATTTTAAGAGAACGTGTTGGGATAATGAAGACATGTTATTTCTGCTTTATATATTTTATTTCCAAGTGTCTACAAAACATTAAAAATATATATGTTAGTATGTGCACCCTGCCTTTTGGCAAGGCCCACAAGGCAACTGTGGCCTAGTAAGGTGTCAAACAAGTCACAGAAATGTTGGTAAATAGGCCTACCAGGCTGGAGACGGCTGCTATCAGGAGCTGTAGTATGGAGCATAGCCTCAATGACCAAGATAAACCAGGAAAAGTCATTAAAAGCTTGTTAAGTTTGCATTTGGTGCACCAAAAATGCTTACAGGTAGGGAAATGTCCTTAAAATGTAGCAGGATTATGTAACTGGTTTGTGGACTTTTTTAAAAAAAACACTAACTCAGAGCTTTCCAAACTTTTCATGTTGGCAACACACTTTTAGACATGCATCATTTTGCAACAAAAGTAATTCAGTTTACTAGCAAACCAGAGGTTAAACCATTTCCAGCCCCAGGAGGAGCATAGGGAGTGTTCATGCAACACACCTACACACTAAGGTGTTGTGACACACAGTTTGGAAAGCTCTGCACTAGCTCATGATCAGAAAAGGGAAGAATATGAGAGGAGTGAGAAAAAGTGTTCCCTGACTAATGCATCTTTTGATTTAATTCACTGAACAATGCGCACAGCATCAGAAGTTCACACAACTATAATAATAATAATTTTATTATTTATACCCCACCCATCTGGCTGGGTTTCCCCAGCCACTCTGGGCGGCTCCCAACAGAACACTAAAACAGAATAAAACTTCAATTATTAAAAACTTCGCTAAACAGGGCTGCCTTCACATGTCTTCTAAAAGTCAGATAGTTGTTTACTTCCTTGACATCTGATGGGAGGGCATTCCACAAGGCAAGTGCCACTACTGAGAAGGCCCTCTGCCTGGTTCCCTGTAACTTCGCTTGGAAAATCATCAGGACTTACTTCATAACAGCCCAATCCTTCAAGTGTTTAGTCAGAAGGTAGCTTTTAGTTAGGCTACAAACTCCTAAGTATGTGATGGAAAGTCAAGGCTGATTCAGGCAGAAACAATGATGCATTAATAGGTAGGATCACCACAGTGAAGAATATATTGAACTGGGTGTATTTATTAGGAAGACAACCAACATACACCTATTAACTAGTTTCATGGATTGCTAACAAATAAAAGCAAGTAAGTGTCAGAGGACAAATAAGAGAACATAGCCTGTTTCATACTATCTGTGTGATAAATGTTCACTTCCCCTTTCAGACAGCCTGCACTGGAGTTTGCTCTGCAACCATCAGTGGAAATGTGTCAAAATGACTGCTGATGATAGAGCAGTACACCCTGCCTTTTGACAAGGCCCACAAGAAAAGTATGATCATTTCAAAGTGTCAGATAAGCCATGGAAATTTTGGTAATTGGATCTACCAGGGTGAGAAAGGGCAGCTATCAGGAGATCTGTAGAATGGCACATGGCTTCAATGACCAAGCCAAACCAGGAGAAGTCATGAAAAGTTATGATGAGAAGTCAAGGCTCCTCATGAGGAAGAAGTGCCAAGAAACAAGCAGGATACACAAAATTGCTTGTCATTACGTACTACATGGGATCGTTGATACATACCCAATGTTTCGTATCGTTAATGCATATCATGTTGCCCTACTATTTCAAGTCTGGCCCGTACTAAAAATGGAATACATCCAACAATAGTTAATGCTCATCAGCCCGAGGGCAAGGTGCAAAGGTACATGACAAAGAAACCTTGTGGTAGTTACATAGGGATGGCTTGGTTAGGAAAACTGGGAATTCCATGTATACTACTGAGGTGTTAAATAAAATAGATGAATAATTGACACTGGCAGACAAGGAAACTCCTTTCAGAGGCATCTAAGTCTGGTAAACAACTGGTAACCTAGTAAGCAAAATATGAAGGTTAACTAGAGGCGGCCATATAAAATCGTAGCATTTCACTCAAGCTGTTTGTCCCTTGATGTCCAAACATTCCAAGTACAAAAGATCCTCTTTTTTTAACCCAGTACAACGTATTTGGCCTACAATGGGCTACTGGGCTTAAAAGCCACCAATCCTGTATTTGCCATGTCAGGAACACAGCAGGTGTGGGATACAAATGAAATGCTTGGGTACTGCACCAACCTTGTAGATATTCTGCCTCAAAGCGCCTTCTGGTTTCACTTATTAATGGAGCCCTGGAGTCCTGCTGGAAAGGGAAAGGAGCACAGAAAAGATGCCATTTTCACAAACTTCTACAGAACAGGGCCCTCCTTAAAGTGATAGTTTGCCTCCTCAAGTTGCGGCAGAGCATCTGCCTTATTTCCAGGGTCAGAGAATGTTGTCAAGTGACGGCCAAACATCAGAAGTCGAAAACCAAGGACCCAAAACAATGATAAACTCGGGAGTTGTTGTGGAACTGTGCAGCCCAGACACATTAATTGACGTTAATGAGGCCCTTACCAAGAGGCTGAACCTAATAGGCACAATGTCGATTTTCATTTCTCTCTCAAAAAGTTTAAAACAGGGGGAAAGCCAAGGCACACCCAAGAAGGGCGCCTGCTCTGCCACAAGCAGGGCCACCTGAGGAAGACTCCCCACCTGTGAAGGAGTTGGGCTGGGGGATATTCGTGCGGCTTTTCCGGCGCCCCACAGGCTCTACCTCAAATCCCCTCAACCCAGTCACCTCAACTTTACCGCCCTAGCAGCAAAAAAAAAAGTGAAATAAACCCAACAGCCATTATTTTCTTGGACCAACCGGCCCCTCCCGCGGTTCTCAGCCCGGCGGATAGTCATGTAAACGGGCCGAGAATTCCCCCCTCCGCGTTCTCTTGACTACTCACATCCGCCATGGTCCTGCCCGCACCAGACTAGAAGTAGAAGTAGAAGCAGCAGCAGCGACGCGAGAGAAACGGGCGAGACCAAGAGCGCGGGTGGGTAAGGGGTGGGCAGAGGCGCCGGGGAAAAGGAGCGCGTGACACAAGGCTGAGGTAAGGAACCGACACCAGCCGACGCGCGCGCCGGCCTCAACGGCTAACAAAGTCCCCGCCCTTTCTCTCAGCCGCCTACCAACCAGGCCCAGCTCTCGTTCAACAAAAACAAACAAACAAACAAATCATACGTAGCGCGCGCGCGCGCAGACGCGAAACCACAACCTCCCACTTCCTCCCCCCTCCCAACCTCTCTCTCTCTCTCTCTCTCTCTCTCTCTCTCTCTCTCTGGAAGCCACGCCCATTCATTTCCTGGCGTGATTCCGTCCAATCCTACCGCGCGCGGCCTTTCGCCTCTCCCTTTACGGTCCCGCCCATTTCGTTTACTACAGCCAATGGCGCCCGGCTTAAAGACGTAACGTGACTCCGTTCCCAGGATTCTTTTGTTTGGCGGGATTGTTCGGAGCTTGAAGCTCCGGCCGCTAGTGCTGTTGCTGGTGGGGAATGAAAGGGGCTCCCGCGGTCTCCTCGCGCGTTGTGTTGAGGCTCATCGGGTCCTGCCCCCTTTGCTCATTCAGATCAGTGGAACCTACTTCCAAGTAAGTGCGCCTAAGGTTGCTCTTTAGTATTCCTACAGAGGGATGCCGACCAGGATAAGGATGGGGATTTCACTGCCTTCCCCCATGCCAGCGGGTGTGGCTTGTGTGGCCTGGGGGGTGGGTAACAGAACTAATCCCCCCCCTCTCACAGAGAGGGATTAGGTTGACAGGGGTAAAGTAAAGTGATTCTGAGGAGGCAATCTGAACATCTCTTAACTGGGAGTAAGCCCCTTTGAGCTCAGTGGGGCTCCCAGGACAGACTACATGCTTGAAACTTGTGTTCTGTATTTCGTACCCAATAGTATTCCACCTGTGTTCTCCTTGCTGCTGCGTGGAACAGCGCATGAATCAGACCTTTGGATTTTGCAAGCCAAGCATTTTAAATTTACTTAACAAAGTGTGGTCCGTTTATTGCCAGAGCACTAGAGAGAAGGGTGAGCTCTGCAAGCAAACTACAGTCATACCTCGGGTCGAATGTGCCTCGGGTTGAGCGCGTTCGAGTTGTGCTCCACGGCAACCCCGAAGTAATGGAGCATGTTACTTCCGGGTTTTGCTGCTTGCGCATGCACAGACGCTCAAAATGACATCCCGCGCAGACGCGCCGTCGCTTGTTACGTTCGCTTCAGGATGCAAACGGGGCTCCGGAACGGATCCTGTTCGCATCCCGAGGTACCACTGTAAATTATTCCCATAGCATGCTTCTGCTTAAATGTGACTGTTTTAAACCTTGCTGGGGGCTCGCTCCGGCTGGAGAATGTGTAAAGCCCGGCATTTTGAATCTTGGTGCCCAGCCAATTCTTTTATTTCTTACTCACACATGGGTCAGATCTGTTTTCCTGCCACACAAACCAGAAAGAGAAAAGAGTGGTTGTAAGCCTATGTGTCGTTTGTGTCCTGCACCATCAGATAACTAAGATCACATACTTTTAGAATCAACAATTCCTTTAAAAAAGAACACATGTGATCACTGTCTCTAACTCAGTGTGGCTGGGTTGGTTGAAATGCAAAAGCTCCTGTATTTTTTGTTCAGAAGAAACTCTTTAGATTTTATCTCCCTTGATAGCATGACCAGCTGTAGCTGCCAAAATGTCAACTTCCACACAGTGATTAAAGTTACAGGCTTGTCTTCCTTCGCATCTGGTCACCTTGGAGCCTGTCTCTTGTATTCGATAGCAGTAGTGTATCCCCTATGACATTCCTTTGAGGTTGCTATTGTATACTGTACTCATTTAAGATGTGTACATGTATACAGTGGGGCTTGCTTATGAGTAGACATTTTATAGGTGCCTGAGAAACCGGATCTTCTTTAGATTAGAACTTAGCTATTTGTAGCACCATTACTTTTGCATTCCAGAGCAAGAAATGCTTTTAAGGCCTGTTGGTTGAGGTAATTTACATCCTGGGGAAAGCTTGATTATGCTGGACAGTTGTAATTTTCCCTGGCATTACATGTGGGATTTACTAGATTTCTGTGTCTAATCCTGATTAAAAATTGTCTAATTTCAGATATTTAGATGTTTGTCACTAGTTACGATTGGCTGGACTAATGCCAGGACTGGATTCAGTGGACCTTACTTCTTGAACATCTATAGGAATTGGCAGCTAAAGGTGGTACCCTTCTGCTTTAACTCATCTTTAAGTGTAAACAGTACATGGGTGAAAGCAGGGGACCTTACTCAGCCTCACTTGCAGCCTTCCAGGGCCACATCAATGATAACAATTAGCCACCAAGGATATGTTTTCCCTCCACTGTTGGAGGCAGTATGCGCCTGAATATTAGTTGCTGGGAATTGCAGCTGAGGGGAGTGTGGTTGGGTGTTGAGCAGAGTGCAGAGGAGGGCTGGTGAGCGATGTGGCCTGGGCAGCTTTCAAGGGCTCAGTAGAGAGACCTGGAGGACTGTATTTGGCCCCCAGGCCTGAAGTTCCCCACCCCTGGGTTAAACACTGCAATCCTAGGTATGGTTATCAGGAAGTGCCCTCTTTACTTAGATATACATATTTAGAATCCAGCTGGAAGTGTTTTGTTGAACTGAATTATTTGTGTGAATGTGACTTTTTTATGGGCACAGACTGATCCTTCCTTACTGAGGTTAAAATGATCTGCTTTCTATTGCTGTATTGCCAAACACTTATTATTTTTCAGATTGGAAAAATGCTGCTCAGATCAAATGCTACATTAAACAGAAGAATCATCCTACTGAAAAGCAGGAGACTAACTCATGGTCGTCTTGCAGTGGACGTATTTTAAGGAAATATGCTGATGGATCAGCAAGAGAAGTTGTTGTCATATAATGGGGAACTCCTGATTTTCCAGCTGTCAAAACTGAAATCCACACAAGGCGGTGGTACAAAAGTGATGAAATTGCACGTCAGGAGAATGACATTTGACAGTTGTACTAAACAGTTTATTGAGACGTCTACTGGGTCATTCAGCGATTGTGAGGATGGTGTGGAAATGGTTCATTGCAGCTGCGGATCTGACTTCAGAACAGGAATCCTTCACCCTTGTGTTCTATTGAAAAAGAAAGTGAAGAAGAACACAAAATATACTTTACTCTTGCTTCATAACAGTAACAAATTTGAGCTGGTTCTGCATTTTAAATTGGATTATGAACTGAAAGAACCCATAAAGTTGCTTTCTGGCCCAACGGTTTTATGGAGCCATGCAAAAAGCCTGTTTCACATTTCTCCCCAAACTTGCACTGTTTTACGTGCCCCTGTTCAGCTTTGTTCCATCAAATGGGCGGGTGAGATTAAGGGTGAGGGTGCTGTTGTTCTGGGAACAAGGGCTGCTTGTTTGACAGACAGAGGCAATGGGCAAAGTGTTCCCAAATCAGATGCATTCATCTGGGGTACTGAGTGCTTTGCCTATGCAGTGGAGAAACAGCAAGCGCTAACAAGGGCCACTTTTGTTCCTCATGCTTATGGCGGCGTGGTATCGTGTGTGCACGTTTGTGAAGTCGATGCCGTGAGAAGCAAGTTCAGGACGTCAGTTGTCGTAGTCACATGCAAAAGCCAAGTCATCATTTTCCAAGATGGTCTACCAAAAGATGTCCACCAGCTTCCATATGAGAATCCTTGTTCTGTACAGGTAGCAGCAGTGGAAGGAAACAGCCAGTTGGTGGTTGTGACCTTTGCTTCAGGAGATGTGTGTGCACTATGGAAGCGTAATTTACAGGTATTGATCTGATGCTTTGTTCTTACACTTGCAAAGGTTCTGCCTTCTGATGTTATGCAATATGCTCAACACAAATGTCTGCAGAAACTGATGCACGTATTGAGTGAGCTTGTCTATATTCTGTTTTCCACAATAGGCAGGGCCCAAAGCTGCTTACAGCAAACATTCAAAACCTTGTGTTTCCAGTGCTCTTTATTACAAATAGAACATATCAGTAAATTCAAAATGACAACAAACAAACACACAATTTGGAATACACAGAATAAATTCAGTATTACAAAAATTATAATAATTGAGTCTTAAGAACATAAATACAAAGCAAAACAAGAGTTAACAAACAATACAGTTTCTAGTATTGGTTTTACTGCATTCCAGGGAGCCTGGTTACCCATAATTTCAGAGGTGATGGGTAGATGGCAAACAGCTGGTATACAGGCTAGATGACATAAAGCTGGCTCCCACATCTCTCCTCCAGAGGAGGATTTTCCTAGCAGTTGAGATGATTAGGGAAGCCTTTTGCCTACATGGAAGCTTTAAATGCATCCTGGATTTCTGATGTTGCAGAACCTCTTGTATGTAACAGGGGTAGTGAGATGTGCTGGGGCTGATGCCAACCTAGGTGTCATTCTACTTTCTTTGAAAGTCATTCCTCTTAACCCAGAGCTCATGGTAGTTACTCCGTGTTGAAGCTCTCTGTGGAGTCATGGAGGCAATTTTGAAATAATTTTATAACTTGTTCCAGGGCTGAATATATGTAGATGCTGCGGCTAAGTCCTCACTCAAATGAAGTCCTGAACAAAGGCACAAAACCAAATACTTGTGTGCTCAATGAACGTAGGTGCACCAGAAATAAATTTCAGAAGAATGAAAGAAGTTTTAAGTATGCATAACACAGCAGATGATAAAATTCCATGCTCCATCTAAGGATGGATTCACGCAATGTTTGTCGCTCTTGAAATTAATTGAAGAATAAAATTGCTTGAAATGTCCGTTATAACTGTAGTTGGTGCATTGTGGTCTTGCTGCTGCTACACCATACTAGCTTAAGCTGTCTAATATGAGAATATTTTCATTTCATGTGCATAATGTATATATTAACGAAATGAAAACATTTCCAATGTCACCTTACATTGCAGGTGGTTTCTTCCTGGAAAAATGTGAGGTCTATTCTGGTAGATGATTTTGTTGGCATTGGAACGGAACAAATCTTAGTTCTTCTAAAGACTGACTCCATCTCAGAAAGTTTAAATACATTTCAAATATCCAATTTTGGAAATGTTCACCATGTGGTAAGATTTACTGATTGGGGAAATTGTTGGGAAAGGTTTCGGTAAAAGGTATTAGGCAAAGAGTCATTTGCTTCACGGCTTGCTTTGATTCAAATTGAGGAGGTTTGGAAGAAGGTGTGCCTTGCAGAATCAAATGATTTTCATAACTCTGCAGTGACCTTGTTTTGACATAATGCTGAACTGTGCCTCTGAGAACCTTTGTCTTGCATATGCTCCTGTCTCTGGCATGGCTACAAGGAAGAATTCCTTTTTAGATTAACTGCATTCTGCAGAGTCATCCAAATTCAAATGAACCGGTTAATCTTAACTGTGGTCTGTTGGAAAAACTCAACTTAAAAGAATAGTTTCTGAAGTTAAGTTGTTTCAATTAAGCACACTGAAGATCAATGGCACATGAAACTGGTTAATCTGAAACAGGAACAGAAGCTTCTGATCTTGCGGAGGTGAGATGGGAAGTGCTTGAGCCTAATACTTAAAGCTTACCTAAGAACAAGCTGCAGTTATATCCAAACCAGGCTACTATGTACTATCAATCTCATCTGTCAATTGAAAACCAGTAGATGCGTAGAATATTTTTTTAATGGTTGGGGTGTAATTAAAGTACATATATTTTAATAAATCTATATTGCATCAAATCTACAATATTATAATTATATGTAACATTTATTACAAAAATAGAGAAATGTAGGCTTTGAAGTGGATACAATTGTCATTTTCACTTGGGTGGCACATGAATGGAAGGCTTTTACTTGGTCCTTGTGTGGCTCAGTTTTCCACATTCGTGCCTCACTTACTTTCAGGCATAGAGTTAAATATGTTTTGCCTGTCTTTAGAATAACATAAGCTATGAAGATGACTCACATTCTACACAAGAGCTACAAAAGAACCACTTCCTTACTATCAAAGGACTTGAAGCAAGATTGCAGGTTTGGATCCATTATCTGCCTCTTGATATGTCTTGACAACTTGGGGTTTGTTTTGTATTAACTTTCATGCAGCATAAACTCTGTTTTGGATCATTCCATTTCATTGATGTTTGCAAATGCAGAACCAGGTAGTCGTACTAAGTATTCCCTGCTATAATTACTGCTGAGTTGTGTTGAGGGAATCTTAACTTACTGGAGTGTTCGGTGTCTAAACTTCTCGCTGCATTCTGTGGGGCTTATTCTCAGGTATACATACACAGGGCTATAGCCTTGCTCTCTTCAGGTTTTGAAGTACTGATAGCCATCACTAGTTTGTTTGGAAGCTAGGAAAGTAAGGCTTATTGCCCATGATTCATTTTCCAACACAAATTAAAATAAGGGATAAGCACTAGGAATTATTGTCTGGCCTCCTTCTCCTGCCTTGTATACGTCCTTGAAAACCTAACGTTGAGATGATGATGCTTTTCTTATTGTAGGTGCCTTGCTGCTGACTTTATTTTACATCAAGTTTTGAGGTTGTCTACTGTGGATGACACATATAACCTTAGCTGCTACTTTGCTGTGAATTCCTATGAATCACTTATGAAGACCTTTGATGGGAACATGCCATTGGCCAGGAATGATAGGAATTCATTCATTCATTCATTCATTCCCATTCAGCCTCTACTGGCATAAGTTTTGCCAGTAAATTATGGGCAAAATCTGAAGGGCTACAGATTAGCAGTTTAGGTGTCCAAGGGATACATGCAAAGAGCAAAAGGGTATCTACATCAGCCTGGCTGAGGACTGGGAGTATAAAAGAAAGGCAGGTTGCTGAAAGAAACTCAATGTCCAAAGTTCAGGTAACTGCACAATTTCTGCAGTGAGTAGCTACAGATTTTTCTCTCTGTATTGTCGGTTTCATCAAATAATTATCACAGCAACCACAGAACTTCCCATTTCTATGTTAAGCTATGGTTTTTATTTTTTTTAACAATGAGAGAGGAATCTACAACTGTTAGCTCTTTTAATATCTTGCAAAAGAAAGGCATCTACTCTCGCAGTGTCATCATCATGAACTCTCTAACTCCTTTTGTATCCCATAGGCTGGTTTTGCTTCTGTTCGAGAGCTACAGCAGCATTTACGGCTCAAAGAAAAGGTTCTGGTGGAAAGTTGTGGAGCATTGATTGACCTAGTTCAAGACCAAAAACACAGTCTTCCAAGTGCGGAAAAGGTATGCTAGATGAAGATTTATTTTTTTTCTGCAACAGAGACATGTTTTTTAAAAAAAATATATATATAAACAGGTTTTGTTTCCATTCTTCTATAATAGGTAGGGACACAGGCTTCTAATACTTTGCATAAGAGTCACTCATTGGTAGCTGTAACCATGTAAGAAATATTTCTCTATGTTTGGGGTCAACTTTTTTCACTAAAGCCAAAAATAGCCAGTCTTTAAGGAAATACAGGTACAAAATTTTGTTGCTAAAGGACATGACTATCACAGAAAGGTTCCTGTGCCATACATATATTTTCAGCTCAAAGCATTGCCGTCACTGGTTCCTTTCCATAGTTTATGTGGAGTAATACAGAACTCTATCTGTTCACCAATGGGTGGAATTCTCTCTCAAATTAGAACAAAGGAACAATTCAAAATGGGTGCAGTTTTTGAAGTTATCAGGTAGGTAAATAGCTGCAGCTGTGGATTGGAAAAAACCCTATAGAGGGTTATGGAAACTCTTTAGCATATTTTGTTGTAAAAGTGGAATGTACCATACTGATTAATCTTTTAGCTGAAATATATGAAGAATAGTAGTATTTTCCTGGTTCCGGAATTGTTTGAACTGTGACACAGGCTTGTTTTGGGCATACGTGTAGATGTGTGTGTCTTTTCTTGAAAGGCAGGTCTTGTTTCCCTCTGGGATGAACCATTGGATAATGGCACATCAACTCCATCTATAGACAAAGAGCAGCTTGTGCAGGAGGTTTGGTACCGTGTGGTGGAGGACAGCTTAGTAGTTGGAGTGAAACTAATGGACACATATGACTTGTAAGTTGTATAAATCCTATACATTAACTATGGATAAATGCTGCTATTGGTAGAGATTATATAGCCTACAACTGCAAAATTTAAAAATACAGTGGTACCTTGGGTTACATACGCTTCAGGTTACAGACTCCGCTAACCCAGAAATAGTGCTTCAGGTTAAGAACTTTGCTTCAGGATGAGAACAGAAATCGGGTTCCGGCGGCGCGGCAGCAGCGGGAGGCCCCATTAGCTAAAGTGGTACTCCAGGTTAAGAACAGTTTCAGGTTAAGTACAGACCTCCGGAACGAATTAAGTACTTAACCCGAGGTACCACAGTAGAAAATAGAAAAGTTAAGAATGGCTCCAAAAGAAAATGCAAAAAAAATCCTGAGTTGGATGAATGTACATTAGATTTATATGGTATAAATGCAAGGTACATTTTAGTGTATGTTTTTGCTACTATGAAGACACTGTAAATCTCAAGTATATCAAGAGAAGATCACAGTACACTGCCATTCCTGCATTTGTTTTTTGTTTGTTAAGTCTGCATTTTTCTTTTTTTGAACAGGCTGCTCAGTGACGTCCGTTTATCTTTGGTAATGGTTCGGAAATGCCCTTCGTCTTTTCCAGCTAAGTGCCGCTGCAGCGTAGTTGCGTTGAAGAAAGCTGCGCTGGCAGAATCCGCCTCCCACTGGCAACTGGAGCCGCTGCTTAAAAGGATCAAGCTCGATTGCCATAATGGGAAGGAGTGCAATGGAGAACCTTCTCAGGTGAAGGTGGATAGGACAAAAACCTTCACTGCAGTTACCCAGCTGTCCCCTTTCTTAGCATTGCATGAAGTAGGCTGCGTGGTACTGTTACATGCTACGAAGAGAAGCTGCAGAGATGACGAAATTCTGCAGAAAAGCAAAAGAATGACTTTATTATGTGGGAAGATTTTATTAAGTCTGGCTGAGATTTCTGCTGGAAAAGGTTCGATAAATCTAAAAGATTATAAATACACAGGTATTGGTAGCTACTTGCTGTACTTTTTGGACTGTATATTTAAAAGCTAGAACTACAGGTTGTTGTTGTTTTTTAAGCTTACCTGCTGTAGTATAGGCAATGTTGACCTTAGTTAGAAGACTTGAACAGGAATTGAACCCAGAACAGGTTTACTTGGTTTCTGACTTAGGTATTTTGCCAGTTCTGTCCCAAAGAGCTGAATAGGTGGCAATAGTTTTCTTTAGAGCCAAAACATTACTTTAAAAAGCAATGGAACACTTAACATTTCTCCCCGTCTCTGAAACAATGTCTATTCTCTCTCTCATTCCACCCCCCTCTGATCTGGATGAAAGCTTCAAATTTAATTTGTGTCACTAGGAAGATGACTTAATAATTCTGAAGCAGCCACCTGAGCGACGAAGAGGTTGTTCTTGGTTCATTTTAGGGATGATATGCAGGATGTGGGAGGGCTGTTGTCACCAAACAAGCAGTGTTACGCTGAGTTTAAATTACTCATTGACTGGCACCAAGAGTTTACAATAGGGCAGCAAAAATTAACCACAAATGCCTTCCTATCATAAAATAAGCTAGTCTAAAGGAATGCAATATCTAGATCTCAGATTTGATCTAGGATTTTGCTTAATTGAAGGATTTAAAATGAAGGGGAAACAGTTGAAGGGATTCTTTGAATGCCCTGCACACCATTTTAATTTCACGAAGGCTTTTCTGCCCCTGCTGCAGGCTCCGTAAAAGATCTTGTTGCACTTTGTGCAGTGTCACACAAGGTGTCACTTCAAATCATTTCGTCTGACTATACATTGATTCACATAAAAACATGGCTGCAGGAACAAATGGAGTGTGCAGCAATAAAAGAATATCCCGATACTTTCATCTCTTGTAAATCCGGAAATCTGAATGGCACTGTCTTCAAGTGGAATCTCAAAACACCATTCGAAGGAACTTTAACAGTATTTTACAGGTAATGGCAATTGAAAAGCTGGAGATACATTTCTCACCTCATTTTGCCTTGTGAGCATGACAGCTATAGCCATTGCTGTGCTAGCAATCTAAGACCATTTTGAATAGCTGTGCTATGCTAGCTAGATGAGTAGGTCATTGGATTCTCTTGTAAACATTTTAAGTGATCTGCATAGGTGAGCATAGAAGACCCCAGAACTATAATTACAGCGGCTTCATTCAATGAAGATGATATAAACTTGAAACAAGACACCTTGTGGAATTTTCAGAACTAACATTGCTATCTACCTTATGGAAACATACGATGTTCCACTTTGAATTTGGTATTCATGCAAGCCAGGTGCAAGCAGGTGGGCACAGCCATAGAAAATACACGTAACTTCCTTAGAATTTTGCTCAGTCATTTTAGAGGATATTTTTTACGGGACAGGTTTTCACTGAGAGGATATTTTTTACGGGACAGGTTTTCATGCTCAGTGAATATTCTTCCAAGTATTCTACCTTAGAAAGAGCTTTTAAACACTATAAAATATTGAGTTGTGAAACAGATTTCTACTACGGCTTAATTCACTTATGTAAACATGTTTATATCCTAATTCCCATAGGGTTTCATTGCCTTGGTCATGGAACTCAGCTCACTGAATAGCTTCAAAGAACCTCATTTTCCCTTTCAAAGATTACTAATACCAAACATACTCATCTCAGTTACAATGCATATTTTGAGCACAATATTTAAACAGATTGTTTAAGTAAAAGCCAGGCATGGGGAACCCACAGTCCCCATAGGCTATTGGGCTTCAACTCTCATCTCCAGCCAGCATGGTCAACAATCAGGAAGATAAGAGTTGTGGTTTAGAGGACTGCAAGTTCCTCCTCCCTGCTCTAAACCTTAATTGTAACTTCTCAGGGAACATTACTGTCAGTATAACTGAGCCCTGCTTGCTCCTGCCTTTCCCCATACTTCGCGTTTGTTCCAAAGGGAAATTCTTTTTTTCACCTTTAAGTACGGTGCTTCATGTTCTGAATAGCTTATGGTTTACATTTAAACTTCTGCTCGTGAATTTTTATGAACAATGATAACTGACCTTTTTTTTTACAAATCTGCTTTACAGACATGAAACGATTTTGTTCCAGTGCCTTCATAACCTTACCGGATCGTTGCCACCAGCCTGTAAGATAAAACCACTCAGGGTAGGAAGCAAGAAGGTACTTGCTGAACAGCTTGCACTAACTTTAGAAAAGGAAATGGTCACTCTCCGGCAAGCTTCCTCCACAGCTCTAAGCCAACCTGAAAACCGCTTGTCTCTGATTTATGAGGAGAGCCAAGAAGCAAGTAGCGTCTCTGTGGTGCAACAGTTCAGAGAGCAGTTTCAAAGGGAGCAGAAGCAATGCATGCTGGGTATGAACCGAACAGTGGGTGGGGCCTTGTACAGGAGACTCATTTTGAATGTATTTGAATCGCAGCTGAATTCTGACACAATTGCATGGCAGTGCTCATTGCTCGGCAAACTTCTTTGACTTATTTCTTAGCCAAAGCTATAATGTGACGCGCTTCATATTCCTATTTATGATTAAAATGAAGAATCCATTAGTGCTCTTATATTTGTTCAGCAAGTGATCAATTGCAAGGGAATTATTTTGCAACGTTTCAAAGAGCTATGGTGAAATGCCTGCCTGAACAAAAAGTATGGTGGTCAATAAGCTGCCTTCTGTCAGTATTCTGTATTGAGACTCTCCATGCTTGTGCTTCTCTACTTAGAGCAACAGGTTGGGAAAGAGAGACAGAGGCCTTGATTTGCTGTCACCTGCCTTCTTCTGTTTCGCCCACACTGCTCTTTTGTGTGCCCAACAGATTTTTCAAAGTCTGTGTTTCACTATAGCTTCGGAAAAGATCCTGCATCATAAACACTGCACCCTGATACAATGGGAGAGTAAGGGTAGCCATTGTTTTTTCACTGAGTGAATAGGTTGCCCAGCAGCTTGCTATCCTAATTAGGTCACAGAAGTACTGTGGCCAGAATATTCACTGAAAATGAGTTGGCAAGAGGTATTTCTACAATTTTTCAAAACCGCATATCAATACATACATGGGTACACTTCTGCTGTTCCATGAACAAAGATACCCAGAATATATTTCCATTAGGTATCTTTTAAACTTCTATGCATACTTGTGCAAGGAATGTTGCAGATGTTAGCCAACCTGTTGGCACATCCCACCTCTGTTTCATGATTCTTTATGTTTCCAAAAGTCTTTCTCCAATGATACTTCTCCTTTCCAATAGCTCCATTGCACTTATTTCTCTTCAGACACTTTTAAAATCTTTTTATTGTGGTGGAATAGAAGCTTTCCACTCATCTTTACATTTGATTCTGTTGACTACAGTTGGAGAATGTAATGCACAATATACATTGCATTTGTGTTTTACAGACTGATACAGGAGTTGCTGAGCAACCGAAAGCTAGCAACATAGGCAAACCAGATTCTTGGCTTTCTAACAAATGTTAAATCTCAGCATGTCTAGAGACAGGCTGGTTTTTTATATTTGCCTTACTTGTTTACATGCATGTTGTAACCTGTTTTTTAAGCTACAGTAACAGGAAACTTGATCACGCCACCTATTAAATATCATCAAACTTCCCAATAAACATTGTTTATTCCATATTGGGATTACAGAATTGTTCTTCATTTCATATATTGGTGAAATGAAACAGTTTCCCTAGAGCTGTGCATTCGCTAAACGGTGTTTTTAATGGGTTTCCAAAGCTCTGCTCAAACCCCTACATTATGATGGCTATTTAGTGTTATTCTTCTCAATAGGTCCCTTAGATGTTATGTTCTGCAAATCGGGCCTGCTGCAAAATATTTCGGATTGGGAATCTTCCTGTTCAGGGTTCTTGCCAGCCAGCCAGCCACACTCTCTCTTCATCCCATGCTCTCTGCTCCTCCTCTTCACAATTTTCTGCTTTTCTCTGCAACAGTCCCCTTCTATTCCAGGAAGCATGTTCAGTCTTTCTCAAGCTCTTCTGTGGGTTTTTAGCTTTCATGGTATTTTTTACTGTGCATCTGCAAACCTTGAGGTTTTCCCCACGGCTGTTGATACCTCTCATGTGGTTCTGGCTACGTAAGGGTCTATCATTTATAGAAGAAGCCTGTTTCTTCAAATTTATATACTTATTTTAAAATTGTTTTCTTCATGTAGAAGAGATGGAAAGGGGGAAATACAAAATATTGTAGGCTATAGCTGCTTCTTTTGCTAGAAGCATAGTAAGCGACAACTTTCTTAGGGCTGGGTTTACATGTGTTGCAAAAAGATGTTAAGCTTTTGAAAACTACCCCGTCTAAGAAACTGCCTGCAAATATGAAGAAATATCTGGCGGCCATTTGAGTGACTCCTTGTTAGCTTTGACTGGCAATTTTCTGAAAACATTATCATGCACTTGTAGAGAGTTATCCATTAAATACTTTTGAAAGTAGCATTCTGGTCATTGGTTTGATATGTGGAACGAACTGAGTTGATAAAAGCTGTTCATTTTCGTACTTGTCACTGAATGAAAGAATTTAACCCCTTTTGTGTCGTGCATCAAAAGCACTGCTTGGGTTGAAAAGGATCCTCAAGAATTTCAAACCGTAGTTACTTTATGAGGCTTCTGGCCTTTTAACCTGGCAAGACTTCAAGCAAACATCTTCATAAACTCAAGAAACCTCTCAGGTTCGCCAGTCCTTCTCACGGGCTGCAGAGCCTGCTTCATTGCACCCATGAGTGCACATAAATGCTTCTGTGAGCTCTTGCTTCTGGGTAGAGGAAAAGTGCAGAAATAACTGCTTAACAGGTTAGTATCTCCCCATATTTCCCAATCGGCAACTTCTATTTCGGAATAATCCTGCAGTTCGATTAGGTTTTTATTGTGCTTCAGGGCGGGTTGGGCATTCCCTTGTCCCTCAGTTCCACAGATTAAAATGATTGCCAGGTCATTGTAATGCTTGGCTCAAGAGTAGGAGTCTCTGCAAAAACCAGCACTCCATGTGGCCAGTCATTGCATGTGGTACAGTGGTACCTCGGGTTACATACACTTCAGGTTACATACGCTTCAGGTTACAGACTCCGCTAACCCAGAAATAGAACCTCGGGTTAAGAACTTTGCTTCAGGATGAGAACAGAAATTGTGCAGCGGCACCATGGAAGCAGCGGGAGGCCCCATTAGCTAAAGTGGTGCTTCAGGTTAAGAACAGTTTCAGGTTAAGAACGGACCTCCAGAACACCTGCCTTAGCATCCTATCCTTCCCTAGAACATCACTAGCTGACTGATAGTTTGGTTGGTAAGGAGACTTAACCATCCAGTTCCTATTAATGCACTGAATTTTGCCACTTTGGTACTGATTTAGTAGTTAGTGGAATCTGACAAAAGGAGGAAGGTTATCAGAACTGCCTGGGAATTCAGTTTAAATGGGGGAGAAATATATAAGGAATGTCCTCAACTGTTTTGATTCCCAATTGACGAGCAGGCACAGTGGTTACAAGCGGTGTGTGTGTGTGTGTGCATCTCCCAGCAGAGCAGATGGCAAGGCATTAAAGGAGGCCAAAGTGAAAGCTCTATGATATTTGGAAATTTCTAGAGCATAAAGATAAGCAGCTGGAACGAAGGTTTTGCTACCGTTTCCAGTTGCCTGGCAGCATGCGATCCAGGCTTAGTTTTCTTACAGGGCTACATCCCAGATTTGTTTCGTTGTGTCCTTAGTTCTCAAGGCCACAAGTGTAACAGAGCAGGGGACGATGACCCAAAGTGTGATAGTTCCACCTTTACATCTCTCTTCCAACCAGAGGAGAAGTTATCTGATGAAATAAAAGAGGCTAAGACAGAGGGATTAAGATTTAACTTGATCCAATAGCAGTTTCAAGTTTGCATGCCAAAATGGAACTGGATTATGTAGTAGTACATTCCTGCTGTCTATACTCTTCAGGGATTGATATGTGTTTTGTAACTTGTGGTTTGAGTGGAGTCATCCCAGATCCTACTCTTTGAATTAAGGCATTCGGTGTGCAACCTTGGGTTACAGACGCTTCAGGTTACAGACTCCGCTAACCCAGAAATAGTTCCTCGGGTTAAGAACTTTGCTTCAGGATGAGAACAGAAATCGTGCGGTGGCAGCGGGAAGCCCCATTAGCTAAAGTGGTACCTCAGGTTAAGAACAGTTTCAGGTTAAGAATGGAGCTCCAGAATAAATTAAGTTCTTAACCCAAGGTACCACTGTACTGTGCAAAAAATCCTGCATTGTATATCTACTAAAAGTCCTTGTAAATGCACAGCTGTGAGCCATGTGTAAGTTGGGCTCTCACCTTCAGTCACATATTGAACGTGTGAGCCTCCTTTCGAGAAAAAGAACCTAGGAAGGGCAATGGTAGTTCTTTGGGCATTCTCTTTTTTTAAAAAAAAACATTTTTTATTGCTTTTTTAAAAGTGCAGAAATACAGAAAAAAGAATAAAGAGTGGTTATAAGAAAGAGAGATATAAATAACAAATTTCCATATTCTTTTTCCATCTAACCTATAGGACTTCCCCACATCCTCCGAACCCTGCGTTCTCTGTCTTATAAAGCATCAGCAATTTGTTAACTTATTTCAAAACTTATTGTAACTTCCATTTTATCATGTTCCCTATTTTCAATTTTACTGTCGCTCAATTCTTATATGTTTTATATTAAACACAATAAAGTTATTTCATTATTTTACCTCTGAGTTCTTGTGTCTTAATTTTCATTCCAATAACTTACATTTGCTGAAGCTAGAATTTCCTGAAAGGTGCATTTTTTTTTTTTAACATTCATACAACTTATAGTGTTTTTTCAAATAGTCCTTAAACTTTTCCCAATCCTCCTCAGTTGTTTCTTCTCCCGCGTCTCGGATTCTGCCAGTCATTTCAGCCAGTTCCATATAGTCCATCAACTGCGATTGCCATTCCTCCAGCGTGGGTAAATCTTGTGTCTTCCAATATTTTGCAATCAGGATCCTTGCTGCTGTGGTAGCATACATAAAAAAGGTTCTGTCCTTCTTAAGCACTCTCTGGTCCACCATGCCCAGAAGGAAGGCCTCTGGTTTTTTAGGTAAGGTAAATCTCAATACCTTTTTTAGTTCATTATGGATCATTTCCCAGAAGGCCTTCACTTTCGGGCAGGTCCACCAGAGATGAAAGAATGTCCCTTCCGCCTCTCCACATTTCCAGCATTTATTATCAGACAGGTGATATATCTTAGCAAGCTTGACTGGGGTCATGTACCACCGGTATATCATTTTCATAATGTTTTCCTTCAAGGCACTACATGCCGTGAATTTCAAACCGGTGTTCCATAACCTTTCCCAGTCTGCAAACATAATGTTATGCCCCACATCCTGAGCCCATTTTATCATAGCGGATTTGACTGTCTCATCCTGTGTATTCCACTTAAGCAGCAAGTTATACATTCTCGAAAGTAGTTTACTTTTTGGCTCTAACAATTCAGTCTCTAGTTTCGATTTTTCCACCTGGAATCCAACTTTTTTATCTATTTTAAATACCTCTTGAATTTGCGCATAGTGCAACCAATCTCGTACCTTAGTTTTCAATTTCTCCAAACTTAGCAACCTCCAATTGTCTCCAGTTTTTTCAATTATTTCCCAATATTTAGGCCAGTGGGCCTCCATGTTGGGTCTCTTACGTGCCTTGGCCTCCACCGGTGAGAGCCACCTCGGAGTTTTACTCTCCAATAAGTCTTTGTATTTTATCCAGACCCTCCAAATTGCTCTTCTGACAATATGGTTTTTAAACAATTTGTGCACTTTGGCCTTGTCATACCACAGATATGCATGCCACCCAAACGCATTGTCAAACCCTTCCAGATCCAGGACATCAGTGTTCTCCAATAAAATCCAATCTTTCAACCAGCAGAAGGCTGCAGATTCATAATATAACCTCAAGTCTGGCAGGGCAAATCCCCCTCTTTCTTTCGCATCAGTTAATATTTTAAACTTTATTCGGGGCTTTTTGCCCTGCCAAACAAACTTAGAAATATCCTTCTGCCACTTTCCAAAACATTCCACCTTGTCCACGATCTGTAGGGCCTGAAACAAAAATAACATTTTCGGCAATACATTCATCTTTACAGCAGCTATTCGGCCTAACAAGGAAAGTTTCAATCTTGACCATATATCCAAGTCTCTTTTGATTTCTGACCAGCATTTCTCATAGTTATCTTTAAACAAATTCAAATTTTTGGAGGTCAAGTACACCCCTAGGTATTTTACTTTTTTAACCACATTCAGCTCCGTTTCTTTGGAGAACTCATCTGTTTCTGTAGCTGTCAAATTTTTTGCTAATACCTTGGTTTTTTGCTTATTTAACTTAAACCCCGCCACCCGACCAAAATCAGAAATTAATTCTAACACTCTTTTAGTGCTGGAGACTGGTTCCTGAAGTGTTAATACCAAGTCATCTGCAAATGCTTTCAATTTATATTGTTTCACTCCGACCTCAATTCCCTGGACCAACCGGTCCTTTCTAATCATATTTAGCAACACCTCCAGGACTGAAATAAACAATAGGGGGGATAGAGGGCACCCCTGGCGTGTCCCTTTTTCAATTTTAAACTCCTCTGTCACCACATTGTTTACTATCAATTTAGCTTTTTGTTCTGTATAGATTGCTTCTATACCATTTTCGAACCCCCGCCCCACTCCCATCCCTTCCAAATTTTTCTTCATAAACATCCAAGAAATATTATCAAAGGCCTTCTCTGCATCAACAAAAATCAAAACCGCTCTGGTATTCAGATTTGTTTGTAGAAGTTCCAAAATGTCAATAATGTTTCTTGTGTTGTCAAACAAATGCCTACCAGGGAGAAAGCCAGCCTGGTCCTTGTGAATCACTTCATTTAGTACTTTTTTAAGTCTATTTGCCAAAATGTCTGCAAAAATTTTATAATCCACATTTAGGAGTGAGATGGGGCGGTAGTTCTTAAGTTGGGTCTTTTCAGTCTCTGATTTAGGTACCAATGTGATGAAAGCTTCTTTCCACGTTTCCGGTGCCCTCCCTCCCTCCATTATCTGGTTGCAAACCTCCATCAAAGGTTGTATCAAATAGTCCTTTAAAACTTTATAATATTTGGAGGTTAGGCCGTCCGGGCCTGGGGACTTGCCAAGTTGAAGATTTTGAATGGCACTTTCAATTTCTTGCTGTGCAATATTACAGTTCAGGTTTGTTCTCATTTCCAGGGGTATTTTTTGTAATCCATTAATTTTTAGAAATTGATCCACCTCTGAGGCTTTTTGCGGCCCTTGTGTATAAAGTTCTTTGAAGTACCTCTGGAAGCACTTTCTGATTTCCTCGGGTTTCTGAACCATTCTCCCTTCGATCTCTAGATTTGTAACCGTATTAAGCTTTTGTCTCTTTTTCAACTGCCAAGCTAGCAGTTTCCCACACTTGTTCGCCGATTCGAAGGATCTTTGTTTCATTTGTTTAATTTTCCATTCCACCTCTTGATTTATCAGTTTTGAATATTGCGCCTGGAAGAATTTCACTTCTCTTAACACGTCCTTCGACTTAGGCCTAGATCTTAATTTTTTCTCTCCTTCTCTTATTCTCTCCAATATCTTCTCCTTCTTTTCATTCCAGAGCCTTTTCTTAATCGTGTTTTGTTGTATTAGAAACCCTCTCATGACTGCCTTACTTGCGTCCCAGATTGTTCTTTTTTCCACAGTAGTATTCAAATTTATCTCAAAATAGTCCTTTAGAGTTTTTTGGGCCTTCTTAACAATCTCCTGATCTCTTAGTATAGTGTCATTCATTTTCCATCTAAAGGATCCGGTTGTATTTAGTCTCAATTCCACTTTCAAAGCATTATGGTCGGAGCAGGTTTTTGGGCAGATTTCCACTTTTCTAGTCTTAGGTGCCAGTCCTCTAGTTGTCCAGATTTGGTCGATTCGTGTCTATGTCAGATGAGCTTCAGAAAAGAAAGTCCCTTCTTTCCCTAGAGGGTTCTTAACCCTCCAAATGTCTACTAAGTCCATATTGTCTGTCATTTCAAAAAAAGTCTTGGGTAGTCTGCCGTCTTTCGATATGTTGGCACTTTGTGACTTATCCATATTTACAGACACAACCCCATTCATATCACCCAGCATAATGATGTTACTATAGTCCAAATAATCCAGCATAGTCTCATGCAGCTTCCTGAAGAATTCCGACTTTCCCTCATTTGGAGCATATATTCCTAATATCAAAATTTTTTCTCCTTGCGTCTGTATTTCAATCGCCAAAATTCGGCCATATTCATCTTTGAATAGAAATTTCGGTGACAGGCTCTCCTTTGCGTAAATCACCACTCCTCTCTTCTTAACTTTGTCTGAAGAAATAAATTCTTGGCCTAGTCTTTTGTTAATTAACACTTTTCTATGGAGCCTTGTCACATGTGTTTCCTGTAGGCAGATAACGTCCAGTTGTTCCTTTTTCAAAATGTGAAAGACTTTCCTTCTTTTTTCCGGGGAGTTTCCGCCATTTATGTTCCAACTAAGAAGCTGCAGAGACATCCTGAATCAATTGACGGGTTCTACAATGGGGTATCTAAGCTTCCTCCCGATCCCGGGGGGGGGTAATGCTGGTCCTGGTCCTGGTGGTATAACTCTTGGAGATGGTCCCGGTGGTGGTGGAGGCCAAGAAGCTGCAGCTCCTTTTTGCAGGTCCTCCTCGTGGTCGTGTAGGAACTTCTGCTGGTCTTCAGGTGATTTAATCTTTATTTTCCTTCCTTTGTAAGTAAATGAAAGTCCTTGTGGAAACTCCCACCTGTAAGGAATTCCGTTGTGTCTCAACAATTTGGTCAAGTCTATATAGGTAGTCCTAAGTTCCAAGAGATATTTGGGTATATCTCTGTAAATTTCGGCCCTTTTACCTTCTACCTCCAAAGATTTCTTAAAATGTAGGCCTAGTATCTTATCCCTTTCTTCTCTTGATCTCAGAGCAACCAAACAGTCTCTGGGCTTGTCTTTCTTTACTGATTTTCCCAGTCTAAAGGCTGTCACAATTTTAAAGTCCTTTTCTTCCTCAATTCCCCAGAATTTGGAGAACAAAAGTGTCAAAAATCCCTCTAAATTATTTTGTTCCAATTCCGGGATAGCCCTTATCCTGAGATTACTATCTTTACTTTTCAATTCAACCAATGCCAGGTAGGCTTGTTGTTCCCCTACCTGCCTTCTCAAAGGTCTTACCTCTCCTTTAATTTCATCCACCTTTAAGTTCGCCTGTTCTGCTTTTTGGTTGGCTTCCACAGCTAATTTATAGTTTTCTGCCGTAGCTCCTTGCAATTTCTCAATTGCCTGAGTGTGCTGCGAAACCTGTTCAGTTAATTTGCCAATAGAGGATGTAGCTTGGTCAATCTTTGATGTTTGATTATCCACTTTTTGGTTTAAGACTGCCAATTGTTCCAAAATTTGTTTTAAAACTGTTTCAGATCCTCCAGTTGCCATGTCTTCTGCAGCAGGCTGCACTAGTTCCACCTCCTGTGCTGTCAGCACAGTTGGGACAGATGATCTGCGGTGATGAGTTAAAGTTGTTTGCAAAAGTTGCCCAGATTTTTTCTCTTTTTCTTTATCTTTAGCTTTAGCTGCTCTTGTTCTCCCTGTGCCGCTCATTCCACACCTGCCTCTGTTCAAGGTCAAATGGTCTTTTGTCCCATGGGAAAAACAAGTCCCAAATATAAATAAAAAGAACCACAAAAAGTTTCAATAAAGCTCAGTTCCCATGCAACTATATTTCCACAGTCCTATAGGGGGAGTATTTCAAAGCTTCAAAAAAGAAAGGAACTATTTTCCGCCATTGAAGTTCCTCAATTCCCCATATTGAGTTTTGTAATTCCCAAACACAAAAGGAAGGTTTCCAGAACTTCTAATCTCTTAAAATCCAGCCATAAAGTATCGATACAGGTCCATACGACAATGTTTAATGTTAGTATCTCAGTCTATGCAACAATTTCGATCTCTGCAACAATGTCGTCAGTTTGACAGCAGTTTGACAGTTCTTTTTCTATGCACTGGCAGCCCGGTGACGGGGTTATCTCTTTCAGCCCCGTTTAGCCCAGAAATTGGAGGATAGTTCTAAAGAATAAAAGTCTATTCAACCCACAGTTCTTTCCTTTTTATCTTCAAAATACAGAGTCTCTCAATGCACCCTTTCTTCCACTTTTACAATCCCTTTTTAAATACTTCAGCTCGTTTCCGAGCCCTTGCTTTGATCTAATTAGCAGAGTCGGGAGACGGACTTCCTGTTACTCGCCTCCCGCTTTCGGCCGAATTTCTTCAATTTAGTTGGAAAATTTAGGACCCTTACTCACGGGTATGTTGCTCCAATTCCGATAATTTCAAGAAGAAAGGTCAGCGCTCATCAGCAGCAGCAGCGCGGCTTTGCTTCCACGAAAAGAGCGATGAACTCACAGCGCCGCTCCCCCTTTCACGTTCCGGAGCCTCTTACGAGGCTCCTTCCCCGCTTCTGGGGGGGCTCCAGGCGCCCGCCGAGTCCCACGGCCGCAGGCTCGCTCTGCCTGCGGTTTTTCTTGATGGGTCTCCGCTTTGCCGCAGCGGACGACCCTTTTTCGCGGAGCCCCTCTTCACAGCGCGAAGAGGACCGCCATTGCTGTTTCGCGCCGCCTCCGGAAGCCTCTTTGGGCATTCTCAAAAACATGCAGACTGGGCTCTCTGCAGTCCTGTTGACTGGAAGACTACACCAATATATCTGAATGCCATCACCTCTCTTTCATGGTTGTTGATCAGTGAGTCTTTGAGAAAAGACCATTTTTAAAATCTTTTGGTAATTTGTAGTGAGCTGCTCCTCAGTACAGGAGTAAGAGAAATCCCAAAGAGCTCTTATGAGTTTTACTGTTGAACGTTTAGCAATGATTTTTATTGTAACTTACAGTACTATTATTGTTATGTTTCTGCATTTTAATGTATTGTGATTTTGCATTTTTTTCGTGTATTGCTTTTTAAATTTTTTATAATGAAAGTGGAATAGAAATGCTTTTAATACATAATAAGTAAATATGTGGTTTCTGTTTCAAGCTGGCTGGAGAATCTCTGAACAAGAGCACTTCTGTCTGGTGTTGATGATCAACTTATTCTCATCTAGATTTTCCATTCTCTTGTCTTTAAGCCAGAGGTGTGTTGTTGTTTTTTTAAAAAAGTTTGTCTTCCATTGACCAGTAGGAAAGCTTCAACTCTCAAGAGATTGTTTTCTTTCATCTTTGTTGCATGAGTAAGTACATTTGTTATGCCCTGGTTAGCATTGGGGGCTTACGCTGTTCTCTTTTCATTTATGTAAGCATCTGCTGAGGCATGATAGTTTAATTTCTAACCAGAAATGACCTGAGTGCACTGTAACAATTAAGTCAACTTTCAGTTCACCAATAGAAATTAAACTTTGAGTATGTGGATTTGAGAAAGATCCTTGGCTTGTGAAGGTGAAGCTAAGCTCTGTCTTGATTCTGCCACAAAATGGAAATGTATCAGGCAGAAGGAGGTTCTTAAGCCCTCCCTCTCCCCATCCATTAAAACCTCCCTACTTTTTATCTAATCCTAAATTCCACAGCCTCTCACAAATATGAGAGAGAATGGGAAAAGCAACTGGCAGGACCAAGCAACAGATTGAAAAGTATTAAGCACCCTCTTCCTGTTTCAAGTTTCTCAGCCGCAAACTCTGCTCTCTTTGACCTAATCTGCATACGAGAAGCAACAGTCGGATTTTAAACGCATCCTCATTAACTGTAGTTAGTCAAGGGTGCTAAGAATTGGCAGCAGACTCCTGTCTCCCTCACAGAGCTACAGTTGTCAGATTTCCCTGTGGAGAGGGATCGATTGTTAAACCACCCTGGTAGCTCTGTAAGGGAAATAGCGAGGTCTCCTAACAACTCTCAGCAGCTTATCAAACTATACTTCCAAACATTCTTTGGGGGAAGAAGTGGGTGATTAAAGTGGCATGATGCTGCTTTCAATGTATATATGGGCGCAGCCTTGATCTTCAAGCCTGTGTAACTTGAGGGTGAGGGATAGCATTGCCATGAGATCTGTTCACTCAGCTCTGATAGGTGCTATCATCAGTTTGGGAGGGCAGAGAAGGTGCTTATTACGTTTTAAACAGGGAGCTTCCTCCCTGTACCCTATGCCAGGGGTGCTTGACTTGTGACCCTCCAGAGAATGTTGCACTCCAATTGCCATCAGGCCTAGTCAGCATGGCCATAACGTTGGGCATAATTGGAACTGTAGTCCTGCAACATCTAGAGAACCAAAGGTTAGCCCCCCCCCCTATAAAAATTGCTGGTGTTGGAAGGAATGATTCAGAGTTTGACCATAGAAGTTACATGCACTCTTAAGGGTCTGTATGGACCAGGCCACCATGCTGACAATTTGTTTTTTTGAAACCTGCTTTTAAAGGCAGAGAGACAGCTAGTGTATCATCTAGTTTGGCCATCGGATGGAGGTGAATTCTGTGACAATCCAATTTTAAGAGTCACACACAGCCATCTGTTGCACTTGTCCTTCCTTGGACGAGGGCCTGTGTATTGTATATGCATGTGTGCACATGCAAACACAGCGAAGAGTTGGCTTCAAAATATAACAAACGGAGACAGCTTGATTAAGCCCAGAGTCTGACAGTAATGACAGATGAGCGATGTCTGCTCTAAATAAGGTCTTCTCTTTCCTGAAGCACTGGAAGAACAACAGACGAGAGTGGCATGCTCCAAATAATGAGGGGGTTGGGGAGGAGGGAAAGCATACTGCCTCCTTCTAAAAGCAAAATAGAACATCAAGCCACAAAATTACATCTGCATTATTGAACAGCATTACTGTGGCGAAGAAGGGAAATGGTGGAGAAAAGCTATTTAAGGAGGATAAAACAGGGTCATGAGGCATCTTTTACAAGCCGCTTCCCTATGGCACTGAGTCTGGCATACATACAGCTAGATATCGGTTGTAGCAATTAGTACATTGCAAGGCTCTTTAGCCTACTCCATGAGGGCTTTAGTGACCAAGAGAGGTAGAAAAGGAGATCTTCTAGAAAGTTCTGGGCCGATCATTCAGGGGGCTCAGGTCAGGGTTCCCCCGGGTCTCTTGAGATCTGGCTCTCAGAATTCCACCCCCCTCTAGTCCCGAGTCATATCTCAAGTACGGTATTTTCTGAGTCTGTCCATAAGATAATGCAGGCCTTTGGGCTGAAAGGATTCCCCATCCCTATGCTACAAACATCAGGTGTTGCCAGGCTACATGAGAGTGATGTAGGCGTGCAGGTGGGAGGCCTTAGAGAACTGCGCTGGGTCTGAAATTTTTACTATATTCAGGCAGGCAAAAAAAAAAAATGTTTTGCCTCTAAGAATATAATTTATTTATTTAAAAACCAACAGGCTGGACCCCCATAAAAGATCATATCTTATTTTGATGGCCGATACATCCAGATGTAGAGAGAATGACTGTCGCTTACTGACGACGATACACTGATTATCGTTACTGTAAGACACACAGTTTGTCAAACTCGCTTCCCCAGCCTTGGCAATGATGTTCACTGTATTGCATTCTGAGTGAACGCACAGCACTTCTGAAAACTGGGCCCCTTTAAGTGTATCTTCTGCATCTGTCAAGCATGGAATATTCCGTTTTCAGAACAGAGGCACATGGTGTTCTTTTTTGGCCAGACACCAAAAAAAAAAATGGTCAGAACAAAAGACCTGCCCTGAAGTCATACGCTGGCAGAGCTGCTGACTCATTCAATATTCCCAGACCTTTCAAAACACTGGCTATTGAAGCTTGAGTTTAGGGTTATAAGAGCACATAAGTAATTTAAAACATTCCACGAATCCCATACTTAGCCACAGAAATGGACAAAACATTCAGTCAAACTTAAACCTAAATCCCAACACCAATTTCTGAAGAAAAAGCAAGAAAGCTAGGATATAGTGTATTTATGCGGGGAATAGGGAGTTGGAGTCCAGGGAACGTTCTATTCCCCTCCTTGAAAGTGCCTCCTGAGTACAAACGATGAAATATTTACAATTGTTCCACTTGATTTTGTGGGTTTAGGATTAGAGAGCTTCTCAACTTCCTCAGCAGTTATACTGCCTCCTAGCTCTAAAGGAATTTGAGTCTTAAGACAAGTCTAAGCTAAGCAAGGGGTAGGGAACTGTTGAGGGAACTTTGGTGGTGGAGCCAGACTGCTCCTTGCTGAAATGGAATTGTCTCAGATATCGGGTTGCATCCAACGCATTGTAACAGATTTTTTTGGGAGGAGGGAAGATGAAGGGCAGGACCCCTTGTGTGAGCAGAAGCCTGTTCTGCTTGTGCAATAGGAGTTCTCATGAGCCCCATGACAGTGTTCTCTGAAGGAGAGAAGGAATGGGACAATAATGTAGAACTTGATCCTGGCTTGGGAGGTGTTGAACTGGATGCTGCTTTGGGACCAAACAAGTTTGTCAGGAGAAAGAGAGCCCTGCCTCAGTGACAGCAAACCCCACTCCCCAAAGCATGGAGGAGGCATTATCTGATCTCCTGTTCCATCCACCACTAGGGAGGCAGGCACTATCTAAGTCAGATCGTGAGCAACCAGTGTTGACATGAAGTTGTAGGTTGCACAAGCAGGCCCAGCCTACTCACAAAGGTGCCCATGTCCTTGCCTGCTCTGTTGGCTTGGGACAAGCTCCATGTGAATGAGTGTGTCCTAATCTTCAAAAGGATTGCTCAAGGGACATGCCGGGGGTTGGGACAACATCTGAGCTTGCAGCTAGCTATGAAACTTAGAACTCTCCTTTAGCTGTTGATTTGCTTGGGCCATGTAGTCATAGAAAGCTTTGGGTGGTCATTGTGCTGAGAGTCCATGTGCCGTGATTACATTGTGCTGAGAGAGCCAAGACGGCAGTGTTGGCTACAAGTCATTGGCTTTAGAGGAATCAATGAACCCTAAGATTTCAAGAGCATTTATATTGTTAAATCCCAGTAGCTGGGATTTCCGGTTTTAAAAAAAGGGGGGGTGTTACTTCTCTCTTCAGTACCTGCTGCATCTTTTCTAATTTTATCTGAGTTGGAGGGGCAGTTGCTAGTCATGTCATGTGGAATTTGATTGACGGTGGTGGTCGGTCGCAAGCAGGAGACTAAGGGCCAGTGACTCATCAAGAAGCAAGCACCTGTTCATAATCCTTGAGAGAGTGCAGAGAGACAGGGCCTTTTGGGGATGGCACCAGAGTTTTGAATACTTAACTTTCTCCACAGCACTCTTTAATGCACCAGATGAAGCCAATCATATTTGACTAAGCTTTTAATAGATGAAGATTTAACTCTGTATTTGCTATTTAATGCTGATACATGAAACTCCATAAAATGCAACCTAGAACAGATTAGGTAGATACATAAAAAAGGTGTTTAAACACTGTCCTTCCTAATGAAATTCTAATTCGAATGCAAAGGGCTCACCTTTTATCAAATTGGCATGTAAAGTTCTGCGCTACGTCAATGTGAATGGTAAGTAGAGCAGAACCAATCAGATCTTAAAATTTACCTGCTTTTATTCAGATCACATTGAATGCATTCGTTAGAAGTTGTGACTTATTCAGATGTTCTCTGAAGTATAATATAAAATGACAGAAAATAATTACTGGCATAAATGTAATGACTATGTACATCATAGAAGGAATGATTATAACCTAGGCATAGGCAAACTCTGCCCTCCGGATGTTTTGGGACTACAACTCCCATCATCCCTAGCTAACAGGACCAGTGGTCAGGGATGATGGGAGTTGTAGTCCCAAAACATCTGGAGGGCAGAGTTTGCCTATGCCTATGCCCGATTATAACCTGATGAGCTCATTTCACGCCCACCAGAAAAGGGTAAATCCATTTATGATCTGGAATAGGAAGGGCAGCCTGTGACCTGTGTTTACATGAGGATCTGGCTGTGCTAAGCCAAGCACGGAGTTACCAAAGCAACTGCAGCTCATTGCTCAGCGTCTTCTTTCTAAAGCATGGATAAGAACACAGCTACGATCACATATAGAGTCAAACATAGGGGAACTTGATAATTGCAAATTTAAAGGAATGCTTGGGAAACAGCTTCTGCATAATTTTAATCCATCACACTATTTCAGACATTAGCTTCGTAAGTGAAAACTGGCGGATATTCATCCAACCCTTATATTTATTCTGCTCTAATGACGTGTTCTCCCCACCAGGAATTGTTATTCATTTTAGTGATGAAATAAAGATACAAAAGCGACACACTAATCTGGAGAGTCTTGCACAACTACTGTACAAGGGGCGGGGAGGGGGGCTGGAAAAAGACTTAACATTAGGATCCATTTCAGCAGAGAATATCAAGGAATTTCTCTTCGGTGAGATGGCACTATTACAATCTTAACAGAATTGTTGTAGGGAGGTGGAAGAACATAATGCAGGGAGGTGCATACATAATGGGTGCTATATTGTGGCAGAGTGTGAAATACTATGCACACTTACTTGCGGGGAGGGGGGAGCAGGGAACTCCTTGTGAACTCAGGGCTCTTCATACGCATAGGATTAGACTGCAGGGCTAAAATCCTGGGCATGTTTATGGGAATGAGGCCTCCCGCAGCCGGTGCCCTTCCACTGTTCGGATTCCGTTCTTAGACCGAGGTAAAGTTCTCAAACTGGGACACTATTTCTGGTTTTGCGGAGTTCGTAAACCAAATCGTTCTTAAACCGGACTGTTCTTAAACCAAGGTACCACTGTATAGGGAAAGTGGAATCAGCACTGCCTGAAATATACCTTGGGGACTGCCCTGACTTCCCAAGCAACTCAATCCAACATCCTCACAGAGCTCCCAGGCAGTGTGAAACAGCTTGCAGTCCATGTGGCGCTGAAGTCTGAGCTATAAACATTGTATTAACATTTATGAGGATCCAGTGACCCATTGCTGTGAGGGTTGGCAGCCTTATCGGAATTGCCTCCGCTTTTGCAAATCCATGCTCATGACGGGCCCAGGAGCACTTTGGAACTGGCTGAGCATGAATGAGTATGTGCGGTTTCTTGAGGGGGAAGCCCCATTGCGTACTGCCTCCGTAAGACAATTTCATATTCATAGCTCCGGTAAGCAGTGCCTGCTGATGGGAATATCACACGAGCAAAGGCTAGAGAGAACCCTTTGTAATCAAGGTTGGGATCAAAAAGAGAACAATAGCCACTGTCCTCAGGTATCAGGCAGCAATTTATATGCATGCATCATCTCCCAGGAACAGTTGGCTGCTGATTCTCAGTTTTTGGACCTGCTCTGAGGCTACAATAAAATGTATCAAAATCTAGAAGGTACCCAGAAGGTACCATCTGCTCCAGGCCCAGAAATTCATCCAAGCTCACGTTAGCCAGAACCATCCCATTAACTGTCTGCCAAAAGTGGAGTACGCCAGAAACTCAGAGCGGTAGGAGCTAAGGTCCACAAGTGCTTTTCTTTTCACTCATTCCCACCTGGATAATTTCCCTCATTTTGGGGTTGTCTGTGTTGGAAGGCTTATGGTCCCCACCTGTTCTTTCAAGGTAGGTTCATTTTATGACTGAATGATTCAACAGGAGCAGCTGCTGTCTCTCTACGCTGCCTGTTTCAGTCATAAATGATTCCGATGGACATGGTAGAACAACAACACTTTGCTGCGTGCCCATTGGTGAGCTTAGGCTGGTGAGGATGTCATGCTTTAACACTATAGGAAAAAGAGACTGAATGAGATTTGGGCTTCCACACTTCCTTTCTCCCCTTCCTTCATATCCATAGATGGGAAATTGGAAGCTTTCACTTAAAATTAACCAGAGTACTCTTCTTGTGATTCCTGAAATCAAGAGACTGTGGGTTGCTGTAAGTGTGATTACTTAACAAAGCAGAATAACAAACCAGGTTTGATCCTTGTTTATATAAACTAACCATAGTTAGGAAAAACTACAGTTTGTTGAGTTTGGATATAACAGGGAAACTGGTCAGTTCTCAAGTAAACGCTTTCAATTTTTTCACATGCATGGTGGAAGAAGAGGGGGAAGTGCAGAGCAGGCTTGTGGGGTAGTTTTTGTAACAGGAAACCATGGTTTAGTATAGCATTACATTGAAGTTATCTATAGAGAGGAAGTGCTGAGGTGCCATTTGCTATACTTACAGTGAAAATGGCACTAATAATTTCTTATGAGAGAATAACACAATAATAATAATAATAATAATAATAATAATATCTTTATTATTATTATTATTATTGTGTTATTCTCTCATAAGAAATTATTAGTGCCATTTTCACTGTAAGTATAGCAAATGGCACCTCAGCACTTCCTCTCTATCATCTATCATCTACAATCATCTATTTGTTACTTTGACGCGTTGTTCACACCTGTGCATTAGAAAAGAAGAACATGGACATTGTTCGAAAATAACATTGAAACTGGAGTCGGAAGTAGCGATGGGTTCATCGCAAATAAACAAAAACCTTCATGTTCAATACATGAAATATCAGTTATTTTCCAAGACATAATTCTTTACAATCTGTACTATCTGATTTTTCTTTTGCTCAACACTCAGCATCGTCCAGGCCTAACACTATTTTCATTAATATATGTCCATGTTACCCTATTACATGCATTCTTGTGCACATTAGTTGGCTAGAGATCTGCACTTCAAAATTCAGAGACTTGCACATCTTGAAGGATGGCTGTGTTTTGACTGGCATTATTGTTTGAGGAACAGCAGTTTTTCTAGGTTCAACTTTAAATATGAACTTTGCCAAATTTCTCATCCATCCCTACCTGGTGTTCAGAAGGGACCAATGGGTCCGCAATTGCAAAGTGTCTCAGGGCTCCTAAAGGCAACTTTTTTTATTGAGCTTTCACCCTGGTTTACCTGATAAAGTTTAATCTAACAAATGAGTAAGATAATTTAGGAATGCATATGTGGAGGTGAGCAAATATTTTTTGAAAAAAAGTAAATGCTTTCATTCTATTGACGAATGCATTTTTGATACCCACAGCCAAGTTGCCCATCAATTATGCCAGAGATTTTGCATATGGGGGAGACATTTTGCACCACCACCAACCCAGGGACCCTAAACAAGGTTTAAAAGCTATGCTGAAAAAAATACATGAAGCCAGGGTAAATGCATTTTACTTTATCATTTTTATAATTACATGTCTGCTGTGCCCTTGAGAATAGCGCTGCCCATGTCTGTCTGCTTCCTTGTACATTTTCTTCTTTTCCCCTTGAGCATTGTTTGCTTTACAAATGTTCTTTATTCTGGCTGCTATCTGCTTCTCTGGCACAGCCAAGTCCGGCGCAAACAGCCTCGGCGTCTCTTTCTCTAGATTCAAAGAGCCAATTATGTTTTGAAATGTAGTCAGCTACTGCTTCCGAAACATTTCATTGTGACATTTGCCTTGACTGCTGATAAATACCCATGCTGTCTGTAAAAAACAACAACCAAACAAACCAAAAATAGTTTATGGGATGAGGATCAGATTGAATTGAATAACACATACCAATCTCAGAGGGCCCCCAGAAGCAACTTATTCTTGTATGTATACAGTATAACGTTTTCCTAATGTTCATCCTCTACATGGTTTTTTTAGACTACAACTCCCATCATCCCTAGCTATCAGGACCAGTGGACAAGGATGATGGGAATTGTAATCTGAAAAAAAGCTGGAGACCCAAGTTTGGGAGACATCATGTCAGAGGAATAGAATAAACGTAATGCTAATAATATCTTGAAAGCTGAATGTAGTTGGTAGCACAGAAATAAAACAAGATAAAGAGATAAGTTTAAAAGAACGTTTATGGTTCTGCAAATCAACACAGAGTGAAAAAACAGCAACAAGTAATCACAATAGAAAGGGTTTTGGGGAGGCAGTATTTGTGTGTAAACCTGAAAGGCTGCCACCTAGTTAGCAAATACATCTGATTTCTTTCTTTTTTGCAAGGCGGGGAGGGATATTTAGTAAATAGCCTTACATCTAAGCTGTTCTTTGTAATCCATTACAGTGTATTAGCCAATCTGAATGAGTGTAATCGTTCCCAAGGGAGCACTTCTTGGCTTTTTCCATAAAGAGATCAGAGGTAAATGAAGTGGATTGTTCCGAGATTTAATCCCAGGAGATGATTCAAACCTAAAAAGAAGATGCAACGTTTTCAGAGACATCAGCCAGGTAGGTCAGGAAGAAGAGAGTGAAGGGCAGTTATTAGTTAATGTTGTCAATGTTTCCCAGAAACCCCTGGTTTTTCTTGACATGTTAGAGTATTGATGCTGGATTAAAAAAATCTCCATTATTATTTTGCTCCTTTGCTTAAAGGGAGATGATGTAGCCATCGGTCTAGACTGCCACAATTTTGTATGTGGGGTTTAACCACATACTGGCAAAGTCAGGTTGAACAATTAAAGTGTGTTTGGAACTCTTGTGAAAGCAGATTTCATAAACCAGCTTTATAAAAAATGCAGGGGAAAGTGTGGGACAATGATTGTGTGACACGACACTGTACAACCTCACTGCAAACAAATCAGAAGGAATGCTTGATAACCAGTGGGTGCTGTATAACCTCCTGAAACACTTGGTCCTGGCGTTTGGGAGACAGCTGGAGACTATGGAATAGGGGTGTCCAGTCCTAACAGCTCTCTACACTTTTCTTGATTATTTGCAGAAAGCCGTGACTGGTTAAAGCAGAGGAACACTGCTTTAAACGTGTAGTGCAGATGAGGCCTATCTACTTAATTGGTTGAAGATATTCCCTGCCCTCATTTTGCATATACCATCATTCTAATCAGTAATAAGCATGATGATAATTTTATTATCTATACCCTGCCCATCTGACTAAGCTTGCCCAACCACTCTGGGCGGCTTCCAGCAGAATATAAAAACATAAAATGTCAAACGTCAAAAACTTTCTGATACAGGCCTGCCTTTAGATGTCTTCTGAAAGTTGTGTAGTTCTTATTCTCCTTGACATCTGATGGGAGGGCGTTCAACAAGGCCAAAAACCATCTAGAAAAATTGAACTAAAAGCCAAGATGGAAGGGCAGGGGTGAGGAAGAGCTAAACTTCCAGTTCACTGCTAATATAATGAGAACAAGCCACATGATGCAATTGTGTTGCCAGACACGAAATGAACTGTGACAAAATTGATTGAGGAGATATTACAGGGGCCGACTATAAATCTGAAATTCATCAAGGGATCTGAAAAAATGTCAAGACTGAAACTGTGGCAGGATTAATAATTTTGGCACTAAAATGAGGCAGCAAAATAAATATTAATGTTGCTTCCTGATGAAGCTGGTAATCAGGCAGGGATATGCCACAAAATATTTAGGAATCTCTTGGGTTCAACATACAAGCAGAGGGACAGTTTTTCCAGTCTGTTCCTTGTAGCAGGAAACAAATCATTTGACAAGAATGTTATGCTCTGTTCCATAGATGTAAATCCCATTAGTTTCGACATATGTTATGTGCACATAACTGAACGTGGGATCACAGCCTATGCTCCCGATTATTACGGAGGGAATCTAGCTCTACTGTTTGCAGCAGCAGCCTTGAACAATCGTGTGGGTTTATCTGCTCCTCATGGGGATGGTGTGTTAATTCTGCTTACATAAGGGTTAATTTGATTAGGAGAAGGATTTAGTGATGCAAGAGCCGTCTTTTCTTATTTTTCTCCCACGAGAAAGAGACTATGCGCAACTCCTGCTTGCGACGTTAAAAAGTGCAGCGATTTCACCCTCTGCATTCTTAACCACACAGTGGCAGCCTTCTCCATTCAGGATTCCTGTGCCTGGCACAGTACCTGTTTAGCAAGTCTCAGATTGTGGCACAACAGCTTTCAAAAAAATAAAAAGGTCGCTGATTCAAGCCCTTGCGCAACACTCTCCTTTTGATCCTAAGCTGCCTTGAGGCAGCATTTTGCCAGAGAGATTCAAAGATATACAGGCAATGTAAGTTTGCACAATTAAGGGAGATTAAAGTGCTCTGTCAACGCTGGCCTGGTGCAACAAACCCCTACCCCCTTCTAAAAATAAGAACTGGGCTCTTTTGATGCTGCTATGTGGGGAAATGAACTGAAAAGTGTGGGTTGAATATTATGAATATTATAACAGCGAATATTAATGGGAAGACGTACAACTACCAAACAAGCAAATCAGACATAGTCTAACCTCCGCATGAGCTTTGTGGAAGTAAATCAGGATGAAGGCTCAATAAAAAAAAGTTGTTTGCGAGGAGCCCATATACTGGACAGGGCATCCTCTCTTTTTTCTTTCCCTTGAGACGTCTTCATCTTTGGTAATCAGATTCTCTCACTCATATTACATTAGCCAAAAGTTTCTTCCATTTGATCAAATGCTAGGCAGTCCCAGTAATGCTTGCCATTGCCGTGTAAAGGTCATTGTGCTTAACAGTCTTTACTGGAATGGTATTTTTTAAAAAAAGACATCCATTATTCTAAAATGTTTTAGCTCAATTGGGAGGGGGGGGGTGAGAAAAAGGATATGGATTTCTTTCCTGACTGTTCTGTTTCATTTCCTGCTTGAGCTTTTGGTTTTTTTGCATTTTATTTGCTTTCGCTATCACTATTCAGTACCTTACTTGACCTTGCATATCAAAGACCGAGGTCGGATGGGGTAAAGGAGAAACATACTGCCCTCTCATGTGCTAGAATACTAATCTGGAGTTGGGATGAGGGGGGATTTAAAGGCAAACTTCTGAAACAATATCTGAACCAAAACGCAGCAATCATTCAAAATCCACACTTTTCTGAATTTTGCAATGCAAAATTCTCCAGCCAAGTAGTGTGTACATTTTTTTTTGCAGATATAAGTGTGGAAATAAATGAATATATTAGTGAAACTAACATACAAAATGCATTCTTTTAGGGACAATTCCTTTCAAAAATGTATATATTTTGGGTGTGGGCCCTGGCCTGGGCGGGGGCTGATGGACTCCAGGTGCAAAAGCTGAGGTTGCTGAAGAGGCCAGAGACAATTTTGGCTCTCTTTTAGTGCAGATGCAGGTCATCAAGCCTGAGCTTCCACATCTACCACCCGTAATGAACCACCATTGGCATAATTGACAGCAACAGCAACAAATATGTTCCGTGCTTAAGATAATACTAAAATGTGTTGATTAAGGGAAACCCACACTAAAATGCTGATAAATTTCCATAAGGAATATCTATCTATCTATCGACCTATCTATCTATATCTATATCTATCTATCTATCTATCTATCTATCTATCTATCATCTATCTATCTATCTATCTATCATCTATCTATCTATCTATCTATCTATCTATCTATCTATCTATCTATCATCTATCTATCTATCTATCATCTATCTATCTATCATCTATCTATCTATCTATCTATCATCTATCTATCTATATCTATATCTATATCTATATCTATATCTATATCTATATCTATATCTATCTATCTATCTATCTATCTATCTAATCTATCATCTATCATCTGTCTATCTATCTATCTATCTATCTATCTATCTATATCTATCTATCTATCTATATCTATCTAATCTATCTATCATCTATCTATCATCTATCTATCTATCTATCTATCTATCTATCTATATCTATATCTATCTATCTATATCTATCATCTATCTATCTCTATCTATCTATCTATCTATCTATCTATCTATCTATATCTATCTATCATCTATCTTTATCTATCTATCATCTATCAGAAATGAGGATAACTGATTTTAACATGGGTGAAAATGAGAAGCTGAGAGAACCAAAAATTGACAGATTTGTTCACCCTTATTTGGAGCATCACATAAAAAGAGGGAAAGGAGAGAGAAGAGTCTAATCAATAAGGTTCAAATAGATTCATGAGTGGGAATCCTGGGAAGTGTTGTTTGTTAAAGGTGCTGAGAGTTGTTAGGAGACCCTTGTTCCCCTCACAGAGTTACAATTCCCAGAATTCCCTGGGAAGAGGGATTGACTGTTAACGCACTTTGAGAATCGTAACTGATAACACAAAGACTTCCCCCAATAAATGTCAACATTCCACAAATCAAAATTATCAAAATATTATGCCTTATTGTCTTATCTTATATTTTCTATATAGTGTATAGGCATTTTGCCTCACAGCTTTGGGAGACTGTTATCACTTACCATGACTGAATGTTTTCCTGAAGTATTTTTTTGTCTTTAACCACAAGTTTCATCGGTCCACTTGTGCAGCTGTAGTCCTGTTTATCCCAAATATCCAGTGTTTGTCTCATTACTGAAATTCTGTCTTTATCATCTGTGCGCCACAACCAGGCCTGCCTTCCCTCTCCATCATTTGCCAGATGACACCTCTGTAAACCAGTGTTCCAAATCTCAGGGTCATTTCTCCTGCTCCTATAGTGTGCATAACTGCATCACTTGAAAAAAAACCCTTGTAGTTCCTCTGTGCTCATTCCCTCTCCACCTTTTTCCCCCCTAAAGAAAAGAACCTGGTAGACTCAAGACTGCCCAGAGCTGTCCCTACAGACACACGTTGTAATTATCACATGCAGACTGATTCCAGTGGCCTTCACATAATGGATTACCTGTTGCAAGACCATCGCTCTGTATTTGTCTCTTCCAGATGAAAGGCCTTTAACACAACACCATCCATTACTATTGATACATGCAGCGGCTTCTATACATTCCCCGCCCGACTTTATAAATGATGGGGGAGCGCTCCAACTCTGCTGAACTGCTGTCATCAAACATGCAGCCAAGCAGCCCTGTCAAAAGCATTGTCAGCATAAATGAGCGAGGCTACAGATGGATTGCTAAGCTCGGCTTGGTTGCATTAAGGGAAAGGTGTTGGAGGTGTGATCTGCCTCAAGGCTTGCCTTCACAAACTTGACCTGCTTTGGTGATGAAGGGTAGGGACAATCTCACTGAAATTGAATCATGTTGCAAAAGCTGTGGCAGGGAACTTGTGCGCAGGAGGAAAATTGGCTTAAAGAAACCAACTCGCCTTTCCGCAGCATTTTGATCTAAGTGAATGAAATCACATGCTACGAATCAAGTCCATGAATACCGTTTCCAAAGTTCAAAGGAGAAAGGACTTTTTCACATAACTTCCGTTGTCAATGTTTACATTGGAACATTTTATTTTTTGGAATGATGCGATAAACACATTTTAAGTCTGTCCAAAGCAAGAGGTCATCAGCATGCAATGCCTTGTGTCGTGACTAATCTTTAGATTCCCAAAAGGGTCTAGCAGAGGCACTACAGTTATAGAAGCAGGCTTGTGTTCTCAGGATAACTGAATACTGCTTTATTTTGTTGAAACCATATCTATTTTGTTTAGAAAAGGAAATAAATATTTATTTACTATGAATGCCAACAAGTCAGGCAGAATTTTTGGAGAGAGGAAATTGGATTATTCAGCTCTATCCTCTTCCTATCAGATTTAATAAATTAAGGAGATACCTATGAGACAGATCATGAAATCTCATTCCTCTTTGATTCTATCTCTGTATTCCTTAGAATACAGAGCATTAGCATAGATGCTTCAATATCTGCTTCAATTTGGTTGCTGTTTTCTGGTATTCTGGTAATAGGTTGAGTCTTCACTCCGGACGCTTTCTCTGAGAGACCTTGATAGCTGCTGATAGCAGGACATTCACTTTGCTGTTCACATTTGTTGGAGCACTAAAGTTTTCTGTGAGAGTACTCTGCTGCTGACTGAGTAGCCATTGGTTTGTGAGGTTGTTTTTCCCCCTCCTTCCTTCTTAAGGTCAATTCTGTCAGGTGCACTTGTGCTGTTTTGTTGCCTCCAAGGAGATGACTTCCCCTGAACATTTCCCTTATCAGCTAATAACAAGACTCTGGGCAAATGTAAAGCAGAGCTGGCATTTTCCAGAGTGAACAACTCCTGCCCTGTTGAATTTCTGCCTATTCTGAAGCCCTGAATAGCACAAGTTCTGCCAGAGAAAGGAAGGGGAAGGGCTGCAGCCCAGTGACAGAGCACTTTCTCCTGAAACAAAAGTTGTTTGAGAGAAAACAAAGGCTCAGCATCTGTTGTCAGACTCCATCTCCCATCAGCCCAAGCAAGCACAACAAATGGTCAGGAATGGTAAGTTTTATCATCCGGCAACATCGTTTGCTACTTTGGGGATCATAGGCATCTTGTCCTGAATTCTTCCAGTATGTTCTGCCTCCTGAGTCAACGTTTTTCACCTGTTTCCCATTAGTGGACCTTGGGATTATAGTAACAAAAGAAGAAGAAGATATAAATAAAGTAGATTGCACAAGCCTAGCATCTGCCAACACTTGAAGCAGAGGGCAGCTGTTGCTCATTGTCATTTCTGCCATTGCTATTCACTTCCACAATCCCTTCTGGGCCAAACAATAAACAACAGGGAGAAAAAGCAGCGGGACTCAGATGCTCTCAGTGGTGGGATCTTTTCTGTGAGGTGGCACCTTGGCAGGTGCTCAGCCATTTTGACCTCTGGTGCTAGTTTCAGGCATTCTCTACACCTTTTGGGGGAAAAGAACCACACGGCACTACATAATTCTTGTCCAATCTCCATGTTTCTCTTTGGAGACAGACATCACAAAAGAATGGGTAACATGGTTCTGTTAAAACGATTTGATAAATAGATGCATTAACTAAAAATTAACTATGAATTGACCAAGTGGGAGGGGGGGGGGAAAGAATGCTTAAGATGAATGAAGGAATTTCATTTGAAATGAAAGCATTGTTGTGATTTGGCTGATAATTCATTTCATTTCTTGTAACAGATGGCAATGGTAGCTTATAAGATAAGAGCACGGAAACAAGATGTTAATAAATATTGAACAAAAAATACAAGTAGTACTAAAGAGAATCATTGCTGATCCTTGCTTTGTAATAATGGATGATCTTTCAGGAAATAAAAGATTTTAAACAGCTATAATTCTAATTATTTCTTTTTTTATAATTCTAATTCTTTGTGAATCTTCTCTGGCAATTTCATCAGTATAAAACCCATATATATGCACTTACCTGGGATTCCCAGAGACTTGGATAGTTTCCAGACACACCCTCCTTATTAAGCATTTATTCTGACATGTTTGCAGAAAGTTTATGTGGAGGTAATAGGATGTCTGCTGCTTATTGAGCATTTGTTCTCATTTGTTTGCAGGGAAATTACATGATGTTCCGTCAAGCAAATGTTACAACACAACTTCCAGTGCATATTCCTGTCACCTTCCTTACAGCAAAGAGTTGGATTATTATTTTTAAATTGGTTTGTTGCAAGAGCAACAAATCCACTTTAATTCTGCAACCTTAATTTGTTGGTATGTGATTTAATCATCCCTCAAAATAGCAACAGCCTAGAAGTGGCCTTACTCCCTCTGTCCCAAGGTAGCTTTCAGATGATCACTAAATTGCAGGAGCAATTCAGTCACATACTTGGAAATGTAGATTTGTCTAATTTAAATGGATTAATAATAATAATAATAATAATAATAATAATAATAATAATAATAATAATAATAATTTATACCCTGCCCATCTGGCTGAGTTTCCCCAGTCACTCTGGGAGTCTTCCAATCAAGTGTTAAAAACAATACAGCATTAAATATTAAAAACTTCCCTAAACAGGGCTGCTTTAATAAACTTTGTCAGTATTGTGCAACAAATGTAATTCAAAAAGCAAACAAAAATACTTTTTTCAGCAAGGAAAGTGATGGTAAAATGCCCTAGAAAGTGTGGGATAGCAACTGATTTGCATGGAACCATATAACTTCTCTGCAAACAAATAAAGATGAATGCTCAGTAAACAGTGGACAGCATAGAGTGTCTTCATAAACTCTGTGCAAACAAGTCAGAATTACTTCTCAATAAAATAGGTCATCTGGAAGCAACCATAATAGTTCAGTTTGTGGGTTGGGTTTTTTCTTGCAACAAGAACTAGAAGCCATAAAAGGAAAATATGCCCCCCAATCAATAATACATTTTAATTTTTTTGCAGTAAACCCTTTTGCAGAAAATGGGAAATAGCAAAGCTTTTTTTAAAAAAATATAAAATAATAATAATAATAATAATAATAATAATAATAATAATAAAATAATTTTCTTTATACCCCGCCCTCCCCAGCCAAGACCGGCGTCAGGGCAGCTAACCACGATAATAAAAACAAGCTGATTGAAATGCAACTTAAAAAACAAGATTAAAAAAAAAATCTTCCAGGTTTCACTCCTGCCACCCATGTAAGCAAACATACCTCATTTTTTTGTTTGGTTTTCGTTTACTTTTTATTTCTACTTTAGAACACATAGCAAGGATTTGGACCACATAGCTCTGGCACCAAAAGGTTAACAGGTTATGAAAATCACAGTACAGTTTTTAAAATTCCTCAGATAAGTCAATGATATTTAAAATGATAGCCACTTTTTTCTTTCTTTCTTTTTTTATAGTAAAGATATAAATTAGAGGTCTGTAAACGAGTCGTGTTTACCTACAGAGCTATCAACTCGCAGCTACAATGAGAGCAGCAATAGAAAGTCAATGCTAAACTGAGCTAGGTCAGGAAACAAGTTCTTAATCAACAGTGCGATACAGGGAAATATGATAGGTCAAATTACAGTTTTGGCACCTTATGCTGAATGTCATCAATAATAAAAAATATAGTAATAACCAGGCAGAAATGAAATGAAATGAAATAAGTGCACTGTCTTGGAACCAAGATAAAACCAGCCATTTCTCATGTTGTTTCTACAAGTGGACACTATGAAATTAACCACACCCTACACAAGTTGGACCTCAAAAACTACAGTTCTAGGAAAGCAGGAATATTAAAATGCACACCCACAAGGATATTAAAGTATAAATCGTCCCCCTTGACACCCCCCACGCCCTGTTAGTAGAAATAATTTACAATCCACAAAGGGACTTCTGGGCAAATCATCAACTACAGACATTAATGGAATGTAGCTTAGACTTGTTTCATATAGAAAGGCAGCGTTACCCTGAAAAAAGTTTGGTCCTCTTTAAACTCATTGCAGTGCAGCCATTACAGACAGTCCCATGGTAGATGCTTTAAAGTATTTCTTAAATACAGCTTAGAGACACGGGGGGGGGGGGGGGTTGGAGAAAGGGAAAATGGCCCCATTTAGGTTTGCTTGATTTTGGCAAGAGTCTGGAAGGACCACGTAGCAAGAGGAGGAAATCAGGGCAAATCCTCGTTTGGTGATCCCACAGTATCTCATTTTGTGCAATTGTTACCGAAACTTTCCTTTCTGTTTTTCTTCCTCTTCTAACCCCGCCCTTTCTCTTTAGTACCACAGAAAACAAAACCCTCAGTCAATGACAGGAAAGACATTTCACTCTTTATTTACAAGAGAGTCACTTTGGCTAGAAGGTCCCAGCTCAGACAGAAACGTTTCTAATCTTTGTGTATATCCTCGTGGCGTATAATTTTGTACGTAATCCAGTAAAATATATTGAAGATGAGAAAGGCCAGCGGGAACGCCGCTCGGGATATGGTGTCGATCCTTTTGGCACGGTCCACAAACCTCTTTTTGATGGAATCGGAATCCTTTGGCGGTGGGGGCGGGGGTGGGTTGGGAGGCGTGGCTTTGATGGCAGTGCCATCTTTCACCTGGAGGCAGTGACCCATCCCATAGCCGCCGAAGTTAAACCGGCTGTCGCGAGCAGCATCTTCATCCTGGAGGGTGAGCAACGGAGGGGAAAGGCGGTTAATCGTCTATGCAAATCTCCTTTAAGTTTTTGCCCTTAGCTGTTGAGCAAGAGCTCTGTTCATAATGTTGCTTTCCAAATGGGCAGTGCCACAATATTTCTGACAAAAGAACACTTGGATATCCTCTAATTCTATCGATTTCCCAATGGAGTGGTGGACAGATGTCATGACCAGACCGTAGGACACGGCCTTGTCCCATTTAGTTCAGTACTGGCAGTGAACATACCCTTCAGCAAGTCCAGGCCAAAAACTGTGATGCGTGTCTTCTGAGCTGTGTTCCCAAGCAAGTCATGTGACCCGTGTGAAAGTACACATGTGTTTGGGGCCCTGTGCTCTCACATGTTTTTGAGTGCCATGCTTTCGTGTGAGAGTACAGGGCCCCCAAACAGGATGTCCCAATTTAATTAGGGCAGTTGAGCGGTATCCATGAAAAGCATTGGAAGACCTTGGGCCAGTCACTATCTGCCAGCCCAACCTACCTCACATGGTTGCTGTGAAAATGAGATAACTCCCCTTGTGTGACATGTTAAGCTTCTCGAGGATGGATTATGAATAGCAGTTTTAGTATTATGCAAAACAACACTGGCTTCCTCAAAACAATCCTAAGAACTGTTATTCTGTAAAGCATGCTAGGAAACTTGCTTTTAGAGGTTTCTATCTCTATCCCAACAACAGCCCCTTTGCAATGTCCTGTACTGACAAAATATGAAGCTGGTTTTCATTTCTGTTGCAGATCTGATCTGACATTTAGACATCCCAACACAACTCTTTCACACATGTAATTTGCCTGACTTAACGTTGCTTGGATAGCTTGGGTGGTATTCAACTAAGTTTTACTCAGTGTGGGCTTGTTGAAATTAATGAGCACAACTAAGTTAGAGCCTGTCGTTTCAGTGGGTCTACTCTGAATAATACCATCCCTTTAGTAGTTCCACATAAGTCTTCTGAATGCTTCTGTGTAAGTCTTCTATGAGTCTAAGTCAGGCTTCCTCAACCTCGGCCCTCCAGATGTTTTGAGACTGCAATTCCCATCATCCCTGACCACTGGTCCTGCTAGCTAGGGATCATGGGAGTTGTAGGCCAAAAACAACTGGAGGGCCGAGTTTGAGGAAGCCTGGTCTAAGTGCTCAGCACCCCAAAGAAAATAAAATTATAAATTGGATGGATTTTCCCCCCTTCCGAAAAGGTAGCTATTTGATTTAACTTCCTCACCAAGGGAAACATGCCCTGGTAAATTTGCAATGAACTGAGTTCCTTTTAAAACCTTTAATAGCACTTGCATAAGCATAGAGCGAAGCTGCGTTCCCAGGACGCTTTTCCTGTTCCTTAGTGCTGCACGCAGAAGCAATGCAAATCCAGGTCAGAAGGTTAATTAAAGGAGAACAGGTTCTCAGCAGCCACTGTTTTGTGTTTTAAATTTATTTGGAAACTCTCAAATATGCTAATGGCTTATTATAGGAGACGTTCATCTGGCTTGTCCAGATTTCCCCCAAAATAATGAGCTTCTGCTTTACACATGCCAGCCTGGAGTTCCTGATGAAGGAGGCAACAGCAATTTAGAGAGACTTCCTTATGTGTGAGTCGCTCCCTCACACACCCTCACACTGTCTTGGGGAAACTACCGACTAATTCCTGTTGCTTGCCCTTTGCTTAGCACTGAAAGGTCTGGAAAGTGACCTTAATCTGACAGTTAAGGATAAATAATTTGCCTTGTTTATTTTTTATACTGGTGGGAGCTTGGATGGTCATTGGTAAACAATGGTAGTCATGTATAATAATGCTATATGGTACATGGTACACAATAATGGTAGTCATGGTTCAATAATATCTGGGTTACAGTCCTGTCCAAACGTCTTACACAACACAGGCGGGTGGTGAAAGGCAAAGCGAATAAAGATTGGCTAAGATGTGCGGTTTTAAATGTTTCCCTTTATTAATTAGGACTCAAAATTCTCAGGCCCTCCCAAGACCCATGCTTCCCTATGTAGGGGCTATACTGACCCATAATAATCATATAAATCTAGGAACAACTCTTTTATTATAATTCGATCATTTGCTGCGATCTAGTCTGACTCTGTATCAGGAATTCTATCATTTTTGTCTGCGGGTGGATTCTGCTATGCATGTATACTCAAGGTTGCTCTATTATATTTTTTGGAAATAAACAATTATTATTTTTTTAAAGAGAAGAAACCTTCAAAACCCTTCCAGGGCCATAGGGTTGTTATGCTAATAGTTTTCTCCTACTGCCCCCCCCCATTCTATTTATTTATTTATGATTTTCTTGATTTACAAAAGTGTGTGCAATCTCTCTCTCTCACATTCCCCACCCCATGTAACATTTTTACAAATCAGTTTCATTTGTTGAGACATTAGGAAAAAAGGGGGAAAGAGGTGGAGTGGGGGGGGGGGGAGATGGATGTCCCCCTCTCCAATCTGAGAATGGAAGTTTTGGCAAGGATATTGAGAATTATGTTACAGGTTTATATCCATCTCAAAGAAATACAGTTGCCAGGAGAAGAAACCGCTGCTTCACTAGCTGTCGTACCCATTATACAGAGCGAGGTGCAAGACTGACATGCAGGGATGGTGACTTATGCTTTTTATCCATTTCTAATTTTTCCAATCTTCAGTTCTGCATGTTTCCACATACGTTTGTGAAATTTTAAAACAACCCTCATGAAAATTCATCGGCAACTTGGTGCAAATTTCTCCTGATACATATTTGAATGCAATTTTGCCCAATAATTTTCTGTAACATAATGAATTTTTTTTTTGCATGTTAGTTTCACTAATGTATACATTTTTAGGCATACTTGATCCTAGCACTCGCATTTTGTACATGTTACTTGGCTGGTGAACTGCATTGCAAAATTCAGGTAATTTGAAGGATGGCTGTTTTTGCTTCCTGGAATGTTTCAGAAAACATGAATTAGGTAGGTTTGCCTTTAAACAGAAACCAAATTGATTTTCTCCTCCATCCCTACTGACATGGGAGCATTCTAGACTATACCACCTCAGTAGAGGGGTTATTCTTTTTGAATCCTTGTTCACATTAAAAAAGAAAAAAGAAATCACTGTGGGTCTATGCTAAACCTTTCCAAATAAAAATACTGACCCCAATGTGGCAAAGTAGTTACATCATGGAGAGAAGTTTAGCATGTTTCCCCCCTCCCTCAACCAAAAGTATTCCAAAACATGACATCCACCCACACTCACCTGCAGTCTGAAGTAGTACAGCCCAGAATTCTACCACATCACTCTACCCACCACCTCATTCTGAATATGCAGATTGGCTCTTTAGCATAGATATGCCCTGAGGAGATGCTAAAAGAGGAGTGTGGGAGGAAAGTTCTGAGCTTTAAAAATTGCTTGTCAAGCAGTTGAGGGATCTGTTGGGAGGAGACTCAGAAGCCACATCGTTCATGGAGGGCTTGCTATGCAGCCTTTCGGATCATGACCTATGACTGTGCCAGCTCCCTTTCCTCTACCAATCCCTGCTTTCTTTTTTTTTAAAAAAAATTAAATTATATGCATGTAGGGGGTTAAGAGATGTTGAGAGATTCTTATTTCCCTCACAGGGAGTCAGAAATTTGTGAACAGGCAACTCAGATATTTTCTTTGAGCAGCTTGTGCACAAGCAATTGTATGTGCATTAAAAACATATTATTTTGCTGGGGTGCACAGATTTAAAGACAATATAATGGGAGTGGATGGGGAAACCCAGCCAGATGGGCGGGGTATTATGATTATAATTACGATGATTATTTAGAGCAAATATAAATTTTGTGGCTAGCCCACTGTCCTTCAAGAACACATACATGATAAGAAATAGGTCCTTGGGAAAAGGCCATTTCTTGCCTCCCTGCTGGCACTTGGCTAGGAAGTCCCTGAAAGCCTCCAAAATGGTATGTCTTGTCCTAATTATCCAAAATATGATGGGGAGGGGAAATAATGAATCCTTGTCCAGTAAGAACAGTGCAAACAAGTCCAGTGCCAACAATTCCTGCCCCCCCCCCCGCAATCCCATCTGCCCTAAATATTAAACTCTATGCCAGTTTTAAACGAGCAGCTGTGGTAACACATGTTCAAGAGATAAGTGAGACTTGCTTTAGCTTTGAGACTTATCTCCAGCAAACTCCTAACATGTGTTTTCCTCCCAATTACCAACGCATCTTGCAGGAAGAAGGCTCATCAATGCAATTGATCGCTGCTTCTGCCTCAAGTCTGCAGATCACCTCCCGCTAATTTAAATGAGGGTATTTCGAGCACTTGGAGGATAGTGCTGTGTGGGTGTCCTTCCTATTGCTAAATTGATATCTGCGTCTGGGAAATGCAGGCTTCAAGTAGGCAAAGATATACTGAAATAAATGTACGGAAAACAATTCAATGGTTATGTACAGACGGAGCACTGTTTCAGTTCAACTCATTTCAGTAGCTTTTATCGGTATTGATGCTTTTATCTTCACATGGCCCTTATAAAATTGGAATGCAATTGGCTCTCAGACTCATCACATACACAAGCAACACACATAACCTGTCTGTTTTCATTGAAAGATTTTGAAACTGTTCCAAAAGGTGTGAGTTAAAAGCCTGTGAGACACAGGACATGATGAAGTGGCTAAATTTAACATGAAATTGCTCATCAACCTGGCTCATCAATTTAAACATGAAGCTCTCCTTAGCAGCCAGATATCCATCTTAGAGCTGTCCAGGCATGCCTGTTCATTCATGCCAAAGACAGGTAGAGGGGCTTCCATATTTCTGCCTGCAAATAAACTGTGCAGCTATATCAGAGTGGATCAGCCAATGCCTGAGAGAGAGAGGAGAAGCAGAGGGGTCGGGGAAGTTTTTGGAGCAGATTATAAAAAAGTGAAGTGGTTTTTCTTTTAAGGGAGGAAAAATTTGCACATTTAAATGAGCAGCAGCCAAGGAAGAATTCATTTAGGCATTTACCACGGACCATGTACTGAGTCCCTGGTCCACTACCTTTACATTAGGAAGCAACCAGCTTAAAGTGGAGGCCACTAGATACGCACATTTGGTAATGCCTCCTTGTCAGTCGACAGTGATTGGACGAACATTGGCTCATCACAAGAGATTTCAAAGTTGTTTCCCATTAAAAACATAGACCTGGAAGTAATGCCAAGGTATGATGTCAATCACAAAAGAGCAGTCCACAGGACCAGTGGTATAGCATGGGGTGTGGGTGCGTGTGCCACAGGGGTGGTTGCCCTGGGTGCCCAGGGGTTGTTAGGGGGCACAAAATTTCAACACCTGGTGCTGCCTCAATTCAGCTGCATGCTTCTGTTGCTGGGCTCGATTGAAATTGGCTTCTCCATGCAAACTAGGAAAAGACGTCTCCAGACAATGGAATGACTCTTCTTTTCTCATCTCTGAGGTTGCAATGTCCTGGGTGACACAGTTAGGCAGTTGAATGAGCATGCATACTCTATCCATTTCCCTCCTTCCCACCCACCCTTCCATGTAGCCCCGGGCACTGGCAGCCCACACTACACCACTGCACAAGGCTGAAAGGTAAGCATACAAGTGAACCAGCTTGAATCAGCTGAGGTGTGTGTGTGTGTGTATGCAAGCTGCCTTGAATCACATCAGGCAAAAAGGATGGGTAATGTACAGTGGTACCTTGGGTTACAGATGCTTCAGGTTACAGACTCCGCTAACCCAGAAATAGTACCTCAGGTTCAGAACTTTGCTTCAGGATGAGAACAGAAATTGCGCAGCGGCAGCGGGAGGCCCCATTAGCTAAAGTGGTACCTCAGGTTAAGAACAGTTTCAGGTTAAGAATGGATCTCTAGAACGAATTCAGTTCTTAACCCGAAGTACCTAGAGTGTAGGATGACCACATCCATCACTGGCATGTGACCCCCCCCCCAGAGGGTTGACCAGCAGCCATTGGCTAAAAAAAGCTCAGCCAACTCTGACTAAACTTTGGAAGTGACTAAAGAGACAGCCTCATGTGGGCTCATCATCTGCGAACTCTGCCAGGATAACACATGAGAGAAACAGCAAATACCACACAGGAACAGAATACTGTATGAATGCCAACTGTCACAAAGGAGCAAAACAAAACAAAACAAAAAACCCCAAGAAAATGAAGCAAGCAAATGTTTTGTGTGTTGTGTGCATCAAGACTAAACAGCGAGAGCCACAAGAGAGCTGGTGGAGATCAAAGGACAAACACAAAAGACAAGCAGCACGGAGAAGAATTACCAACATCAGCCAACAATAAAATAAGAGCTTTGGGTAGCAGAGTAACACAAAGTGGCATTTCATCTAGCTGAAGAAAAACCACCACAACCCTTTTCTTTCTATCAGCTTGCACATCTTTTGTTTGCAACAAGTAACCCAGGCATCATTTTCTGGGTCAGTAAAGATGGCTTAACTCAAACGCCTAAAAGGTGCTCTCTTCTCCCTGGCCATAGGGTTACATTACTTATTGTCACCACACAGGTATAAGGAAGGTTGCAGCACAAACAACACAGTGTGTGTGTGTGGAATGGAGAGGGAGTCAGAAATTTCTGAACATGCTTCAGTGATTTGTTTCAGCTGATTTGTTTCTTTGATGTTTCCGAACATAATCTTCGGAATAATCTTGCCTAGAAAGAGGAGGGCGCGGGAAATATGTACTACATAAATAATTACTAATTACATGTGGCATCTTATCTGCTATTTTGTGTTTGTTGCTTGTTTTCTGTTTTTTTACCTGTTTCTGTACTGAAATTATGTAGTTTCTATTTTTAATAGGGTTGGCCACTTCGTTTGCTTTAAGAACCTATCTCACCTTATCATTCTAAAGTAATCTAACAAATAGACTTGTTGTTTTAATGTCTGGTGTTGGTATAGTGATCAGGTGCCAAAAGCTTTCTTAAGGCAGAGGATCAATTCAGATAGACTTTTCTGAGTTCACTATTTCACTGAGCCATTCTTTTCCTCTGAGGTCCTCAGGGTGACACATGTGGTCCATTCCCTCCCCTTTATCAGCACAACAATCCAGTGAGGCAGGTTATGAGACAGACAGTAGCAGGATCAATTTCACCCATTGGGTAGTTGTTAAGCAGTCAGCTTCTACAGAAAGGCCAGTTCCCAAGCTTCCCTTGGTCTGGGGGCACTGTCCTACAGTGGTTCCGCTCCTTCCTCCTGGGCCGTGTTCAGAAAGTGGTGGTGGGGGATGAGTGTTCAGACCCCTGGGCTCTCACTTGTGGGGTGCCTCAGGGTTCTGTCCTCTCCCCCATGCTTTTCAACATCTACATGCAGCCACTGGGAGAGATCATCAGGAGGTTTGGTCTGGGTGTTCATCAGTATGCAGATGATACCCAGCTCTGCCTCTCTTTTAAATCAGAACCAGTGAGGGCAGTGAAGGTCCTGTGTGAGTGTCTGGAGGCGGTTGGAGGATGGATGGCGGCTAACAGATTGAGGTTGAATCCTGACAAGACAGAAGTACTGTTTCTGGGGGACAGGAGGCGGGCAGGTGTGGAGGATTCCCTGGTCCTGAATGGCGTAACCGTGCCCCTGAAGGACCAGGTGCGCAGCCTGGGAGTCATTTTGGACTCACAGCTGTCCATGGAGGCACAGGTCAAATCTGTGTCCAGGGCAGCTGTTTACCAGCTCCATCTGGTACGTAGGCTGAGACCCTATCTGCCTGCGGACTGTCTCGCCAGAGTGGTGCATGCTCTGGTTATCTCCTGCTTGGACTACTGCAATGCACTCTACGTGGGGCTACCTTTGAAGGTGACTCGGAAACTACAACTAATCCAGAATGCGGCAGCTAGACTGGTGACTGGGAGCGGCCGCCGAGACCATATAACACCGGTCTTGAAAGACCTACATTGGCTCCCAGTATGTTTCCGAGCACAATTCAAAGTGTTGGTGCTGACCTTTAAAGCCCTAAACGGCCTCGGTCCAGTATACCTGAAGGAGCGTCTCCACCCCCACCATTCTGCCCGGACGCTTAGGTCCAGCGCCGAGGGCCTTCTGGCGGTTCCTTCATTGCGAGAAGCAAAGCTACAGGGAACCAGGCAGAGGGCCTTCTCGGTAGTGGCGCCCACCCTGTGGAATGCCCTTCCAGCAGATGTCAAAGCAATAAACAACTACCTGACATTCAGAAGACATCTTAAGGCAGCCCTGTTCAGGGAAGTTTTTAACGTGTGATTTTACTGTATTTTTGGTTTTTATGGAAGCCGCCCAGAGTGGCTGGGGAGGCCCAGCCAGATGGGCGGGGTATAAATAATAAATTATTATTATTATTATTATTATTGGTCACTGTAGAGAAGTGATGGCCAAACTTGGCCCTCCCGCTGTTTTGGGACTACAACTCCCATCATCCCCAGCTAACAGGACAAGTTGTCAGGGATGATGGGAATTGTGGTCCCAAAACAGCTGGAGGGCCAAGTTTGGCCATCACTGATATAGAGTGATCAAGAATGGACACAGAACGGGACTATACAAATGGAAGGGGAAGAACATTATAGATGATATCAGACAAAATGGCACCCATTGAATGTCCTGAAACAAAGTAAACAGGTTGTAATATGGGACTCAGTTGGGGTGTGTTTGTGTGTGAGAGTGGGAGATGAATGAAGATTGTAGCTTTTAGTTTTCCTTACTTCCATCCCTACCTGCAGTTATTCTTCAAGTGTATCTACAACGAGGTTATCTCACTCAATTTATCTTTGTTTTCCCATTCCTGCTTCTCAATCTGCCACATAGTGTTGTGAAAAATGGCATTCTCCCCCCCCCTTTCCCTGCACATTGCGAGCTTCCCCCCTGGACCCAGCACTTTAAAGAGTAAAGTTAATTATGCCCCAGCCAATTTAAGAGAGGTGCTCAATAATTCATTAACCTCTGTGTTGCGTTGGCTTGCCTACATGTAAACAGCACCAATCTGGATAGGTTTTGCCATGCTGAAGAGACACAGCAGCTGCTGCGCAATCACACTCCCATTTCCAAGCTGCCTGATCTAACTCATTTGTAAAAGCAGGACACTGCTAAAAGGTGACATCCCTACCAAGGACTCTGGAGAGATAAACCTACTTCCCACCTAGCAATGAATAATAGCATAGCACCACAGTCTGCTTCATTCCAGCCTGTATGTGGGGTCTTTTTAACCTTGGCATGCAATCTTGAGAGCAAGGTCCCATTTTAATATTGTAACAGTGCTTATTTCTGGCGGACAAGTTTTATCTACTGCTCTCAGATATGACACTAATGCCCACCGTTAATAAGTAATAATACTGTTAAGCTCGCCCCACTTCTCCAAGAGTTGAAAAGTTCCACTTGACCCAGGAGTGGTTTCCTCTGAAAGGCCACTGAAGGCTTCAGAGCATTTTGTAGTTGTGCTTATTTACAAATATACAGTCTGAGCATAGATGGAGGAACAGCTTAAACCTGCTAACAGACAGCCAATGCCCACTGCTCTCACAGCCAACACCCTAAAATTTTCACAGAGCCCGAATTTAGCTTTCCATGTCTCTTTTTCAGTCCAGCTCAAATTGGAATCTAGGTGTTTATCATAGGCACCTAGATTGCAACATCCTCAGCTCGGAGGTCTGCTGTTCTAGCCATGGAACAAATTGCTGAACTATTAGCATTCATTTGCCAAGCCCTAAGCTCCAGATAAGTACAGTGGTACCTCGGGTTACATACGCTTCAGGTTACATACGCTTCAGGTTACAAACTCCACTAACCCAGAAATAGTGCTTCAGGTTGAGAACTTTGCTTCAGGATGAGAACAGAAATCGTGCTCCGGCGGTGCAGCAGCAGCAGGAGGCCCCATTAGCTAAAGTGGTGCTTCAGGTTAAGAACAGTTTCAGGTTAAGAACGGACCTCCGGAACTAATTAAGTACTTAACCTGAGGTACCACTGTATTGCTTCAGGGCAAGACACTCTCATGGCCCTTCGACATTCCTTAACTGGACTCCAACCTTCTCTGGAATGGACTCACATGCCTTGCTATATGCTAGTCCTCACAATTACTTGTTAAAACTTCCTCTTCACGTACCCAGTTTTCTCAGGAATGGTCTGTTCTGCTTCAGTGCCTGTACTTTGCTTTGTCATCAAAACATTCGCTAATAAAAAGATTAATCTGCTTGCCCGCTGAGCACAGCCTCTGCTGCAGTGGTTCAGCATAGCAAAGAGAGAAGCTTGGCTGGCTGGCTGTCACCTGCTCATCAAATGAACCGGGCAAAAGAACCTTCTTTAGGCCAGATGCTGTCAGCTTTACAAGCTCTTACTGTCTCTTTGCTAAATTAGGAAGTTGACTATAAAACCTACAGGGCTGAAGCTCTCCTTGTGGGAAACCACCTGTTAAAAATGACCGAGGGAAATTTAGGGCAAACTCAAGGGAGATTTTCACCAAAGAGCATCACTACAAGTACGTGCCATTACAGGTGAAAGGACAATAAGCCTGTAAGCTAGCAAATCCAAGTGTGTTCGGGTTTTTTTTTAATATAAAAAAAAACATGCTTATAATCTGCAATATCCTTGCAGTCTAGTATATCTCTGTGAAACATGGACTGCACTTTCCATTCTTAATTAGCAGTTCTTGTGGCAGATGAAGATTGCAGAGCACCAGGAGGCAACTCTGTTGCCACCAAGGAAAGCAGAGCATTAAAAATGAATGCGTGACTCATTCTAGTAAATGGGTCCATTCTATTAAGACAGCTGAGCAACAGTATATTGGGAAACAGCAGAACCTACCAAAAGAATGTGGCCAGCTTCCAGCCATCCTTGTGAGAAACACTAGTTTATCATCCTGAACGCACTTGTGGGATAAATCAGTCTCATATAACCAACATGTTTAACTAATTAATGCATGAAGAGGTTAAGACCAGAGTAAGCTGTCCTGTCAGGCTTAGCTAGGTCACGCCCCTCGCCTTGGGAGGAAGCATTCCCAAACACTTTGTTCATTTCTTTTCCAGCAGGTGAACCGACCCGCAAGCCAACTTTGTGTTTCTATACGTATAATTTAGAAACATTTACCACTTTTTGTAACTTAAGTTAAACTGAATCTGATGTCAATAATTATTGTAGTGTAGTAAAAAGGTTGAGGAAAAGACAAGTTTTAAAAAATAATAATAAGGAAGAGCAGAAATGCTAGAGGGAAGTGATTTTCATAGGAATGGGGTAGAAAGGAAGAAATGAAGTAAGAAAGAAGAGGAGGGAGAGGTTTAAAAAAGAAACTCAGCATGAGTTATGGAAGAGTTCCCCAGGCTCATCTTGTAATCAGCGTAGCTTCCCCATTGCTTTTCTCTGTGGCTTTTCAGAAAAAGGTCTAGCTTTTTCTAAGCGTTCTACATGAAAGCATTAGGGAGGCCTTCATAGGTGGTGGAAGCAGTTTATTAAGGACGAATTAGGGGAAACCTGAACTCAGTGGACACACTAGGAAACTTAGTAATATATGATGCTCAGGGCTTTGTAAGGGGTCACCTGGAATGTCACAGCAGTCCTCCATTGCTGCTGGAGAGTCTGAGAAACAGGACTCCCATCACATCCTGGCTTAATCCATTAAGTGAAGGGTCCTTTTCAGCCTGAGGATTTCCTTCTAGGCAGCCTTCCAGGGTCCACATACCAGAAGTGGGAGGAGCCAGAAGCAAAAGTGGGTGGAGCAACACATTTTAATTTGCTCACACCTCCCTTTCTATCCTTCCCATCTAGGCAAGCAAGAAGCATTATCAGAGTTCCAAGATACTGTTACACAGGTTGGACACCACCCCCAATCTCTGCAGAGTGGTAGCAATATTCCAGGGGGTTCCAGGAGTCTGTGTTCGTTTGATTTATTCACATATTTACACCTGAATTTGGAGGGAGGGAGTCCAGATCTTACAGTGTGGCCATCTCAATGGTGGCCTCTTCCCCACAGCAGTGCAGCACTGGAATCCAAGGCATCCCTCCTAGCTTCCCTTCAGCCAGCCTGCCAAAATGAGTCTGTCTTTGTTCTCCTTTCTCTTCGCAGCACACCTCTCACCTAAACAACTCCTCTCCATCAATCTCATATCACAAGGCTAGGCTTTTAGAGACATATTTTTCCTGTGAGCACAGCCTGCTCCCTTGCCATCACCTTGGCAACTCATCTTTCACAGACCTGAGACCCTTCCTTTGATGCACTAAAGACCAGCAATCAGCAGCTTGATCTGTTAACATCTTTGCTCTTAACTAGCCAGGCTGGTCTAAATAAGCCAGCACAAGATTCCTTGCTGGGAGGAGCACAGAGAGAAACACCATGTTGCACAACCAGACACCTTCATCTGCCCCAACTGCAACGAAACATCTCTCCCATATTGGTGGGTACAGCCACAGCAGGTGATGCAACCTTCCAACAGTTTGACTTAATCCACAAAGGCGCACTCCTCCATTGTCTCCCAAGACAGACGGATGCCAACAACAAGGGGGGTGCCCCCCCAACTTATCACAATACATTCTAGCCAGGCAAAACACTCAAAAGGAGTGCAATGTAGAACTTGAGAGGTGTGTGGCAGGGAAGGGTGTGTGGTCTGAGGAGAGTTCCGTGGGCAAGCCTGAGAGACCAGGAGAGTCACATTAGACCTTTGGGTCTGAGGTTCCCCATGCTTGTATTAAGAAGTGCAGACAGAAATTAGGAAATCTGTATCACAGGGTCTCCTACAGAAACAGATGCTTTGCAACAGCATTCATGTTTTAAAGACAAGGCCCAAATCAAGTATTAGGAACTGTAAAAATAAATATGGGGAAAAAAGAAAAGAGGATTCTTCTTGATATACATTTCCATTAAAAAAACAAAAACAAAAAAACCTACATGTGCGTGCAGTTTAATTTTGGAAGGTGCTTTTAAACTGTGCTCCTGTGGCCTTAAAAATAAAAGTGTGCTTTGTTTTCTGGTTCTTTTCCAGCTGTTCATGTCCTATTTTCAATTTATTCTCTTTCTCCAGGCACAGAAAAGAATGGGAGTATTTGCACCCAGCAGGTGGGCTCTTTTCATCATTTGGGAAATGGCAAAGTACAGTTGCGGTGTGTTCCCTGCTGTTTATGAGCAAATTGTACGTCAAACCCAGTGAACTGAAGTACAGCCCTTTCCTTACCTGGTGATGAGTATCACTTGGCCTCTTGCACAAAGTTATAAGGTTAAAAAGAAAAAGAAAAAAAGAAACGACAAAAAAAACCTCCCAGGCTCTCTAGCAGTCTACTCTTGGCTAAGGAATACAGATTTGATCCCAAACGGATAGATGCAAATAAACCACAAAACTCTGCCTTTGGCATTCTGTGGCTGCCTGTTACAGCCCATGAATCACCCTCTTTCCTCCTGTAATGATTTTGTGTCCAAAACAAAATTATCTGTTACTTATCCCTTTAAATAAATCTTTGTCCAATCGTGCAACAGTTAATATGCTGAGTAGATTACTTGGTTTGGATTACTTTTCTTAAGGCTGATTTCTCAATGAGTTATCTGGACATTGCCACTCTGGAGTACAGATAAGAACAGACTTGAGTGAATAATTCTCCAACCAGAAACATTGACATTTAGTTTGGAGGGATTTTCTTATTGAGTAACGTTCGATCATGTGAGTCACTGTGCCACCCACACACATTCTGAAGTGGCACAACCCCAGTGAGAACTAGGCCCGAGTTTCCTAGGGTTCCTGTTGCTCAAGATTTCCACAGTATTTCCCCTTAAAAAAAAGAAAAATTCTGTGATAACTGGTCATTAATTTATTGCAAACAGGTTTGATGTCAAAAGTCACGTCTTCTACACACTGGATAAGGCTATCAATGGCCACCAGTCCTGAAGTCTGCATCTTACCCCCCTTGCACCTACTTCCTGCCATCTAAAATTTGAGCCAAAAGTTCTCAGTAGGTAACATTCAACTCAGCATTATAAGAAATGACAATGCAATGTAGCATACAGGGGTTTGTGGACGTTAGAGGCATTCTTTTTTACTGAACCACAGGAAAGCTCCAAGAGTGGGCTGAAGTTTCCTTGTGTCCCTGAATTATACTGATACACTGGGATGAGAGTTTGGATTCTGAGGATCTTGGGCTTTCCTGGCTCAGCTGTTGCTGAGACAGTGTCAGTTCCTCGCTGCAGTTCAGCTTAAGTCCATGGAACTTATGAGGTGCAAGCAGGGGTAATCTTTGGTAATATGGCGCCCTGAATGAGCCCAAAATTTGGCGCTCCCAATTGGATCTTCCCAGTTACAGATCTTTTCAATGTTGCACCCTCTTGGCTTGGTGTCCTGTGTGGGGAAACCACCTGCACAGCCCTAAATCCAGTGCAATACGGGGCAGGGAGAGACTGTCCAAACCCCTTCTAGCTTGGACACATGACCTAACAGCCTGGTGAAAACCAGCCAGCAGAAAGGGTGGTGTAAGTCAAATTCTTCCTGAATGGAATTTGGAACAGGAGTAACTTAAGCTGCCATGACTTACACGGGTGTACATTACACCAGCTTTCTATAGTTAGGATTGCTCTGTGGGTGTGTTTAAGTAAAGGTAAAGGGACCCCTGACCATTAGGTCCAGTAGTGACCGACTCTGGGGTTGCGGCACTCATCTTGCTTTATTGGCTGAGGGAGCCAGCGTACAGCTTCCGGGTAATATGGCCAGCATGACTAAACCGCTTCTGGCAAAGCAGAGCAGTGCATGGAAACACTATTTACCTTCCCGCCAGAGCGGTACCTATTTATCTACTTGCACTTTGATGTGCTTTCAAACTGCTAGGTTGGCAGGACCAGGGACCAAGCAACGGGAGCTCACCCCGTTGCGGGGATTCGAACCGCCGACCTTCTGATCGGCAAGTCTTAGGCCACATCCCTGTGGGTGTGTTTAAAGGGTGCCAAATGTCCACACCGCTGTGACACAGTCAACCGCTAACAGGTCTGCCCTGAAGAAGTGTTGATCTTCAGTATAACCAACCAACTTCTATTGGTTGCCTGAAGCAAATTAGATGCTAATGGCAGTGGGAATCATAAAGCCATTCATATTAAGGCTGTCTTTCTCACAATGAAACCCATGTGCTTGAGCTTGCATTGTGAGGGCTAAAAATAGCCCAGCGAAAAGGGTTTTCCTTGAGCACTTCCATTATTCACATGATGCGGAATGTTACATAAAACAAACAGGGCACATTTTACCACAAAGTGCTATACGCAAGGATCTGAGGAAGTATAAAACATTTCCACTGGGGACAGAAGCACTGAATATTTTTCAAGGCAAATCCAGCCTGGGGAAAGGAGTATTTTATTTATTTATATATATTTTTTTACTGACAAGATATGAGTGTTTCATTTCAGTCAAAATTAAGTAATAAAGCTATGCCTTTACAAATAACCCCAGCCTTTTGTTGCCTCCGTTCCTGATATGACTGAGATGTGGTAATAATGCAGCACGTTATCAGATTGGGTTGGGGAGGCTGGAAGGGACAAGGCAAGAGAAGGGACAATCATCTGTCTCTGTCTGGCAAAGGCCCATCCAGAAATCTCAAGGCACTGATTTCATATTTTTTTTCATAGAATCATAGAGTTGGAAGGGACCCTGAGGATCATCTGGTCCAGCACCCTGCAATGCAGGAATATGCAGCTGTATCTTATGGGGGACTGAATCTGCAACCTTGGTGATATCAGCACCATGCTCTAACCAACTGAGTTGTCCATGAGGTAAGTTCACATTTTGGAAGAAACAACCCAGCACTGAAGCAAAGAAGCAGCAGCCAGCAATAGGGAACAACCCATGCACATTTATGGAATATATGCTTTACAAACACACGTCGCTCACGCCTTAGCCACAGCAATATGGCTGAAACACTAGGCTGTGTACACACCATACCTTTAAAGCACATTCAAAGCACATTTCAAAGCACACACACAAAAACACTAAGGCCACATACACGCTATATGTTTAAAGCACATTTTCTCTCTGAAAGAATTCTGGCACTGTAGTTTGTGAAGGGTGGCTGGGAATTGCAATTCTGTGAGGGGTAAACTACATTGCCCAGAATTCTTTGAGGGGAAGAATGTGCATTGAATGTAGCATGTGTATGTATGCAGACCCTCCCTCCCTCCCTCCCTCCCTCCCTCCCTCTCTCTCTCTCTCTCTCTCTCTCTCTCTCTCTCTCTCTGTACCCTGTTCATATTAGATGCCCAAATGTTTACTACAACATTCCCTAAGCTAGAAGCAGGCCATTGCTGCTTCTCCAGCTAGTTCCTGAGATATGCTTCCACAGTTGCAAAAGATTTCCGCCCCTCCACACTGTGATGCATAAAAGTGTTTCACACATGAGCCCTCTGACTGTACGTATTTCTGAAAGCACCGAAACTCATCTGCACTTCTTGAAATGGCTGCAGGTATCACAGAGTGAGACGCAAATCCCCCTTTTCTCTTTCTTTCCTGCCACTTCTGATTTGAATCATGCAGCACAGAGGTGTAAGGAAGAAGCAGCTGATAATGACAAGGATTTTCTGAGGAGTGGTGACTGCTTGAATTTCTTGGCAGGCCACTTCAGACATCCAGGGTAGGGGAGCTAAATGAGAGTGAACTAGCAAGCTCTTTCCTAAGTAACATGTATGTAAATGTATTTTCATCCTTCCCCATGTATATGATAATGAGACACAGATCCACACTACTCTTGTAAAACATTTGACTTTTCATTTGCTTTGAGATCAGCAGCAGGGAACCTCAAGCCCTCCAAGTGTCCCTATTTTCCAGGGAGGGTCCTGGATTTACAGAAGCCGTCCCAGTTTTTGATTGGATCCCAGAATGCCCTGCTTTTCTTTAGGACGTCCCTATTCTCATCAGAGAAATGTTGGAGGCTATGGAACCTTTTCCAGCCCTCAAACAGCATTCATTTGGTCGACCTTCTGGGGAAGCGGGGGAGGGTCAGATGCAAATAAAGGGGTGTGTCCAGAAGCAAAAGTATGTGGAGCAACAGACGAGACTGAAGTCAGCCTTGCAAGAATTTAGTCTGCACACTCATCCCCTCTCCTTCATTCAGCTAGGCAAGCAAGAGGCATGAGCACAGGGCAATAATGCATTCCAGCCAAGCAAAAGCATTTGAAGGGGGCACAGGACAGTCAGTGAGAAGTGTGGTCTACAGAGATAGCATGGTCCAGGGAGAATCTCAAAGGCCAGAGAGAGTGGCTTGGAGGCCCACATTTTAAGCATGCTCCCTGTTTTCCAATATGGTAAGGGTCATGCCCCCAAAGAATCCTAAATCCAGGATCCCATTTCCTCCCTATATTTTGGCTGATGCATGACTAATGATATTCAGAGTAGCAAGATACACCAGATCATTCCAGTTGTACAGCTGTTTTCAGGGGGCAAGATACTTCTTTTAGACTGGTCTGCTGGGGCGGGGGGAAGCAAATCACAGGGTCATCTTTATAATATAGAGGAAGTAACTGGACTTCTGGGTATTGATGTACAGTAGATGTAGATTGAAGCACCTTGTTCTGTCTGCAGGTGCATCTGCTCAGGTTATTGCGGCATAAATATGCAAAGCAATTAACACGTCCCCCTGAGCTCCAGTTTTCTTGATCCCACCAGTATTAATGTAACATCAGTGCTAACAACAGAATCAGCGTTGTCAACCCTAATACAGAGGTCGGCTTTTGCTGTTGCCAGCCTTTTGGGAAATATCCTGCTTGACTTGCCACATGAGACAATAGCTTCTTGAATTATTCAGGGACAACAGAATAAAGACTTTGCAGCATGCACAGTGCTTCTTGCTTTGATCACAAAGGCAGATACTTCCCTTATAATGCAAAATTACCCTAGTTTCAAAAATTATTCTTGTTACTTAGCACCAGCCTTGGCAGAGATGTAAAAAAATCCAGAAGTAGGGGGAAGTTCAAGAAAGTTCTTTTTTATTGTAAGAGTGTTGGTATACCTGGATTTTTTTAAAAAAAGTCTTTATTTTTTTTAAAGAAACTGGAGATGAGGAATTGTATTGAGGACCTTTTGCATGCAAATCATGTGATTTATATCTAGACCATGGCCTTCCTCAAAGCTAGTCTGCTTCCCTAAGTTCAGCACAGTATTCTTTCTTCTCTTCCTATGGTTGAGAATGTTCTTCTAAATAAAGAAGAGGGTTGGAGAATATATATGATTTCAAAGTGATTTTTGTCCTCATAAATGAGACAGCATTTCTTCATGCAAATTCCCAATGCAAATTAAATATTCTGGATGTGACAGTGATGCTAGATACAGTTTTGGTTGCTCTAGCTCATGAAGGAAATTGTAGAACTGGAGAAGATGCACAAAAGGGCAACAAAAATGATGAAGGGATTGGAACAGATTCTGTACATGGAAGGTTGCAATAGCGTTATAAATGTGAAATAGCACAACTAAGTGGAGACAGTGGGTAGAGGGTCCCCCCCCCCACATATTGCATAACACGAGAATGTAAGCTAATCTGATGAAACTAATTGGCAGTACAAGAGAAAGTGCTTCTTTACAAAATATCCAATTATTTTATGGGTATCACTGCCACAAGATGTACCAATGATGGCTACGAGCATAGATAGCTTTCAAAGGGGATTACAGAAAGTCATGGAAGATCAGAGTATCAAAGGCTACTATTTAATAACTGGGCTTTTTGAAATTTCCTTGCTCAGGGGCTCCTTGTTCACTGAACACTGTGTGGCAGCGCTGTGAGAGGTGCTGTTGCCTTCAAACTCTACTTGTAAGATTCCTGGAGGTATCTGCTTGGCTACTCCAAAAAGTTGGGCCTTTGATCTGATTCAACAGAGCTCTTCTGTTTTGAGACTAGGCCATGCTCAGCAACTATCAGCAACATTTTAAATACAATGTCCTAAACGTGCAGGTAGGGTTGTTTCTGTTCTGTTCACACAACTGGGTTCTGAAAATGCATTTTGACGAGAGGTAGGATACTTGTCACAATAGCATTCTTCACAGGTGACCCCGCTTTCTTGTTTGCCAAACGAAACACGACACTAATTGCAGTGAACATGTCTGAGTTGTCCAGTGTAATTAGCAGCCATGGCAAGGAGAGGAGCAAGCAGGATCATGGCATACCCTCCAATGAAACTAGGGACATCCCAGTCCATAATGATAATTTTATTATTTATACCTCTTCCAGCTTACTAGGTTGCCCCAGCCACTCTGGGCAGCTTCCAACATATATAAAAACATAATAAAACAATAAGCATTAAAAAAAATCCTTCCCTATACAGGATCAGACAGCTTGTGGGTTGGATAACTCCATGCCCTCCAACATTTATCCAATGAAAATAGGGATGTCCTAAGGAAAAAAGGGACATTCTGGAATCAAATCAGAAACCGGGACAGCTTCTCTAAATAGAAACAGCTTCTGGAGAATAGGGACACTTTGGAGAGTCTGTCATGGCACACGGCAGGATAACGTGCCTCCCCATACTATGATCCTGATGAAAATTGCCCTACCCACAGCTGGTATTGTCCCTAAGAGGAAAGCCTCCATTGGCATAGATGGAGGCTTTGCTTCCGGGGAATAATAGCAGGTGATGGGGCTTAATAAGGTCACAGGATGAGGGGAAGAGTCAAATCCCCTTCCCTTGTCTGGGCCCAGTCCTGTCCGTTCTACTACTACTGAGGTTTCTGTTTACACTGAAATAACGAGACACACATGTTGCACTCATGGCATCAGTGCCACATGCAGATTGGCTCTGAGTCACAACTTCAAAGTTCAGCAGTATAAGTGCATTGTAAATAATAGCAGAAGTAAGCTTACCCATGTATGTGCTAATCTATGGTGAAAGAAGCAGCAGGACTGCCATGAAAGATGTAATGGGAAAGCAGCAGAAACACAGAGTACAAGAAGTCGAAACATACCAAGATCTACATATGGTCAGAACTGTTCTGTTTGACATAAGAGTTCTACTACTTACGATGCCATAAATATTGCCAATTGCCAATTTATGACATCATTTTCATACAACCTCTCTCTCTCTCTCTCTCTCTCTCTCTCTCTCTCTCTCTCTCTCTTTACCCTCAAACTTGGATTGCAGATCTGATTCATTATCCCGTGTGCTGGTGACTCTTTCATCCGCAAGCCATTCATACGCCGTACCGACTCGACGCTTTCATTCCCAATAGCCACAGTCTGTGCCTGTTCCCAGATTGGTCGGAACAGAGAGCAGCAGCAAGAATGGAAATGGTGCAATGATATATGAAACGAAACAAAGCAAAACAAAAAGAAAAGTAAGAATGGCACAGTTATTGAAGAGCATCCTGGTGAACAATGTAAAGCAATTGAGAAGGAGATCGATTGGAATTGGCTATAAAAGTCAAACTAAAGCAAATAGTAGCTGAAATAATGTGATTAGTATGCTGTATGTGTTGTTGTTGTTTGTTGAGAAAGATGGGTGGTAAATATCATATGGAGGTCAAGAGAAAATCAACTTTGAATGAGTAGCTATTGTCAGGACTCCAGGCGATAAATTACTTCTAAAATTCCAGTTCAACATAATAAAGGCACTTTAGCTACTACAATGCAAATACTGGTTGATGGATTGGCAGCTAAAGCAGAATCTAAAGACAACAATGCTAAAAAGAATGAAATGAAGACTGGTGCCTGGAAGACATTCAAATTAAAAGTGACATGAATATTCACAGCAAGCCTGAAATTTGCAAAATATCATGGGTTTGCCCTTTCAATATTGAATATTTCTTTACAGAAAAGCATACTTGGACTTGTTTTGCAAATATGAAAAACCTTTTGTTTTCAGTTCAGGCATTGATAGAAACACAATGAACTCTTGTTTTATATTCTCAGCTCCTTTCACTGACTAAAATTTTGAGGAGATAAAGAAATATATTTTGTGTCTTGCGTGCTAAAGGGAGGAAATCAGAAGAGTGCAAACAATTATTTTTTGGGGGAAAACCATGATTATATGGAGGATAGAGTCTTGTACCTTGTTTTGCCTTCTCTGCCTTCTCCGAAGCCTGAGAAATTCCTTATGTTGCCTTGACACAAAATTCACTGCTGCGTATTCGAGCAAGGCAGCAAACACAAAGAGAAGACACACAGCCATCCAGATGTCAATAGCTTTTACATAAGAAACCTATAAGACAAAGGAAACGGGAAATAAAAATCATGGCATCTTGTAATGAGGAATGACAGATCTGCATGAGATGAAGACAGAAAACATCTACAGAGAATGTGGGCTTGCACAGAGAGCCTTTGTCTTCTGTTTTTACTAAGCACTGCAAACTGTCACATAATCTAGAACTGCACTGAATGTTCTCTAATTTTGCTATTATTCCCTTTGAAAAGTACTACATTTGATCCAGTCAAACAGATGGCCAGAATACATACACACAGGGCTGTATTAAGCATATGCAGTGCCGGGGTGCAAAGATCCACCTGGTGTCCCCCCCAGGTTGCCCAGTCCCAGGAGTGCAGGAGAATGGAGCCAGCCACCCGCCTCAGAGTCTCGCTGGCTCAGTTGCCCCAAACTCGTGGTGCAGAGCCGCCTGCAGCAGAAGAGCCCACCATGGCACTCCGAATGATGGGTGGGCTCTTCCCCAGACTCAACTCTCGGGCCCCAGACTGTTGGCCTGGCGCCCCTGAGAGCCCAGTGCCTGGGTGCCCCACACCCCTAGCCCCTATGGGTAAGACGGCCCTGCATACACATCCCCAACATTCACACTGTTTTGTTACTGTATGGTGACCCCTTTTGATCTGTTCTCCTCAGTGCCATTTTCTTTAGTCTCCTCAAGTGTGATTGGCTGCGATGACCCACAGGTTGTTCATGACATCATTACTTCAGATGTAACATCATGACATCATTATCAAAATCACTTTGGCTGCCACAGCCACTCGGATTCAAGGGCAGTGTGGCTGAGGACTATGAGGGGAAATATGATGAAGAGAAACAGTGCTGAGAAGAACAGCAAAGATTGGACAGGTGTGTGTTTACAATTTTTGCAGGAAATCCACTGAAATTAGAAAGCACTTTTCAATACTCTTGAGGAACATGAAAACAAGTGAGTCATGACAGAAACACCAAAAGAAACTCCCCAAATGAAGGAGTTTGTGTTTTATATATTCAGAAATATCACCACCTTTGCAGCAGACTGAAGTTGAGAACTTTATTGTCTGTCCACCACTACATTTGGCATAGTATCTAGAATAACTCTACAGCCACAATGCTGTGCACACTAACAAGGGAACAGTGGTAGCTAGTGAGGTAGGGTTGAGCAGGTTACCTCTCATAACCCTCAGTCCTACACCACCAGCTGCTACTGCTGGAGAGTAAGTCCTAATGAAGGCAGTGAGCCTTATTTTCATATCAACACGCAGTAAGACATGTGTATAAGTGGAGTCAGGAGGTTTAAAGGCAGCAACGGACACTGTCAGTATATGATAAGACTTTCACAAAGAAATGGCAGCAGAACACAAACAGACAAGGGGGAGGGACCAACAGCACCCAGAAGGGTTTCACTTCCTCCATTAGGGTTTAGGAAAAAGGACCATCAGGACCTGAGGGCAGAAATAGCAAGAAATGGGCTGCCCTTCATCTTGGTTTCGGAACACATTCATAATAAGCAGCAACAACCCCCTGAGTTTCATCCCACTCCCCTTCCTCTGTTTTTTCATTCATTCAGCGCCATCTCAAACAAGTTACTGCCTAATTGTAAGTGAGCAAAATGTTACGAAGCCACTCCAGTTTTAAACGCATGATGTGATTTGGTCTCCAGTGCAGCTGTACTTGGCATTTGTTGTGAGCTCTTCTAAATATATATTTGCAATGCCTTCATAGCATATCTTCCTATTCCCTGCTCCCCTGCCCTCCATTCCATAAAACCACCCACCTTATAAGGAATATATGAACACCTGGAAGTTGTTCTGAGTCACCTTATTGTTGGATGTGAAGCCTCAAGGATCTGCATTTCTGACTGAAAAAAAATATCCCTCCCTAGAGTTAATAAAGGCACTGAGAGCAGGAGGGCACTTAGCCAACCTGTCACTTAAACTTCCAGATGCTGCACTAGCTGGATTATTTTGACGCTGTAATATTTTGTGCTGTGCTGAATTTTGCCCTCACAGTTCTAGAGAATCATTGCTCATAAGGAAAAGGCTGCCCTCCTGGTCTCTTTCTCAGGATTCTAGAGAACTTATTTTATAATTTTGTTTGAGCATTTAAAAAAATGTTCCTTAATTATGAGGGAGGTGAGGGGTGTTTAGGATTGAGTGAGTGCCCCCTTTCATTGTACAACCATCTCTGGGTCTTCTGCAACCTTCACTTTCTGGGAGCCCCACAATATGCTTGGCTGGGCTTTCCTATTAGAGTGGGCACTCCAGAAGGCTGCAGAGTGCAGGCCACCAGAGACGTTATTTGTAGAATAAAAGAAAGGACAAACATCCCTTGGACATCTTGAAAGAAAATAGTCACCCTCTTTTCTGCCTTGGTCAGACCACACGTGGAGTACTGTGTCCAGTTCTGGGCACCACAGTTTAAGAAGGATATTGACAAACTAGAACATGGACAGAGGAGGGCAACCAAGGGTCTGGAAACCAAGTCTTATGATGAATAGTTGAGGAAGTTGCTTATGTTTAGCATGGAGAAGAAGAGACTGAGGGGAGATACGATAGCCATCTTCAAATAGCTAAAGGGCTGCCACATGGAGGATGGAGCAAGCTTGGTTTCTCCTGTTCTGGAGGTTAAAACCCGAACCAATGGATTCAAGTAACAAGAAAAAAGATCCCAACTAAACATCAGGAAGAACTTTGTGACAGTAAGAGCTGTTTGAGAATGGAACAGACTCCCACAAGAGGTAGTGGACTCTCTTTCCTTGGAGGTTTTTAAGCAGAGGCTAGATGGCCATCTGTCATGTATGATATAGTTGAAATTCCTGCATTGCAAGGGGTTGGAATAGATGACTCTCAGGATCCCTTCCAAATCTACAATTCTATTTTTCTATGATTCTATACCCCCTATGTGGCCATTTCTTCTAACCAAATCAGCTCCCCAGAGTGATATTCTGCCCCAAAGCAGAATCACATACAGATTTATGTGGAAAGAAAATATAGCATTATTCTCAGTGCATTGCAATAATAAAAAAACAAACAGAATCATAGGTATAAAATCCTGCATCCATAGCAACAATCGGCAAACCTCCCACGAGTGTCAGCAAGATATATATTGTCTGCTTTATCTGTTATGGAGTGTAATTCTCAATATTGACCATTAGATTCTAAGGGAACAAAGCTAGATCTTTAGGCCTGTGTTTGTTAGTGGCTCACTAGCCTGTCACACAACACTTCTTGGGCCAAACTAGATGCCATTAATAATTATATGAATTCTTATTTTAGAGTAAACAACATGTAGGCACAGGGGTGCCTGATCCAGATCAAGGGGAGGCAATGAGTGCTTAATCCTTTGCTCTCTGATGAAGTCCAGTTCCTAATTGCACTTCTCCCATGCTGGCTCTTTGCACTGTATGGAAGCATTGCAATTCTACTCAGGTACACGGGGCCAGGATAAGAAAGAGTCAGCATGATACTGTCAGTACTCTATGAATAACCACGAAGTGCTCAGTAATAAAGCCACAGGAAATAGGAGTCCGTATAAGACTGCCTGCGGACTTCCTGTACTGAGAAGGAACAAGGGAAGGTGCTTTACTTCAATCTGCCCTTATGCTGACTTAGACTACTTGGAGGGGTGGATCTTGCCACACTGACCAAAAGAAGTGGACTAGATCTGGTTTAATTGACTAAATTAGGGAATCCCAAAGGTTTCTAGATTGCCTAACTTGAACTGTAATCCACATAAAACCATGCAATGAGAGGTCACTGGATGATTCACTATTGTGGAATAGCCATGCTTTGCTCGCTCATTGTTCCTGGCACATCTGTATGAACAAAATGTCCCCCTTCTCATCTTTCACCTCAGCTTCCCCCCACCCCACCCCCAGAGCTCAGAAAATCTGGCATTAGCTGCATGCACACTATATATTTAAACACATGGCTGTCCCCCAGCACCCATTAAAAAGTAAAGTTCCCATGATTCTTTGGAGGAGATCCATGTGCTTTGAATGTGCTTTAAAAGTATGGTGTGTACATAGCCTTTGTTATCCCAAAGGAATAACACTTTCCCCAGGTATAGATAGTCTAAAGCAGGGGTCAGCAAACTTTTTCAGCAGGGGGCCAGTCCAGTGTCCTGCAGACCTTGTGGGGGGCCGGAATATATATATATATATTTTGGGGGGGGATGAATTCCTATGCCCCACAAATAACCCAGAGATGCATTTTAAATGAAAGCACACATTCTACTCATGTAAAAACACCAGGCAGGCCCCACAAATAACCCAGAGATGCATTTTAAATAAAAGGGCACATTCTACTCATGTAAAAACACGCCTTAGTTTGCCTACCCATGGTCTAAAGCATAGCTTTTCTTGCAGGCTACGGAAGATATAGATTTCTCTAGCCATTTTCTCCTCCGTCATTTGTCACTCTTCTCTAGGAATCTAGGCTCTCACTTTTAGAGAAAGGATTGGATACTGTGACAAACAAATTAATTTTTAAAAAATCCATAGTTTGCCATGCAGTCAAATGATCATTAATCAATTCAAAGCCATTTTTTCTTAACCCAAACCGAATATTTCATGCGGATGCTGAATTATTTTGTTTTTGATGACTATGAGTGATATCCGTCAGGAAATGTGCTTGCAGTTGCTCTTGATCAAAGATACCTGGAACATTTTTACCTGCCCTGACATCTGCAAAATATTAAATCACTCAAATGTATTAAATGGCAAAAATAATATATGATCTTTTTTTGCCTTCTGCCTTTTCTAAAAAAAAAAGCTTTTGTGTAACATGTCCACCACCCCCAAACAATGGAATGTCCCCATTCCATCTCCAATGTCATCAAGGTCTCTTCTACCTTGGAAAGAGGCCAGACTTGTTACCTTGAGTCTGCCAGTGGCGAAGGACTGAAAAGTGCTCTTATTTGCTCAAGTGTAATTTGTGAAGAAAACTGCAATTTGGGCTATATAAAACTCTTTCGGAGGGGGGAAGAAATTATTCACAGAGATGGTCTTTAGCGTACTAGACTACGGGGGTACTGCATGCTGACCAAACATAGTTGTAAAATAATGAAATAAATTGAATTCAGGGTTGCTTATTGCTAGGATTACTATTATTATTTTGGTTAAAGCACCTTGTCATCATATCAGGTATGATCCGCATAAAAAGAAAAGAGTCAAGGAATTTGTAGCATAGTGAAGCCAACACTCAACAGTGCCACAATCCATAGTCATACATTTCGCCTAATACAAACACACATACGGATCCCTTCGAACCACCACTTTACATCTTGTTTCATAAATCTGTCTCATTTTATGCATGGGGGGTAACAAGCATGCAAGGGCTATTCAGTGAAGTTTTTAATGTTTAATGTTTTATTATGTTTTTATATATGCTGGAAGCCATCCAGAGTGGCTGGGGAAACTCAGTCAGATGGGCAGGGTACAAATAATAAAATTATTAGGTAAAGGTAAAGGGACCCCTGACCATTAGGTCCAGTCATGTCCAACTCTGGGGTTGCGGCCCTCATCTCACTTTATTGGCCGAGGGAGCCGGCGTACAGCTTCCGGGTCATGTGGCCAGCATGCCTAAGCTACTTATGGAGAACCAGAGCAGCGCACGGAAATGCCGTTTACCTTCCCGCCGGAGCGGTACCTATTTATCTACTTGCACTTTGACGTGCTTTCGAGCTGCTAGGTTGGCAGGAGCAGGGACTGAGCAACAGGAGCTCACCCCGTCAAGGGGATTCAAACCGCCGACCTTCTGATCGGCAAGTCCTAGGCTCTGTGGTTTAACCCACAGTGCCACCCACGTCCCTATAAAATTATTATTGCTGTTGTTATTAAAAATGTACCCCAATATTTGCACTCAGAAGATACTAAAGAGCAGGCTTCCTCAAACTCGGCCCTCCAGATGTTTTGAGACTACAATTCCTATCATCCCTGACCACTGGTCCTGCTAGCTATGGATCATGGGAGTTGTAGGCCAAAAACATCAGGAGGGCCGTGTTTGAAGAAGCCTGCTAAAGAGCTTCCACATTCACTTCTGTGAAGGAAACAGGACTTGAGGTGGGGTTTGCACATAATTCTTCTAGCTCTAATCATGGTTTGAGGAAGAAAGACCATCTTTTCCCTTTTCAGAATGAGGCTATTTCAGCTACCCAAACCTAGAATGACAAGGACCTTTTCAAGCTGGATGAGAAAAGGCTTGATCGGTAGTGATCATAATAAGAGGAGATACCTCATTTGCTCACATTCCATCATTTAATCTGATGTTGTTTTCAGTGTCGGCAAGGCAATTGTCACTAACCAATGGACTTAATTTATTCATTGCTAATATGGAGAGACTATCAGTCATAAGAAATAAACAAATATACTTCCTTTCATAATTATGCCTTGAAGAAAGTCATAGAAATCTGTGTGCTTTGAAAGAAGCTTCAAATGATAGAAAAGAATTCAGGAGGAGGTTTTTTAAATAATTTTTTGGCTAATCATCAACAGCAAAGTTCAAGAGTATTTTTTTTTTAAGCCAATAGCTTCAGGCTTACTTTTTCTAATTTTAGGTTCTTCTTATTTGGTTCAGTGAACTGGATCACTTTTAATGGTTCACTTAGTTGCGACTGCTATAGAAACTACAGTGTGGAAAATGTATTTTCTTAATGTACTGCAGTCACCTGCATAGTTGGAGTCATTCTGAACTTCACCAGTGTTTTCAAAGGCAAAAGCAATACGGAGCTGTTTGTGTGTGTATACGCAGTTGTGTGCATGCACACAACCCACACGTAGAACACTTAACTGGACAATTCAAACATTTACATTTCCAGCTGCTAAATACTGCATGTCTTTGTTCATTTTGCTTATGTTTTCCAATGCTGAATAAAATAAACTATACCTTTAATTTTGCAACAAAGCTACTCACATTACCATTTTAAACAAAATGTTGAAATCAGTTGAATCAAAAGTGCTCTCCATTTAATATCAAAGCTATCAAATGTTAAATGAATTATGTAACTTACACTTTTGACTATTATGGGTTTTTTATTATATAATTTTAACTACGTTTTCTGTTTTGCAATTTAAAATACTCATTTTACATCCTTAAGATATCAGTTACTTCCCTTCTTCTCTTTCCATTGTTCATTTTATATATCATAAATCCCTGCATATTTTACAAAAACTATACCAATCAGTATTCTATTATTGCATCCATCAAAACTTATTTACACTGTTGAATTTGTCTTAATGCTGCCAGCGTTTTCAGCTATACACAATTATTTCCCATATATTCCATAAACATTTTCCAATCGTCTTTAAACATATGCTCTTCTTGTTCTTTTATTCTATATGTTAAGTCTGCAAGTTGTACATATTCTGTCAACTTAAGTTGCCATTCTCCTTTGGTTGGGTTAACTATTACAGTTTTTTTTGCACATGGGCCACCATCAGCTTTTTTGGAATTCTTTTGGACTTGTTCATCTAGCTCAGCTGTTTCCAACCTTCTTCCCTCCAGATGATTTGAACTACAACTCACATCAGCTCCAGCATACACTGCATACAAAATGTGTTTATTGGGCAAAATTCACATTAAAATGCTAGTGAATTTTCCTGAGCATTAAAAAAAGAAAGAAAAAATGCCCCATTGCTGCAGAAATCTGAAGAGCTAAGGGCTCATCCAGACTTCCTTTTTGCAGTGTGCTTTCCAGGCACACGTCAGTGCTCTAAAGCTTCATGCCCAAGCATTATTTTTGTTTGTTTGTTTTTTGGCCCAGTGCATTTTACCACTGAATCCACGAAAACAGCAAATGCCGTTTGAACTGATGCAGTGGAAAAACATGGATTTTCCCATGGAAAGTGCCGGAACAAACACACACACCTGCTCAGACACAGAGCTGAAAAGCCATATGAAAGAAAGTTGGAATGAACCCCAGATTTCAGATTGGGAACTGGAGAGAACCTTCCATCCCTTTGCTAGCATGATACAGCCTTTTAATCCACTGCGAATGCGCAAATCTAAAGTTCTAGTTTACCCTTGAATCCTTCCTGCAAACAGTGACAGTTTGTAGGCACTGCAAGTCAAACAGTCAAAGATATTTGGATGGCATGTTTTGTGTACAGGTACCAAAGGCTCTTCCAGATGAGTTGCTTATACAGCATTTGCATTGATTTGCTTGCACAAAGCTCACATTGTGGTTTGACTATTGAGCATTTGTTCTGATTTTTTAATGGGATGGTTATACAACAATGAGCATTCAACCTGATTTGCTCGTGAGGTATTTATACATCATCCTGTTAACCATTTGTTCATTCCACACTTCTCAGTTCTTTCCCACGTTGATTTCCTAACCACAAAAAGTCCATTCAAAATGTGGATTTGTTGCACTAGGGTGACAGAGTGCTTTGATTCATTTTAATTGTGCAGACCTAAATTTCTTGGCATGTGCTTGAATCTCTTCTGCAGAACACTTTCTGGAGCTACTCTGTGTCTCTGCAAGACCTATGTGATGTTCTTGAACATCTGCAGAGCAAGTCTGCCAAAGGTGAGTGAAACAGTCCAAGTCTCACAGCGAAATGTATTTGGGTGGTATGGTTTGGGCACAGCTACCAAAGCAGTATAAAGAGTTATTAATCCTTTCTCTCCTTTAAATATCCCTTTCACTGAAACATATGAACAATGTTGTGAAAAGACACCTCCCACCTCCTACAATTCCTTCTTGGACTCCTGGTATTTATTTATTTTTTAAAAAGTTGGGCTTGTAAATGCAGGTGTACAGGGACTTGTTTTTAAGCCAGACCAGTTTTATTAGATTCCCTTTCATGTCGCACCTTGTGAAAATAAGTGCGTGCACTTATCTCACTATGATGGATTTCTCTCGGTTGCTGGCTGTCAAGAAAACTTGTTAGTTACAGCGCACCCATCAAGCTTTATTTATGGCTTGGCTTTGAAAGATGACCACATCAGGTGCCTGCCCAGCTCCTTTATGAAATGTTAAGACAACAGAAATAGTGTATGCTCCTGTAATACAATATTCTCCTGCAATCCCATAGAGAACTTAATGCACAACCTGGGAGTTGCAACTTTTTTGACTGACCGTCCCTTTACTTGGAATAAAGTGGTTTATTGATCGTGCTAGCTGGTCGGCTGCAACATCTCAAAGTTGGGATGTACCACAATTTGAACCCATTTCACCATCATGGGATAACCCAGACCACTTGCTGCTTACCAGATGATAGACTTTAACTCGGTCCAATCACATGACAAATTAATAATTCTTCTCTCCTCTGGCCTTTGGAGTCCTTCATCTTTTTATAGAATGTATTTTTTATATAGAATAAAGCTAGAGAATGTGTGTATACATATATGTATACGTGTGCGTGCGTGTGTGTGCATGCGCACACACATTATCACAAGTGTTTATTTTGCTAATGACTACAAAAGAACTGGGGGGAGGGGCAGAAAAAAGCAGCTCCACTTGAACAAAATCCTAAAATGTTGTAATGTCTGTGTGGAAAATCATGAGGCCCAATAAAAGTTTTATGTGCCTATATGAAGCAGAATGCTGCTCTAGATTTATAACATATGGTACCCAGTGTTATGATTATGGTTCTGTTATATGGATTGTGGCCATGCCTGCACAGTGATATTTTTGTTTGACAAGCTTCCGCAGGAGGTGAGGATGGGCAGTTCAAACAGTAACTGTGAGGATGGATGGTCACTTTTTATTAAGCCCACAGAGAACAATGAACCTGTCATACAAACCATTCCTCATAACTGCAGCCTGGCATGCCTCTGCAGGCTTGTTTAAAGTGAACTGAACAATCAAACACCAAGATGCAATCACTGTGAAGAATTATCTGGGCTTTGGTCCCTGAGATCTGCCCCTCCTGGGCTTGGTAGTTACTTGCTCTCAATGACAGGAAGGCATGGCTTTGATGAACTGAAGTGTCTGCAGGGGGAGAGATGGAGCACATAGAACTCTGGGTTTAAATATGCCGATGCAAAGGCCAAATCTGTGGCTTTGCAGTCTGCTAAAACTCAGTGCATTCGGTTTTGTGTGCACCACCACACCTCATGCAACTACTTTGCTCAAGCTAGCAACAAATGACACCATGTTCAAGAGGGTAATCTAAAGGGACTTTAGTAAAAGAGTGGCTAGCCATGCACACAACAGTTGTGTAACTTGGCCTGAATGTTAGCTTTCAGGGTTCCAAGAGCTGTCCTTCACTCTTGCAATTGGAAATGTGTTTGCTAACAGTGTCACCGCCTTGTTTTGAGTGGAACTCACTGAATGCTGAATGGAATGGAATGGAATGGAATGAGAGTTGTGGGGCATCATCACTTAACTGACCTCCTGGCAGATGGATCACTGCTGCTTACTGGGAGGTAGAGCTGGAAGGGCAAGGCAGCAGGACGGTGAGTTCTGTGAAAGCAGCAGGAGCACCATTGGTGCTCTTGCTGGTGTGTTTGCACAGCGCCAACCAGCTGCCAGCTGTAACTCAGTTGCCATAGGTCAGGTGAGCACCACCACTCTGCCACCTGCTACTGTGGATAAATTGTAACTCATTTAGAAATTATATAAAAGTTGTGCTAATTCCAAATTAGCAGCACAGACCATTACTAGATGGCAAATGCCTTCATATCCTAGCTAGTTCAACTATTGGCTGTGAAACATTGCCTCCAGCTATTACTATCTTGTTTCTCTTTTCTTGTTTCAAAAAAGTCAAAGTGTTACCATGGGACTGAAGGAAGCTAATGTTAAAAGAGATGAATCTCAGCATAAACTTGCAATTTAGAAACGTGTGTTGGCAGAATGAGAAAATAAGGGCAAATATACTTGATGATTGGCAGAAAGTGACATGCAATGAATTCTCCACCTCTTAAATTGGTCTGATTTTGCTATGAGAATAGCGAGTTCAAATGCAGCAGTTCTTTTGGTCAAACGCATCTAACGTTCCCTCTCAGAATGCAGATTTAAAGTGAATGGGTGTCATATAGACAGAGATATCATATATGACAGGCATTCACAATGCACATACAAATATCATTGAAGAAAAAAATGTGATACTGAATTTGCTTGGTCTTGGGCAGCAACACATTCCCCTCTTCCTTCGCTGTTGTACAACTTATTGCTAGGATGAGTTTGCAATAAAAATTCCACCGAAGCCTTAGAAATCTAGGGTTTATCTTGTAAATCAATACATGGTTTTGGATATCTTATCTACCACACCCTCAAATTTGTGAAACATTCAGATCAGTAGCTTACAGACTCTATGTACACTATGTATTCATGGGACACCCCACCTCCTTAAGCTCTGAGAGTCTCTCTCCCATTGTCAAGAAGGAGACCTACCAAAGAAAACTAAGAAAAATACACACACACAAAACCCTGGGAAGTTCTTTGTTTCTTTGTCTCTTCTCTATACCTCTAGACACCTCTTAAGATGTCACAATCAAATTTCATGTTCCCGAGATCAATGAGATTTATTTATTGTATTTGTTTGGATATAGTTGGGTGCCAATTGGAATTCCAGAAAGCTGGAGGAGAAATATAGGAAGCCTGGTTTCTAACTGGTGCTCATTGATAGGGAGACAGTAGGGGTGAAGGATGGGGAGCTTAGCACTGTGCATCATGGCAAAGCCAATCTCATGCTCTTGCTGCTCCTCACAGTTCTGAGTTCCCTTCCCCTCACCCCTCTCCTCTTGGGAAACACCAGCAGCCCACTGCGTTGGGAAGCTGGAGAGCAAGGGGGCCTCACCAGGGCTGTGTCAAGGACCACTTCTGGGTGACAGACTCAGACCCACCCTGTCAACTCTGGCAAGTCAAAGGAAGAAAGGAGGGTGGGAAGGGAATACCTGGGAAACAGGAGAAGCATCAGCGTTTGTTTCAAAGGCTTCTGCTTAGCAGTGGACCCCCAGCTGGTGCCTGACTATGCTGCCTGTTGATGCTGGTCATACATCTCAGCGCTGCATAGCTTTGAAACTTGGCCAAGATTAAGTTTAAACAATGCCTTGAAGCCCATGAGCAGCTACATGCAAACACCTGACCCTCCTATTGCCTTAGCAACTGCATGCATATCTAAAGCATTTTCTGCACACTTCAGAAATACCTTCTTTTGGAAACTTGAGTCATCCAAAAGACGTTTGTATTCAAAATAAGCTAGCCTCATATTTGCTGGATTCTGAAAAGGCAAAGTATTTGTCAAGCATAATGCAGCAGTGTTTTGTGAAGAAATTTTGAGGTAACTTGGAAGAAACACAACAACTTCTCTGTTTCTGCGTCCACTTGTAGGTAGAAACTGTTAGCTCACTGAATACAGCAGAAGAATTAAATGATTTGCATATACTGCCTTCTATTGCTTTCAGTAAATGTTAACAATATGTGCCCTTACCTGCAATGATTGGGAAGACTAAATAAAGATTGGGGAACCTCAGGCTCAAGACCTGAGTGTGCTCATCCACAACTCTCTGTTCAGCCATCAGGCCTCAAGTGAGTAAACTCTGGCCCACCTGCCTCTGTGTGTATGGAAACCTTTGGTTTTTGTTTGGCTGGGATGTCTTACAGAAGTATAGTTTTGCCTCTCACTCTGTCCATCATTGGCCTGCAGCTCTCAGCAGGCTGCCCTTTTCAGATTGTGGCCCTCAGGGTGAAAAAGCAGGGGGGTTTCAGCTGGAACTCAGCTAAACTCAGTTTCAGCACCTCTCAGGTGGGTGCCATTGCCATTCTAAGAGAACAAGGGTGATTTATGGCACCCCTTTTTCTAGAAACCCTGATCAAAGGGGTCTCTTGAGCATCTTGAGGTGCTTCTAAGCATACAGGGAGAGCATGCAATTTCTGCTTCTGTCTGCAGGATAAATGCAGCTCTAGAAGATTCCTGACTTTTAGGATCATATTTTATATATACCGGATGCTGTATTGTGAGGTGAGATGACAGGGCTGCTGTGATCCAGTCATGTGGAATTTCCTGGAACTATCTCATAGAATAACATCTTATATCCTCTGAAAAACCTCTGTTTTTCTTTCAATATCCAAACAAGAACAACAGTTTCAAAAGAAAACAACAGCAACAACATCATGAACTGTAAGACATGCAGTCTGGTCCTGCAGTTACTGATATGACACTCAATATATTCATGAATATATTTACGTCTTACTTTGTATGTTTTGTTCCTTTGTTGTCAACCATTGTTGTTTTGTGTTTGTGTTTGTGTATACAGGCCCCCCCCAATGTATTAAAATACTGTGGAAACAAGGTTTTAAAACCATTTACTTTAGGGCTCTGATAAACCATGAGCCTGTGATGTATTCATATTTGCTTTCCAATTATGTAAGACATCAATATTTGGGCAAGATATTTAATGGCTGCCATTTACTCTTCACTCCTGGCACTTTAGTAAGTCATCAAAGGGAAGCTGTGATTCTCAAATCACTCTGTTTGACACTGAGGTTGCCAAAGATGTCACATACTTTAAAGACATTGGGATGGGAAAGAGAAAGAACAAGGGCATCTTTCCTTCCTCCTGAAACTGTGGGAGCTGTAACATGCTAATTGTTTTATTGTTATATGTTCTCTCTCTTTCTCTTTCTCTGTCTCTCTCTGTGGGGGGGGGCTCTGGAGATGGGAAAAGGTGAAGGATTTCATTCCCCCCCTTTCCTCCCACCTAAAATCTCCCCACAGAGTTCAGAGAGAGCCCTTTCCCCCTTCTTTTTAGCCTCACATCCATGCCTATAAGCTGTTAAGACCTTAAATGGCCCAATCCCCCTTCACAACCATTTTCCTTCCATTTGAGTGGAGGCTGGTCCACTAACCTTACTCTGCCCTCAGTCAACCCCACCTGCATGACTTCTTTCTTACTATCATCAAGAGAATGGCACTGCCTGTAGCAGCTTCCTCTTCCATGTTTTCCCTTGTAGAACTTAGCAGGGAAGAGGATGGGGACAAAACTAGAGTTAGCTGGCTCTGCCTGTCATTAGTTCTGGCTCCACCTGCTGTTGACCTCCTGGCCTTTCATCCTACCAGTCCAAATGGGCATCAGTCCCTGCTGTTTTGTATCTTCCACTGAAACCTTCAGAATTTCACAGGACTTCTGGATATGGATCCTTGTTGCACCCCCCCTTTTAAGGACACTTTTATCTTTTAATTTTCTTCTTCTTCTTCTTAGCCTATCTGAGGAGTACCATGAGCATCCAAAAACTACTTGTTTTTGGCTGCCTACCTTTTTACTGCCAAACTGAGAGGCACCAGACCACCCAAGTTCCATATTCAAATGACTGATGATACTGACCCTGCTGGCAAATTATTTATTTGTTAGTTTATTTTGTTCCATTTAAGGATCCTTTCCTAGGAAACATCTCAAAGGGATTTAGCAATAACACACCAGCAATCCAAACATATACAAAACAATTTTATATATAAAGACCATTTCAAAGGTAAAAACAATTTCAAATCCTATACATAGATGGGGGGAGACGAGGGGAACTCCACTTAAAAGGTTTGTCGAAGGTCTTCAGCAGGTACTGAAAAACAACAGAGGTGTGCTTGAAAGGAAATGAACTGTGACCCCTGGTTTTGATTACTTGCAAGTTGCTGTACAGAAGTGGTAAAAACAGAGGGGTTTTCAAGGATTTTAAATCACCTTTGTGCCTTATGATTTCTTTTTTTAAAATGCCAGAAATGTCAGTATAATCTCCTCTGCCATTAGTAATTAGAAATATAACAAAGCTTTCGTTTCCCTGGTGAACTCTGTTTCACACATAACCTGCTGAATTTATTTCTTCCGTGTAAACTGACATTTACCTACCTGTCATCATGAATCTACAGTGGCTGTGGTGAAAAAGCAAGCCAAGAAACCTATCAGGCCACCAAAGCTGGGAAGATCCAGACAGATAAAAAGCACTGTGGAGAGGGGGAAGGTATCCACCAGCTCAGGGATTAGGGAAAGGGGAGAAATTAAATACAGTTCACATTTGAAAGCGAATCTACCCAACTTTCCAAAACAATATGTTCTTCCAAGTCCACACTTCTTTGAATTTTTCAGCAGAGCTCTCCAGCCATGTATCTAAATCATGCATAAAATTGGACTGTAAAGGACTGTGAAGCAGCTTGCAATCATTATTCTAAAATATCAGAGTATTGTGTCACGCAAAGCCACCTTTTACAGAAGAAAATAATCTGTGGTTACCCTAAAGCTCCTTGACTATGGGCATGTCTATGCCTGCTTTTGTGCTGTTATTTGGACCTGGAGGTGCAGATTGAAGATGACAAGAACGCGCCCCCCAGCCTCACTGTTGTGGTCCAAAGGAAAGCAGAACAATATGTTTGGTGCCAGCTTGGCCACAGAAGTTGCTGGAAGGGGGTGTACAAGACATCACCCAGCCCTAATAATAATGATTAGGGACTCTACTCTAGATTTGTGCAGGGTTTGCTCCTTAGCCTTTGCTTCTTCCAAGGTGCAAGGCAGCAGAGATTTAGGATCAGAGCTTATCTTCTCCTAGATGGCCTACCTTCCCAGGTTGACAAGCCCCATTTGCCCCTCACTTCCCCCTGCAGCACATGCAGAAACAACCTTCTTGACCCAGTGGTCTCATCCGCCGAATCCCCTGGAGCCTGTCTTCACATGCAGGGGAAGTTCTACCCTCACCTGGTTTAGCTGGCCAGTTGAAGCCATTTCCAGGGTGTGGCTGCTGTCATATGCTAACAGCCTCCAGGAGCCACAAGTGAGAGCTGAGTGCAGGGTAGGGACCAAAGTTGGACAAACTACCTGAGAAGGAGCATGGTGTGTTCCTCCCCCAACACCCCATATACCCCAGGTTCATGACGGAGACAAATAATGCATGTGAGCCTATGAAAACAGGTCACAAAATTCCTTATGTTGGTTTCCTTATGTTCTTTTGCTTCTATGGACCAAAATGACTATTCTTCTGAAGCTGTCATGGTTGACTAAATTGAGTGTTGAGGGAATGATCCGTTTCCCTTTTACATGTCCACATGGTTCTGAAAAACTGCTTAGAGGTGCTCATGTCCTTTCCGAAATTATTTTAGAAGAAGGATACTTTGAGTTTTCAAAGGTCACCTACTAGTGTTGTTTACTACTTTATAATTATTTTCAAATGAGAAGTGAAGGTTCTAATCAGCAGCTTGGCTGATTAATAAAACACAGGAGATGCTCCATTGTCCCAAACTACTTAACGAGAAACTCATTTCTCAAAGCCCTTCTTAATTACTCATGATTACTCGTGAGCAGATTAGCTGTACAACATTTAGTTCATCCACATCTCTGTTTCTCCTCCAGCTGTTCCTCTTCCTTTCAGTTCATAAAAGATGAAGAGTTTTCTTTCCTTTTCACTGTATCATCCATCCTCGTGCCTCCCTCAATTTCTCTCCTAAGCATGGATCCACCTTCACCCATTTAACTATTCAATACAGAAATACCAATAAGGATATTCAGAATGTTAATATGAAATGCAAATTCCACCAAGCTGTAGCTAAGGGAGAGATGGGAAGCAGTGCTGCATTCTTCTCTTATGTCAAGAGACTGGCTGCCATCGGCTCCTCTTCTCCCAGAACAATTTCCCTTTAAGATAATAATTATAAGAACTTCGTAAGTTTAAGAACTGGTATCTGAGTTTTATTTTTTCCTTCTCCCTCCCCACCTTTTTTTTTTAGCATCTTAGCATTTCCAAGGGCATGGGTAATCATATGTTTGTGGGGACATAGAAGAAATGTGATTCTATTTCCTTATCCTTCTACAGGAAGATACAATGGTTGGTGATATTTTATTTAGAAGACCTGTTGATCTCTAGCCAATAGGGGCATATCTTCAAACTTATATAGGGTTGAATCTCTCCAAGGAATCCTGGGAATTATAGTTTGGTAATGCTGATGAACATTCTCTGTTGACCTGTCCCTATCTCCTCCCCTCCCCCACACCAGGTGTGGCGTAGTGGTTAAGAGCGGTAGGCTCATAATCTGGTGAACCTGGTTCGATTCCCCGCTCCTCCACATGCAGCTGCTGGGTGACCTTGGACCAGTCATACTTCTTGAAATCTCTCAGCCTCACTCACCTCACAGAGTGTTTGTTGTGAGGGAGGAAGGTAAAGGAGATGGTTAGCCACTTTGAGACTCCTTCGGGTAGTGATAAAGCGGGACTATTTATAGACTCTAAGATATTCTCTTCCTTCCATTTTTTCCTCTCTTTCCCTCCTTTCCCCTCTTATCCTTTCTACTGAAGCCTTCTAGACATTGAGTTCAAGTGGGCACAGGATTGCAGCCAATGTACATAGTGTTCAATACATGAATATCAGCATTTGCTAAATGGATCAGTTGGAAAGTTGTGAGCTCAGTGTGCAGATAGTTTCCTTCTAGTGAGGAAAGCAGACAAAACTCTGCAGTATGAGTCATTAAGTATATTTAACCTCAGCCTTGTATACCACATATTTGACAGTTTCTGAGATGCCACTGGCAAACACTGGCCATGCAAAAGCCATGTCATGTAGAAAATTCAGAGTTGAATTTTAAACTGGCTCTTTCTTAAAGACGTAAAAATGAAATGTTAATACTTTTATGCGACTATCTTCTGCTAAAGAAGTATGGAATATTAATGCTGGAATTATCTAAAAAAGTATAAATTTCTATTCTCTGCTACTACTCCCCCCCCAATACCCTTGTTATTCCTTTTATATATGTCAGGGATCATAATTAAAGATAATGCATGGACCAGTGGATCTACTCAGTGTAAGAGAACTCCAGTAAAGGTTTCTTTATTCATTAAGTATTTTAAATATCATCTTTCAGAGCATAGTTAAAATATAACATGTACAGTGGTACCTCGGGTTAAGTACTTAATTCGTTCCGGAGGTCCGTACTTAACCTGAAACTGTTCCTATCCTTTAGCACCACTTTAGCTAATGGGGCCTCCTGCTGCCACTGCGCCACCAGAGCACGATTTCTGTTCTCATCCTGAAGCAAAGTTCTTAATCTGAAGCACTATTTCTGGGTTAGCGGAGTCTGTAACCTGAAGCGTATGTAACCTGAGGTACCACTGTATTCAAATTTCATAGGAACATAAGAAGAACCTGTTGGATCAGGTTGATGGCCCAACTAGATCACCATCCTGTTCTCATCGTGGCCAACCAGATGCCTGTGAGAAACCCACAAGCGGGTTTTTGAGCACAAGTTTCAAATAACTTTATTAGAAACACAGCAGTTAGAAACACAACATCTTAAAAGCATGGGTCAATAAAACCTCATTAAAAATGTATTAAAAGCCCTCAGCAATTGTACAAAAAACAAGCAAGCAAAGAAAAGCCCTGCAGCTACAAAAACCTTTAGAGGAAGTCCACACCAACCAAGCATGTTTCCAAGGCCCATTTGATGGCCTGTCTTATAGGGAACCAATTCACTTGGAAGGGGTTCCCTAACTGGAGAGCAACCACGGAAAAGGAATTGTCTCTGTTGTCCCAAAACCAATTTATCGTCTAGGTGGGCAAACAAGCTGGCCCTCTGAAGCTTATCTTAAGAAATGAGCGCACTTCATATTTCCAGTTGATCTTGATAAATGTCCAATCCAGTAAAATTCATCTGCATCTTGAAAAGCATGTAGAGCTGAGAGAGGAAGTGGGAAAGAGTGTCACTCTTTCAACTTCCTTTTTCAACTCTGCGTATTTCTAAAGTGAGAAAAAGGTAATAACCCTTAGCACCTCATGACCAAAGGGGCAGTGAGGTTGGGGGCTCAGAGGCCTTACAGGCACCCTGGAAAGACTTCTAGGGTATCATTAAATTCATGGGTGTCACACTAGTGAGCCCTGTGATAGAGGGACACGCACAGGATGCTATTTTAGTGGGCTGATTTGTGATTGTCATGGTGGCCAGATCCATCAAAGCATATGCAGCAAGATTCTCTACACTTATCATGAATACATGTAGGTTGGGCAGGGGGAGCCTACTGCTATGACACTGGTCCACCCAAGCATTCACTTCAGGCCAACAACCCCTGAAAGAGCTTCAGGACTCAGGTTATTTATGAAAGGAATGTTCAGTTACAGATACAGACTGAACAGATAAGGGTTGTGCCTTCCATCCATTCTTTCCAAACGAGAAAGCCAGTACAAAATTTTATGAAGTCTCCCTCTGCTCCTTCCCCCTACCGCGTTCCATATGAACAGGAACTAAGTGTGTGGAATGCTGCCTTGACAGCAGTTTTAAAAGAGACTATTAGGTTTTCTTTACCTGACCTTAAATTTTCTGGTGAACAGCTCCCTGCAGCTCACTTTTCATCAACATCACTGTCATTAACAGGCTCGTCTTTATTCATGTGTAACAGCAAAATCTCCCATCTCCATTTCTCCCCTTAGGTAAATGTCACCATCCCTATGATTTGTGGTTAGTGATTGCTACCTACAATATCACATTTGTCTTGACTTAGCGGTGCTATGTAATGCGAACATTTTGGTTCCCGTTAGGATGAGTAGAGTCATTTTGTGTTCCCTTGGCATTTTGGCATAACTTGATGTGCGGACAATGCGTCTCATTTAGAGATCTAGAAGCAAGGTGCTTCCCCACACCACTGAACAAACTCTCTCTATCCACGGGAATACCAAAGAGTCATCGGATCCTAGGATCAATGCTGCCTCGTGATGGCGCACTGTTCCAGGGGCATTCCCAAGGGGGAGTGGAAACAGTAGCTTTGAGTCAGCAGCTTTCAAAAGGAGTAATAATAATAATAATAATAATAATAATAATAATAATAATAATAAAAATAAACAAATCATTGCCAACGCCAGCGTTAGCCCCCCTGGTACCTTTTGAAAACTGTTTGTGCCTCTTGAAATTACCTCCCCAGGTCCAGGAGCTCTTTTGTCCTCCCATGTTCTGGCTCAAAATAACAAACATATACGTCAGACCTAGTCCCAAGCCATAAAGGTCTTCAGAGGATAAGACCAGCAGCCTGAACCAGGCTCAGAAATGGACTGGAAGCTATTGCAGCTGCTAGATGCTAAGCACCTTGTCTTAGGGATGGTGGCAAATGGTAGATGCACCTGTCAGGGACTGGGCAGAGGAGGAATGGTGGAGACCACCTCCCCAGCCTGACCCTTCCAGGGAGGAGGAAGAGGAAGATAGTACAGATTTACAACAGGGGGTTGAGGGAGGTAGCAGCTCAGAGGCAGATGAGGGGGAAACTTAGGAAATCATGGGAAAGCCGGGACAACACCCAGCTGACACGTTGTCATTAGAAAACATTCCAGACTCTCCTAGAACCCAGCGAGCCTTAAAAGTAGGAGAGCAGAGCTCAAAGACAGAGGGCACATAGCAGCACCTGTAGAGGAGGTGATGATGACGAATGAGGAAGTGGGAGAGATAGGGGACAATGGAGATTCACCCGGGGCAATGCCATTATCCAAGAGGCAGGCTTCTATAGCCCCTCTCTGTAAAGATTGAAATAAAAAAGGGCTGTTAGAAACTTTTCCTTGTCTTATACTTTCCTGGCTAACCAACTAGGAGCTGCTGATAGCATCCTGACAGCACCATTCCCTATTCCACCACAGGCAGAAAAATGCTTTGGCTGGGCCTCATTCCTACACTTCCAACAAAGACCAAAGAAGGCAAACAACAATTGTCAGCTGGAACTGGGTCACCATAGCCATGGTGTGTTGTGTGCATAGAGATGCTTGATGAGTTTTAATTCTATCAATTCCATTGTATACTTACCTGATCCACAACTCCTGGGCTAATGTGTGAATTGGTATGTACTTATTCATTGGACTTTGCACTTTTCAGCTTAAAGGATGTACCCAAATACATTACAAAATGGATCGAGAAATGTGTACATTGAGATAAAATATGTATTAAAAATGCATTTTGTGATAAAATGCCTAGCATATTACATATTTAACTTTTTATGTAGGGTTTTTTAAAATAAAAAATGCAGGTTAATTCAGAAATGAGTAGAACAAGAATGAATACGTGTGAAATTGGCATGGACTGTAAAATAGGCTGATCGGTCTCTTCCTAGTGCCCTGGTACTTGCATTCTTGAAAGCACCCAAAAAAGACTATTCTATATAGTGCCATTCAGTATCCCTGAAACTTACTGAGACAGATAAGAGCAACCTTCAGTTCTCTGAACTTAGCTAAAACTGTCCACACCTCTCTGAGCCACAAAGATTGTCTGCAGCATCTGCTGAGGAGTTCACAAAAGATTTCCCATGCCCTCTCTACTCACAGCTGGAAAGCCCGAGAAAAGGAGTACCTTTTATGGTATCTTGGCAACTCCACTCTCTCAGAAAAGAAAATGTGTGAAATATGAGAGAGACACACAGAGAGGGAGTTGGAACAAATAAGAACTATATATCTATGCCTTACATTACGTAAGTTATTTTTAGATCCGAATCATATCATTGATTTAGTAAATAAATATAGATGAGTTAACGTCTTACTTTTGACAATCTGCAATCTGTTAACTGTTGGGTACAATATATTTTTTTGTCGGATACAAAAAGAAGAAACTTTTAGTCACTGTCAGATACTGTTTTTAATATTTGCTGCTTCAGATACATTAGAGGTATTCTCATTAGCCACCTTCAGTTGTTTCTTAATACCAAAATGTATTCTAGCTGGGCTATTAAAAGGTTATAGAATCATAGACTTAGAAAGGACCACAAAGGTAATCTAGTCAAACTCCCTGCAATGCTGGAATCTTTTTGCCCATTGTGGGGCTAACAAACCCATGATCCTGAAATTAAGAGTCTCATACTCTACCAACTGAACTATCCCAAGACTTACTGATGGAGAAGATAGTCTCTTAGATGTTAACACCAAGCCAAATGTAGTACTGGGGTTCCCTAAACCTATGCACTAAGGCTGCAATCCCATACACCCTTACCTGGACATACCTAGGACTGCCTTGTGAAAAGAGAGGGATTTTAATGCTCTTCTTGGCAAACTTCCCAGAACAGCAAACTATTGCTTGAAATGGCTCACTGCATGTTATTTGTTAAATGAGGTTTAACGTCTACTCCAGTTACTGAATTTTCCACCTTTTGAGAATCAGTACTAGATAAAGCAAATGTAGCACCTTGTCTCCTAAACTGTTAAATACATTTAAGAAAAACAAACCAGTTGCAGCAACACCTAAACTCCTGATGATGCATGGCTTTAGATATGCAATAATATTGATATGGAAAAGTAGAGAACAAAGGAAATATCAAGAACCTGTTGTGTATGATTAGTCTGTGGTATATTGGACAGGATGCATCCCTTTAAAACGGGATTTTTACTTGCTTCAGTTATAGACGGTAAAAAGCCCCATCCTTGACTCTTGATGCACTTTTAATGAGGAGCACCTGCACACATGCAAGTCTCCCTACATGGAGCTAGGTTCTGACTATCCTATATAATAGCTAAAATGAACCCTGAATGATTAGGATTAGATCATCATAACAACAGTGTTTATGGGAATCATTGCTAAATGTTTCATATTTGCCTGGATTCAACAGGGCTCTTATTAGGCCCTTATTTTATTTGTATAATGTATATATCTCCCCAAATATTCAGAAAGCCTGTTCATAGGTTGTCACTGAAAAACAGACAAAGCAGGCACTTCAGGAGGGGAAGAGTGTTTCACCACCTCCCCAAGAAAGCCCTCTGGAGCGTCATAGATCTCCTGACCTCAGGTAACTTTAACACTACCAGATCATAAGAGCTGGGCAGCTTTTTGCAGGGACCAGGAGCTCCTTTAGAAACCTGGGCTCTAAGCTATGAAGGCCTTTAAAATCTCAGAAGCAGAATTTGTATTGTATCTGGAAACCAACAGGAAGCCAGTGGAAATGTTTCAACGCCAACACGACATGTTCTTGGTGATGTCCCAATCGCTCTGCCATAGCTTCAGAGGCCGTGATCTCTCCCTCTACTTATGACTCTTTCACACACATCCACTTTAGAGGGGGAGACAAAAATGGCTCATCAGTTCTACCTGGGACAGTCCTTTCTCTTGCCAACCCCTCCAACTGACATGAATTTCTGGCCTGCTGTCCTTCCCAGTGAAATTCCTTCCTTTCCCTTTGCTGTGCTTGCCCCCCCAATGCATGAATGCTACCACTCTCGTAGCATCCATGGCCAGAACAATCATTCCATGGGAGAAGTCAGCAACTTCTTGATGGTACAATACCCAACACCACCTCTTCCTACATATACTGTTTTTCAACGTTTTGCTTTCCAGTGTACACTAATACACCAAACAAGAGAAGTGACATGGCAGACATGCACCGGAGTGTTTGTCTTATAACGGGAATTTATTCATACTACACGAACAACATTTGCATTTGAACATGTCTCAGAGCCACATGACAATACCAATCAAAAACCTTGTTAATTATCCATTGAGAAACAGTGCCACTCGATTGCTCGCTCTCTCTCTCTCTCTCTCTCTCACACACACACACACACTTAATGCTATCTTCTTTAATTCCTTACCCATCTGTACTTCAAAAATAAGCAAAGATAAAATGGGCCGGTACTTTAGGTTTGAGGAGTTCTTGGCCCAGTTTCACAAAGCTGATCTCAGCTTCGTTCTTTCCTTTGGATCTGAGAATATCCAGTGACAAAAGAAAGAGAAAGCTCTTATCAAAATTGCATACCCATTTTGACCTTGCTGTTTGTCAGTACAAAACACAAGTTTGTATCTTGAGTGCTTGCCTCATAACTTATTTGCAAGCACTGCAAATAAAGCTGCTGGCTTTAAAAAATGGTAAACAAAAGGAGGGCGGGATGAAGAAGAAAAGCAACACAAATGTGAGGAACTCTCTCCTGCCTCAGTTGTAAGTCTCCTTAAAAAACCGCAAGCATATCCTTGATTTTTTTGTTTTTGTTTTTTCCCCACTGTACAAGAAAGTACATGCAACAATAAATATGACTGTATTTAGCTGGTGAGATAATTGATTTTAATTATTATAATTTAATGGCTCATTACATATCCTTCTGTCATCCATGCCTCACTGTGATTCCCCCACCCCTTTGCTGTGTTTCCTTTTCTTGCGTGGGGAAAAAAGTGCCAATGCTCTATTTTCTTGCAAATGTTTAAACTTAGAATTCCATTTGCATGTTGCGTCGTCTTCTTCTTCTTAGCAAAGGAATAATCTGAGTTTGTTTTGTTCTAATGTGTAAACATCATTTGTATAAGTGTCTGAAGGTCTCAGTTATTTTTCTTCTAAAGCTCCTGGAAATTTAGCAACACAAGCATTTTCTACAATGGTGTAAAAATCCTGGGAAAGTTTCATTCTGCTAAATGCCTGCATGTCAGGTTGCTGTTAAAGGCACAGGAACAAAGCTACCTTTTTATAACAAAAAAGTTGACAACCTTAGACCTATCTGCAGCGGTTGGAGACTTAGAAATTGGGGGTGTATATACACCGTACATTGAAAGCACATTTAAAGAACATCCTCCCTACCAAAAAAATATCCTGGGAACTTTAGCAGTGTGGACTGATCAGACCAGTGTGGGGCCCTTCTGAGTGTGGAGGGATATAGATCAGATCATAGCTGTCAACTGTCCCAGTTTGGCGGGAAAGTCCCTTATCCCAGCGCTGTGTCCCGCTGCTGTCCCTTATTGATGATGTCCCTTAAATTTCCCGGGTTTCAAAGGAAGCAGCTCCTCTCCCTGCCATGGTTTTCCTTGCTGCACCTCCTTTGCCGGGTTGCTGCGCTGTGGGAACCACCGTTTGAGGCTTTGTTTGGCTGCTGGCTGGGTTTTCTGCCTTTGGCTTGGAAGGGCTCAGAAGTTGAACATACCAGTGTTTGGAAAATCCCTTATTTTGGCTGCTGATCCCTTATTTTCAAATCTGTAAGTTGACAGCTATGGATCAGACCCATATGTAGGTAATTAACAAAAGAATTGACTGGGCACCTAGATTCAAAATGCAGGGCTTTTCACATTTTCCAGCAGGAGAAAGCCCCCAGCAGAGTTAAAAACACTCTCGGATTTACCCAGTAGTACAGTGTGGAATATCTTTTGCATATCGCACTTAGTCTGCTTTAAAGCTCCTGCCACCTTCTATCAATCCATCTAGCAGTGAGCAGACCACACACTCTTAAATACATTTAAAAAGAAGAAGTGTTTGGATTTGATATCCCGCTTTATCACTACCCGAAGGAGTCTCAAAGCGGCTAACATTCTCCTTTCCCTTCCTCCCCCACAACAAACACTCTGTGAGATGCGTGGGAGACTTCAGAGAAGTGTGAATAGCCCAAGGTCACCCAGCAGCTGCATGTGGAGGAGCGGAGACACGAACCCGGTTCCCCAGATTGCAAGACTACCGCTCCTAACCACTACACCACACTGGCTCTCAGCTTTACTTACTAAATCCAAAGGTCTGAATCATGCCTTGTTCCATGCAGCAGCAAGGAGAACACAGGTAGATTACTCTTGGATGCAAAGTACACTATATAGTTTCCAGTGGTTTTTTTTTAAAAGGGGGTACTCAAGGGTACGCAGTACCAGCACCTTTTTTCATTGTTAAAAAGTGTAGCAGTTTCTGTAACAACATCATGGTGAGTAAAAGGTAAAGGTAAAGGGAGCCCTGACCATTAGGTCCAGTCGTGGCCGACTCTGGGGTTGCGGCGCTCATCTCGCCGGCATACAGCTTCCAGGTCATGTGGCCAGCATGACTAAGCCACTTCTGGCAAACCAGCAGCGCATGGAAATGCCATTTACCTTCCCGCTGTAGCGGTACCTATTTATCTACTTGCACTTGACGTGCTTTTGAACTGCTAGGTTGGCAGGAGCAGGGACTGAGCAACGGGAGCTCACCCCGTCGTGGGGGTTCGAACCGCCAACCTTCTGATCAGCAAGTCCTAGGCTGGTGAGTACCAGCACCTAATTTTCTAGGGGGGAAAGCACTAATAGTTTTAAACATGAACTTGGAGTAAGTTCAGACATGTCTGTCCTGGTCAGTTACATGATGGGAGACAGTGAGTAAAGGAAGAGAAGAAGCTTCACCTCCTCCCTCATGGAGGTAATGGGTGGCCTAGCTGAGTCTAGGAATAGACCTTGCTTGTCTTAACCCCTTCATGCATTAACTAGCACTTACGCATAATTAGGTTTGACTGCAATTTCCTAAACCGAGCCCCTCAGACAGTACCCAACCTGGCCAACCCTTTGCCTCAGATACCTTTTTAAAACTTGAGATGCTAGTGATTGAACCTGAGACCTTCTAGAGGCAAGGCATTCAAGAGCTATACCCCCCCTCTCAATGACCTGGTTCAGTTTACATCCACATATATTTGACAGGTACAGCTGTCATTTTTTAATTGAGACGCAAGCATATCTGCAAGATGGCTATCTAATAATCCAAATATTGAATGAGGCTGACCAAATGAACCTACTATATAGTTCATTACACCCGCTCCATGCCTTTAAATGAGAAAAGTGCTCAGGGCAAATCGTCTAAACTGTGAACAGCTTTTACGGAAGCCTCATTAATGTATGGAAACTGTGAAGCTAATCAACTCTTAGAGCCATGTTTGGGGAATTTTACATTAACCAATTTGCTCCACTGCAGGTACTGCTCAGACAGGCTTTTCACACAGAGAGTTTTTTGCGGCCTTGCTAAAATTATAAAGCATCTGTCTTTGCCCCAGTCATCCTAGAGAAACATGAATATCTTTCTCCCCAAAGATATGCCACCAAAGTCATGATAAATATGCTACCACTATCAACACAACAGTAATATATTGCTCTTGTCTCTCGCTAGATAGGAGGAAAGGGAAAGCAAGTCTATGATATAAAATGGAAACCAGCAGATTTCAGGAGCGCTATTTCAGCGCTCCAGAAATAAGCAAAAGACAATATTTCTTGTTTCCATACTTAACTATCCTACAAAATATATGTAACAACACAACAAGGTATACAGTTGCTTGAACCAAAATAGGAACCAGATAGGAAGCTATTGTGAGGAGATGCTTTTAGATTCTACAGGCTTATTCAGGGCACCATTTAGGGGCTTTGCTGTTCCCCTTGAATTCGACTTGCTAAAGGCATCAAAGAAATTGGGCTGTGGCCAGATGCAAAAGGGCTGGGATTGACTGAAAAAGCTTCTCGGTCCCAGCTATATTCATAATCATTGGCTGTTTTATTTTCAACTACTTTCCTAATGGTCTCTAGCATACAGTTCACTTTCCTGACCCCCTGCAACTGCCGCACAATGAACTGACATTTTCATTGACCTCTCCAAAACAACCCCAAGATCTCTTTCTTGGTACACCACTGTCAGTTCAGACCCCATCAGTATGCATGTGAGGTCAGGGCTTCCTGCTTCAAAGTGCCATCATGTCACCCTTGATTGCATTTGTCATTTCAACGCCCATTCCCCCATTCTGACCATTGGCCATGGTGGCTGTGGCTGATGAGAGCTAGAGGGCCACAAGTTCCCCATCCCTGCTCTGGACCAAGTTAAAAAGCACTTGACTCAATCCAGATCCTTGGGGACCCCAACCTCGTAGATCTCTCACTTGTGAGAACCATTCATTCACTCCTACTTTCTCTGTTTCGCGTTCTTTAACCAGTAACTGATCCAAAAGCAGTTGCTGACTGCTAAGCTTCATCAGGAGCATATTTGAAAGCTCAAGTACACAGTGTCTTCTGGGTCACCCCTATCTTCATGCTTAGTGAAGCTCTCAAAGAACTCTAAAATAGACAGAGCTTTTAGACAGAGCGTACCTTGCCTTCAGTCAGAGCTCCGTTTGGATGACAACTAAATCTAAGCACAGTAAATTGACCGTAATTCATAATTCATCTGACAAGATCGTACAAGTAATTAGTGGAACAGACCTCTGCTGAAGGTGCATTCCTGTACTTGGGCTTCAGTCTTGGTTAAAATCTTCCTAGGTTACCAGCTGACATGACTAAGAAAGCAGGGAGTTGCAACAACAACAACAACAATATAGTTATGATGGGTGAATGCTAAATTGGTTGATAGAGAACACATAAGACAATAGCCAGTGGCTTTTTATTTTTGAAACAAAGGAACAAAGATTTTGAGCAAGTCTACAAAAGGGTTTATTCAGACTCAAGCACAATACTTTTTCGTGTGTGTATGTAATGCAATTGAGCTATTTCTGTATGTTGTGTTGTGCAGAATGCAAACCTCTTTTTATTTTGGCACACTGCTGCTACAGTCTGCATGGAAACCATTGTCTTATTCAAAAGCTCCTTAATCCAAAATAAATGCTGACACTTCAGGTAACAATAGTTGGCAAAGAACAGTTTGTAAATCACAAGCGGAGCAAGTGTTTGCTTTGTACTGCATACTGAATAGATACCAAAACCTGCCCTGTTCAGGTGCCTACTCCTCAAAGTGAACAAAAGCATCGATATGTTTAAGCAGGCCTAAATGGTTCCAGTTATCAGAATGATACATATGGAGAAAAGGGAACCATCATCAAAGAGGACACAATAGCAGTGCTAAAGAATGACCTAAACATCAAAGCTTCGTGAATGTGTGCAGTCACTGGCAGTCTGCTCACAGCAGCCAGTCCCAGCAAGCGAATGCAATTACACCATAGAATCCAGACTTTCAAACACGAGATTGAAAAATTTATAGGTATTTATAACAGTGCAATTGCTGATTTTTTGTGAAATCCAAATATTCTTTCTAGAGCCTTAAAAACCCTTTATGACGTGGAATAAGGACAACTGGGTGGGCAGGTTAGGGAGAGAGTTCCATGTTACTTGTGTCACACTGTGCATTAAAAATAGGTTCCCACTGAGGGGTTGTTCATCCCTTGGTATATATTTGGATCATTATTCAAATAACTGCTTAGGTAACCACCCAACAAAGGAACAAAAGTGGTGACAATCCCCAAATATGGATCATCCCCATGTATGTTTCAATGTAACCTCAAAGTGTCCCACTCGTTGAATTACAAAAATGAAACAAAATCAGAGATGAGGGAGTCAGCAAGAGGAAACCTTGTGTTTTGTTTTGTTCAGCCCAGCCCAGGGCACCCTGATAAAATCCATTTTGGTTTCTCTCTTTTCCAATCTGAAATCCACCTTTCTACAATGCCACATCTGTTGATTATTTTTTTTTAGTCCTCATGAAAATTCATCAACATTTCTACTAATATATATATTTCTTCCGTGCAATTTTTGCAAAGCATTTCTCCCCAACGCAACACATTTTTGCATGTTATTTCCACTAATATATTCATACTTTTAGCACTTTCCCCTAGCATATGAATTGTTGTACACATCACTTGGTTGGAGAGGCGGATTGCAAAATTCAGGGGAATGAAAATTTTGAAATTTTGTATTGTTTCGGAAAGTGCAAATCTGGTAGACTCGCCTTTAAATGTGAACTGATTCAAAATTCTCCTTGATCCCTGCCCAGCAGTCATAAGGGGCAATGTGTGATTCAGGGTACCTCCAGACCATTTTTTTAAAAAATTGGGCATTCACCCTGATTTGCTTGCACAAAGCTTACACAAAGGTTAGATGATTCCTGATCTTTACTGTGCATTTGTTCTGATTTGTTTGGGGTGAGGTTTACACACCATGGCAAACCATAGTGAATGGATTTCCATGAATGTGCCAATCTCATCCACTTTGCTCCCTCTTTACTATGCATGGCAGAAACAAACCACAATACCTGGTTGGATATTATCTCAACATAGCTAAGGCTTGTTCTTGGCTTACTGATTGTGATTTGCATAAACTATGGTCTCTGGTTCAGGTGTTATGATAAGCCAAGAATTGTGGTTTGTTTCTCACACATATTAGTGGGCAATATCTGTGTGTTCATGGTAAATCATTCACTGTGGCATTCATCATCGCATGCAAACTAGGCCACTGAGAGGTAAAGCCTGTTTCAGGCCCAGCAAAAGCAAACCAACCACAGTAGTATTCATGCATGAATGGGAAAAGGAGTTTGCACTACCATTTTTTGAGATACCAATTCTATTGTTGCTTTTAAACATCAGGCTTTACAACAAATTCTTTGGGTTTTTTTCCCGAGAAGTCCCAATATTGGATGTTTCAACACTCTCCCCAATGAGTTGAACATGCACAGAACGATGGTTACACATGCTATAGAGTATATTTTATGGCATTTTGTGGATTAGTGTTTTCTCAGGCTAAAAATCAATGCCTATAATTATGCAGCACACCTGTTGCTGTCGGTGCATTTCCATGGAAACCAGACACAAAGCCTTGGCATCTCGTGTTTAATTATATAGATGGAAACATATAGATATAAAAATCTCAAAATCTTTGTATATTATGTAAGATCTTTAAGGTTACAAACTAACAAAGCAATCTTAAGCGGGGTGTGGGAATGGTAGATGACCCAGTACACTTTCTAAGCCCTGGCTGGGACAGGAAGAATTTATTCTTCTCCCACTGAAGCCAATGCTAGTTGTATCGAACCTGTACAATCCTTGTTGTATTAAACTTAGCACAGTAAAAACAAAACTTTAATACAAAATAATAGAAGGGCTGTAGCTTTGCATGGATCAGATCCTGGGTTTTCTGCTACATTCTCCAAGTAGGACTGGGAGTGTAAATCCTGGAGAGGAGCTGCCAGTCAGAGTGGACAGTGCAGAGCTAGATGGACCAATGACCTGACCTCCTATGTTTTTACTAAGAAAAGGACATTGACTATCTGTGAACATTTGCAAACTGGTTGTAGTTTGGTTGCCCAACTCAGTTACAGAATTGCACATCTCAGGTAACTCTAAAGGTGTTGGTAAAATGTTTTGGAAGCGTATTATAGAGAGCCATGTTTGACTGCATACAGCAATCCATCTTGAGAGAAGCAATCTCGATGTCTTCAGAACAGAACAGCATTAGCATCAGGGAATCTGACATGAAGAAGAGCAGTAGCTGTGAAATAAATAATCATGGCAGGCCCCTAAAGATATGGTTTAATGTTCTCCAACTCAACAAGTCCAGATTTAGAGGTTTCGATAATCCTTTTCATGTAATTAGAATGTCCCCTCCACCGTTACAAATTATTCTTTAAAAAATCATTCTTCTTTTCCCCTATAATTACTGTATTTATTTATTTGTCTTCACTAGCTCATATAACAGGGAAATGTCTCAAAACAGCGCCTTCAAACTTTTCACACTGCTGTCAGTCAAAGGTAGTTCCGCTAGCAATCATATTAAGTAAAGCAAGTCACAGCGTCTAGTTGTAGGTCTATTAAATCCATCATATAATCAGTAAAGAAGGTCTGCTATCTGGTTTGAGGTCCAGCCTCAATACACCGTTGTGCCCAATACCTTGCTTCACAAAGTGGGGCTGCTGTTGAATTGAACGGGGCCTAACCCGAGTACTGCAGCATTGACTCAGGGAAACAATTATGAGTTAGATCAAGCATCAAATCAGAACCAATCCCATATTTAAACGGTTACATTCTCCCTCCTTGTAGGCCCTTCTTCAATTGCATCCAGCTATCACACCTTTAACATAATAATCCTTTACTCACCAGAAGGCATCTACAAGCAATCCATCATAAGGCCAGGCCAAGACACTTTTCTGCCCGTGGCAAAGGACAATATGGCACCCTCTTATTCAACATATAGAATCCAACTGGACTGCCAGGAGACTCTAAGTTCAACACTGGCGATTTGACAGTGTCTTCCATCTGGAGACAAGAGGCCAGCTTAGGAGTAAATACTTAGGAGTTGCAGCTCCACACCCCAGTCATTTCAGGAAGCTGCCTAATTCTGGTCCTATCTGCTCCATACATTTCCCTGGGAAATGTAACAAACAACACTCAGCACCCTTAACAAACGGCAGTTCCCAGTATTCTTTGGGGGACACCATAGCTGTTTAAACTGGTATAGTGTAGATGGGGACTCTGCCCGGTAGTAAGGCCAGAGCCATGGGGAATTGTAAGCAAAGAATGCTGAACATTAAACCAAAGGAAAATGCCAATTAAACCTTGGCCGAACTAAAAGAGCCACATTCAGATGGAGGATAAAATTAGCCATCTGCCAACACTCATCTAAATTGAGGAGGGGTCATAGCTGAATGTCAGAGCACATGTAGGAGGTTCCCTGTTCACTTAAAAGGGTCTCCAGTTTTAAATAGTCTCTCTGCCTAAAAGGATTGGAGAAATGGTTGCTTGGAAGCTATTGCCAGGCTGCCTGAAAAATACAAGGCTAGAAGAACCAATAGTCTCACCAGGAATAAGGCAGTTTCATGTTTTCTAAATTGTTTTCCAGATATAAAATGTCACATACATTTGTGAAGAAAATATAGAAGTATTCTCCATGGAACATTTCATTCCTTACAATCCGCATGTAAAACCACGTCTTCTGCAAAGCAAGCCACTCAGTTGAGCCAACAGTGATGAATCACCAGATTTTTCAGTGGTGCTTCATTTTTACCACCAGAAGAGCAACATCAACAAAATCTGCGCAATTTTCAAAGTTTCAGCAAAATATCCCATTTCAACAGACTACACCATCTTCAAATATAATTAAATGTGAGTCATTGCAGATCATGGCCTTGAAAGATGACCAAGCTGTGTGGAATCATTTGACTGCTTTTATATGGGAAGTAGCAACCCTGCCATGCTCAGCTGAAGGTGTGAACAGAGCCTACATACATATAAGCTACTTGTTCATGGGCTCTGCATGTGCAATTGATGGAAAACCCAGTTCATGTTTGTTTTTGTAGCTGGAAGGACAAGGGAGCAGCAACAAAACTCCCCTTACTCAAAGGAGGAGGTTTTCCTAAATATAAGTACACCATGATCCTAAACGTGTTCGTAACAGCATAAGTCACATTCAAATCAGTCATGTTTCCTTCCATTTAAACATGCTTAGGAATCCAATGGAAACGTTTTAAAAAGCATAATCAACCCCAATATATGTAGAGTTGTAAGGAAGGTTTCAGGAGATGTAAATTAGTAAACAGAGGACAAAAACGCAATCAAAGAACTCACTTTTGCATTGTGTGGGTGCAACCATCGAACACTTTCATTGGCCCAATCTGCCCATGCATTCCAATGATTCTGTCTCCTCATGTTGGACCAGGGTTCCTGTCACCCCCAGCATATGGCCTCCCAAGAGGAATCATGACCTTATCCTGTTCCTTCCATATGTTGCATTACGTATTTTAACTCTCACGCTCTTGCACACACAGAAGCCCCCTCTCAGAGCCCCCACATCCAAAGATCTCGCCAGGGCAGAGCACATGGAAAATTAGGCCATCTGGCAATTAAAATGCGTGAGAAAAATTAAGGAGCACGACACAAAAGATGATAGCGAAGATAGCATTCACTGCTTTCCATTAGCGAATGGGGTAAGCGGAGAATCCTTACTTTTGGAAGAGAAGCTCTGGAGCCTGAACTCTGAGTGGTCATTGTCAGGACTGTGGTGATGCCCAAGGCAACTCTGGCTGGAGCAGCATCCATGTTGATCCAAAAAGAAACCCAGGACAAAATGACGATCAGCAGGCTAGGAATGTACATCTGGATTAAATAATATCCCATCTGACGCTCCAAATGAAACTTTACTTCAATGCATGTAAATTTTCCTAGAACATGAAATTGCTTTTATAAATCATTTTTGTACATTTTAATCTTCTTTTATTATGAGCATAAATTAACTGCCTTAGGCACAGGGAGTTTTGAAATGTCTAATATTATTCCTTCCTTCGTTCCTTCACCAAGGACTTCAAAATACAGTACAAATTCTTGTGGCTGGCACCCTATGTGAAGCTGACTTCAAGGTGCTCACTTGACATTTTATATCACTTGACGCAATTTACTGTAACACATTTTTTCCATGGAGGGTGGGGATACACATTGTTTTTTCTGGATAGTCTATATATAGTTTTATTAATGTACAGTATAATGAGGGCTTCTGTAGTTTTATTCATGTTTTCAAACGGCAAACAATTTTTTATTCCTGAACAATCAGATATGAAATACTTGAATTGGGGCATTTGGCCTGATGTTTTCAGCAATGGGAGTTGCTGTATCAAATAAACAAGCTCCTTTTAAAAACCGGACAGTGGATTATATCTTTGACAATGGAAATTATCGAAGTCACCAGTGCTTGTAATTAGTAACCTGACTTGGAACATAATACTTGGCTGCATTCCAAATTCAGCAATGCTTGGAGTGAACCAGTTCACCGAACTAGTCCAAAAATTTATGAACTACACCTGAAAGTAGTTTCCTCAATTGCAGGGTGTACAAAAACTGAATTAAAATTTAATTTTAGAGTAGAACTTTGAATGAGTTCTAGTTCTTCTTCTTGTCTGTTCCCTATCCCAAACTCAGCAGGAGACCTGGGTTCTTAGCTTCTTATTTTTTATTTTAAAAAAGAGACATGTGAACTGAACATTTATAACGAAACTTAGAAAGCAAAATGTGATGGCATCTTTCTAAGGCTTATTAGGCAGATACGGAGGCACAGCTGTAGTTAATGGTGCTTAGTCACTTAATCACTGTGGTAAAACAATCAGAAGGAAGGAAAGTGAGGTAATTCAATTATCTTCTCAACTGAAGAGATTTGCTTTCTTCCAACAGCTTTCAGTAGAAGTACAGGAACAAAGCACACGATGGCTTGTGCCGTGTGACTGGCACAAATTAAATAGAGTAAACTTTTTTGAGTATGGAAATACAATTTTGGTGAACGCTTCCACCTGTTGACATTCTGTCTGTCAGGCTACTTAATACTTGTGTGCTGCCTCTTATTTACTTTTGAGCACAGCAGCTTGGAAGCATTCTGAATGCTGATAAAATGTTGTCAGGGATGAACTTGAACTGAGCTAGTTCATTTTGTATAAGAGGAACAAGCTCCTATTTGGACAGGATTAATTTGATCAAGAACTACTTTTTAAAACGAACTTTCCAGGCATTGCAATTGAGTGGCATTTCCCCTTAAAATGTATTTCCTGGTTCAAATTTAAAAACAACCTCTTTGTTTTCTGACCCTTTGGGGTGCAATGTAGTCCACATAATGAAATAGTAAAGAACCAAAATTCATAGTAGCTACAGAGAAATGCATACATATACTGTTGGAAGAAGATCCTCGTATGCTCTTCAGATGTCTTGGACTACAACTCTAATGGTCTCTGGCCATTGGCCATGCTGGCTGGGGCTGATGGGAGTCATAGTCCAAAACTTGAGGGACACCAACTTGGGGAAGGCTGTATAAAATGCATTTCTTGCCCTTCCACACCCAGCTTATATTTTACCCCTCTAACCCCATTTCTTGTCATCTGCAGAAGTTAACTGTTAAAACAGTAAGCAAATGCTCACCAGTATTGTAATGTTTTGTGCAATAGCCAAGTTCTTTTTCTTCTTTCAAAATAAACTGTGGCAGAGTTAAGCCTTCTGCTACCTGCACTGGACCATCACTCATCCACTCAAATATCAGGTCATTCATAGTGTAGCCAACTAAAATAAACAAATTATCTTTGATTAGATAATATCGGAGTAGCATAGTCTAAAGGCAAGAAAGACAAATTATGGCAGTAGAAGCACTCTTGGTTTTCAGTGGGAAAACATCAATGGCAGATACACTAAATTAACTCTTAAACAGCACTATAATCACAACTTTTCTCACAATGAGTGACATGATAACAATGACTGTACACCTGCAGTATAAATAAGGGAAACACACAAAGATATCTATGATAAGACCATGTTTGGGGGAATCTATAATTCTAGCAGCCTTGTACCCTGTGTTGCTCTATAATTCTAAGAAACCAAAAAATCGGTGTAGTGGTTAAAATCAATGAAGTTTTGAAAGGTTTAGTTAGTCTATCATATTGATTCCAAATGGCATCCAATTGTATCCAAATATAGACAAAATCCTGCCCCTCGATCTCAGGAGCCACCATGCAAAATTTGGTTACAATATTTTAAGAGGTGTCCAAGTGCATGGCGCACACACAGCTTTCCAAAATATATACAGAGGGCCCACAACTTATGAGTAAACAAATGTGTCTAGAGGTAAGGACAAATGGCTCAGCAGAGTTTGGAACACTCCCTCATTTGGGGAGAGGGGAAGGGAAAACCTCCCAAGGTCAGGAGCTAGCGCATTGGGCTCTGTGGTCTGAAAATACCCTTAGTGCTTAGGCTATCTAACAAGCATGATTAAAATGTGAGAGGGACAATTTAAACCTGGTTATATGGAAGCAGCAGCAGTTATTGCAGAGTTCTGTGTCAGCAGAAAAGATGTGCCAGCAGCATAGTGTAAGAGAACATGAGGTTGTAGCAGCATAAAAGGGACATTAAATGCTGACATTTCAAGCAGTGCAATCATACATGGACACACACACACATGGCATCTGATTACTTACAGCTCTCTAGCTGCATCGTACATGTTTGTACATCCATTGGAAAGTTCTTCAGGTCCATGGGACACGATAAGGTTAATGTTAGCCTAAAGGAGTGCAAAAGAGATTTAATTACATTTAGTAAGCATGGAATTATAAACAAAAATGGGATTCTTTTAAATGAGCCATTGTTACATGAAAAAGATCAAAGCCTGTATCCGTCTATTAGTTCTGATGGCGAAACGAGGTCAGTATGCCAGATGTTGCTTATCTTAAGAGCTGCTCTTTCACAGACAGGTACCTTTGAACTCCAAAAAATAGTTGTCTGCTTCCAATGTACCCTCATATATATTTTAAATGATGTGGCAAACTGAATTAAAAATCTCTTTTTTTCTGTTGCAAATTAACTATACGCCTCTCCTTGCAAATTGCATGCTAGAGCGGATTTATATGCAAACCAATCCTACAAATGCCGTTCGCATTTTCTCAACCTCTTTTAAAAACACGCGCACATTACAGTCAAGAAACCTCTATTAAGAGTTGGTCAAGAAAGAGGCACGCTATTACAAACAGAATTGTTAGTATCACACTGAGTGGGTGGGGAGTAGTGAAATCAAATCTTAATTTGAGTCCAAACCTGGGCTGCACCTTTTTTATTACTATTCTTTGCCATACCAGGACAGGGACTTTCAAACTGTTCAGATTAACAAATCATTAGAAAAAAACAGATGTAGTGTTACACTTCAGCAATCTGAAAGTCAAAGCCTTCCAGGAATGTACGAGGGTCTTATTAATGGGGATCAAGCTTGGTTACTGTAATGTCCCTCGAGCTGGATTGCTGAGGAGGACAAGGGCACTGAAACAGAAGGAGGAAACCCCTAGAATTACATCAACCCAATGAGCCCTTGGGTTGCCTGTGCCCCAGCCTATGGATGCGGTGTTGCTGTTCTCAGACTCAGAGGACCCCATCACAAGTCTCCTGTGCTCTGTTGCAGTAGGAAAGTGATGGCGTGTTAGGGCCCTTTAACTGAAAGGCACCCTCTAGTGAGGGCAGGGCAATCAGCAGGGATGCATATGCTGCTGCTAGATAGGCTGCTCACTGGAAGGACAGATCATGAAGCTGAGGCTCCAATACTTTGGCCACCTCATGAGAAGAGAAGACTCCCTGGAAAAGACCCTGATGTTGGGAAAGATGGAGGGCACAAGGAGAAGGGGACGACAGAGGACGAGATGGTTGGACAGTGTTCTCGAAGCTACCAGCATGAGTATGACCAAACTGTGGGAGGCAGTGGAAGACAGGAGGGCCTGGCGTGCTCTGGTCCATGGGGTCACAAAGAGTCGGACACGACTAAACAACAACAACAAACAACAACAAGATAGGCTGCTAGTCTGATGCTCAGTATGAAGAAACATCCAAGCCCTGCCCTACATTCATTCAGATCTTGGCCTTGCAGTAGGTCATGCCATGCCTGAGGTCAGTGCCCGTCTCAGAACAGCTATTTGGAAGTGAGACCCACAATGTTTAGTGGGGCTTACTCAGGCAAATTGGCAAACTTATGCACTCTTACTTGAGGCTATGCCCCACTATAAGCAGTGGGATTTACTTCTGAGTAAACATGCAGAGGATTACACTGCACATCCAGTAAATTAATTGAAAATTTACACATACCAAATGCTGGGGGCGGGGGGAGAGTTTACAGATTATTGTACAGAAATAATAATTCACTTAAATGGTGGGGGAAACTACATACCATGTTCCTCTGTTTGCATGTCTGCAGAATTCAGTTTGTCTATAGAACAGCAAATGAGCTCATCATGGCAAAGGCTAGCTATTTTTTAATATTAAGAATTAGTGTGGAATATACAGTGACCTTTCTTACCTGTCATACATTTCTATTGCATGTAATACATGTGCCATTTGTGTTACATATGTTTATTTGTGAGGGAGATTGTACTACAGGAGTACCTCTGGTTACGTACTTAATTTGTTCTGGAGGTCCGTTCTTAAGCTGAAACACCACTTTAGCTAATGGGGCCTCCTGCTGCTGCCGTGCCGCAAGAGCATGATTTCTGTTCTCATCCTGAAGCAAAGTTCTTAACCCGAGGTACTATTTCTGGGTTAGCAGAGTCTGTAACCTGAAGCGTATGTAACCCAAGTACCACTGTATAATAATAATAATAATAATAATAATAATAATAATAATAATAATAATAATAATTTATTTGTACTCCGCCCATCTGGCTGGGTTTCCCCAGCCACTCTGGGTTGCTTCCAACAAAGATTAAAAATACATCAAAATGTCACAAATTAAAAACTTCCCTGAACAGGGCTGCCTTCAGATGTTTTCTAAATGTCAGGTAGTTGTTTACCTCTTTGACATCTGGTGGGAGGGCATTCCACAGGGCTGGCGCCACTACTGAGAAGGCCCAAAATGAAATATTGTTGAAGGTAAAAAAAGAATTTTTCTGACATGCTTTATGAGTAATTGCCACCCAACCTGGAACAGATCTCAACTTAGTTTTTCTCATGGTTTTGTAGCATAGGTCCAAAGCAAAATATCCTTTAGACAGGTTTGCATTGACAAACTGAACTAAAAAAACAGGGATATTCCACTGTGAGATGGATATCTTTCCTTAGGCAGATATTTATTCAACAGATGAGAGACAGCTCTCCTCATGGGGAAAGCCCTTTGCTAGGCTATCCTTTCTCAGTGAAACACATGGGAGAAAGTTCAGCAATCTCTAAGGAATGAGCACTTGTCTGAAACATAAATTCACTCAGCCCAATTCAGTGCTTGACAAAACATCCACACATTTATAATGAAGTTCTCCCAGCATTAACAATGTTGGATGAGCAATAATATTCAGGATCATTTGCAAATCCACTTATCTGTGGATTTTCCTCCTTATTGCAGCTTATTTCATAACATCTGACTTCCTAACATAAAAAGCTTGCTCCGCTAAAAGACGATCCTTCCAGATGCTGCATATTTCAACAAACGTAATAATTGCCCTCCAAACAAATTGTGCAGCAGCTAGGGTAAGCTAAAAAGAACAGAGACAAAGAAAGTGCAAGTGAATCTATGGTCACTTGTGGACTGTCTCTATATCTGGGCAGAATTCAATCACATATGGACAAATTCAGGTTGCACAATTACAGTATAGCTGAATTGGAAGGTCTTGTGCAACAAACCTGGTTCCCTAAAACCTAGTTTCTTTATCTTGCAGTAAAGAAAGTCATAGGGAAATGCACTGGAAAGTGTGGGATAATACTGGCTTTGACACAATGTCATCTGAGCTCGATGCAAACAAATCAGAATGAATCCTCAATAAACAGGTCTTCCGGAAGTACCCCTTTGGGTTCGGTTTGATGTCTTGTGGGTGATTTTCTAGCCATGAGATTGAATAAGAACTTCAGAAATTAGAAGCTTAGTACAGTGGTACCTTGGGTTACTTATGCTTCAGGTTACAGACTCCGCTAACCCAGAAATATTACCTTGGGTTAAGAACTTTGCTTCAGGATGAGAACAGAAATCACATGGCGGCAGCAGGAAGCTCCATGAGCTAAAGTGGTGCTTCAGGTTAAGAACAGTTTCAGGTTAAGAACAGACCTCCAGAACGAATTAAGTTCTTAACCCGAGGTACTACTGTACTAAGGAACTGTAGCACATGGGAACAAACAAGTAAAGGTTATTCTGTGTGGAAAACAGAAAAACCAGGCTGAGAAGCACTTTAAAGCCTAGCCAAAAAGGAGGTAACACAGAGCCCTTTAGTTTACAAAAAATAAGTGAAAAATAGTAATGTCTAAATAAAATTAAACCATTTAACAGACTAAAATGCAACACAGAGAGAACTAGCACGTTGTCAAGCACAAAACATCCCACTGGCTATTAAAAGAGAAATGGTAACACCTTTAGAATGAATGTATTTTTCTTTGCAAGATAACATGTTCAGCAGCCAAGACAGTGGGCTGTTTGGATAGCAACCACAACTCTCCCTCTTCACTTGCCTCAACACGTTTTCTTCCCATCTGCCTGGAACAGTTTTCAGATTTGTGTCTCCTATAGGCAACTATACTGCAGGTAGGTGAGGCCTGCCGTTAGATGACGGATGCCTCTTTTTCTTGCTGTTGCAGCCCATGGGGAAGAGATGTAACTCTGTAAGTGTAGACCACTTACTTTGTATGCAGAGGGTCCCAGGTTTGATCTCTAGCTAGGGGTTGGCCTGGGAGAGACTCCCTGCCTGAAATCCCAGAAAAGCTCAATGCCAGTGAGTCTAGACAGCACTGAGCTTGATGGACTGAATTTGAGTCATTCCTGTTCTCTTAGAGCAGCCTTCATCAACCTGGTATCACCTAGATTGCAGCTCTCATCAGCTCTGACCATTGGCCATGCTGTCTGGGGCAACAGGCAGAAGTTCTTTTGTTTAAAGTTCAATATATTTTACACATCACCATTGTAATTATATATTTATTTATACCCCACTCTTTATCCTGAAGGCGACTTCAAGGTGGCAAGAGACATTGAAACAGTGCTGAGTTCAATGGAGTTTTCTTTAAGAAGAAAAAAATGTTTCCAAATTCCAACATGCTCACCATCAGAGTCTCTTACACTATGACTTGTCATCGGATCCTGATAAATTGAGTATTATGCTAAAGTATTTACTGCTTCTTTTGGGGGAGATATGCATGGATCAGCACAGCTGCCTCCCATGGGCTCTCCTTGGGAGTGTGATAATGCAGCTGTTATGAAAAGCTCCTTTATCATTTAATGGTTTATACACTTTATTCCTAACATATAGAAAATAAAGTTCGCTTTTATTTCATTAATGCAGGAATGCCTTCTCCCCAGTGCAACGGAGTGCTTTATAAACTTAGAAACAAATTCAACAGTCACCCTACCACACAGAGACTCATTTGAATGAGATTGCACTTGATGCCTCATAAATATTGATGTTTCTGAGAATGTTCCCTCAAACACAGAGCAATGTTCATACAGCTTCACTTCACTTTGCATAGCACATAATGGAGCGGTGGCGAAAACAGAAAGCAGGGCTCTTTTCTTTTTAAAAGTGTAATAAAATATGCTGTAATGAGTCACTGCATGTTGGTTTGGTATGTCAAGGAATGTAGCATCTATCTATATCTATTGATCATCTATCTATCATCTATCTATCTAATCTATCTATCTATCTATCTATCTATCTATCTATCTATCATCTATAATTATATCTATCTATCTATCTATCTATCTATCATCTATCTATATCTATCTATCTATCTATCTATCTATCTATCTATCTATCTATCTATCTATCTATCTATCTATCTATCATCTCTATCTATCTATCTATCTATCTATCTATCTATCTATCTATCTATCATCTATCTATCTATCTATCTATCTATCTATCTATCTATCTATCATCTATCTATCTATCTATCTATCTATCTATCTATCATCTATCTATCTATCATCTATCTATCTATCTATCTATCTATCTATCTATCTATCTATATCTATCATCATCATCTATCTATCATCCCTTCAGAAAATCCATGAAATTAAATTCAAATATGGTTGTGGTTAGTAGTTAAAACTAATGTAAGCTGTTTCTGCTTTAAGGTTTTACATTTTGATTTTGTTTTATTGCCTTAGTGCGTCTCAGGTCAGGATAAACACTGGACATTTGCTTTCTCTTTATAATAGCCAGCAATTTCAAAACTGAAAGTGCAAACAATATATCTATGTTCAATGGAATGTGGATCACACTTCTGAGTTTTATGCTACCTGTATGCAACCAGGAATCGCCTGCCTATTCAGAAGGTCAATTTGTGAATTGGACCCAGTGGCCACAATCTCTAAGCTCAGCCACATGTTTCCTTTCAACAAAGACCATTGCTGCCATGCCAGCTCCAGCTTTCCCCATACCAAACTTACAGACTTGTAATCGGTAGTATGGTGTCTGTCACTCTGATGGATAGAACCAGTTCGATACATTATGCTGCCTGAGGCAAAGGGTAAGATGCTGCTGCCTTCACCTTCCATGTACAAGAGGCCAGCGATAGGATATCATCCTCCACTGCACCTTAGGCAGCAGGCTAGTTTAAGGAGTCCAGGACAGGTCATTTGCATGCAAAACTCTGCCATCTAACAGAGGAAAGCAGCTTGGGGGCTGCCACCATTTCCCACCAAAATTTACTCTCTCACTCCGTCTAATAGTAGAGCCAGTGCTGATGATAGGAAGACTATGTCTGTGAGTAGAGGGAAGGGTGGTAGAGAACAAAGAAGCCTCAAGGGTGCCGCATGTCTGCATTATCTGTATTAATGTAGTAATTGGGCCATTATGGAATTAAATTCAGAACCTCTTATATTATGAGTTGGAACATGGCTGCACTTTGAAACTCTTTTGTCACTTCCTTTCAGTTTCTGTCTGGCATTATTCCAGCAACAAACCACTTATTGTTGGTGTGTGGGGTTAACATACACATAAAGTGAGTAGGAGTTTTATTTATATATAAAAATATGTTATGATACAAAAGCAATGACAGGCAACCCTCTATAAAAATGAAAGCCGTAGCAGCACCCTTCAAGCTGGTTTGACAATGAATCTTATTTACACATCCAAGGTCCTGTAAATAACTGGAGAATAAGGGAACAGCCTTCAGTTATCTCACCTAATGTGGCGATTGGGAAGGATGCTTTCCTTTTATGGTGCGCTAAGCACTGATGCAAGAGGGACGCGGGTGGCGCTGTGGTCTAAACCACAGAGCCTAGGGCTTGCCGATCGGAAGGTTGGTGGTTCGAATCCCCACAGCGGGGTGAGCTCCCGTTGCTCGGTCCCTGCTCCTGCCAACCTAGCAGTTCGAAAGCACGTCAAAGTGCAAGTAGATAAATGGGTACTGCTCTGGCAGGAAGGTAAACGGTGTTTCTGTGTGCTGCTCTGGTTTGCCAGAAGTGGCTTAGTCATGCTGGCCACATGACCCGGAAGCTGTCTGCAGACAAATGCCAGCTCCCTTGAGCTATAGAGCGAGATGAGCGCGCAACCCCAGAGTTGTTCACGACTTGTCCTTATAGTCAGGGGTACCTTTTTTTGGGACGCAGGTGGCGCTGTGGGTTAAAGCCTCAGCGCCTAGGACTTGCTGATTGAAAGGTCGGCGGTTCGAATCCCTGCGGCGGGGTGCGCTCCCGCTGCTCGGTCCCAGTGCCTGCCAACCTAGCAGTTCGAAAGCACCTCCGGGTGCAAGTAGATAAATAGGGACCGCTTACCAGCGGGAAGGTAAACGGCGTTTCCGTGTGCAGCTCTGGCTCGCCAGATGCAGCTTTGTCACGCTGGCCACGTGACCCGGAAGTGTCTCTGGACAGCGCTGGCCCCTGGCCTCTTAAGTAAGATGGGCGCACAACCCCAGAGTCTGTCAAGACTGGCCCGTACGAGCAGGGGTACCTTTACCTTTACCTTTTACCTTTACTTTTACCTTTAAGCACTGATGCTACTTTGCAGCCTGAGAACAAGTTAATCCACATGTTTTGCCTTAGCCCTTCTTCAGGAGCCGCTCAAGAGATCCTGCTGCCTGAGGCAAAGGACAAAACGCACATGCACACACATACTGATGGCAATAGAACTGGCCCTTGAATCTGACTTCAGCACTAGCTATGGGACAGTGTCTTCCACTGCACTTGAGACAGCAAACAAGCTTGCAGGGCTAGCCCTGGCCAACTTTTATCTCACATACTTTAAAATAGTTCAACACTCTTCTTGCCTCTCCTTCTCTACACTTTGTTGGTTAAATAAATGACTCTTCTGCCAGTCCTGCTAAGAATCTACCATTAGCATCTCTCTGTAGCTCTCTAAAATATTTTCAGTTTGTCATTATCTTCATGGAAGTCTGGTACCACACAATATCATTAAAAAGGAAATATCCTATGTATGGAGCAGAGCTATGCTATTACTGCTCCCCAAAACGGAAATAATTTGCTTCGGTTTGTTTAAGTCTCATGGCACTTATTTACAAATCAGACTAATGGGAACATTTGTTGTTGCATTTTAAATCTACCATTGGCTATGCTGCCAAAAGGAATATTTTGCATAGGACACGGATCACCAGAAGTTACTACCAGTTCATGCCAGATGCAAACCATTGTCAGTTAGACTTTTATGTACACAGATGTGTACTTTGGCCTGTATCCAGTTAGCATTCTCCAAAAAGCCTATTAATACTGATTTCCATAAGAAACTGTCTGCCAATTTAAAAAAATATATATATTTCCAGCCAAGAATAGTGCTCTCTACATACAAAATTATATATGGGCTCTGCCAACATATCTCCTATTTTTAATTAAATATAGCATGCTCATTTTTTGATAGAAACGAGGCCACCAAGTGAGGAAGGATTTAAAGCAAAGGCATTTTGAGTTTCAAAAGAAAAGCTGTTACTTTCAGGATATTTAAATCATTTTCTGCTGCTTTGCAACATGAAGTGTGACTTCAAAATGTTGCGGGCAAAATTCCGGTTCTTTGATGGCATGCCTGATAGCTCCAGTTCTGCAATGCACAGTCAGTTTTCTGGGATCTCTGGGACCTAGCAATGTTGCAGGATCCATATGTGAGTCAGTTATCAAAAGTAGTTATCCCTGCTCTCATGTGCTTCTTGTCTTTTCCTATTGATTACTGATTAAAGTAGCAGTTGGAGCCGAAAGGTTTGTCAGACAAATGTCCTGCAATGTTCCAGTGCTGAGTTTGGCATGGTACTCTTCACAACAACAGGGCCAGCAGGAGGGTCAATGCTCAACAGATTGGGCGGAACTGACCTCTGCTTGTGGTCGGAACTTATATTCCACATTCTGGCCTAAGGCACTATTTCTGCCATTGTATAGGCCTAATGGGCTATATTTGTCACCAGAGGGCTCTGCAATAAGAGCTCTATGAGCTTTTGGTTGGGAGTTGGAGGAGCCAAATCAAGCGCTAGGCCGACTAGCCCCTGTAATAGGCAGGAACTTGTCTATCACCCTGTGGCACCTGTCCTGTCACCTCAAGTGAGAGAGGGTGAGCACTGTGATGATAAAAAGATACGATGGCAAGGGTTGGTGCTGGCTTTTATACATACATGCTCCACCCCCAATGACTTGTGCGAAGATGCTATGTGCATCTGAGTACTAGCAACACTGTCTGACTTTGGTGATCCTAGACTTGATGGTCAGCAGCTGAATGTGTGAACACACTGTACAAAAAGTTCTGTTCAATAGAGTGTAAGTTCTAGCTAAGGTGTTTGACGCATTTGCACATGCAAGTCATCACTTGATGTTACAGTCATCAAGTGACAAACTTGCATGTGTGAATTGGCCCCAAGTACTCAGTAATCAAGTGTACAAAAAGGATGCGATGCACGTGTGAACCATTCCTGTGACATCTAGCAAAAGCTCTTTAACTCTGTTGAGGCAGGCTCCATCAATTAGCATTTTCTGTATTTTCTTATTCTTCGAGCCCACTTTCATTATTCCTAGAGGGTATTTCAAGCCTCAGTGGAATGCTTTACATTTTTAAAAAGTCATTCCAAAGAACAAGGAATTTCATACAATTTTGCCTGAGGATAATTGAATCATTTTTCTTGTGCTGGGCTTAGAAAAATGAAATCGAGAAAGGAACGTTCCCCTGAGAAGGCAAGATCTGTGTTGCCTTCTAAAAAAAAAGGCAACCTGTCAATGTCATCAGGGCACAGCCAATATCACTGTACAACAGGAGAGAGGAATATACACAAAATACTTAGCTGTTTGCAGAGCAAAGAATGACTTTTAGTCATGATAATGACCTCTGCCCTCTCACTTTGCTAATCTCTTCCATGATAAAGCAGTGTTACTAGAGAAGTCAAAATCCTCTTAAATTCTAACATTAGATTATAGAACAACATTAAAGTCATCAAGCTGAAGCTCTTGTTCTCGCTCTCTTTGTTGCGCGCGCGCGCGCACACACACACACACACAGATTAACAGACCCATATACATTGCAGATCTGAGATATTCTCTGGAGTTCTGAACATTGTGTGTTACACAGCACAGAGACATTCCCTGGGATGAGGAAGCACTGTGCAGGAGCAATCGTTTCGATGAGGCTAACAAACAGGAATGTTCTGCTGAATTGTGCCCACTGTCATCATCCCAGTTTGCACCAACTAAAGATTTAGCACCTAACTTTCTAGAAAATATACTGGTGCTAACTTCATATGAGACCTTTAAGGGTTTGGTTTCTTGCAAAGTAGAAGAGTATGAAGGGATCCTAGACTTTGTTCATAAAACCCTTTGGTTCTTTACCGTTTCTTCCAACCATGTATTTGAACAAGAACACAGAATCACAGAGTTGGAAGGGGGCTTGTCAGCCATCTAATTCAACACAGGAAATCCAGAACTGGATCATTCCTCAGCACATGGCTGGCCAGAAGTCTCTGCCTGGAGGTCTCCAGCAAGGGAAAGCAGGCCATCCTTCTAGGAAACTGGTTCCATTTTCAAACTGCTCTTTCCGTCAGTAAGTTATTCCTAATGTTCAACCAAAATCTGTCCTCCTATAATACAAGGTCATTAGATCTGTATTTGGCCTTTGTGGCAGCTGTGGCAGAGAGCTTCCCCCCCCCCCTTCCAAACAACAGCCCTTCAGGTATTTGAAGAAGGCAGTCATGCCACTCCTGAGTATTCTCTTCTCCAGTTCCTTAAATCCTTTAATCACAAGACTTGCTTTTCATGCCTCAGACCAATATAGCCCTTCTCTGAGCCCACTCCAAGTTGTCAAAATCCTTCCTAAAGCATGGGGCTCAGAACTGGATGCTTTACTTCATGTGAGGTCTGACTTATTTAACACCAGTCAAACTAACAGGACAATTGCTTTTCATAGCTTGGAAACTAGGATTCTTACTAATATTAGCCCTTTGTTCAGCTGTATCACACGGCTGACCTATGTCAGCTTGTGATCAACTACAATTCCAAGATCCCAAGATCCCTTTTATATGTACTACTGCCTAGCCGCATTTTCCTCATCTTCTTCTGTGTGTTTGATTTGTTTGTCTCAATACAGAACTTTGTAATGTTCTCTGTGGAATTTGATTTTATGATCTTTGGCCCATAACATTTGGCCTTGTAGGATCAGACCAAAGGTCCATCAAGTTCAATTCCACTGTTCCAATCGTGACCAGGCAGATGTTTTTGGGAAACACGCCAACTAGGTACAAAATCATCCTTTAGATGTCATGGCAAGGCATCAAGAGATCTATCCTCTATCCATTTGTCTAATCCCCTTTCCAATAAAGAAGAGAATACTGCCAATTCTTCTCTGGCAAATCAGGTGCACATTTCAAAATTTCTCTCCCTCCTTCTCCAGGGCAAGAGAGATGCTGTAAAAAGCTTCCGTCCCAAAGTTTGTAATAAATTTAGGAAACATTTGTAACTTGTCTATGCAGTCTGTCCTGTTCCAGCCAACATGGCCCTTCAACAAAGCCATGTTAATGACGAATTGTGTGAAGAGGCACTTTCTTTTGCCTGTCTTGAAGCTGCTGCCAAACTACCTCGTGTTAATTATGCTCTCCTGAGTTGCATGTGCCAAGAAAAGGTAAGGCTGGAACAGACAGAGAAAAACAGGTCCAACTGACCTGTTTACTCAGCATCCCTCTTTATTTGCTTGCACAAACCTTATGTTCTGATAATTTTACAGGCAACAAGCATAATGCATTCATCATGATTTGTTTGTAAGGCCCCTTTACATCAACCTGTTAATTATTCATTCATTCCACACTTTTCATGCTTTTCCCCATCACTTTCCAAACGGTGGCTGCAAACATGCCATATATTTAAAGCACAATGTTGTCCCCAAAGAACCCTGGGAGCTGTAGTTTAGCGGGGGGGGGGGGGGCCCAGCTACAATTTTCAGTTCACTTAACAAACTACAGTCCCTGGGTTCTTTGAGGAAGATCACATGCATTAAATGTACACAGCCTGTGTTTTAAAAGAAGTGGGTTTGGGCAACAGACCGCTTTTGTTCACTTTAATTGTGCAAACCTAAAGTCCCAGTTTGCATTTGAATCCCTCCTGCAAAATACAGAGAATTTGGAGCCACCCAAAGAGAGAAAGAAAAGGATGGTGATTCTGGGGATGGGGCAAGCTAGTGTAACCTTGCTCTGTGTAGCATCCTGGGATGGCTTCATATTCATTGAAACACAATAGGGTGGTTTTAGGTCCACCTGAAAATTGCTGAGATGGCATTCTACCCCGCATCGACTGCTAGATTGGTCTGAATACACCCCAAGGTAAAATAAAAATTGATGGCCATAGGTGCAATGCTGATTCTTCATGCTGATTACCCATGAAAGATACATTTATGCACCATAAAACACAACTGGGAGATGACATGCTTTCGATTCAACACAAAAATATGCTTACTCTGCTTCAGATAAACTTTCATTCAAGCTCCTGAATTTTACAAATCTGATATGACAGCCTGAAATATTACTTTTGCAGCATGAAAAATTGTCAGGAAAATTATCCATCTGTGCTGCAAATAGCAGCACTCAGCTGCATTGTTGCCTCCAGTAAGATACATCTGATGTCACTCAAGCAAAGAGAAACATCTTATTTTTCTGGGGATTAACATGAGAACAGCGCTTGGTAAGTAACCACATGTTTGCTGTGTTTGATGGTGCTCTTATCATTCAGGCTTCCTCTTTCTATAGAGGCTATAGAGGCTCAGTTCCCTCATTTTAGCTACTGGTTGTAGGACTACAGGTGGCCCATAATTTGCCTAAAAATGGGGAAGTGAAGGGATAGAGCTTTGGGTTTCATTAAAACCTCCCCTAACTTTTGCTGCATAATTTGAGGACAGGTCAGAATGATGAGGAAGTTAATTGGAACCAACTGGAATGTAGTCCCAATGGAATCTACTTCCAATGGTACTCAGCTGCCATTTTATTCTGCCTATGTCATTACGACCACTCTAAAGACTATAGCAAGAATAATTGGAAGAAAGATGGTGCAATGCATGTAGAGCAGGGTACAACAGAGAGAGGACAGATGGACCATTCTCAAGTAAGCGTCTGAATAAGATCAGTGTGCCTATGGTGTAACTTGAAATACTAACACAAATGGACTTTTGTTTATACGAGTCTGTACACGGTCCTAATTACCGTATATCCTGATATAATAGCTTCTGAATTTACAGAGTAATGTCTACATGAGGTTTAGGGGATGAAGAAGATTGAAGGTGGTCAGGTCAGAAACCATTGCAGAATTAATTCTAGGGCAGGGAAGGGTAGATTCATGGATGCCTATGGAAAGACAGTGAAAGTCTGTTCTTCCTTCTATATGGATGAAAGCCCTAGAACCATTGCATTTAAGACAAATTCCATGTGACCACAATATCATGGGTTGTATTCAGTGTTTGTTCAACTCAGAGTGGACCCCCTAAAATGAATGGGCATTTCTAACCTAGATCCATTAATTTCAATTGGTCTACTCTGAGTAAACTCCACTGAATACAACTCAAGAGTTGCAAATATTTCACTAAAGAATTAAGCAGACATTGGCACTGGTGGTGATTTAGAACCAACTGTGGCAAGAAAAAGAGGACTTTCAAAACCATGATTAATTTGCCTTGTTAACAGTAAGTGGACTTTCCATCTTCAAGCCTCATTGCAAATTTTAAGCTATTAATAAGCCAATGAAGCATGCTAAGTAGCATATGAAGATTATGCTGCAACAATCATTTATACAATGTATGCCTCAGCCTTGCTATTTTTGAGGTTCTTTATCATTCCAATTCTCTGCGTGCATCCTGCTTAATCACATCTCATCAAAGGGTGCTTGTGAGAGCATGTACCAACTTTAACCAGAGCCATCCCAGTGTAAGGCATGTCACTGTGCTTTGCATTTTAAAATGCCTAAATAACTAGGTTGAGCAACCAAGGACAGGCTACATAAATATATAGGCACATCTGAGTTATTACTTTAATATACTTCAAGGTCTAAAGATGAATTTTAAAAAAATGCTTTTTGACATTTTAAAAATCAGGCATTCTTTCTGCATTTTAATGAAGCTCAGTCACAAAAACGAGAAGTCCTCCTTTTCAGTTTTTATTTTTAAAAGGGTGGCTCCATTTGATGCTGGTGGGAATCACTGCTGTAGATGGAGGCAAGGGCTCCTGGGCCCTTTTATATTCTCACCAAGACTAGCTTGCTCTGTTGTCCAGTTTGATTTCCTCATTTGAGAAGACAACAAGCAGGGCAAAATGAAGCAGAGAGATTCTCCCCCCCCCCACCCTTCTGCGTTTAAGCCTCATTACCATATAAAAGAGGAATAACAAAAATAGAACGTGGAAATTCAAACCCCTGCCCAAGACACACACACACACACACACACACACACACACACACACAGGTTTACCTGATACTATATAACACCTTTCCATTTTTTGATATCCTCAGAAGCTTGTTGTCTGTGGTGACGTCATGGAAGTTCGCACCCTTCTCATTGGCGAAGAACAAATCCGGCTTCCAAATGGAGTCTAGCATAGATGGATCCAAATCCAAAGAGTCATCAGGGTATTCACTGTAAGCAAGACGGGAGTCGTTCCACTGTTGCCTCAAAAAAATGTTCACTCTGTAGTCCTGCAGAAATGTCAGGCACACCAGTTATTAAATCTCTTGCCTGGATTAGATGTAATTCGGCTTTATTAGACTTCGAGACTAATAGCAATTATATAATTAGCTGAGAGGGCATTATGTTTTCCTTTGACCACGGACACCATAGGGTTGATTCAGACATCATCATTATTATTATTTTCTTCAGGTAATAAAATGCTGGCATGGCGATTTTACCTCAGTTTCCTCTGGGAAGCCATTTGTGATGAAATATCAGTCATGGGTTGGGGTGAAGACTGAAAATGTAATAACTGACTGACTGTACAATATTTTCATCTGTATCCACTCAGTGCTTCATATACGCTGCCTGAGGTTCTACGGTTTGATTTCTCTCTGTATGTGACTTTCTGAGTGAAAAGCAAATCCACTCCACATCCCAGTAGGGAGGATTGCGGTGGACCACGTGGCCACCCACTCCCCTCTGGGGGCGGGGGCAGAGTCCCTTGTCACCTGGAGGTCCCGGCCACGTCATAGATCCATTTAAACCAAGGTGTGAGCCAGAGAACTTCCTTGTGGTGCACTTCCTCAATCTCCTGCCCACCCTCCCTATTTTCAGGTTCTCAACATGGGCTTGCTATGGACCTCGGTTGGTCGCTGTTGAGGGGCCTGGTAGGAATTTTTCCACTTGGCAAATTGGCATGGGCCATTTGGTTTACACCTACCTCATAGCAATCGTCACAACTTTGTAAGGTTTGGCAGTTAGGCATTGGTTGATCTTATGATGGGGGAAGGGAGGTGTGGCCATCACCTGCCCCTCCAAGCTTAAGGGTATTCCGTGAAAGGAATCTGGGGGTGTGGAAGCCTGGGCGCGGGGTTAGAGCCATGCCATGACTCCGTCGGGAACCCAGGGGGATCTTGAGTTGTTTTGTGCCGACGGGGCTCCCCCTACCGGTGGTTGATTCTTACAGGACTCCCTGCATGATGGGCAGGAGTCAGATATAGTCGGGTCAATTCTAATGCCTAAGCCAATACTGCTCACATTCTGTAACCAATAAAGGTGTGTGTGGCTTAAATTTGCCCAATAACCATTAACCTAATATCCGTGTCCTTGTGTTTCATTTCTCAATGAGGGGGTGGCCTCAGGTCTCAACAAACAACTAATATATAACTTGGATAAATAAATAAATGTCAGGAAGAGGATTAGCTGTGTCTGAAACAGGAAGTGAGTGAAGAAGAGGGATGGAAGGGTGAGGAAAACCAGCACAAAATGGCAGCTTTCCTTTCACATTCCACATAGGAGGGAATCAATTTTTTCTTGGTCTCCCACCTCCGTTGCCAAGGTGGTTGGTGAACTGCCCTATAGCCATGCCTTCTGGAGCTTTCCAGCAGCTGTAGTCAGCCTGAGTGAGAGTCGTGTCAGGATGGGACCTATGACAGCAGCTTCTTTGGCTCCCAGCTACATGGACAGAGAATCCAAATACCTACTTTTGGCATCCCCCAAAACTTGAACATGCCCAGAGTAATTTTTAGCTCCCCTCCTTTAAACAAGAAAGACACACACCTGTCATATGGCAAGTGGCTTATGAAAGAGATTTGTGATGTGGCATGAGGGACTGCTTTTCAAGAAAGAAGTCCAAACTGTCCTCGGGAAAATGAAACTGGTTTCACAGCTCTTTAGATTCAAAGCTGTAACGGAGGCGATGTTTTCTGCATTGGTTCGATTTCACCCCAAAGGCCTCTCTGACGAAACTGAGATAGTACAGCCCATGCAATAATCACCAGAATCGATTCCTTATTTCGAAACAACACAGCATCAAGAGTGACATTTTCCAAACCAAAATGATAGGCTCATTTTATAGCAACTCCAACTACGACATTAACCATTGTGAGGATTTAGGTCTGGAATAGCCAATGTGGTGCTTTCCAGATGTTATAGACTACAACTCCCATCATCCCTATCCATTGGCCAAGCTGGCTGGGGCTCCTAGGGGTTGGAATCTGAAAAATATATGCATGGGCTACTTTGATCAAGGCTTTGGCCCAAATGTTACCATCTGGGGCTATAATCTCTCATTTAGCTTTTATTTACCTAAAGCTGCATGGCTAAGAGTTTTAGATTTTCATCAAGCTGATCAGTCCAGCTGATTACATGGACTGTAATGTGTTCTTCTACGTGCCAAGAAAGAAGTTCCTTCTTGATGGCAGTTTACATATGGTGCTATAATAGGGCCACTAATCTTTTCAAACTTCAGCTTGACTAAGTGCCCTTGTTTATTGGCTTGCCTTCATGAATGTAGGTGACGAATGACTTTTTAGATAAAACCACACATATGAGCTCAGTGTCAGAGCAACTGCTTGGCATGCAGAATCTCCCAGACTCAACTCCTGGCATTGCTAGGTTGAGTGGGGAAAAAGTTTCTGCCAATCACTGTAGACAATACTGATCTAGACAGATCAATAGCCTGACTCAGTAAAAGGCAATTTTCTATGTTCTGTGTTCATTTATCATTGGAACTTTCTCACCAAAGTGAAAGTCAATAGAATGCTCCTTTGAACATTTGAACCAGGAGTCTTTGAACGCTCCTGAAAATGATGTCATTCTCTAACCCAAATTAGTGGTTTTGTATCTATCACTGTACACATGAAGACATTTAGAAACCTTTTCATTGACCAGTATTCTCATGTTGTTACAGAGGACGGTGAGGGACAACGAACACTGAGCATTGTGGCGCTTTCAGGGGTCTCCTAACAGCTCTTAGTCACCCTTAACAAACCATAGCTCCCATGATTCTTTGGGGGAAGCCTTGACTGTTAAAGCGGTATGATACTGCTTTAAGTGCAGATGGGGCCTTAGAATACTGAATGTATACAATGCTTTTAAACAAGAAGTTCTCAAAGTGGTTTTCGTAGTAAGAGACGACACTGAGTCACCAACAGACCAGTTAAGCAATGGATATGAAAAGTCATGAAAAATGCCCAGAAGCATGGAAAGAAAGTAGGTTCATTTTCACGAACCCTTCCAATCTCCCACTTACAAGATGGCAACTTTCACCTCAAAGCAAACCCCATGCAAATTATAATGCTGCATTTGAAACTGCTCTTCACATAAGCAAGATTTCAGGTGGCAATCGTAAGCAACCTTAATAGGAAATAAGCTCCTCTGGAGAAAGTGGGGCTCACAATGTTGATTCAGAATGAAGTCCCACTGGATCAACTCACAGTTAAGTGAGGTTAGGACTGTAGCCTGTATAAGCTCACATAAGAATGCGTTGTTAGAATTACAAAAGGGACACACTAGATAAGGACACACCAGAAGTTGCTGAACTACAACACCCATCATCTTTGACCTCTGACCATGCTGGCTGGAGATGATGGGAATTGTAGTCCAAGAATATCTGGAGGGCACTCTGTTCCCCTTCTTTTAAGATGAAAGGCATTTTTACACAGTACTGAGGAAAAGGGTGTAGACTCGGGCTCCAGCTCGTCTGTGGATTCATTGGGTTGTTTGCCTAGAGATGAATGAAAGTACCCTTTCATTATCATTACATGGTATTGGCTCTGCCTTGCTTTCTCCTTCCCTTCCCTTCCTCCTAGCCTAACATTAGGCACTGAAATCTCTGGAAACATTTCTATTAATTTTAATAGCAATGAGGAATACAGTATAAAATATGAACACCATTAAGGTTCATTTTGTGGTGGTTGCGAGGTTCCTTCTTTGCAGGGGGAAAAAGGCAGCTTTAACATTCACTGTATTAAAATCAATAGCCCCAGGATTTCCTTTTTAATTAACTGCCACCAATGCAGCACTTTTCACAAATGTGATAACATAAATCTGACTGCTGTTGCACTTCTGTGGAATTCTAACTAAGATCACTCCCTAACTGGTGGAGAGAGGGGCAAACAGTTGCAATCCAACTCAGAACATGCTTTTTCATTTATGAAACTGCACAGATACAACTATTATGCTATAAGCACTGAGGTAAAGAAGGATTTAAAATCCCCAGCAGTTAATAGGAGCAGCCCGAGGGGCAGAGCAGTGCTGTGCAGCCTGCCTGCCTGCCTGCCAACGATGACATCACCACCTCTTATCTGGCTAGGACAGCACAAGGTAGAGGCAACACCAGGACTGTATGAGCACACAGCTGACCTGGCAATGGCTTCCAAACATGTTGATCAGATGCAATATTGATCTCTTCATTATTTATTTCTATTCTGCTCTCCAAGCACCACGTGGCCCAGGACTCTCAAATTACAATATAAATAATAATACTAACAATCCTAATAATGATGTAAAGAAACAAAAAAATCTACAAAACCTCAACCCTGCAATTCAAAACAAACAAACCATTTAAACCAGCAGCAGAAAAAAGCAGTAGCCTGAAAACTAAAACTTCGCTTAAAGCAGCAAATCACAAGAATTAAAATCAACAGTGAAGTGGGGAATCTAGGGATTAAATTGCACCCAACCAGAGAAGCTCTTTCCTCCTTTCCTAAAAAGAGATTCGGGAATTCTGAAAGTGGAGTAGATGCCACCTGGCATAACAAAATAGAAAAGGGTATGTGATTTTGCCACTATCATAGTTCTGCAAGTGGAAAGAAAGTCTACACCAGCCAAGATCCCCCATTTCATGCAGCTATTAAGAATGCAGGAGCCCCGAACTTCATGGGCACCTGGTTAGCCTATTGTTCAAAAAAATCTTCCATTTTAGAAGTATCCCCTTGCAATCAAAAGGACTGTCCACCAAAAATGGTTTGAGGATCATGACCTAAATATATTTGATGGGCTGGCTTTCAGCTGCAATGTTAAATCTGAGTTCATAATCTTGAAGATTAATCTTCAAGAGCGATTAAAAATGATGGTAATATATTTATTGGTATAAAACCCATTAAATTTAGCTATATCTATTTCTATGCAGCAGCACTAGCAAAGGGCTGTGACCAGCACTGTAGCTCTGCTTGTGCAATGGACTTCAATTTATGCAACGGAGCTAGTTTTCTCTCTCCTGCCTCCTCTAGCCTCTAATGCACTCCCCAAAATCAGTTCTGAAATGTTGGGAGGCCCTAATGGGGGCAGTAAGAGCTGAGGAAAAAGAAAGTCCTGTTGTGCAAGCACAGTGTTGAAGAAAACCCCAAGCCACAAGGGCATTTCACAGGTTACTGTCACAAATGTCAAGCAGCAGAATTGTTTAATTCTTCTGTTGAATTAATGTCTAATCAACACACCAGACAAATTATGACACCAGCTAATTTAAAGGGGATAAGAGCAACTCCTCACCAATGGGAAAACATCACTGTATTATATACAAGCTTCATGTAGACACAACCTTTTTCAATAAGTATAAAATGTATATTCATCATTTTGGTATTTCAGGAAATGCTTTCTCTTGACACTGTGTAGCACCATTTCATCTTAATACTTGTCAGTTTAATTTGTTTTGGCTTCTTGCCTCACTTTTTTATTTTTTAAAAAACATTTTTAAAAAGTCACATAAAACGTTGAGCACACTTTGGCTTCTTGCCTTGCTGTCATAGGCAGGAAGGAAAGCAAGGATGAAAACGTAACAAACAAGTAAACAAATGTTTTTTTTAAAAAAAATTACACCAATTCAAAACGTGATAGCACATTATCAAGCCCAAATTTTTGAAACGTTATTGCAGTTGCTGTCACGATAGGAAGAGTTTTTTAAAAAAATAAATAAATTGTGGGTGTTTGATGTGCTGTAAGTTTCTCAAGTTATGCTGTAGGACAGAATAGGGAGATTCTGGAAAGAACATTTGTCTTGCCAGAAATCATATTTAGGAGGGGGGTGGAAATGAAACATCTTAAAAAATAACAAACCCAAAATACAATCTGCACACAATGAGCAGTTTTGCACACATTTTCCATTATCAGTACACTTATCACAAACTATCACAGTCATACTAAAACTATTGCAAAATGTTGACCTGAGATGTCTTAGTTTATTTCTATAAAACTCAGAACCAGGATTAACAAAATCTTACCTGAGACTTCAGTCTAAGAGTCTCAGCCTTTTACAGCCAACCAGTAAGGCAAATGAAGCACAATTTACGGTACTCCTCAGAAGACCAATGATATTTAGATTTACAGTACTCTTCCAGTGATTGAAAGTTTTCTTTGTCTACTAGCCCAAGTTACGGAAAACACAAAATTCTCCTTTGGCTGGGCTTGAAGCATATTAAATAATCATTGAGTTTGTTATCAGATATTTGCAGATACCTCTTCTTGCCTCTGTATTCAGTTTACTTCAAATTGGCCATTTTGGTTTTCTGGGCCATGGAAGGTTTTTGTTTTTTAAAAATATTATTATTAACCTGCAGTCCATTGTGTGCCTTCCTAGACTATTGAGAAACCAAATTTTCCCATTTTATGTCCAACCTGTCAACAGTGTTTTGTGAGGACACAATAACTTCTCGAAGCCTCATGAAATTCATGATTTTATATTACCACAAGAATGAAATACTGTCCAGCACATCATCAAGTTTATAAAGCAAAGCAGATGAGCAGTAGTTGATGTTTGCCTTTAGGACCATTTTATAAACACGTTTCAAAGCTACTCATTGAAGATATGGCAGCTTTAAGAAAGTCAATGTCAGACATCGGAACAGCACTGAATCGAGCAGAACTCCTTCGATGCTGTCTGGAGGTATTATGATTAAAGCAAACATGGCAGCCAAACATCTTTGTTTGAATCTACTTCACTATTCAAGCCTTTTGTTGTTGCTGCTGTTAGCAGAAATGCGGTAATGAACACTGAAAAGACACACATTAACATACCTTATAGACAGAAAAATGCAATGAGGGGATTTAATCAAAGCAATGGAGGAGTCTGATTAATGCCATCAGCATTAGGTCGTGCAAATATTGTCATTGAATGCCATCTTGTAAAGTCAGTGACATGCAGGATTGTGACTGCTTAATATTGCTGTTGTTCCCTGCCTGCATTAAGGTCAGCAGAAGGTTTTAGGATAAAGCTAGAAAGCCCCTGTGGCTATGCTGACAGAGCCTTTTTCGCAGACTTTCAGAAGGGCATGGGACAAGATTTTTAAGGAGCACTAGACCTAATTGGAATTATTATGTATAGTTCTGATCTGAATAAGATTGAACTTCATCTTATTTTTCTAGTGAGAGAGACAAAAGAATGTAAGTTATAGATGAGTTTTGTTTCATGTTTGCTTTGATGTGTTGCCGCAAAACCTGCTATGGCTATAGAACCTTATGTTGAAATGTATGTAAGTGACTGTCAGGTATCTTAGGTCTTGTTGTGACCCAGACCCACCAGGCCAGAGGCTCTTCAGGTTTTGACCCTAAGCAAAGACTGTCTGTCCTACGCATCCCACAATCCCCAAAACTCGTGGACCTGTTGAACTCCTCCATGACCTTTCTTTTTAAAACATTTATAGCCCCCCATTAATAGCCTAACTCTATGAAGAGCAAGGAGGATATGCCAGGCAAGGGATGAGTGAATCTGTCAAGTTTGGCTTCTGTCCATTTCTCATTTTTATAATTATAAATTAACTACTCCACATATCCAAATCGGTTTGCAAATCTTGAAAATTCATCAATATTTTCCCCCAACTGTCTCCTAAAGTACATACTTTTGCATGTACTTTTCGCCTATCACAGACTTTTTTTGCAAAGCCTATTTTCACTAATATTTATATTTTCCCAGATACAGTGTATTTCTGTACATTAATATGCTTTTAAACATATGTTTAATATATGCATTTTTATGCATACTTTACCCTAGTGTCTGCATTTTTGTACTCATTAATTTGCTGGAGAACTGCAAAATTTGGAGAAGTGCAGCCTTTGAAGGATGGCTGTGCTGAGATTTGTGTATTGCTTTGGCATGTGTGGATGAGGTAGATTTGTCTTTAAATGTGAACTGAATTGAGCCTACCACCTCAGCACTACAGTTGTCTGAGTCCTAAATGGAGAGGGCAGAAACACCATTCAAGGCCCTTCAAAAGCACCAGTGTGAAGTCTCAGGTGAAATTTAATTCCCTGCAATTCTGCTTGAGTTGGGAGGATTGCTGTGGCATTGCTTAGAGGGGAGAGTGGGCTTCCTTAAATACTGAACGTTTTCAGGTCAGTGCCTGTTTTTCCTAAGACATATAACGTCTTAAATGGCTCAGGACTGCAATAGCTCAAGGCATGCCTCTCCCCATATGTACCAATCTTGACCCTGCAATTATTATCGGGGCCCTTCTTTGTGTATCTCCTCCATGAGAGGTCTGGAGGGTGGCAGCACGAGAGCGGGCCATTTCTGCAGTGCCTCCCCATTTGTGGGATGCCCACCTCAGAGAGACTCACATGGCACCTCTGCTGCATATCTTTAGGCACCAGGCAAAAATGTTTCTCTATGGACTTTTCAATATGTTTGTGGGAGAGGGACTCATGGATTTGTATTTGTGTGTATTACGTATTTTGTGTACTCATATTGTATTTTTGTGCTGTGAATGTCCCTGTTATCTTTGGATAAAGGATGGTATATAAATTCTATTATTATTATTATTATTATTATTATTATTATTATTACTACTACTACTACTACTACTACTGCTGCTGCTGCTGCTGCTGTATTAGACTTCCCATTGGGAATTCTCCATGCAGTGGAGAATCTGAGTTCCCAGGTAAAGGTAAAAAGGTAAAGTAAGGTAAAGGACCCCTGGATGGTTAAGTCCAGTCAAAGGCGACTCTGGGGTTGTAGTGCTCATCTTGCTTTCAGGCAGAGGAAGCTGGCATTTGTCCACAGACAGCTTTCCGGGTCATGTGGCCAGCATGACTAAACCGCTTCTGGCGCAATGGAACACCATGAAGAAAACCAGAGTGCATGGAAAGGCTATTTACCTTCCCACCGCAGCAGTACCTATTCATCTACTTGGCACTGGTGTGCTTTCAAACTGCTAGGTTGGCAGAAGTTGGGACAGAGCAACAGGAGCTCACCCAGATTCGAACCGCTGACCTTCCGATTGGCAAGCCCAAGAGGCTCAGTGGTTTAGACCACAGCGCCACCTGCATCCCATTCAGTTCCCAGGAACCTGTACTTGCAGACTACCTTCTGGAATTCTGTTACACATGCTCTTAAGTGTTTCCACTTCAAGGCCTCAAAGCATCCAAGCCAGCACAGGACAGGTCTTGAACAAGAGGCCACTGTTGTCCAGCCCTGCAACCATGCCAGGTCAGAAGGCCGTAATTATTCTGGACAGGTGAAAAACAACTTCAGCACATGCTGAAAGGAAAGGAAGTGTCTACTGTGGTCCCTGTGACTATCCACTCAGCAACACTTCCACAGCGTTGGCTGCGGCAACTCCTTGCCTCTCAGCACCAAATAGGCCTGCACCTCTCTACCGCCATCTCATGGCGACCAGTGGTTCTCCTCGTGAACTGGCCACATTTCTTTCCCCTGCCGCACTGACCACCAACTGGCTGTAGACTTTCAGATGCATCTAGGTGGCCATAGGGGAGCATGCAGGCAATCAGATGCCAAATCTGCTTTTTTCAGACTGCAGAAGCTGCAAAATTACAAAGGCACCTTTGATCTATGCTTACTTGACACTGCTTTATCTTTTTACATCTGGGACCTTTGTATTTTAATACTTATGTAAGAAAATAACTTGCCCTGTTAACAATTTTACAAAGAAGAAGAAGATTGTAACCAGGCATAATTTAAAATTACGTTTAATTCAGCCAAGCCGTATAGCCATTTCCCTGTTTTTCATTTCTATACTTTTAAAAATATATTTTATACACTTTGATATTTCAGCAAGTAACTTTCAGTTCATTTGGGCAGGGAAATGAGAAAATGGCCCTTTGAAACTGGGAGTGATGAAGGGGGTGTTAAAGGGAGTGGGCTTCAGTGTGGGGCTGGGGCAGCCATATTTGAACTGGCTTTTAAAAGAAGCAAAAAAAGGGCAAACACTGAATTGTATTTAATTCCATTTTACTCAGAGCCAACCCAATGAAATTTAGTCATGTCCATTAATTTCATCTGGTCTACTCTGAGTATGAGTAACACTGGAAACAGCTCAGTGAGAAGGAGCTCCTTTCTGTGCCTGCTGGATGATGCTGTCATTTGGCCTCCAGAAAGCTTCTGACTTCCACAGCCGTCAGGTGGTGTGGGGGGTGTGTGTGTGATGGTGGCTGTCACCAAGAGGACTTAAACATCATAGAGAGAGGGAGGGGAATGGGAGGGAACCTTCAAGTTGGGTGGTGAATCTTCATTCTTCACCAGCCTGGCTTGAATATAACTCTAATGGTCCTATTGAATATTAGGCTCAATAGAAGCTAAATTTGGCTTTGGGTTCTGGATTCTGTGATGGTGCCTTGCCATTTATTCCTCGGAGAAATAAACTTGATTTCCATACAATCTACATTCAAGTCCTTGACGGCTAACCTGAATAAGGAGTGTGTGTTCCACCACTGGCATCAGCAATGGGAGTCTGTGCACATCTGGGCAGTGCCAGGAAGATGCTTGTGCCTGGATGGGTGTAGCACAGAGCAGTCTGCCCCAACTTTGTGGGAGTTTTTGGACTCCCAAACAATTCCCATCCCCCCTGACAATTGGCCATACTACTTGGGGCAGATGGGAGCCGGAGCTCAACATTAGAAGAACAGCAAAGACTAGCAAAGAGTCAATGTTGTGCTGCAGCTTATTTTCCACCTCATTTGATGGGAAATACATATACAGTGGTACCTTGGTTTTCAAACATAATCTGTTCCAGAAGACCATTTGACTTCCGAAATGTTCAAAAACAAAAGCATTTACTTGCGGAAGCATTTGCTTACGGAAAACTCAATACGGAAGCCACGTGGCATGTTTGACTTCTGAAAAGCATTTGAAAACTGAAGCTGTTACTTCTGGGTTTTTGGCGTTCAAAAACTGAAATGCTTGACTTCCGAGATGTTCGAAAACGGAGGTACCACTGTGTGTGTGTGTGTGTGTGTGTGTGTGTGTGTGTGAGAGAGAGAGAGAGAGAGAGAGAGAGAGAGAGAGATGGGCTTGACTTGTGGAACATCTGCCCTAAAATGTGGCCATCACTGATCTAAGTAATAACCATTATTTCTGCTCCTTCTCATGTTTAGAGGTTACACCACGTGACCTCTGGGTGTAGGGCGGTGTATAAATTCAATAAATAAAAATAATTTAAAAAATAAAATCCTAGATTGCTATATAAATTATTCCTAAGAATTACACTCTATAATTGTTCTAAGGCTGACAGTGTACATGTTGAGTTTCCCTTAAACCTGAAGCCCCTACATCTAGAATTCCCCAGATCCAGAGCACATCACCTCCCTTCACAAGATGGCTTCAATGGTTTTTCCCACTCACCATTGTAGTTTCTGCTATTGAACCAAAGCTGTTGATAAATATGTTGCAGGTAACATTTACAGGAGGACCTGCAAGTTGAACAATAAATAGAAAAAAAAATTGACAGGTTGTGTTTATGACATAGATTAAGGAGTGTTGTTTCTTTGCCAGTGGCATTGCCACACTTACCATGGTGGTTTCTGTGACAGATCCAAAACTGTTGATAAAAATATTGCAAGTAACGTTTACTGGAGGACCTGTGGAATGCAATAAAAATGTTGCAATATATATCATAGCAAAGTTCTGCTCCACCAGCATCTATTTTAAAAAAAAATAAAATAAAATAAAAACAAAATCTGGAACAGTGACTGCTGAAACTAAGCAAAAGGTGAGACTCAGCAATGAACAATATTTATATCGATTAAATAACATTCACAGATTCATTTCCCACATCTAGGTGATCTATGGAGTCCCCGACATGGGTGTTATGGGGCTATAAGGCACTATCCTTCACGCCTACCAAGGCACCCTCCCAATTTGTCATACGATGGGTTTTTGCGGGTTGTTTGAGAAGGTTGCCTGCTTTTCGTCTTTGTTTTCTTTGGGTTTTTCAGGGGTGTAAATGTTTAATCTAGGTATTTTGATCCTCAAAGTATTTTGAGGATCACCAGTTTTTTTTTCCTGTGAAATGTATTTTGTGGTACCCATGACAGTTTCTTTGATTTTGAAATGTGTTTATCAGCTGAGCTTCTGGAACACAAATAGTAGTTACTCTCTAGCAAGTGTGTTAATTAGCACACTGCTGCCAAAATGCGTGTGTTAAATGTTTTGTTGAATGCCACTGTAATTATAATGCTTTTATGTCATGGTCCCTGTCTGATTTTTATATATTTCATTTCCCTCTGCCCTTGCGTCTCTCTGTCTTACTCTTGCAAATGATGGATACTGATGCCTGCCAATTTAGGACTACACCTTCATGCATCTGTTGAAATGGACTGTGGTCTACACAAGGCGCCATAAAATTATTTGCTTTTCTTACTGCAAAAGGCTTAGAAAACTATGAAATCTGCATGCAGTCCTAAATTCCCAAAGGAACTCTTACATTATCTGGCATACAGCACAGAAAAGACCTGTGGAACAGATTCGTCAGTTGCTTTTCACATACCCCTCAGCCAAAAAATCAACTGAAATATTGTAATGTTTGGATTCTTTGAAAGATGATTTATATCTATGGAGCGAGGGGGCTAAACTGACTGCTGACTCTTCTACTGCAAATTTGGACATCTACAAGGGGCAGGGCCTTTGCATTCTCATTCATATATATATATATATAATTGTTTTAAAAGTGCAAATGTAACAGAAATAATGAAAATAACAAATAAAAAATGTAAGCCATAAAACATCACAGCCTGGAAAGACAAAAGTACAAAAATACAGCACAACTCCAGAGCCTTTTCTGTGGTGGCACCCTGTTTCTTCAAATGCCCTCCATAGGAGCTCAACTGACACCAATTTTATGATTTTTTTCAGCACCAGGTCAACACTTATCTACTTGCCCCCAGGCACATTTTACAGCTGGTAGTTTAGTCTGTTCTGGTTATTTTTTTCTTTTTATAATAATTGTTTGCCTTATGTATTCTATCGTATCATTTTTGGTGCTGCATTTAATGTTATTCATGCCTTTCTGCATGGATGGTGGGTGGTCTAGAAATAATACATTGAAGAATTTATTACTCATAATTTAGCCACAGAGAATTTCCTGGCTACTGTGGTGATGGTTGGATTTTTATTGGATTGTAATGGACTATTTTATTGTACTGGTATTTATGTGTTGCAAACTCTCTTGGGATATTGAAGGGATGGCAGTACACAGATGTTCATATATGCAAATAATTGTTAAAATGTTTGTTTAACATGTTTGAAAGAAACAAACAGGATCTGTTCATCACTTGTCATTGGTCGCTTGTTTGCCTCAGATCCATTTCATTTAAACATTAACATTTGAGACAAAAGATTATGGCAATGCACTGCACAAAATAGATCTGTCTACAGTCTCCACTAATGCAAGATTGATTTTTACTAGACAGCAAGGCATGATGCAGATTGCATGACAGCCTCATCAGTCCTCATCCTGGGAGCAGTCATGGAGACTTTCATTCATAAGCTGACACAGTGAGTGCAATAGGGCTACTCGACACTAAGGTGTGACACCACTGTGGCCTTTCCTCATAAAACTAGGCATTTTTAACCAAGGTGATTTTATGTACTAGCTAATAAATGCTTTCAGATTTATGAAATATATCTCAGGCTCAACATTTACATATCATGCTTTCTAGAGCAAAAAACTCTTATCAATCAATCAATCAATCCTCATGTGACTGAATAATGCAAACTGTCCCATTGTTACCGTTTTGTCATTCACATTGTTAACGTACTGAATATTTCACAGTATTTGTGAATGTAAATGCAGCAGCCCAGTGGACTGTGTTCACAGAGCACCACAAGTGTAGATTTACAGGAAGAAAGCCACTAGCAAACAGAGCTGACCTCTTTATTCCAGGCCTGGCACAGATCTGGTTTAGAGAGTGCCTCAACTGAATAAGTTGGCGGCCACATTCTCAGCACTGGGGCATTCTGGGAAAGCAGTAGGCTTGTCAGCAGCCAGGTGTAACTTCAAACTACATTTTAATAGCAATGAATGGGTTCTGTTGAAGCAGATCTTATTTTACAGGTCAGGTGACCTGTGAGTTCCAACAAGGCTAAGCAATTATCTCTATCCGGTGGAGCTATACCAATTTGTGCTGGAGGTATTATTGCAGCTGCAAATTTTTAACTTTTACACCTCAGTAATAATGTCAATGAAACATTTTTTAAGCTGGCAGAAGCCTTCAGGAAGAAATATACTGTATAATGAGGCAAGGCCATAGTGCTGGTAATTACTTCGTTTAAAAAGTGGCCTAATATAAGAACATAGCTTTAATGGCACATAAGGAAATAATGAGTTGGTTCATGGATCCCTGGTTTTAAATATATAGGGTGGAATTAAAAGGAGCACTAAGGGGTATGTTTCATCCACATAAACATTTCTGCCTGCCTGATGGAAGAATTTGCCCTCTCCTCTTCTTCTAACCCCCCGCAAGTCAACTTTTTGGAGGGGCAAGTGGGGAGAGGAGAAGGGTGAAAGACCCATTGTGCACGTGGAACCTCTTACACTGCCCCCAACTAGCACAAATATTTTGTTGAATCCAGCCCCATACTGTGTGGATGCACTGCGGCACCTACTGTCTTCACAGAATTATAATTCCCCAGATTCCTCATGGGAGCAGCACCATGATAGAAAAATCCATTTGGAGTGTAGCCCTGCCCTGGATTTAGTTTTCCATAATCATTATGATTATTTTTAGTTTTCCATAATCATTATTATTATTTTCTCCCCACCCATCTGGCTGGGTTTCCCCAGCCACTCTGGGCGGCTTACAGTGCATATAAAAACACTAAAGCGTCCTCATTTCTTCCAAACCAAAACAAAATACCTTCTCGTAGTTGAGTTCTGAATCAGCAAAACCTTGCTAAAGATCCTGTAGCTAGGATTAGCCTTTCCTTGCATCTGCCTTCTCCAGAGACTTGCTTAGTAATCTATTCTTCTAGAAGCTCTGCGGTGCTTTATAAATTGAAAGCATTTAGTGTCCAGTTACCCATATTTTGCTGATGTCAACCTACTGCGTGCGTTGAAGCCCTACCCCTATTGACTTCAGGCTCTAACTTGCTTTGGTAATTTGATTCACAATTCACCGGGAAGTTCTCATGCCTTCAGTGGCTGCCATACTTTGTTGTGGGTCCTTGTGTGAAATACAAGGGTTTTTTTTTGGGGGGGAGGGGGTCTCCCAGTGCTTTTTTATATGTAATGGTACTCAGCAGTAAGAAGTAGAATCACATATATATTTTTATTCTTGTTGCTTGTGGTATCCATTTTCTATGCTAGCACCTGTGACACTTTTAAATATCTAAGTCCGACCACCGGAATAAGCCTACTAAACATTAACCTGTAAAATATAGAGAATGCAGATACACCCCTTTCCTCTACTATTTCTCTACTTGGTGAAAGCACCAAGAATGAAATCATAGAGCAAAACATTATCGTTCTGTGTTTTTATGGCCTTCAGAGGAAACCAATGCCTCCTTACTGGCCTTATGGCAATAATTAAAATGGAATTTTAGGAACTTTGATACAACCAGCCAGTATCGCAACTAAATCATAAAGAAATTCAGAATGTGAAAGACAGAATAAGATGATCACAAGAATCCAGAAAAAGGAATCGTGTATATGACAAAGCCTCCAAACTGCTACAAGTACAAATCAAAGGTAACCTTCCCATTGAAGTTAGTTTTCCCACTTCCTTTTATGCTGTCATTCTGTGTGGAAGTTTTGGGACATTATTCTGCTTCTTAGATGCTGTGTGTCAAAAATATAAAGGGCCCTATGTAAGATATCTGTTGAGAAACCTTAATCATCATGCAGTATTTTGAAATAAATGGAACTTTAAAAGACTTAAAAGCTGGGCTTTGACATAAATTCCTTTTAGTCAATATTACTATTCATTGACAGCAATTTTGAGCAACCATTAAAAAGAGAAATAGTTTTTTAAAAAACCCTCTAGGACCTAAAATATAGTAATTGTATGGTATTATTTTAAGATTATGCAGTTTCTTGGAAAAATCAAATAAGGTCTAAAATTATTATTCTGCTTTATCAAGCACAAACTCTTATCTTCTTAAATTCTTTATCTAGGGTATAAATAGCATAGCATATATATACCCAGTGGGACATGATTGTGGGGGGAAATGTTGGTTTTGCTTCTCACTGTGGACACATCCTCCAAAAGCTGCCCTTGCCCATTAAGGTAAGGTAAAGGACCCCTGGACATTTAAGTCCAGTCAAAGGTGACTATGGGGTTGCTTTCAGGCCGAGGGAGCCAGCGTTTGTCCACAGACAGCTTTCCGGGTCATGTGGCCAGCATGACCAAACTGCTTCTGGCACGATGGAACACCGTGATGGAAACCAGGGTGCACAGAAATGCCGTTTACCTTCCCGCCACAGCGGTACTATTTATCTACTTGCACTGGTGTGCTTTTGAACTGCTAGGTTGGCAGGAGCTGGAACAGAGCAACAGGAGCTCACCCCATTGCAGGGATTCAAACTGCTGACCTTCTGATCGGCAAGCCCAAGAGGCTCAGTGATTTAGACCACACGCCACACGTCAAAGCATGACACAATGTCATGTATGTTGGGATGCTTCCAGTGAACTGCACCTTGTGTGGGGATCACCAACATGCATAGCTGTCAAGTGTCCCTTATTTGAAGGGACAGTCCCTTATTCCAGCACCATGTCCCGCTGCTGTCCCTTATTGATGGATGTCTCTTAAATGTCCCTAAAATGATGTCCCTTAAATTTCAAATGAAGCAGCTCCTCTCCCTCCCTCCCTGCCGGCCAGGGAGGAGGGAGGCTCCAACTGTGTTGCTTGGCTGTGTTGCTCACCCAATAAGAAGTCTAAGAACGACTGGGGGGGGTGGAGCTTGAATGCCTTGTGTGTGGCTAGTTAATGCAAGCTGAGGGGGGTTTTGAATGCTGGACGCCATTTTGTTGCACGTGCTGCTGCAAACTTTGCAGTGCAAAGCCAGACCGGGGAGCCATCTTGAGTTGAGGCTGCATAGGCCTTGTGGTGCATGTGATTCAGATTCTATTCAGTTGAACCTCTGGTTACAAATTTGGTTGGACAGTGTTCTCGAAGCTACCAGCATGAGTTTGACCAGACTGCAGGAGGACAGGAAGACTGGAGTGCCTGGAACAGGTGAGGCTGCAGGTCCCTTATTTTGGCTGCTGGTCCCTTATTTTCAAGGCAGCTGGTCCCTTATTTTCAAATCTGTAAGTTTACAGCTATGCCAACATGGCACCATTGAGGTCTTCTCCCTGGTGTTCATGAACCCTCTGAGCTATCCCTCCCTCACTGCTCTTTTGGTCATGAGGTGGTGAGAATGGTTATACTTTCATCCACTGAGAAGCACGCAGAGTTGAAGAAGGAAGTTGAAAGAGTGCCACTCTTTCTCGCTTCCTCTTTCAGCTCTATGGTCTGTGAAGGCGCTGTTTAATTCTAGTGAATCTGTCTTTTACCTTGATTTCTTAGTAAAGTGGAGAGATGATAGATGATAGATGATGATGATAGATATAGATAGATAGATAGATAGATAGATAGATAGATAGATGATAGATAGATAGATGATAGATAGATGATAGATAGATAGATGATAGATAGATGATAGATAGATGATAGATAGATAGATGATAGATAGATGATAGATAGATAGATAGATAGATAGATAGATAGATAGATGATAGATATAGATAGATAGATAGATAGATAGATGATAGATAGATAGATGATAGATAGATGATAGATAGATAGATGATAGATAGATGATGATAGATATAGATAGATAGATAGATAGATGATAGATAGATAGATGATAGATAGATGATAGATAGATAGATGATAGATAGATGATTGATAGATAGATAGATAGATAGATAGATAGATGATAGATAGATAGATAGATAGATAGATAGATAGATAGATAGATGATAGATAGATAGATGATAGATAGATGATAGATAGATAGATGATAGATATAGATAGATAGATAGATAGATAGATAGATAGATGATAGATAGATAGATGATAGATAGATGATAGATAGATAGATGATAGATAGATGATGATAGATATAGATAGATAGATAGATAGATAGATAGATAGATGATAGATAGATAGATGATAGATAGATGATAGATAGATAGATGATAGATAGATGATAGATAGATAGATAGATAGATAGATAGATAGATGATAGATAGATAGATAGATAGATAGATAGATAGATAGATGATAGATAGATAGATGATAGATAGATGATAGATAGATAGATAGATAGATAGATAGATGATAGATAGATAGATGATAGATGATGATGATAGATATAGATAGATAGATAGATAGATAGATAGATGATAGATAGATAGATGATAGATAGATGATAGATAGATAGATGATAGATAGATAGATGATAGATAGATGATGATAGATAGATATAGATAGATAGATAGATAGATAGATAGATGATAGATAGATAGATGATAGATAGATAGATAGATAGATAGATAGATGATAGATAGATAGATGATAGATAGATGATAGATAGATATAGATAGATATAGATGATAGATAGATAGATAGATGATAGATAGATAGATGATAGATAGATGATAGATAGATAGATGATAGATAGATGATAGATAGATAGATAGATAGATAGATAGATAGATAGATGATAGATAGATAGATAGATAGATAGATAGATAGATAGATAGATAGATGATAGATAGATAGATGATAGATAGATGATAGATAGATAGATAGATAGATAGATGATAGATAGATAGATGATAGATGATGATGATAGATATAGATAGATAGATAGATAGATAGATAGATAGATAGATAGATAGATGATAGATAGATAGATGATAGATAGATGATAGATAGATAGATGATAGATAGATGATAGATAGATAGATAGATAGATAGATAGATAGATGATAGATAGATAGATAGATAGATAGATAGATAGATAGATGATAGATAGATAGATGATAGATAGATAGATAGATAGATAGATAGATATAGATAGATAGATGATAGATAGATAGATAGATAGATAGATAGATGATAGATAGATAGATAGATAGATAGATGATAGATAGATGATGATAGATAGATAGATAGATAGATAGATAGATAGATAGATGATAGATAGATGATAGATAGATAGATGATAGATAGATAGATAGATAGATGATAGATATAGATAGATAGATAGATAGATAGATAGATATAGATAGATAGATGATAGATAGATAGATAGATAGATAGATAGATAGATAGATAGATAGATGGATGATAGAACATGTTCTCTCTCTCTGTGTCTTGGGGTGATCTAGGAGAGGGGAGGAGAGAAGTAACCACAGTGGGTGGTGCCCCCTTTACTTGCTCCACCTTCCAAATGAGCCTGCAAACCTAACAAGGTTGGTGGTCACTGCCTTGAAGAATGAAGCGTTTATGGAGGCCAATGACATATGAACATAAAAGCTCAGCTTGGTTAGACTAAAGGCCTATCTAGCCCAATATTCTGTTCTCAGGGTGGTCATCCAGATGCCTATGGGAAGTTCTGATCCCAACCCCCAGCAACTGGTGTTCACATGCATCCTGCCTCTGATACTGGAGGCAATATAGAGCCAATATCCATTTACAGCCTTGAATGAATTTCCTGCAGGAATGTGTGTAACGCCTTTTAAAGCTACCCAAACTGGACATCTTATAGCATTTTACAGTCGCTATTGTAGCTGCTAAGAGTTTTAGGAAGGCTGGTATACAAAGCAGAATTGCAGTGGAAAATCAGATCATACCTGATTATTGCCGATTAAGCAACACAAAAGAGCTACTATCTCCTCGTGTCCTACTTAGAATCCGTGCCAGCTGTAGATATTTTGCTGTTTGAAGTGGAACCCAAATGACACCCCTTCTCCCTCACCAGGGACAATAATTTTCAAAGTCTTACTCCCATCACTGAGACATCAATTCCTGCCTTCATCTCTCCCATCTTGCCTGAAGCAAGTTGCTTCACCCTGCTGCATGGCCAAATTGCTAATGCATATCACTAATGCGGAGCTCGGTGCTAGCTCCATCACACAGAGAAAGTTGGAAACCGCATCCATGCCATGGATTTTCCATGCCACTTGCAGTAGCATATAATATAAGGAGATTCTTACAGCAGCTGGTGCTCTCTAATCAGGCTGAAGGTTTATGTTATGACCGGTGCTACATGGCTCTGTGATGGCATTGAAAAAGAATTGCACAGAGGCTGTTTCCAGATTCCCCTGTATGACACAGGAAGACATAAACCGGCTCCAGGAATCTTATTCAGGCATAAACATGTACTTAATGAGTGCTCTGAATATATATTATGTAATATTGCATCACTCTTAACTAGTCCTTAAAGGGAAGTTGTACATGTTTAATGATCATGTGTATGCACAGGGAAAGAAGAAACTGTCTGTTTTGGTTCTAAAATTGAATCTAAAATTCTGTTCCCCACATTTCGACAGCAATTTGCAATTTCCTGTAAAAAAAAAAAAAAGTATGAAGCTTTGTCAGAAATTCAGTGTGAATTTCTCCCAACACACACATTTTTGTATGCAGTTTTGGCTAATATACACAATTTTGCAAGCAACTTCCACTAAGAAAATGCATTTCTCATGTTAAAACAATGTTTGCAACTGTTTACTTATGAAGGAAAAACGATGAGAAGGAGAACATGATAATGGAATAGATGTATAGTGTAGAGAATTTTTTCTCCCTCTCTTATAATACTACAACTAGGGACTGATAAAAGGAAGTACCTCTTAACATAGTGCATAGTCATGGATGACTTCAAACCAATTCATGGAGAATGAGGCTATATCTTCCTGTAATTTTGTACATCCCCTTGAAGGTGCAACTGTACCCTAAAAGGTGGTATAAATATCAGGTATGAAATAAAATATAAAATGAAAATGAGATGGGATGGGATGTGAACAAAACAGGTTCAAATCCTTGTTAATTTATGGAGCAGACTCTCAGGATAAAATAAATTGTTGGGATGATAAAATGAGATGCTGGCTTATTTTAACCTGCTTTGAACTATTGTCAATAGGATGCAAAATAATAATAATAATGTAAGGTACCGGTACTTTCTAATTAAAGGAACAGTTTCTGAATATCATTTGAGTAATCTCAGTACTAGGTAGCTTACTATAAAGCCTTACCTTCTGTTCAGGAAAAAAAACACTCAGAGCTTCTCAGTACAACCTCCCAATTAGATCAAAAAGTATCATAACATGAAGGACAAACAGAGCTGTTCCACCTCAAATAGTTGCTATCAAAGACACCTTGAGGTTGACCTACAATGAGGTCAAAATGACTGCAAATTTCAGCAGTTCAGGCTCAGGAGAAGTGTTGAGTGCTGCTTTAGTGGTACGGCTCTTTGTTGAATTTAATAAGGGTTAGAAAGGTGGCGTGAGAATAGGACAGAACTTCTAATGAAAGAAAATGTCTGCTCAAGGCAAAAACAAAAGCCTCCTAAGAATGGTATGTGAATAACGAGGTCTGGGGATTAAAGCCTTTGAGAGCACAGTGGCTTAGAGTGCAATCCTAGCCAGGTCTGCTGAGAAGAAGTACTCTTTGTGTCACAAACATTGTGGGTTCCCTGGCCACATTCAGCATCCACATCAAGGCCAGAGATGACACATTTTCCTTCCATGGTGCCTTATTTAAAATTAGGCATTACAAATACTAATTCCTCACACCCAGGTGACCCCAAAACTTATGGTTTAAAGCCACCCACCCAACAATAGCTATAGACCTACATCTAGTTTCCCCTTCACTCTGTAGGGCCTGAAGTCATTAAGAAAATAAGGCTCACACTGAACACCTGATTAGTTTATGCATAGATTCACTACTAGCAAAGGAAAAGCAGCTCAGCATTGTGAAAGGTGTTTGGTTTAGCCCTGTTCTCACCTTCGTTTCCACACCCTTCTATAAATGATTGGAAAGCTAAGCATGCCCCTCTGACCTTGTCCTAAGCTTTTGCATCTGGTGCCCCATGATCTAATCTCTACATTTTTGGTAGAAACTGCTCCCTGAATTCCCAGGGTTCCTGATCAATTGGAAGAAACTCAGCTATAACTGTATGCAAATATTGCCCTGATTTCATCTTCCACAGAACATATGAAAGTCAAGAGCAAGACCCACTGAAACATGGAACCTGGGGAAATCTTGCTTCCTTATCAGATGTTGACCGAATGCAACTGTTTCGTTTTAAGCTGGGTGGGGTATAAATATTTATTATTATTATTATTATTATTATTATTATTATTATTATTAGCTGTTAAATTAAATTAGGTTAGCTTATTTGTATTGCTTTATATAATGCTGCATTTCCCCCCAATTATTGACCCTACGGTTATTTTAAATTGTTCTTAATATGTTTTTGGTATTGTTATATTTATTGTTGATTGCTTGATGTTGGCCACTTCGGGCACAATTTTGTAGGAAAGCGGCATACAAGTAAACAGATGGTGATGATGGAAATGAAAGTGAGAAGAAGACTCTGACAGTTAGTGTAATATTGCCTTGAACATGACCTGACTGTGTTGGATCAATGATTACCCTCACACTGCATTTGAGAACAGCTTTGTCCCCTTTTATTGTGATCCCCAAATCACAAAAAGAGGAAGTGCTTTTCAGCATTATGGAAAATGTTCATTTACAAGACTCAGCTCAGCCTTAATCATTCTTATGCAGGGTAAATACGGGATTTCTTTGATGCGGGTAAGTCTGATGCCTTTTTTTTTTTCATTGAAGGTGGCATGATATATTGTGGTGTGCACACTCATTGTCTCTGCTTTATGGGTTTTGCAGAGGGTTAAAAAAAATCTTCAAAAACTCAGAAAGACTCTATAGCCTGGAGATAAATGATGACCATGTACATCACAGGAAACAATAGAATCATAGAACTGTAGAGATGGAAGGGACCCTGAGGATCATCTTGTCCAACCTACTGCAGTGCAGGAAGACACAGTTGTCCCATAGGGGGATCAAACCTGCAACCTTGGCATTAACAGCACCATGCTCTAACCAACTGAGCTATAGTTCCATCCTCTTTTAGTTGGATCCAACTGCCAGTGATTCCTCATAATAGATACCATGGACCAGCTGGGAGGTTTGGTTCTGAATCTTCTAATCAAAAGGCATATATAGTCATATCCTCCCACTCCACCCCACCATAATCACTACAATATCTGATCCTTTGTCCCATCCAGTACCATATTCCCCAAGATACTCCCAACTTCCTTCACATGCAATGTAAGGGTGTAACATGGCAGCCTTGAGAAGGCAGAAAAAACAATGGCGACAATATAATGCCCAAAGCTTGATGGAGGGGTTACAAGAAGCAACGGAGTCATATGTGGATGAGGAGCTGTGCTGGGATTGGGCACAGGGAAGGGCAGCTGATGGAGACATAGGGCAGCAAACTCTTTTTCATTTGTCATACTTGGTAATGGAGACTTCCTGACTAATCCTTAATTTTACTTAGATATATGAAGGAACCTCTGGTATCTTAACATGGATTACACACTCAATGGGCTGCAATTAAAACTTTCCACATTAACACAAAACAAGTGGATGGGTTCATAGAAGAGCACGCAGCCATTGTCTCTGCAAACTGCTCCCACCCGTTGTGCTTTTGCCGTCAGTTCTCAGAGTCCACCAGTTAATAGCTTCCCATTCCAACTAATGTGACAGGAGAGAGAAAAGAAGCTCACTTTGTGCTTTCACACACGCCAGTTAATTCAAACTCTCAAATGGAAGGACTGAGGGCTTCCAATTGCTGTGCCACAATGGCATAATGAAGACAGAGTTGTGCTGCTTAAATGCCTGGGCAGTGATAACAATGGAGATGGATTGGAAAGGAAGGGCATGGAAGAAAATTGAACCGGGCTTGAAATGTAACATGCTGAACTTGAAACATGGGAAATCAGAATTGGTTTTATTTTAATTATTTCTATTACCGTCTACTCACCACAATTCTCAAGGCTAGATATCATGTCATTAAGTGATTTTGGTCAGTTGAAGGCAAGCCCCTTTCACAGCAGGACTTCAAGCAGGGGGCAGTTTTTTTGACTCATGTGTCTCTGGGTCCAGACCTCTTCAAATGGAAAAAAGTTGGTGTTCCTTCCAACTTTACAATTCTATGATATGTGTTGGAATTTAATATCTTGGTGTTTTCTGCACAAAATCACAGGGCTGGATTCAACTATAGTGGTACCTCGGGTTAAGTAATTAATTCGTTCCGGAGGTCAGTTCTTAAGCTGAAACTGTTCTTAACCTGAAGCACCACTTTAGCTAATGGGGCCTCCTGCTGCTGCCGCGCCACCGGAGCATGATTTCTGTTCTCATCCTGAAGCAAAGTTCTTAACCCGAGGTACTATTTCTGGGTTAGCGGAGTCTGTAACCTGAAGCGTCTGTAACCCGAGGTACCACTGTAATGGGTCCCACTAGTTGAAGCTCAGGCAAAAACCTCTGCTAGTGAAACAGGCCTTACTCCCCCACCCCCACCCCTGCCCCCCAATTGACTCTGAGTGGGAGTCAGAAGAATCTCCAGAATGGCAGGTGGGAAGAGGAGAGGGGGGGGATAGTTCCATCAGGCAAGCAGGAATGCTTGCATTGACAGAGCAATCACCTTAGTGCCACACTGAATTCCTTCCAAAGACTTTACACAATGGAAACCATTCAAGCAAAATATTTGCTTGTAATAGCCAATCTTTTTATTAGGTGGGCTTGGTATTTTAGGTCTATTCTGATATTTTAATTATCAGTTACGTTGCTGGTCTTTTTGTTTTTAAGATTGATTTAATTATGTATTATTGCTCCATCTCTGTTATCTGAGGTTCAAGCAGCATCAGTGGCTAGCAGTGCCTTTTACCAGTTATAGCTGGTGTGCCCATTACAGCTATTATTGGATGGGATAGCTCTGCTGTAGTGAATCATGCACTGGTAACCTCAAGACCAGATAAATAGAATGTGTTCTATGCGGGGCTGATGGGGGCAGGTATCATCTCCTCTAACTTTGGTTGAATGCTGTCCCAAATCTATATAAAATTTTAAATTACATTTGTGTGGTACACAAAGGAGGGAGGCAACATCCATGTTGAGCACTGTTCAAATTCCCATACTTCTTTTATTTATTTGTGTTGTATTACTTGGTTGTCTCCAGAGAACAAAAGAGACAAAATGGATATGGTTGTACAGATTATTGGATCAAAATTTGTTCTCAAGTGTGTGTAAGATTTATGGCACTCAGTAGTTTCTTGACACGCTCAAATAAGACAAATCACTTTCTCTCCTCTTTGTCTTGAGCTGGCTTACCATTCCTCCTGCTTCTTTACAGACAGTCTCCTTCTACTGTGCCAGCATGGCATTCTTTTCAGACTAACAAACATCCCCGCATGACACTGGGATGTACTGTATCTATGTGAAATCTATCAGCATTGAGAGACCTCCTGCCATCTCTTCAGTGACAAGCAAAATCTGAATCCTAGTTTCAAGAGCTGAAAAGATAATATACACAACCTGATCACTGGGCAGCTTTCTGTATTTGTAGAAAGTAAAAACAAATGGAATGGAATAGAATATTTTCAGGGGGGAAACCGGGGCTTTTCCAGAGGCCAACAAAATCTGGGTTTTATCTCCTGAGCAATCATTGTGCCTACTAATAGCAATATCAGTTGATAGAATCATAGAATTGGAAGGCACCGCGAGGGCCATCTAATCCAACCCTCTGCAATGCAGGAAGGAGTCTTTTTGTCCAACGTGGGCTGTTCTCTGACAGTCAGTCCTTATGTAGCCAAAAACAATACCACCCACCAACAAGTGGAGAAGTGGGGAGTCTCCAGTCCATAGGTCTGCCAGACTTTCCCATTTGGCTTCTTTTGGCCAAGCCACACCCACCTGTCCTACAGATACATCAGATCAGAGGCAGGTAGAGGAGGAGCTTTCACAAAAGGGACTTTGCAGACAAAATGCAAAGGCAGCAGCTGGTTGCCAGGTGACTGTTACCCATGTAGCATTAATGGACAGATTAAGGCTTGCATTGGTGGCATGCGATGAAGAATATGAATTGAGGGACACACAGACCCTCGCATGACCAAGTCTTCAGAAACAGGTCACCACCCATACTGTTTATATCCCACACATCTTAATGGGTTGCCCTAGCCATGCAGCTTCCAACATATATAAACACATAACAAAACATTAAGCATTTAAAAAACTTCCCTATACAGGATTGCCTTCAGACGGCTTGGGGGCTGGATAACTCCATACCTTCCAACATTTATCCAGTGAAAATAGAGACATCCTAAGGAAAAGTAGGACATTCTGGGATCACATCAGAAACCGGGGTGGCTTCTTTAAATCAGGGACGTCTCTGGAAAAGGGTCTTGAAGGGTCTGTAATATTACACTAAGAAGCCTGTATGTGTGATGGCCTGGTGTGAGTGTGATCCTTTTCCCTCTCCAAAGGTGTGGGTGGATGAAGCACTGCTCTGATCACCCATTGCTTACTTGTGCATGGGGAAGAGTGAGAAACAAGGTGCTCCTCTACTGTGTCTCATCAGACCTCCATCTCTCCGGATCTCCATTACATGTGCTCAGTGTTCCATTTTCAATACAAACATTGGCATTTTTAGACAACAAATGAAATGGATATCTCTTGGGTTTCTACTAAGCACTTTACATACCACCCCTCTTCACACATTAAGAAGCTGTTTCCATGCAACAACTGTTCCCCCCACCCTTCATTCTGTTGTTTACTTGCTGTTGAATGTTTCCTTTCTCTAACTGAGTATTTTCGGTAATTAATTTTTCTCCCCATGGTATTGGCAAATTGCCATGCAATGGGTTTGAACGTGGGGGGGGGGGGGGGAATCCACGGAAAACTGATTCCCAGTGCCAGAAAGATAAAGTACAAAAGCCATTATCTGTAACTGTTGCCAGGGTAAATTATAAATAAATGACCTAGTCCAGTGTGTTTATTATCCAGCTTTAAACCCATTGACTCAGCATGAAAATAACATGATGCCAAGAGATGAATTGTAATCAGATATACCCCCCGCAACCCCTGCCAAAACTGCAGCTCACAAACACTGAGACAGCAGTAAGTTTCACATGTCCTTTTGCATCAGAAGGAGTGACTTGGGGCACATTGTCACTCTAGAACATGAAATAATAGCCCTGTCACAGCACTGTCTGGCACTGAAGGCACTATATATAGTACGGCCTCATTTGTCCAAAAGTCCTCAGGGGTGGGGTGGGTGACAGTGGCTAAACAGAGGAAAAAGAATAGTTCTGCTTACACAGAAATGTATCCATGCACATGTGGGCTGATGTATACATTCAGAACAAGCCTGTGGTGGAATTCTCCTGGGATGGAGCCACTTTAGATTGCAGGAAGAAGGTTGCCTGTTTGAATCCACATCCAGACTATCCCACCCATGGAAAGGCAGAGGAAAACCTGGTCTTCCTCTTGATGTAACAGGGGCTTATCCACATTTATATTTCCTCCACACTTTCCAAGCATAGTGCACACTTTAAAGCTCCGTGTCCAAGATCTTTCTCTCCATTTTTTGCCCTGCAGCTTTCCCCACAAAAACCTGCTTTTTTAAAAGTTGAACTGGAGCAAAGAGCAATCTGAAGAAAACCCAATTTGATGTTTGTTGTGCTGCAGAGAGTGGGTTCTTGCAGGGAAAGCTCTGGGGCAACGAAAGAGTGCTTGGAGGCTGAGCTTTAAAGTGTGGGCCTGAACATTGCATAATCCTATCCTGGTCCCTTGTGCAGGGGCGGACCTTGGTAATTTGGCACCCTGTGTCAAAAGGCCAAAATTTGATGGCCCCCACCCAGCCCTTGTACTGCCTTCCGAAAGCCGTGTAAGGGAGGCACTAGCCTTTGGGAAGGGACGTGGGAGGCTCTGTGGGTTAAACCACAGAGCCTAGGGCTTGCTGATCAGAAGGTCGGCGGTTCGAATCCCCGTGATGGGGTGAGCTCCTGTTGCTCGGTCCCTGGTCCTGCCCACCTAGCAGTTCAAAAGCATGTCAAAGTGCAAGATAAATATGTAACGCTCCGGCGGGAAGGTAAACGGCGTTTCCGTGCACTGCTCTGGTTTGCCAGAAGCAGCTTAGTCATGCTGGCCACATGACCCGGAAGCTGTATGCTGGCTCCCTCGGCCAATAAAGCGAGATGAGCGCTGCAGCCCCAGAGTCGGCCACGATTGGACCTAATGGTCAGGGGTCCCTTTACCTTTATCTTTAGGCTTTGGGAAGGAGGCTCTAGGGCTCTGGCAGTGAGAAAAGAGGAGTTTAGGACCCTGTCACAGCCCTTATGCCTCCTTCCAGAACCTGGGGCAAGCGCTTACCAGGCTTCAAGAAGGCACCACCTCCACTTGGCGCCCAATGCAGGGGAACTGGGCGCGCTGCCCTAAACCCACGTCTGTCTTGTGAAATGGTTTAATAATGGCTGCTTACTAGTCTCCAGATGGGCATTAGCTACAACATGGATTTGCAACCATCAGTTTGTGGAGAGATGAAAAATGCTTCATGCAAATAATGTAGTGTTTTCCGTCACTCTCACCAGCGTTGTTTAATCTGCCAAGTAAAACTGAGGCTGCACTCGAGGCATTCATAACAGAGCTCAAAATGCAGTATTTCACTCTGTACAATGGATAAGAGAGAGAAAAGGCTTTTTCCGAAGGAAGGCAGACTCTCCTAATTCTGCTACGAGGGCCATGAGTGATATGTAATAGGGTTACATGATTCTGACACCAAGGGTAAGAAAGACTGCGATGGGTGGGTGAGGTGTCAAATATGCTCTCTAGTGCCTCCAGCAACTCAGCTTTCTCAGCAGAGAGACAAAGCAAGGAGGAGAGGGGGGAGGGCAGATCATCGGCTTTGTACTGTACACAGAAGGTGCCAGCGTCAATCCGCAGCATCTTCAGACAGCGCTGAGAAAGAAGAGCTGGTTCTTGTCAGAATAGACAGTGTAGTGTCCTTGGAAGTTCTAGGTCTCCAACTCCCATCAGTCCTAGGTAGCATGGCCAGTAGGAATGATGGGAGTTGGAGACCAACAACATTTGGAAGGCACCACACTGGCAACCCCTGAGCTAGATGGGCCAATGGTATGACTTGGTAGAAAGCAGTTCCCTATGTTACTATCAGGAGGGATTTTGCAAGTTCTATTGTCCCTTGCTATAGCTGATAATATACTACTATGAAACCACAAGATCTGAGCTAAATAATAACATGGCAAAGTCTCAGGGTTGTCAGTGGGCGTGAAGTCAATGCGCATGACATTACGTAGCTAAGGCACACCTTAACCACTATACAGGCAACTCAGTCAAGATGTCCTGGTTGAAAGGAAGACAGCATTTCAGGGGTCTTGAAATAAGGAAAGCCTGAGCATAAAACACAGGGATTTGCTTTATGTTGACCATGTGGCCATCCCGTTCAGTAGTGTTTACTTTGACAAGCAGTGGCTATCCAGAAGAAACTATCCAGTTTCTTTCAAATGGGAGATTTGAGACCCTCAACCTGGGACCCTCTGCAACTAAACCTGGGACCCTCTGCAAGGAAAACATTCTTCCATTCACCTATATACTTTTCCCTAGACATGACAGATTCATGTATAAAATGGTGGAGGGCAACATGGACTAAAAGTGGCCAGCATGCTTACTCAATGAGATAGAAGTGATTTTACCCCTGTCTAACCTCTGCACAGGTAGCTTCAGTAAGAAGGGGAGAACTCTGGAAACACACATAATGTACCATAAGCCCTGACACAGGCTGCCTGGCCATACGTTTATCAGGGAAGCAGGTTTGGCCTCACTAAGCTATGAATAGGATAAGATGATGGTCCATTGCCTCTGTTTTCTGCTCACTGGTCAATCCAGTTACTGATGTAAGGGCACACAACTGTCATAAAGGCTGCCTCTCCCAGTCATTGTGCCACTGTAATTCATTTCAGTACCCATAGAAGCACAGAGATAGAGGGGATCTCCAGTATCATTGAGTCTAGCCTCTCCTAGAAAATCCAGCATCCCAGATCTGGGCCAATATCCCAGATATGTGGCCAGCTCTCATAAAACATCTCTAGTGAAAAAGAGTCTACCTTCTTCCACTGTTGAACAGCTCACAAAATTATTCCTCTTTAAGTTGCCCCCCTCTATAATATGAACCCATTGGTTTGGATCCTCCTCTCTGGAGCAACAGAAACTAGATTTGCTCCAACCAACTATATGACAACCTTTCAAATATTTGAAGGAGGATATCATATCATCACTTAATAATCTCTTCTCCAGGCTAATTCCATGCCCAGCTTCTTCAACCATTCCTCCTAGGACTTGGCCTCCAGGCCTCTCACAATCTTTCTCACTCTTCTGCAGACCATGATCCAGTTTGTCCATATCAATCTTTAACTATGCTGCCCAGTACTAGACACCATGCTCAGAGTGAGTTCTGTCCAAAAGCAGAATGAGATCATTCCATTCCATAATCTAGACACTAAGGTGTTCTGCAGGGTAAAGGTGTGGTGAGTGTGAAGGTGGTGGCAAAATGCCCTGCCTGAACTCTTTCCTCTTTGTAAGAAGGGCAAGGAAGCTCAAAACAATGGACAGAAACACTCCTACAAAGGAGATGGAAAAACACGGCAACATTTTGTTGCCATTCCCACTTTATCCCTCAGTCTTACTAGAAACTCATCTCTATGAATCCAGCTTTGCAGAATAGGAGCACTATTAGAATAGGAGCTGGGGGCATGCAATGAGGCAAACTAAGGTAAATGTGACAGTGTCTGCTCAGGAATTGTCATGTTTATGATTTGAACAACATGATTGACTTTATGCATCTTTATTTATTATACAGCCCTAGTGAAGTATGCAAAGTCCAAACCTGAGATTCACCCCAGAGCAATTGCAGAGCAGAGGCCCCTCATTAGATATTTTTTAAAAATGAGCAGTAAAGAAGAGTATTTTCTGATGCCTCATTATGGAAGTCCCAAAGGAGTTTGCTGTTTTTATCCCTGGGTAACTGAAGCTGAGAAATCATTCCCAATTGAAAAAGAGACCTCAAGCACATCTGGATGTTTTAAGCCATCCTAGAAAAGAACAAATGTGTTTTGTATGGTGCCTAGTCCATCTGTGTTATGACACTTATGTACTCATATTTTTTTATCATGTCCTTCTACCACTTTGGAACACAGGTTGGTTTGCCAGTAGGTTTTTTTTATTACAGTATTATTATTAATTTTAATTAATTGTACCTACTGTATGCTTTTTGTAATCCTATTGTATACAGCTTGGAAACTTAAGTGTTGCATAACTAGCTGAAATAAAGTGAATAGTGTGTAAAAATTGTAATCACAATAAGACAGCCTTATTCGTGGCAAAATGACATGCCAGCATATATATCGTATGGAGCACTGGGAAGAAGCATCATGTGCCAAAAAATGTGGGCAGGTGCTTCTTTGTTGAGGACAGAGAGAAAAGTCATGTAAACATCTTGCATGGTCACCAAAGGGAATGGAGCTAAGTAGGTAATCAATGAATTTGTTAGACCTGTTAAAGAAAAATTTCCTCTTTCATTTTATAAATGAGGAGCTTGTGGTCCTTAAGGCTGTAGATATAATCCTTCAAAATACAATCACTCTTTTCCCCATATGCAAAGTTTCCCAAATAAAGTAGAGGGGGGAATAACTGCATGCAGCCGTACTCTAAAAGAGAAGTATGAGAGATTGACTCTATTGTCCAGGCTGCAGTTTGGATAAAGGGACTCCTGACCATTAGGTCCAGTCGTGGCAGACTCTGGGGTTGCGGTGTTCATCTCGCTTTATTGGCCGAGGGAGCCGGCATACAGCTTCCGGGTCATGTGGCCAGCATGACTAAGCCGCTTCTGGCGAACCAGAGCAGCGCATGGAAACGCCGTTTACCTTCCCGCCGGAGCGGTACCTATTTATCTACTTGCATTTTGATGTGCTTTCGAACTGCTAGGTTCGCAGGACACAGTTTGGATAGAAGTTACTAAAACCTGCTAAATGAGATAATAGTAAGTCAAGTAGAAGTGAGATATGATGGGAGCAATCACCAGATGAAATCAGTTGGAAGTCCAGCTATGTGAGTCACATGTTAAAGGGGCAAGATTCAACAGATGTTTGTGAGGCTCCTAAACTGGTGTGAGTTCTGAGAATCCTTTGTTTATAGTAGGGATGAAGGGAAGTTTGGCCCTTCAGATATTGCTGAACTATAACTCCTGTCACCCCTGGCCATTGGCCATGAGAATTGTAGTTCAGAAACATCTGGACCAAAAGTTTCCCATAGGATCATTTATACATAACATATCTGAGTCGTGTGGGTAGTTATATTTTAGAGGGCTGTTTAAAAGAGCTTCCCACTGCCACTGAAGATGACGACTTGAACTTATTATTTGCTTGTTACACAAGGAAAAGGTCTCCAAGCCACTTACAAGACCATGTTAGATTTGGCATAGAAAGTAGCATTACTAAATGGTTGGTAGTATGAATCAGATACAAGGAGAGTGTTGAAAGGTGAGTTTCCTTTTTTCGTATAATTATTCTACCTGCTGGCACATATTAATTGTATCTGAATTATTTTCTTCTTTTTGAAAGGTTGTTTCTCATGCTTAAAATGCTTGAGAATATTTCTGATTCAAATATGCCATTTTATTGTATTGTAGCATTCCCTCATTAGCCAGTAATTAAACGTTTTAAATGCTAATGTACACCTGTTAGACTGGGCAGATTGCATTGGAAGTTACTGGCACAGGAAAACTCAAAAACGCTCCACAGTGTAAAAGGCTCAGATGTGCTCTGCCGCGTCGCCACGATACCAGACTCTTTAAATCAACCCAACCCAATGTCTTCCAAAACCAGCTTGGTGCCCTCTAGATGTCTTGAAGTTGTGGTCAAAAACTTATAAACTGGGTGAGGCTGCTGTCAGTGACACTTTTACAATCACTTGCCTTCCAAGCACTGGCAACTCTTTGCCATACTGGTGTCAAGGAATGAAAACAGAAAGAAAGCAATTTATTTATCTTATCCAGTTAAGAGCATGGAGGAGCATGCAAATTTTGGAAGTGATCTGTGAAGTGTTATTTGAATGCACCTCATACATATGAGGTTGAGGTCCCTTCAGCCCCCCTAAAATATTTGAGGGGGCCACCCCCCCAAAGTTGATGGGCATTGTCATTCAAATGGTGTATGTGTGCTGCATCTCATTATAAGATACTAGGTGGAATGCAACATCACACTAATATGATTGTTTCATCAGTGCAAGCATGTAGCAGACAGAACAATCTCTTCTCCCCACACACTATTGGGAGGGTTCTCCCAACCCTCCAGAGTAGATTTGAGGGAAGCATAGAGGTGCACAGGAGGAGAGGGGGGGGGGAGTCCTGTTGCATGTGCAGGAATCCTTTTGCTAGCTTTTGCTAACTCACTGGGTTCATTGAATCAAGCCCACTTGACATCTATTTTATATTCCAAATAAGGGCTGTATTTCATGAAGCAAAGAATCCTTCCCTCGTTTTCATACTATGAAAGTGCCATTGTCTAGAGCAGGGGTAGTCAACCTTTTTATATCTACCACCCACTAATGCATCTTTCTGGATGGTAAAATTTCCTTACCGCCCACCAGTGCTCAATGGAAGGAGGATTCAGCTTGTGCTGTAGAACCCCCTACCGCCCACCTAGAATCCTGAAATGCCCAGTAGTGGGTGGTAGGGACCAGGTTGACAGCCCCTGCTCTAGAGCAAAATTTAACTGTGTACAATTAACAAAAAATGGCCTCCCTTCTGTTAAGAAGGAAAACGTGCCCAAAACCCAACTTTTTACCATGAGTTCTAAATGGCTTCATCTTCATCAATATTTAATAAATATGTATTGCATCAATGGGGTGTAAATATGGAAAGTTTTGAAGGAGGGTATATAAATTCAGGCCTTTGCTTGAAAGTTCTCACGAACAAGGCATACAAAAAAAGTAATACAGAAAGGTAGCCATATTAGGAACCTTCACTAGGCCAATCTGCATATCACAACACAGTGTGCCTAGCACACCAACTGGTACATGGTCTAAAACTGACATCTACCTTTAGTAACATAAAGATTGTGTAGTGTCTCTTGGTTCTCTTTTTCCACCCATCAAGGAGCCTGGGTGCTTTGCCTAAGGATGGAAGTAACAGCCTTTCCTTCTTTCCTTTTTGGGGTTTCAGAGATGGGAGAATCAGCAGTTATGCTTCTTGTTCCCTGCAGGACCTCAGTGCATCCTGAAATCTGCACCTTCATCTGAATGTCTGCTATCTCCTCCCCTATTCCATCTGAAGGCCAGATGCAGCTGCCATTCCTTCACCATCAGCAAAAGGTTTTTTTGGAGTTTTTTTTTTTTAATCTGCCCTCTACCCTGTTTACCATCTTGCCTAAAGACAGAATATGGAGAACTCAAAAGCTTGCATACTATTTGTGAAAATCTTCTAATATGGATTTGGGAACTTCTCAAGAGCAAGTGTGCAAGTTGGATTACTGCAAGACAATCATTAGGGGCTTCCCTTGTGCTTGACCTGGAAGCTGTAAGTAATTAGTGGAGAAGGCCAAGGCCAAGTACCAGGCTATTAGTATACAAAGCCCTTAACAGCTTGGGGCCAGTTTATTTACCAGATTGCCTTACCTAATATATGCCTGTGCAACCATTTCAATCTGTGTATCTGGCACTGTTACAGGTGCCACAAGATACTTGTTTTGCACTTGTAAGAAATCAACCTTTCAGTGTGGCAGCACCTATACTTTGGAACTCCCTGCGAATTGATATCAGGTAAGCACCTTTGCTGCACTTTTTTTGGTGCTAGCTTAAAACCTTTTTTTGTTGAGGCAAGCCTAGCCAGACATGTTGTTATATGTGGATTTTTTAAATTTTATTTGGGTTTTTTAAATTACACTTTGAATATTTGAATACTTGTTTTTAAATGTTTTTTATCAACAACACTTTGTGCATTATTTTATATTGTTGTAAACTACTTTGTGGTGTGTGTTTTTGTTTTGTTTTACAATCAAGCAGTTCATAGGTTTCATTAATTAACAAATCATTTACTGCCAGCTTCCTAAGCCTGGATCTTATAAACCAAAAGGGATCCTGTGTTCTAAGCAACAGGAAGAGTCTTCTCTGCATCCACCTTTGGTCCTATTCCCATTGTGTAGTGTGAAGAATGTGGCCCTTCCTTTAGCATTATTGCGTCTTCCACAGACTAGGCTTGCCATAAATCAGGAAAGTGCCTGACATGTCCTGGTTTCTGGGAGTAAAAACGTTGTTAGCGAGGAATTTTGCCATATTGGCAAAATATCAGGGAAAACCATCCAGATGTATGGAAAAAGTAGCTTAAAATCACAACTTTGTGAGTGTCAGGAATTTTACTTTTTGAAATATGGCAATCCTACCACAGACACACGTGCTTATACCCACCCTCTGCAACTTTTACTTCACTGTTTCAATATACTCCTGCAAAGATTTAACCGCTAGAAAGCAAAGGAAGCAGAAGACACTAAAGATTCCAGAAAAAAATGGATTCAGGGTGCTCTAGGAGGGAGTAGAAGTGAGAAGCAAAGAAGTGCATTTTGTAACCTCTTTTCAAATGATAGCAACACCTTCAGCTCACAGCTTCTTGTAAAATGTGGCAGTCTGATATATTTGCAAATGCAGTCTTCTATAGGTTATGTGCTCAAATGTGCCACCTCTTGACTGCTATGTAGCAGACAATGTGATGCCCTTCAGCTGTTGTTGGACTTCAGTTCCCATCATCCCCAACCACTGGCCATGTTGGCTGAGGCTGATGGGAGCAGTAGTCCAATAACATCTGGAAGGCAAATGACAAAAGTAGCAGAAACACTTGTTTTCCCCACACAACCCAATTATTTTGTCTATATACCACTCTGGAAATCTCATCCTTTGTATTGTCCACTGAACAGCAGAGGCTGAAACAGATTTATTTTAAACACATCATGTCTACAATGGTTCAGATCTAAATTAGAATTGGACAAGATAAAATTTCTGTGCACCAAGGTGAGGGTACCCTCTCTCCAAGTATTTCATGTGCACTGTCTTACTTGCTAATAACTAAATCTTCTGTTTCCTTAATCACCAGCTCACTTATCTCAGAGTGGATTTGACAGTCCAAATAGACTTCAGCAGATCAACCTGAAATAAGGAAGTTATGTAAATGGCATAGGCCTAAAATCATGGACATGTATATACAGATTGCTGTGTTTGTTTATAAAACAATGGGATAGGTTTTTTTATTATATTCAACTTATTTTCAACATAATATCCTGTTTATGGATAAAATTAGTACGCCTGTTGAACATAAGTTGAATATAATTTAAAAAACCTAATTCTCTACCCTGTTTCCATATGGAGGTAATTCAACTCCACTTTTAGAATTGTGTTGAAACCAGTAAAGAACCACATTCCTAAAATCAGAGTAATTACTTGGGCCACTTTACACATGCATATGCATCACGTGATTCCTCAACGCTTCAAGCTGATTCAGACATGCATGTTCATCACATGAGAAGCGCAATGTCTAGCAATGAATGGGACATAACAGATCTAACACCACAGTTGGGGCTTTCATTTTGCGCAACATCACCTCAAATAAATTGTCTTCACTCAAGTTCACACCCCAGTCATCTAGTGTACAATGAACAGCTGGATGAAGTCAAGTGTGTGTGTGTGAACTAGGCCTTGATGCCTACAAGTGAATACACTCTACTAAAAAGCATTTGTGTTTCCAAAATATTAAGTTCTGTTTATGGTGCTGGATGGTGTTTATGGTGCTGGAACTGTGATGGATCACTCATATATGCAAAGCACATTTTAATTACTGAGTGATTAATATGCTTGTGAGAACAGAGCTTCATAAAGGCCTAAACTAGTGCACATGTAAATATCATAATTGGTATTTTACAGACTCCCAATTAATTTTTAATGGACTTAGAAAGAACTTACCTTTGAAATTTGGCCTTATTCGTGCATCATAACCTGATGTCCGTCCCATCAGTTTGTCCAAGAAATCCGAAGGAGACAGTGCCTGTGAAGGGGTTTTCCCAGATCTGGAATCATGTTCTTTACAGAAAGTTGTCCTAAACAAATAGTTAACTACCATTAGCCATTATTCTTTGATTGAATTCACATAATTTCACGAGAGAAATCTATTGCCAATTTGAAAAGAATGCAACAATATGTTGATGATATTAATAAATTATTACATATCATTCTCAAATATGGAAGAGCCAACAGCGTCACAACTCTTCAAGAATCAGGCAAAAAATGTTGAGGACTGAGATTTTATTGTTCAATATTGGCTTTTACTTAGACATCATTGAAGAATTTTATAAGTATTGCTGAAGGCATATGGCTATTGACCAAACTGCAGGAGGCATTGAAAGACAGGAGTGCCTGGCATGCTCTGGTCCATGGGGTCACGAAGAGTCGGACACGTCTAAACAACAACAATCATAAATACGCATCTGCCTTACTTTGGGTTCATAGTTAGAAAAACTGGCAAAACTTATCACAGAGGAGTTAGGAACCTTGGCTGTGTTAGTGTACAGAACATTACACAAGCACAGAAACTCTACAATCTTAATAGGCATTAATTAAATGACTCGGTTCTTCACCAATTCTATTTATTTCCTCCGGGAAATGTTGAGATGTGAGTTTTTAAATTTCAATCAGCCCACATCAAGCAAGGAGAATGGCCCCTTCCTGCAGCATTCATATCAATTTATATCCTATTTGGTGTTAATTGTGCTCTCATGCCTTCATAGCTTTCTTCATGTAACATGCTAAGCATTCCCCCTTAAGATAAACAACAAGAAGTACTTGAAATGAACAAATTTGATCCACAAGGAAATGAATTCCATCATAATAACTCTCCCACACATTTTAATATATTCCTTTGTGTCTAAAATGTGTACTTTAATTGATGTATGTTTGAATAAACCATCTAATAGGGATCAGAAGTAATCCTCTCAAAGGGACTTTTACAATAGGCTGTGTTCTAGTGTTATCTTAAAGTAAGTGCTAAAAATTGATTAAATGTGAAGAGAGAGCAGAGAAATGAAAAAGAAATACAATGGGTGGTATCTAACATTAGTCACACTCAGGATGGATGCACTGAAATCAATAAACTTAAGTCCATCGATTTCAGTGGGTTTACTCTGAGTATGACTAATTTTGGATATCACCCTTTCTTTATATAGTGACCGCACAAATATGCATTCCGGGTTATTGGACACTGAAGTCAATAACTATTCCTGATCCCTACACTATGAAGCAGTAACATGTTACCTCATCAACTCTCGTAACATCACATACCTGGTTTCCTTTGGAAGGAAGGGCGGAATGTAAATTTAATAAATAAACAAATAGTATTGCTAAGCAGGACATGACAACACTTTTTGAAATTGGTATGTAGAGAAATTGGGATAGGCTGATAAGTAGATAAAATATGTAATTGTAAAATTGGATAATGATCAATTACACCATTGTTATTTGGAATAGCCTTTCATTAGCACCAACAGTTTCACTGAAGTGCATCAGCTGTCAGTTACATTGACAAATACATTATCCCTTTGGAAATAATCACATAATGAAACTCATCTAAAAACCTGATTTGTCCATTTAACTATCCACCTTTTCCTTTTGCTGAACATACGGGGTGTTTAGTTAAAACAATATGATCTAGGCATGTTAAATGTTAGAAAGATGTTTCTTGAAGTGATCAAAATCTGCTGGGATAATGACTTCTTTTTGAGGTTTCTTCCGCAAGCAATTGTCTGTCTCTTTAGCACCACATACATGAATTCATATCATTTTTTTTTACCCCATGTTAATTAATCCAGAATAGCTCCAGTCTTCCAGTTTTTACTCACAGTCACTAATACAGAACAGCACTGCTACTTTGCAGGTAAGCATGCATTTCAAGGATGTGGAAACTCTCCTCTGCCACCCTTTATGATTAACACAACAGGGAGATTAAAATGCATTAGAGATTAACTAAATACACTTGAGTATATTTCATCAGACAAAAATAAGCCCATCCCAAAAAACAGATTTTACTATCCTATACAGGAAGAAAAGGGACTAGCTGAGATATTCCAATAATATTGAAGAAGGTAGATTTCAATTACATGGGGAAATGTTTCCAGTTTCATTGCCCATAAAACATTTTTTTCTCTCTAACAGAAAGGGTACCTATATAACTTCACTTGCCCAAACTTGTTTGGATTTTTTAAAAGTATTTACCAAGCAACAGCTATTTTCAAATGGAAACCTGTCTGTGGTCTGCATAAATTTAAAATGAAACATTTATCAGCACAGCTAAAATATGTCAAGTTTATGGAGTACTCCTCCTGTGTTGTCCTAAATTCCTACAGGTTTAATAGAGGCTTTCGGAACTGATTTCACCTACCTGAAGTGGTGTGTTTCTAAGAAAAAGGCAAACAAGGCTGTCAAAATGTTCACTAGCTGTCGGTTCATTCCTCCTGTTTTCTGCGTTGAGTGTGGAAAAATATCCCAGAAACGGTTCCAGAGTCAATCAAAGGGGAGGGAGCCTCTCAGAAAGTACTAGGTCTTCTCTAAATCCCCAAATCCAACAATAATTTAAATTTCTTTAAAATCAGAAAGAGAAGACCTGCGTTTCTATACATTGGAGAAGGCAAAAAATCAAAAGTACCAGTCCTCGGAATCATGGTTAGGTTAAGCCCAGGCACATCCGAAACAGCCAGCACAAAAGATACGAAGCATCTGAATGGGCAGTTCGCTAGGATGCTTTCACCCAAATCCTGAACCCCGCTCAGAAAAATCAAATCCTTCTCTACCTTAGCACCATGCCAAGGGGAATAGCGCTGCTGCCACGCTGGTCTGTCTTCCAGATCTGCTCTTATTTCCCTTGGGCTTGCACATCGGCATTTGTCTGAATCGTCGTTAAAAATGGGGGAAGAAGCTGTTTGCCTCTCTCCTTCCCTCCCTCTTTCTTATCGGCAAGTTGTAAATATCGAGAGGGGGTGATTGGTGTGGAGCTGGAGGGAAAATGCTACGCTCCCTCCTGTGCCGGAATGAGGGAAGGAGCCCTGATCTTACACACGGACTATAAATTTCAGCACTTGGACAGCTCCACGCTCAGCTTGTGCGCATGCTTCTGGCTCCATCAAACGTGACTGGAGTTCAGAGACGTTTCTTCCTCCAGGAACAGGCGCTTAACTCTCCCGTCCCATCGCCTGTTTTGGGTCCCAGCTTCCTCCCATAAACGCAAGGGAGAGAGAGAAGAAATCTGAGGAAAGACGTGGCCAAATCTGCTGTTATACAGCTCCGTGGGGCGGGAGGGATACCAAGGGGGGAGAACAAGGAAGGAGCAGGAAGGGGAGGGGGGAGAGACAGAGGAGGCACTTTGGGTGGGGAAAAGGCAGTGTGGGGAGAAGTCAGAAACCCGCCATGGTGCCTCAGAAATATCCATTATTTACACTCCTGCCACTTCATGAGAGTTACGGCTGCCAGACTGTATGTAGCATAGAAGGAGAGCCCCGGCTTCCCAGGGGTGGCGAGAGAGCTGTGGGAATTCGGTTTGCCAGCCTTTCTCAGCACGGCAGTTCCTGACCCTGAAATGGGAAGAAGTGTTGAGGTGGGGGGAAGACACCAAAGACCCCCAGGATCTCAATGAAGAAACCCCACAAGCGCCTCAGAGGACAGCCTAACCTCCCAGAGGGGCTTCGATTATGGAAGCCACCCACTCTCGCCTCATCTTCTGTGGAAACAAGGCATATCTTTGCACCTTGCTTGCTTGAGAAAGGAGGGACAGGTAAGAATGGAGGGGCGTGGAGCCGGTGGGATGGCAGAGTGAAATGATATCTTTTTACCTCAAGAGTTGGAAACGGGCCCTATTTGCAAGAGAAAAAGCAACCTTGGGGAAGGAATAGCCTCTTATTTTTGAATCGTGGAAGAGGCCACCTTTTGCATTGTCTCCTGGAAATATGCAGGATCCTTGACATTATTCAGCTGGCTGTGATTTTAACTCTCACCAGAAAGTCTGCTCTTTATTTGAATCTTCTACAACAGAAGTTTCTGTTTCCAGAGTACATTTAATTAAGAGGTAAAGTGGACAGAGTGCCAGTGTATTTGTAACTCAATAAGATGTGGTGTCTCTCTCTCGTTCTGGCTCTGCTGTAGAAATTTGGAATGTAATGTCAAGCAAACCAGCCCCTCCTACGGCTGATGAAGATGTCAGCCAGATTTTTAAATGTCTTGTTACATACTGAGCATGACATTCCACAAGCAAAGGAGGTACTCCAATTTTATTGCCACTTTTTACACATGAGGATTCAAGAAGACATAGCGGGATGCCAGAGTGAAAGGGGACGTTTTCTATGGCTCTTTTTAAATTTAAAAAACAAAACAAAACACAACTTTACATCTTTCCCTCCAAATAAAATGCTCATCAAGAAATGGTATACATGAAGATCAGTATTTAAAATTTGTAATGCCCTGTTTTGGTCAAGAGGAATATTAGATTCAGTCCCCAATCCCAACCCTGAAACTCCCTATTACTTCTGAGCTGGCTTTTTCCTTCCGTTAATCTGATATGGACACTTTACATGTTTCCCATTAGAAAATCATTACATGGTGTTCCAGTTTGAAGCTGGCCAGAGGAAGCTCTCATTTCCATTAAAGTTAAGTTGGCTTCTGGCTGGCCCCAGATTAGGGAAGAGTGAAGAGCCCAGTTCTTTCCTATCACAAAGGCACCATCCCCTCTTCATTAAGCACACCATAATATGTAAAGCAATTTGAAGTTGGACCCCAGGTGTCATGTGATATTGCAGTCAATTCAATTTAGATTTTCCTTTTAATTTATTCACCTGTTATTTCAATTAAAACTCATCACATGTGGAAGGATAAAGCACCTGTGTCTGACAAATTAATGAATTAATCCTCAGACTCCGAGGACACCATTACTGAGGGTGAAATTCAACTTAGCACTCCAGAGCATTTCTACTTAATGTCTACTTTCCAGTAAACATTATCTCCCCTCCTCCTGGCCCTCCAGGAAGGCATGGACAGTGCATAGGGGAGGAGAAGGGGGAAGCCTTATTGCATTAGTTGGAGTCATAGCGCTGGCTATCTGAATCTGTCCATAAAGTTCCTGTGAGACTGGAAGCTCCTCCACTCTGTTGCAGTAGGAGACTTCTGGAGTGGACTGGGCCCTTTTAGCTGAAGAAAGACCTTCCAGTGTGGGCAACATCTGCTATTATATAGGGCTCAGTCTCTGATTGTTGCTAAAGCAACATCAGAACCATACCTTACATCCACTATGAGCTTCATTTTGCTGCAGAGCAAGACATACACTGACCTTTATAATATTTATCCTTTCTAGCAGCTCAGTCCTGCAGTTAGCCTTCAACACTGATATGCAACAGATCTCTGCCAGATCAACTGAACTGATAGGATATATGCCTGCCCCACAGGCTAGACTCCTCAACCCAATATCAAAACTGACCTATGCTGTTCTTGGAATTTTTGTAGCTCAGACCTGCTCTCTACTGCTCCTGACCATTCTTACCATCACCCTTCCAGTGTTTCCATTTGAAAACGTGTTCTTTTGAATGCAACCCTAGTCACAAAATGCTTTTGTGAATGGTCTCCCTGTTGCTGAGGTGAAGCTGTTTCACCTCAACCATGTCATGGGTGTGGGAAAGAGAAGATGATTGGCCCGGAGTCTTTAAGGATCTGTTTGTGTTTGACCACTGTACATGGAGAGTAGTACTTGCACTTTCAGCCTGGGAATAATTTCTGGTGTTATGTGAAATGTTGTGTGGTTTTTGCACCAGGTGAAATTTTGTAACCATTTGCCACGTGATTTGGTGACCTGATTTACTGCTTATATCATCCACCATCATTATTTCCCACAAATTGCAGGCAGGCAGAGAAATGCAACAGATATAAATGACATTAGCAATATGGGCTGACAACACTATTCCTATCTCAGTTTTGTGAATGGCCTCCATTCTGTGCCAGCTGTAAGCACCCTTACTGAGAGAGACTGGCTTCATGAATGGGGAAACTCTTCAGAATCTGCACTTAGACTCAGAGCTTAATCCTCTTTTGTAAAACTGTAAGAGACCTGGTCACTTTCAACATGGTCTGAGACATCTCTGCTTTGGCAAGAAAAATAAAAGTAGCGGAGGCAATAGTTTATTTTGCTCCCAGCTTACCTGAGATGGAATGGAGTAAATTAAAATGAAGCCAGATGCTCTTTTCCCTTTACACTGTTCCCGTATGATGTCGGATGCAAAAGAATTTGTCACACTATTTCTGGAAAAAAACACCCTGAAAAACTCAAATGAAAATCTAGGGGAAGGGGAACTAGTGACCTTCCTGAAGCTGTTGAGCTGTAACTCCTGCCACCCTTATCAGGAATGATGGAAGTTGTAGTTCAACAACATCTCAGAGGGTGGCAGTTTCCCAATCCAGTCTCCAGCTGCAGGTTAATAGTTATGCATATGAAGTGATATCTCTAGATGCATTAAAAAAGATGGTTCCAGCCTATTCAGTGGTGTTCCAATAAGCCTCACTATGCAGATTATAGTGTGCCTCCAGATGTATATTTCATGAGTTATTTGTATTTGTGCCTGGTTCTCCAGCTGTACAGCTAGGAAGAGGAAGGTGCTCCAGAAGGTCATAACCACAGCCCAAAGGATTATTGGTCATCCCCTCCCATCTTTGGAAGAACTGTACGGTTCCCGCTGTCTTAGGAAAGCAAACAATATCCTGCAGGATGCATCTCACCCGGGACACAGTCTGTTTGTACTACTGCCTTCTGGCAGGAGATACAGAAACATCAAGTCAAGGACAAATAGACTGAAAAATAGTTTCTATCCAAGAGCTGTGGCCTTCTTAAATGCAGTAACTCGATAGTGTGACCTGGGAGTTTGATGGGTGTGGGTGTGGGTGTGGCTGGAATGTGGTTTGTTTGGTTGTTGTTGTTGTGTTGCTTTTGTTGTTTTTAAGGGATGGCATCCAATTTCGTTGCACTTGTGCAATGTTGCACTTGTGTAATGACAATAAAGAATCTATCTATCTATCTATCTATCTATCTATCTATCTATCTATCTAGTTATGCTTGTAGAAGCCTGCTTCTGTGTGTAGATCACACTTGCTGGATTGGGGCAATATGCATCATTTCTCTTAGCATTCTTAATTAAGACTCTCTTCCCTGACATCTGTGTGCTTATACATTGCATTATCCCTTTCAACAGGGATAAGGAACCTCAAGTCCTTGGTATTCTCCCCAGGCCTCATCCCAAATTCCAGCTTTGTTTGCTTGGCTGGAACATGTTATTGAATTCTGACAATGCTTCTTGCTTGCCTGTATGGAGAATAAAGAGGTGACTGTACAGAAACTAGCTGTCATGGACTGGTTGGATATAAAGGGATGGTGGGAGGAACCAGCTAGGGAACCCCTAAGGGAAGAAGGCTCAGAGCCTGGGGACTGGTGGTGGGACAACAATGCGTGGTCAGAGGGAGAAGACTGGAAGGAGGAGATGTCAGAAGCAGAAGAGGTAACAAGGCTTAGCAGCTGCTTAATGAGGGCCAGAGATGAGTTGCTCTGCTCATTAGGCCTGACACTTCTGTGCAGTTCCTGGTTTTGCTAATAAAGAGTTAACTCCACTTGCTCAATGTGATTTACTGCTGGCTTGCTCCTGCCTACCATACAAAGGTAAAATTTGAATTCATTGTTCCACCCACTTTTGCCTCTGCTCCCCCCCCACCAGTGGCATACAACCAGTGGCGTAGCGTGGGGGGTGCAGGGGGTGCCGGCCGCACCGGGCGCAACATCTGGGGGTTAGGGGGCGCAAATCCACGGGTTAGGGGGCGCAAATTATTTGCCTTGCCCCAGGTGCTGACAACCCATGCTACGCCACTGCATACAACCCTTGGAAGGTTGCCCAGAAGGGAATTTAGCCCTCAGGCTGAAAAAGATCTTCCACTCCTGCCTTACAAGGATCCTATGTTTTCACTGAGAAGACATAATAAACAAAGGCATCTTCATCTGAAAAAGCAAATCAGTTAGAGCACTTTTGCCAAGGAGTGCAGTGCTGCTGTTCTTCTGTTTACACCACAACCTTATTCCTATTTACCTGGAAGTAATAGCAGCTCCAAGTAATAGGAGCACCAGTCATAGTGCCCAGATATTTGAAAGAAATAAAAGAATTCCATTTACACAAAGAGGCAAGAGTAAATATAGCTAAAAGCATAGTGGAACTGAAGGTAATGAAATGTGTTGCTGAGGTGAGCCAGAGATTTATTATTTATTTTTTTAAAAATGAATCTTGCCTGCTTCTTGAACTGTATGATAAAAAGTGTAATTGAGCAAAGGAATCTAAAATTAATATCAATTCACCCACCCAGCTTTTAGAAATGAAAAAAACCAAAAACACTGCAAGGGTATTAACTACAGTTCAATTTGCAAAGGCATTAAAGTCACATCCAGGAATAATAAATCTCGGGTTATCTTTCAGGGTAAGGCAATGGCTAATCATTTCAATCACTGATGCCTAATGAAACCAAACATTTCCATTTTTAAGGTAATCATCATCATCCAGGGCTTGCAGTTCGGAGCCAAATCCAGCTGCCATCAACACAAAATCCAGGTAGGATGCTGGGGAGATTTTTGTGTGCCAGACCATACAAGCCAGGCCCCTTCTCTCTCCATAATCATCGCTGAATTTTGAAACCAACCACAGTTGTTCTAGTATCTGAGCTGTTTGCTGGGTATTCTTCTTTTTCATCTATTTGTTCTGCTGCTCCCTCCTCAGTCGACACTGACAACCCTTGCCAGGAGGAACCTCCACTTTATTTCCCTCATTTCCATCAGGCTGGTAGTTATTTTTGCCCCTAGGGGCCATGGCCTGACTACTACTCCCCAAGCCTTTCTCTAGCAGTCTGAGAATGCATGAGCTGGCCTCCCCCACCATCACATACCTACAGTGTCAAATATAAAGTTGTATGTGCCTACTCCCTAAATGTTATTTGTAGTTGTTGATCAAAGCTGAGAGCTGAAGAAAGGTGCTGCCCTACTGAGTCCCGGTAGACCTTCACCAGCAGTTGGCATTCTTGGGCATATGCCACATATGCACATTGTGGCAGGGGGCCCACTGCCAACCACAGTTGACATCATTCCATGGTGGGATTTGGACCCAGGGGACGTGGGTGGTGGAGAAAACTGATGCTTCTACTCTTCTGCACCACGATCTATCTTGTGCTCTTCCAGCAACACCTGACTGAGCCCCCTGCTCCTCATCACCACCATTTTCTTAATCCAGTGTTTCTTAAATTCAAGCTCTTGTTGGACTAAAACTCCCATCATCCCTGGCCATTGGTCCTGCTAGCTAGGGATGATGGGAGTTGTAGCCCAACAACAACAGCTGGAGAACCACATTTGAAAGGCACTGGATCTTAATCACTCACATTGCCCCTCACCACAGCAGAGGGAACGTGAGGGAGCAAGGAAGAGTAGCATGGGAAGCAGCTATCACACATTCTCCAACACAACTCATTTACCATGGTAGAGGGTAAGCAATCAGGTGGCACCAGTGCCTGGTGCTGCTCCGTCCTCTGACTCCCATGTTCTCTGTAAGTGATGGAAGTGAGCAAGTGATGATGAGCATGAGCTGCCACCGCCACTGTGTGGGATGCCAGGTAAGCAAGGGAGGGTCAGTGGAAAGGAGAGGGAGGAAAAGAGGAACTACACACCTTGTCTACCATCAAATGGTGAAAGGCCTGTAAGGGACAAGAATGTGAAGGATACACGCCATCTTCTACGTGGGTACTGAGCACATACAGCCGCTCTCCCCAACCTGAATCTAGCACTGTTTTGGATGTCAAATTAGTTTTCATCTCACATGAGAGCAGTTTTATTGGGGCTTTAAAAAGGTAAAGGTACCCCTGCCAGTACAGGCCAGTCGTGTCCGACTCTGGGGTTGTGCGCCCATCTCACTTAAGAGGCCGGGGGCCAGCGCTGTCCGAAAACACTTCCGGGTCACGTGGCCAGCGTGACAAGCTGCATCTGGCGAGCCAGCGCAGCACACGGAAACGCCATTTACCTTCCCGCTAGTAAGCGTGCCTATTTATCTACTTGCACCCAGGGGTGCTTTTGAACTGCTAGGTTGGCAGGCGCTGGGACCGAACAACGGGAGCGCACCCCGCCGCGGGGATTCGAACCGCCGACCTGACGATCGGCAAGTCCTAGGCACTGAGGTTTTACCCACAGCGCCACCCGCGTCCCCTAATTGGGGCTTTACCTAACTGCATATTAGCTGAAGCCATTAGTTCAAAACACAATGGCGCAATGTGAGTCATTACCTTTGCTTGTTTTATTCATAGATCCCACTCTAGGCAACCTTATTCTAAACATGCATATTCTCATTCAACCTTGTTTCTCTTATTTATTAGCATGGGCCCTAAGCAAGGAGAGGCGTCTTCACAGAAAGCGTGCAACGTGGGAACAAAATTGGAATTCTGATAGGCAAGCAAGCCCTCTGTTTTAATATTCCTAATGCAAGATCAGAAGGGGCAAATGACAGGAAATCAGAGCAGAAAGGAGCTGCACAAAAGAGCTGTCTAAAGTAGGACTGATTATGCAGCTAACAAAGAGGTCTTTTGTTATCAGGCTATTAAGATAATTTACCAAGTGAATATTGGATTCCAGACTGCGTCTCCAGGAAAACTCTGTCACAGTTCTTGATTTCATTTCCAGTGATTGCTTTGATCCAGATGGTTCTCATTCATTGCTTATAGCCTTGCATAGAACCACAGAGCCACAAAACCATAGGGGTGGAAGCAGTGTCAAAGTGATCTGGTCCAATTAATCCAGACCCTAGTGATCAATTTGCCACACATGGCTGGTGGGATGTGCTTGGTGAGTTATAATTCACACAGGTCTGCTACGGGATATGGGGATCAACACAACCTACCTTGCTCTTGGACACCCACCAGTCTGATGGGAGGTTGGGAGATTGCTTCCATATCTAAATATGATAATAAATTAATCTGTGACCATATAAGCAAGACTGCTATGTTTCTAGCACATCTCCAGCAAGAATTATATTATCTGGTTGGAATATGTTACTACAACATCTAGGGTAACAGGTCATGTGCCACACACAGTGTGACTTACACTGCAGTTGTAACCATGTCTACTCAGAACATGGTTATATATACCTATATAATCCAGTGGGTCTTGCTCCTAGGTAAGTGGGGTTAGGATTGGAGCTTTAGGTTTATATGTGTGTCAAACCCTGTTTAGGGAAGCTTTTAATTTTTGATGTATTACAGTATTCTAATATTTTTTGGAAGCCACCCAGAGTGGCTGGGGAAGCCAACCAGATGGGTGGGGTATAAATAATAAATAAATTGTTATTATTATTATTATTATTATTATTATTATTATTATTAGGCCATTAAAATGTATTCCAGTCCCTACACCCAGTGTTGCTGCTAAGAGATTGATTTGTTAACAAATCTCTGCTGTGAGTTTGTTAGGTGGCCTTGAATAAGCACTTTCTCCTCACCTCAACCCCCCAATGCAATATGTTATCATAATTCTGACTATAACGTATAGCAGGGATGGGGAACCTATAGCTCTCCAGCTGGACTCCAACCACTAACTATTCTGACTGGGGATGATGAGAATTGTAGTTCAACAGCATATGGAGAGCCACAAGTCCCCCACCTTTGGTGCATCTAATGTTAAGGATTTATACAATGTTGTACATTTTGAATTTTCTAAAGTACTAGATAAATGCTATGCTTTTTCATCATCAAGAGAAGTATTACGCTTTTATCCTTTCACGCAGTACAGTGGCTCAAACACTGCCCTAACTTATCAACACAACAATACACCACCAGCTGATATACCAAACATACAGCAAGGGGTGTTACACACCTGCCACAACAAATCTCCTTAAAGTTTAACCTCAAAATCCATGTTTCATCCTTTGGGGCTGCCTTCAAAAGAAAAGTACCTGTCGCAAGCATCCTCTGATTTCCCAGAATTATAATGTGGCTTTGCAGCTCCTGCAGGGGACTGCTGATTACCAAAGCAAAACACACAGACAAGATGTCATGGAAGGGATCTGATCTCTGCTATCAATAGAGGAATAAAGAAGTTTGAAACATCACACTGATCAGCTATGAAATGGTAGTGGAAGGGGGGCAGGAATGCAGGCTTTGATGCTCCGAGTAGCCAGCCTTTGCTGCCAAGTGAAAGCGCACCTGTGTTGATTAAATAGCCATCCTGGTTTTGAAAGAGAGGCTCTTCCAGGGTATTGCTTTATTTAAAGGCTTCCACTATTTTGCCTATTGACATTGCCAGAAACAGTTGGTGGATTTGCAAGTCCAAAAGCACCATCCAGAGTGTCAGTATTTTGCAGGTGGGGTTCAGGCACACTAGAATTGAATGTGAACCCCTTGCATGTTCCTGTGAATCATTTGCATTGGGTAATATAATATGCTGATTGTACAGCCTGCTGTTCTTCCAGATAACAAATTACCAAACGATCCGTATTTGCATCAATTAGTCACACACACACCCCAAAAAAATCCTACAACGCTGCAAGTTATTGCTCTACTTTTAAGTCTCATTTGTTTTTGCAGCTAGACAAGTTCACATATTTCATGAAGATGGACACATATGCAGAAATGAGGATATACATTATTCATCACTCTCAAGCCTACAGAGCCAATCAGGTCTAATTGGTTGTGTGCCCTGGCCCTCCCTCCTCCCTCGCTTATTTGGCCACCTTTGTCTCTTGGAAAGTATCCAAGTCTAATTCTGTAGCAATTAATGTCACCCTGGTTTACAAGGCAATCAAAGCAGATATGTATGTAACTAGGGCTGGATCAAGAGCCTGGATCAAGAGCTGGTAATGTCAGGCACCCACAAAGGCCCCTTCCTCTGTAGGGGGGGCACTAGCAACCCCCACAGAGCCCCCTGACCCTCCTCCTCCTTGCTGTCGCTTCCAGTTCACTTCAAGGAGGCTGTAGAGCAGAGCCAGTGAAAGGTGTGGCAGGGAAGGGGAGGAGCTTCTTGTGATTGGTGCTGCAGATAGTCATCAAGGCAAGGAGTGCCACGCATAAGTAAATAGTTAAAATAGTAAAATAATAATAGTAAAATTTAACATTGTTCTCCACAGATTTTGCAGGTATTGCCTTTAAATCACAATCTGGTTGGGGGGGGAGCAGACCTGCCATGCCCCCATAAGCTGCCTAGCTGTGCAATGGGCATTCTTCCTCCTGTCACTGTTTGACCTGTTTCACAAGAGATGCAGCAAGTGAGAGAGGGTGAGCAGAGAGAACTGTATAGTCAGACATATTAATGGGTTTTGCATCTATTTTAGGGCTTGTGCATGAGCATGTCAATCCAATTTGGGGCCTGGCAAAGCACCTCAGAGTGGCTCAGTCCAACCCTAGGGCTAACCCGTTTCAGATCTGAACCCTGAATTGACTGGTGGAAGGGCTTGAACAGTCAGGCAGTCAGGATGGGGGAGAAGGAGACATTCCTGTTCTCTCTCTCTCTCTCTCTCTCTCTCTCTCTCTCTTGTCTGTCCTTGTGGGCAGGCTGCTGCTTTTGACAACCCCCAGATCACTCCAGGTGGATCAAGTCTGATCTAGGACAATCTGGAGCTGCCTCAACCTTATCTAACCACATCATCCTGATCCAGTTCAGGATCTGGGATTTAGCCAGATCTGGTGCATGGTCCTAGTATGCGTCTATCAGCAAGGTACAGTAACCACATTCCCTCCAAGAGTCTCGTTTTAAGCAGGACATAACTGATTGACAGAAGCTGCTCTGGCTTCTGATCCCAATCTGGGATGTCTCATTTTGGCTCCTGTGCTCTGGTCACTGCAGAGCGTGGGACCAAAAGACGGGTGGTTTTTTGTTCCCTCTGTAGTGTGAGTCAGTTGGCTCACACCAGAGAGTGGGAACAAAAAATGGGGGGGGGGGGAATGAGCCTGCCACTTTTCTTCCTTCGTCCATCGCAGATCTACTGGAAGCTGGCTTCCAGAAGTATGTCAGGGGCATCGGTGGAGGAGGATGTGGCGGAGGCTGCAGCTTTCCTTAGGACTTGCTGGTGGACTGGTGCAGCCTTCTGCCAGGTTACACCAGCTGGAGCAGCATCTCCTGAGATGGCAGAGGCTAAGGCCCTGGAGGAGGAGGAGGAGGAGGCAGAGGCCAGAGGTCGAGCTGGCAAGCAATGGGGTCAGTGGGATGGAAGCGGGAATGTCCTTATTTTCCTGCTTGAAATGTGGGGGGCGGGGCGTAATTAACCAGTATTTCTATTTACTTGGATGGTGCTTCATAGAGTTGCTATTTAGAGTTTATTTTGTATGAATTATTTCATAGTGGTTTTTTAAAAAATATTTCATTGCGAAAAGCCATGCTGTTAATTCGTTTTTCAAAATGTTAGATCAATAATGAAATAAAAGCTCCTGAGGATGGGGAAAGCAAAAAATTAAAATTGCTTACGAACAAGACATACTTAATCTGCATCCACATTTTAGTCAATTATCAGAACGGGTAACTGAGGCTGAGAGCTGAATAATACTTACTTGCAGAAGCACTTATTCATAGTGTCTATAGAAAATCGAGAGAGGGAGAATCAACTAAGATTATTAAAGGTGTTAATTTACTATTTGCTGGCATTCTCTGTAAAATAAATTGACTGGTGTGTTGTGTTGTTGTTTTTTAAGTATCTTGACTGAGTAATAAATTAGTCGAAGCTCCACAGGGGAAAATAGCATCACTCCCCAAAATAACAAGCAGCAACCTTTAAACCTTTGGAAGGAACTATCATTGGCTGATGAATTATCCGAAGGGCAATCCTCTGCTATGTTTAACAGCAATCTCTGAAAGCACATAAACACTTTGTGGTTGGTTGAACATCACACATTCCTTGCTGATACTCCAAAACTGAAGGTGGGCTAAAAATAATCTTTCCACAAATTGCACACTGTCCAAAAAAGAAAAGAGAAAAAAAATCAAAAATCCTGGGCTGAATGAATTTAGCAAGGGCATTCCCTTAGGGTTCTTCTGGAAGTCCTTAAAAGTACCTAATCCGCAAGCTGACCTGGTAAGGAGGGGGAATGAATTGCCCACCACATGTCGGCTGCAGCTGAATTGGAAAAGCTGATGGACTGTGAAGGAACCCTAATTCAGTGTTCCTTTCTTCTTCATCATATAAACAGCTGCTTCTTAGACCACCTGGACTCAGAGCACCTTGAAAGCATCCAATGACCGTGCTATACCAGCAGCTGCTAATGCAGACAGAATATTGGCCTGATATTGAAATAGGCAATCATTATCCTATGCGCTCCCGGCAGGAGCTGTTGGTTGATGGGAAAACGATACTGCTTTAAACAACTGTATCAACACTGATAGACAATGCAATAGTGTCCATGACAACTCCACCATCACACATCAATCACAGCATTATGTACCATAGGCTAGTCAAGCGGAGAAGGAACCAATCAATCCACTGTGAGGGTAAAACTATTGCATGACACCACCCTTTCCTATAACACCTGCATGCTGCACAACATGCTCAAAGCATTCCAATAAGGGATTGCCTGCCTGTGTCAAGGTCTCCTTTGTAGTCTTGGGAGTATGAGTGCACTGAGGCCTGAAAGCATCCTACTGTATGGTGCACATTCCAGGAAACCTTTAGCTTGATACATGGGACTGTATGGCAGAATACACACATATAATATTAAAAAGGCCCATCCAATTCTTCCACCCTTGGAAAGTTAAATATTGCCTATGCAATTGTGCAAATCATTACAGAGCTTCCCACACTCTTCAAGCAAATGCAGTAGGCACACATGGCTCACCAACAACACTTGCGCAGGCAGAATGTCATAGTGCAAGCCCTATCCAAGCCAGCCATTCCATAGGCCTCAGTTTATAGCCAGTAGTAAGTGGGTCTCCCCCACCCTTCCGGCCCAGTCTTAGCCGCTTAGTAGCAACGGCCTGGTAGTTCAGTGGAAAACTCTGTGCTTTAATGTGTAATTCAGTGTGTTGCTTTCAACCTGTAAAGCCTTGATAACATGGGGCCCTACATCCTACCCTACTTCCTCGCCAATATCTCATCATTGTTTCTAAGGCCACTGTGAGCTGGATTTAACAAGATAACTGGGTAGTCGCCCTCCCTAGGTAAAGGTAAAGGGACCCCTGACCATTAGGTCCAGTTGTGACCGACTCTGGGGTTGCAGCACTCATCTCACCTTATTGGCCAAGGGAGCCGGCGTACAGTTTCCGGGTCATGTGGCCAGCATGACTAAGCCGCTTCTGGCGAACCAGAGCAGCACACGGAAACGACAAGAGGACAATTCATTGGGGAGTTCTTCCTCGCAACTCTTATATGAATAAATGACAGTTGTGCAAGAGCTCTTACATAATACCTGTTATGTACTAAGCTTGGATCCTAGAACAATAGGCAAGTAGGATCCTAGAATGCAACAACTGATTGGCCTGCAGGAAAAGACCAATCAGGCTCCAGGAGGGAAGCAGAATCAGCCAATCAGACGGGACTCATTGTGTAAATAATGTATATAAAAGCATGAGGTTTTGGGGGGGCAATTCAATCACTGTTTTACAAGCTGCAATAAAGAGCATGGAATCACTACAGGACTCCGAGTATATTTCAATACCTATTCACCTCTATAGATTTTGTGCACTATAACTTCCTGGCACTTTTTCTCCCAAATCCAGAGCTCCATTCCACTTCTAGAGATGATGTCACAGAATCATAGAGTTGGAAGGGATCCTGAGGACCATCTAGTCCACCCCACAATGCAGGAATATGCAGCTATTCTTTACAGGGATCGAACCAGCAACCTTGGTATTATCATCACCAAGCTCTAACCAACTGAGCTATCAAACATCTTTATCTGTACAAAATCATTAGATGTGCAAGACTGTTATTTGAAGAGAGTGTGTGTGTGTTGGGGGGGGGGGATAGGCTGTCTAGAGCCAGCAAGTGTTAGAATATAAGCCAGGCTAAATTTCTAGTGAGGTGATAGTCTATGTAATGGGTTCTTAAGAGAACAAAGGAAGTGGCTCAACACCAGAGATCAATTGAGTGGGCCCTTCAATTGGCTGGTAGTTAGAAGGATAAAAGTGAGAGTGGAGAGCTGTGAGCTAAAAGCTAGAAGCAGGTGGAAGCCAGAGAGATAAAAGGAGATGCTTGATTTCTGCTTGAATCCAATGATGTGGCTATGGGCGAAGCAAGATCCTTTGGGGGTGTTGATGGTGTGAACCCCTCCATCATAGGTTGCATATATCTGTAAATAAACCATATATCATAAAGACTCCACAGTCCCCACTCTACCTCATTCCAAAGGAGCCGAACCCTGGGTGAGCGCTGTGAACCCCTGGATTCTCACACCGCTCAGCGATTGGGGTGGCATGCCACAATATATTCATATTTATACTTATTCAATTTATTGATCTTTAAAAGCTCTCTTTTTTAAAAAGGCTGTTGCCCATGCAGACCTCTTGAGGATTGGGCAGGATATGAATCTCAGGTTTAGAGAAATCATATTTTGCTGTAGCCTAATAAGATCTGAACTATGGATTTGTGTTTAAGCTCAGAAAGCAATTATTCTCACCACGGCTTAATCTCATCAAATTTGTTTTGGCCTTTCCAGGAAGAAAGAAAACAACCACCTCAAAATCATAGCTTTTACTAACAATTGACTCTTGTGCTCTACTGTGAAAGGCTGGTATGAACTTCAAATGTTTTTTCCCCATCTAGCATTTTACTTCTTTTGCCCTATGACAATGCCTATATAAGGAACAAAGTTTGGCTCTGTAGGAAAATCCACCTTAATACCTGTGCTTCTGAGTGATTTGCAGATTTTATAATTTCTTCTTTGCCTTGCATTCTTTTCATGCACCTTTGGGTTGGATATGTTACATTTTTGCAGGGAGGGCAAAATAAATATTTTCCATCCTTTTTCCCATTTCAGATAATGGCTTTTGGTTTAGTTTGGGCCGTTTTCAAGAATTTCCCATTTATCCACTAACTGGCCTGTCATGCAGATAACACTCTGCCATAATCCTCGCTCCACTGCTTTGTAATCCACTGAAAGAGATACTCTGCATTGGCCAAGCCACAGGGCAACTACGTGAGTGAGCCAATAACCCCTTTGAAAAGGGTATTCAGTGATTCAACTGCAAGACATATTTGCTGTATAAGCGCCACCTGCTGGTAAACCCATTTCACAGCTAACTTGGTAAGCTCTCTCCCCTTGATAATACTGCAAAAACAACACAAGAAACGCCCCGCCCCAAATGTCACTTCATGAAGGTGCCTAGGCAAGGTGCCTTGCCTAAGAAAGGATTAGCTGATGTTTTATAATCCTCATAAATTGGTACATCACCATCTGTTTTACCTACGGTCCAAATGGGAGGGGGACATTATCCCTTCAATCGCCACCTATTCTTGCAGACTTTTAATTCAAATAGGAACTGCTTGGCATGTAAAACTTTGATGGGAAAAAAATCACTGAATCCAGCTTTTCTGCTACCGTGTTATTAGCAAAATCTGGTCCTGGAGTGAAATCTATTAAATACATCTCAAAACCTGGACTTTGAAGTCATCTAATCTTCCTTGCTGTATTATATTATATTGTTTTAATTAGTGTTTTTATAGTTGTTCTGATTTTAAGGGGAGTGCCCTATCTGGGTGGATGGAGCAGCCAAGTAATTTCGTTGTCCCTGAGAGGGGGCAGTGACAATAAAGATATTATTATTATTATTATTATTATTATTATTATTATTATTATTATTATTAAATTCTGTGCTGGGTCATTGATCTGGTTTAGCCTTTAAAATAATTTAGGATAATTCTTCCTTAGACACAGAATGTCAAGCAAGGTTGATACCAGGTAAAATTGACCCCCCCCCCCGTTCATTTCTTTGCTGGAATACTGGGTGCAATGAGTTTAGACTGAAAGCTAAGAAAATGGCCTCAGAGCCCATTATTGGGTGAATTTGGGATTCCTAGATCACAGGGGTATACCCATAGGTACCAAGTGTGTCCACCAGTACCTTCTATGGTACCCAAAATCAGAAAAGTTTCAGTAAATGGCTTCTCAAAAAAAATTCCACATCTGCCTCTCCTACATTGAAAATCACCCCTTAAACATTTCATGGGATGTCAGGACTGAATGACTACCTTTCCATTTGTTTACTTCTGAACAGGGGACTCAAAGAGTCCAATCTATGAGCAAGTGAGCTGGTGCCTGATTGGGTGAGGGCATGCCCACATCATTTTGCATCTTCCTTTCTGGTCTTTTAAAAGTAGCAACCATTATGCCAAACCCCCAACAGCGGCCATTTTGTGTTATGCCATTCCCTCCTGGTGGCCATTTTGTGACTGGCACCCTTGTCATGTTCTCAAAAATCCAAATATGCCCACTGGCCCGAAAAGGTTGGCAGATGCTGCTATATAGTCTCCTTCTTTTTAAAAAGATTTCCAAAGAAAAAAAGGAGAAAGGGTTGTTTTGTCTTTTACATATACCTTTGTTGGGTGTGTGATACTTTTATTTTATTGTCATTTAACCTGATTTATATCCTACTCAATCCTCAAAACCTCTGAGTGGTTTGCATAAAACAATATAAAAATCCATTTTAAAATACCAATAAAATCACATGTTACAAACAAATTGACCTAAAAATGTGTGTGTGTGTGTGTGTGTGTGTGTGTGTGTGTATGTGTGTATATATATATATATATATATATATATATATATATATATATATCATAATAAAGTAAAATCATATACTGAAATCACATATCAACATTACATGTCTGGGTAAAAGGTAAAGGTAAAGGTACCCCTGCCCGTACGGGCCAGTCTTGACAGACTCTGGGGTTGTGCGCCCATCTCACTTAAGAGGCCAGGGGCCAGCGCTGTCCGGAGACACTTCCGGGTCACGTGGCCAGCGTGACATCGCTGCTCTGGCGAGCCAGAGCTGCACACGGAAACGCCGTTTACCTTCCCGCTGGTAAGCGGTCCCTATTTATCTACTTGCACCCGGAGGTGCTTTCGAACTGCTAGGTTGGCAGGCGCTGGGACCGAGCAGTGGGAGCGCACCCCGCCGCAGGGATTCGAACCGCCGACCTTTCGATCGGCAAGTCCTAGGCGCTGAGGCTTTAACCCACAGCGCCACCTGCGTCCCAACATGTCTGGGTAGGCTTGCTTAAATAATTTCTGAAGTTTTTAAAAAATATAGTCTTCAGTATCTTCTGTTCTTGAAGCATTAGGTTACTCTGAAAGGAATAGTTCCCTCTTGAGTCCTCCCTGGGTACAGTGCCTGTGACTATCAGCCTCAATCATATTCTTATATAGCACAAGGTTCATTTCTTAATTTTTTTTTCTCAATACAAAAGGAAGGTATAAACCGGCTTCAGGGAACTCCAAGGCTATTCTTATATAGCACAAGGTTCATTTCTTAATTTTTTTTCTCAATACAAAAGGAAGGTATAAACCGGCTTCAGGGAACTCCAAGGCTGGCAAAAGTTCAAACAAAATCTTATTAAAAGGACTCTAAGGGCGTGAACCCAGTGAGGACATGGCATGCTCAGTGACCATGAAATGCTAACTGACCAATAAGAGGAGGGCAAGGGGTGAAGTTGAGGATCCTAGAAGAAAGCATCACTGATTGGCTGAGACACTGAACAGGAGCACTCCCTGCTGCAATATTTTGCTGCAGGACTCGCTTGTCCCACCTTGTGTCCCGTGATTCTTGCATAGCTTGCAGTCTTTTAAAGGTATCATAAAGGTAAAGGGAGCCCTGACCATTAGGTCCAGTCATGACCGACTCTGGGGTTGCAGCGCACATCTCGCTCTATAGGCTGAGGGAACCGGTGTTTGTCCGCAGACAGCTTCTGGGTCATGTGGCCAGCATGACTAAGCTGCTTCTGGCGAACCAGAGCAGCACACGGAAACACTGTTTACCTTCCCACTGTTTACCTACTTGCACTTTGATGTGCTTTCGAACTGCTAGGTTGGCAGGAACAGGGATTGAGCAACGGGAGCTCACCCTGTTGCGGGGATTCGAACCGCTAACCTTCTGATCGGCAAAGTCCTAGGCTCTGTGGTTTAACCCACAGCGCCACCCGCGTCCCGGTAAAGGTATCATAGCTTGGGGGGGGGAGGGAGAAAAAAGTAATGCACTATGTGGATTTCTTATTTTCCCTTATTTTAACTGCCATGTCTGATTATTAAATGCACCTCCAAAATCCTGAGTTTATTCTTAATGTATTAACTCTCCGAGTTTCTTGTTCTCGTATTTGTTGCTCACCCACCACACTTCTTTTTATTCCATGGAATGATGTTCATGCTAATCTATCCAAATGAATTCTTGTTCATAATTAATGTACCATGGATATGTTGTAAGACACAAAAACAGATCAAATTAGCATGATGGACTCTGGCACTATGATTAGCCTGTACAAAGAGACATCACTGATGAAACAGTATGCATTTGGCCATTCTCCTGAAAAGCAGTCTTGTTAAGTTTTCAAAATAACAGTACTAATATTTTCTAAATTTATAATAGCTGGGAGTTTTTATATTTTATTTCCTGCAATGATACAATGAGTGGTTTCTTCCCAACCCCCTGGCCCTCTACAGGTCTGTTAAAAATGATTGCTCAAAGCAGAAAGCAGCAGTGAATCGAAACAGTCTATGCAAACAGCCATAGAAGTATTATCATACCAAAGTGTTTTACTGTCTCTTGCAAATTAAGTAATTCTACCCTGTGGAGGGACCAATTAGTTACAGTCAATTAAAAGCTTGTAAAATCCAGCCATATTGGTTTATGTTATGGGTGCAATTGATTTCCCTTTTCTTTTTTTATTTCCCCCCTTCGACAAGGCCATCAAACTGAGATGCGCTACTGAAACTCATTTTTGGTAACTGTTCTATTGTCTTGTAAGACAGAAAGATGACTTGGCTAATTATCTCACTGTAGACTTTATTCAATATTGGCAAATGCAGCACTTTTGGTGAACATTTTAAGCAGCTTCAAAAAAACTGACCTCTTTTGGTGACTTTGTTTTAGATTTGCAATGAAAGCGGGCAAAGCAAGTCCCCATTGAGAATGAGGACAGTAATTCCTGAAGACTGGTCCATTTGCTCTCAAGGACCTCATCGCATATGTGTGTAGTTGTGACATTGTTCCATTTACCTTCTGATCTGCTATTGAATGAGATCACTCATTCTTCTCCCAGGAAGAAGAACCCATAAACATAAGGTAAGATTGCTAAGCAGTAGAGGGACACGGGTGGCGCTGGGGGTAAAACCTCAGCACCTAGGACTTGCCAATCGCATGGTTGGCGGTTTGAATCCCCGCGGCGGGGTGCGCTCCCATCGTTCGGTCCCAGCGGCTGCCAACCTAGCAGTTCGAAAGCACCCCAGGGTGCAAGTAGATAAATAGGGACCACTTACCAGCGGGAAGGTAAACGGCGTCCCGTGTGCTGCGCTGGCTTGCCAGATGCAGCTTGTCACGCTGGCCACGTGACCCGGAAGTGTCTGCGGACAGCGCTGGCTCCCGGCCTCTAGAGTGAGATGAGCACACAACCCTAGAGTCTGTCAAGACTGGCCCGTACGGGCAGGGGTACCTTTACCTTTAGCAGATCAGTAAAACAGTACCAGCATTGAACTGGTTCAATGAAAGCTAAGTATTCTCAGTACTAGGGGCTTTGCCTGGAAATATCTCAGCTCCCCCCAGAGAACTACTTTCACACTGAAACATAAAACAGGCAAAATTAACCCAATTGAGAAGCGCCTCTTGCAAAAAATAAAAAAGTGCTCTTTTATTAGTATATTAATATCCCCATTCATTTCAATGGGAGTCGTGAAGAAGCTCCCACTGGTTATACTATCTGTCATTTACAGAGTGTAGGCATAGACCAGATGTAAGCAATGTAGTGCCCTCCAGGTGTTCCTGGACTTCAGTACACATCACCTGCCACCGCTGTCCATGCTGATAGGGGCTCATGGGAGATGAAGTCCACAACATCTGGAGGCTATCACATTGCCTACCTCTGCCATAGTCCGCTCAAACACAGAAAATGTAGAGATGTCCGCTACAAGGGGATTCTTTGCTAAGCAAGACAGTGGGTTGCAGATTTGCTAAATTGCATTATTTTCCTTGAACCCATTTCAAACAAGGCTCCAGAGAGTTCGCCCGAATAATGGGATTCACACATTTCATCTGAGTCTGGGTAATAGACCCCACTGCTCAGAGGTAACCCACATGTTAACCCTCTTGGTCTATGTGGAGAATCTGAAAGTCTGTGCTCAACAAGTCACACAAGCCCAAGTCTCTCAGGTTTAATTCTGAGCTGCAGATTCCATTTTGGAGGGTTTATGCAGCCAGCTCCTAATAACTGTGGTTATGACTCATCCACTTCATTTTATTCTAATTTCTCTAAAGCATCTTGAGCAAGATTCCTCCTGGGATGAAACTATCAAAGGCCTCTTGACTCATGGAACTGAGTTGGAAACTTCTTCTGGACATGCATATCTATCCCCTTGAGATTCGAACTTTTGTCAAACTGCATTGGTACACTCAAACTATAATGATCGTGACTCAAAATGGTAACTGTAAACAACGGGTTATTTTTGGTATGCAATTGTAAGAAGCATTTCAGGACTCTAAAGAGCAAAAATGTACTTCAGTTTCGTCTTAAATCCTGGAAATTTGGAGCTTCTTTCTGTACTAAAAAAGCAACACACTGCCCTTTCTTAGCTTGGACATCTTGTCTTGCCCAGATCATGAATAAAAAATGATATGGACATCCATGGGGTCCCTGCAATGCCTTCTCCGACGTTAGTTCTCAAGGACTATTACACTGTGTAAGGATGTTTCAGGATGCCTCAGCACAATAGAAGACTATTGTAGCTTATTTATGAGTTTCTCAACAAGCTTTGAAACTCCTTATAGATGACAGATTGCTACAGCCGCTATAATAGGATGCAAGAGTGGAAGTAGGCTCATACAAATGTTAATGTGCCATATGTAAGCAACATTTTGATTCTCTGCTTGGCAGCACAATTCACAATACTGTTCAGCAGACTTGGAAGCATGATGTACCTAATGAAAAGATACCAGTCCTGGATATATATTGAAGAATGATACACCTGTAGAAGCTTCTATTCATCTAATGCCATAAGGACATAAGAAGACACTTTTGGATCAGACCAAAGGCCCATCTGGTCCAGAATCCTGCTTTCTACAACTATAGATGCTTATGAGGAGCCCACATCCAGGATGTGAAGGCACTAGCCTTCTCCCACTGCTCTCTCTCCCCCCCCCCCCAGTATTTAGAGGCATGGTCAAGCCGATCCTAAAATGTATCCATCATGACTTGGAGCCACTGATATCCTCACCCTGCATGAATTTTGTCAAATCCACATTTTTAAAGCCATCTATGTTGGTAGTCACTCATGACAACATCTTGTGGTGGAAAATTCCATATGCACTGTGTGATGAAGTACGTGTTTTCGCTTTCCCTGGATCTCCTACCATTTAGCTTAATTGGATGAACACTTGTGCTATTAAAGAGGCAATGAAGCGTCTCTCTGTCCACTTTCTCTACACCAGAGATGGCTATCCCATGGCCCACAGCACAAGTGACAACCAGATTTCCTGGATCTTGCACACTGTATGTGGATTGGGTCTCCTATCCCATCCCACTGCTTGTCAATCAATTGGCAAGACCTGGTGTTCATGCTCATATTACCAATATGGACAGTTACTTTGAATCCACAGTCTTTATTTAAAATGTATTTAACAGATATTTAACCTGCCTTTCAGAGTTTCAGCCCTCACAGGGCATTCTACAACCATTATAAATAGTTCAAAAGTCATAATCATAAGATAATTATTTTATAATATTTAAACATTAAAAGATAGGAGCAGCTAAAAAAAACTTTTCAAACAGGGAAATAAGCAGTCTAAGTTCTTTATGAATAAGAACAGTATTCAACAATATCCATATCTTTTTGAAAAGTGATAGCGGTAGATCAAACAGCATCATATAATGAATAAATTTCTTGGACATGTTTTTCAGTGCCATCCTCTTGATTTTTTTCATTCACCTCACCAAGTCTCTGATGACCTCTGAGAAATCAATACCTTGAGCAAGTTCATGTTCAATGGGTGACAGCACTAAACTGTTCAACCGCTCTTCACTCATGGTTGACCAAACATGATTCTTCTTTATAAGGGACAGTTCACTGAATGCCCTTTCCCCTTCCACAACACTCAATGCACACTTCAGGAAATACACTCTGAAGCCACAACTTGCCAATGGCGTTCAATAATCTGCATGTTCTTCCCCACAAACCAAACCTAGCATCAGGCACGGTTTTTTCAGCATTACAGTCCTTGCTTTGGTGAAGATGTTAGGTTGTTTGGTTATTTTTGGGTTATTTTTCAGCCACTCATGACTTTAAATTTCTTAACATGGGATCCATCTATTCCATGTCTGTCACATACTGTGTTTGCATTTCCATTGAGCTATCCACCACAATCCCAGGATCCCTTTCCTGGACAGTTGCAACAAGGTTAAACTTCATCAGAAAGGTGAACAGGGACATGGTTTCCCCCCTTCCTGCCCCATGGCAGGGTTCAAAAATCTCATGTCCTTCTTTCTAATCTCATGGCAGTGAACCCCTTGAGGCTGCTACCCTACTCTGCGTAGCTACGGATTTTGAGTGAGCTGTGATGATGCACCTCTCTCGTGAAGATTATTCTTCCCCGATGCGTTGAAATCCACACTTCTGCCATTATTTCCAGAGTCAGGCAACCAGATGTCCTTTAGGTGCCTGCAAGTGGGGCATAAAGCTGGTGAAGCAAGCCTGTTTATGAAAGGCAACCAATCATGGCAGCCTTTCATATCCATTTACAATGCAATGCTATATATGTCTACCCAAGGAGTTTAGTAGCAGGTTAAGAAAAAAATTAAGTTTACGGTTGCAGGCTTACTCTTGGATAGTTTCATTAAAGTCAGTTACTGCTCCATAACAAGGAAGCTGTTGATTGCATCAGAAGGCCACACAGCATCTATTTCACATAATGTTTTTCAGATAACACAAAATATCAATTTTACCAAGGTCCAATTCTTCCTGGGCTGCTGTGTTGCCCTCCTGACAATTCAAAATGCATTCTGTGCAGTGAGGTCAATAAATATTCCTCACAGGTTCCTGGCTCATGTTTATTTATCACTGACTCTGCCGGGGATATGAATGCTTGGTTATGCGCCTGCGAATTAATCAATGAGGAGGCAATCAAAATTAGTCTTTAAAATTCTGGCAGCTTTTATACTGTTTAGACAGCTTTTATGCTCACTATTATGGAATACTAATTACATTTCAAAATGTTTCCACTAAGCTGAATGGTTTTATTAATTTTGTCAATAAAAAAAAACCATGGTAAATGGTCTTGCAGGAGACTGACACAATGAGAAACATAGTATTTTTAAAATAGAGCTATATATACCCCGTTTCTCATTAAGTCCTACTGACTGTTTATCAGCATCCCCTCAGGACAACCGCTGAATTTGGACCTGAAGAGTGCTAATATGCTGTGTGATCTTTTCCACCCTGGTAGGTTATACTGAAATTGAGACCAGGATTTGCTGTGATATATAGATGAGGGGTGGGGATCTGGCTTTTGGCCAGATGGGTCAGGTGTTTATCTTCCCCATTCCAGCAGACCAACTTTGGCAAATGGGCAGGACCACCCACCTGTCAATTATTTGACATCATGTTGACATAGGTGATGGATAACTGTGTTGTACCACCTTTGTGTCAAAACTGGCCCTCCAGGGTGGGGGTGGGTGATAGAGCCAGAGCACAATTCCTTGTGCATCAGCTGATGTGTGGGGTGTTCAATCCATCTTTCTGCAGCCATGGCCCTACCTGCCACTTCCCCATGATACAACTCCAAAGACATCCCTCCAGAACGTTTTCCATTGCTGCACTGTTCTTCTCCTTATATATTAGCCTCATGCTACTCTAATCCAAATTCAGTGTACCTGCTGTCCATGAGAAACAGATAGCATTTTCAGAGACAGCTTTAAACTGGAGTGATGGGGAAATGACTGGCCAGTTAGCTTACCTCTCTATTGTGGGTAAACCTGTGGAAAACATTATTCAAGATAGAGTTATCAAGCACAGAGAAGGACAATTCTGTTCAACAAGAAGAATCAACATGGGTTCTACAAAAGCAAGTCCTACCACCTTAAGCTTTTATATTTCTTTGAGTGTGCCGACAAGTATGTGGACGAGGGTGATCCAGTAAACACTATAGACTGGGCTTTCCCTCGCCAAAGACTTCTGTCTAAACTGAGATGTCATGGGAATGAATGTTGCGTGATTGGTTCAATGGCACAAGACACATCATATGGGGACTTCTGGTGAGGCAAAATGGTGGGCGCCATGGCAGCGAGCAGCTCCTGAAGCCAGCCAGAGCCAACTGTGCTACCAGGCTGGCTCTGGGCTGCTGAGACTGCCGCTGCCGCCGCCACTCCCAAGGAGGAGCCAGGGATGCCCAGTGCGTCAACTGGGGGAACCACTGATTCCCCCCCGACCCAAATCGAGCCGGGAGCGAGAGTGCATGGCCACCCATCCGACTGTCCAGTGGCGCTCCAGGGCCAATAAAAATCCCAGAGCCGATGCAGGGAGAAGGAGAAGAGGAGAAGGATGAGAGAGAAAGAGGAAGGAGAAAAAAGAGGGGAGCGCTGACCTTGTCACGCCGCTGCCACCACTGAGGAGCAGAGGTAAGAGAGCACCGGGAAGGCAAGGACACGTGGCCAAGCCCAGGTCCGACCCGAGCCTACTCCATGACGGCTAGCGCTCCAAGACAGCAGGCCAGGGACCAGAGGAAGGCCATGCGACAGAGGAGACCACAGAAGAGAAGATATTACTTCTTAATTTTTTTAAAAAAACTTTTAAAATATTTCTCTCTCTTTTTTTTTTTTTTAAAGTGTCCCGGGATTCTTTGAAACAAATCTGGTAACCTTACTGTAGGTCTCGTGAGCTACTCATACCATCCTGTCTTCATCTTTTGTTTCTGCTCTCTGAAACTTTTTCAGTTCATCAACAGCCAGTGTTTTGTAGTAGTTAAGAGCAGCGGACTCGTAATCTAGTGAACCGGGTTTGCTTTCCTGCTCCTCCACATGCAGCTGCTGGGTGACCTTGGGCTAGTCACACTTCTCTGAAGTCTCTCAGCCTCACTCACCTCACAGAGTGTTTGGGAAAGGAGATTAGATTGTTAGCCGCTTTGAGACTCCTTAGGGTAGTGATAAAGCGGGATATTAAATCCAAACTCCTCCTCCTCCTCCTCCTCTTTTCTGGAACTGTCATACTCAAAACTGAAATCAATACCCCCTTTGGCACACCACTTGTAATAAAAAGGTGGTTAAGAATTAACCTTTATTGCCACAGTAAAAGATACTTATTGTTGGGGATTAGATTAGCGTTTCGCATCTAAACCTATATAAGTGAGTGGTGATGGGTTGGGAGGCATTTCAGCAGCAAACCTCCCTTGCTGTATTAGGGTTGGCAAATATAAATGCTCTAGATTGACTTATTTTGTAATGTTCATGCTGAAATGTGTATGGCTTCTCCAGAGCTAGCTCAAGACATTTTGCAGCCTGAGGCAAAGGACAAGATGGTAGCCTTCCCCTAAGCATACGCAGGTGCCAATTGGACTGGTAGTTGAATTCAATTCTGACTCTGGTGAAGGAACGGTTTCTTCTACTGCACTGGAGGGCAGCAGGCTAGCATAGGGGGTGCAGGGCAGACCACATGGCACTCACAACTCTGGCCGCTCCCTGCACCTTTTGGCTGAAGCTGCTGTTCACTCTCCCTGGGCTGCTCCCATGGTTTGCCATACTATAAAGCAGCTATGCTAGCTGGGGCTGGTGGCACCTGGAGTCCAACAGTATCCAGAGACCCACAAGTTAGCCTCTCCTGTTCTAAAGGAGGCTAGCATTTAAGATTCCTTACAATAGAATCTATATTTAAGATTCTATTAAATATTAGAATCTTAAATATTAAATATTAGAATATATTAAATAGAATCTAGCATTTAAGATTCCATACAATAGAATCTATATTTAAGATTCTATTAAATATTAGAATCTTAAATATTAAATATTAGAATATATTAAATAGAATCTAGCATTTAAGATTCCATACAATAGAATCTATATGAATGAATGAACTTTATTACAGTCACAGACCAGGATAAAAAAACAAAACAAAACAACAAGATATAAATAAAATAGTTAGGATTCCCCCCCCTTTCATTCATAGAATCTATATGTATCTATATTTTCAGGATGGCAATGTCAAAATGATGGCAGCAACAAAAACAAACTGCAACTTACACACACACACACACACACACACACACACAGAGAGAGAGAGAGAGAGAGAGAGAGAGAGAGAGAGAGAGAGAGTTTCAAAAGATGAAGCTAGAACAACAACTTCCAAACTATACTATGCAGATTTCAGTCAGGTCACAGATGCCTGCTCCCTCCTTTAAGTCAACCAATCAATCTTTCTGATCTACTTGTTTACTCTTTATCATGTGTGCTGAACTTTCTTGCTTGTTCAAGCTAAATTGTCTCATCTATTATAATTAAAATGTGTGCAAGAGTCATAAACAGAAGTAAATTCTGAAGGATCAGATTGGGGATTCAGCAAACACTCTGAAGACAACGTGAGATAAAGGAGTTGAATTACCCAGAGGAAATATGCAGCCAGAAGATTAAAAAGAAAACAAGCCTTTCTACATCTGAAAGAAACTCAAATATGATTATATGTCCAAATTTATATTATTAGATCATTGAAGACGGGGGCAGCAGGGCTTGGAGATTGTTAGCTATGATGAGACTATTCTCATCGTTTTATTTTGTAAATTCTCCTGCAAAGAGGAATTCTTGGTGTGTGGCTTTTAAAAACAAACAATGAAATGCTTTTATAAGCACACCAAACAAACAATGTTGTATAGTATGCATCCAGTGCACTCTCATTACTGGTCTGGGAAGTGGTATGAACACAAGATTAGATACGATTTGTATCTATCATGCCATTTCTTAGGAAATACTTCATTTTGATGTGTCTTACCCCAATGCTGCTTCGATCTGAATTGAGAAAAAGGTTAACCTAGCTGCATTTTAAGCTGGTAATGTGTACACAGCCCAGGTTTGCGTAACACCTCTAGGGATTGGGGGGGGGGGGAATTCTATTTTCTTTACATTTAAAGGAAAACTTACCTCATTCACACTTCCTGATACATATGTGAACTGAGACACAGGCACCTTTTGAAAATTGCACTTCTCTGAATTTTGCAATCCAGTTCCCCAGCCAAGTAATGGGTACAAAAATACATGAACTAGGATGCATATATTACTCAAAATAACAAACAAAAATGCATTGTATTAGGGGAAATGGCTTTGCAAAAATGTGTACATCAATGCAAAATTGTACACAAAGTTATATTAGGACAAACTTCTACCAAAATGCTGATGAATTTTCATGAGAATTTTTTAAATGTTTAAAAATGGAACGTGTCTTATTTCACTTGCTTTTATTTACTCCAGTCTCCTACTGAGACAAAGACAGATGATTTTTTTTTTATTTATTGCATTTCTGTCCTATCTTTCTTCTAAGAGCTCAGGGTGATTCTAGACTGTTGCTGCTTTGCAGGCAACATCCAGGCACAACCCAGCTTATTGTTTAAACTGGATTTGGCCCTCTTGTGCAACAATCCTATCTCCAGCCTTCCAAATTTGGACTTTTTGCAGTAAGGAAAGAGATGGGAGAAAATGCACTGGAACGTGTGGAACAACAATCATTTGATGTTCCATGTATAACCTCGCTGAACTCAAAGAAAAAAAGTAATGCTAAATCAGTGAACATCATACAACCACCCTGCACACTTTGCGCAACAAACTAGGGTGGATGCTCAATGAACAGATCACCTGGAAGTCATTTAACTCCTAGCTTGACATTCAAAGAACCTTCTTATCTCATTCTTTAAACAGGTGTGTACTTAAAGCAGGGTACCACTTGTTTTCCTTTAATTTTCCTAATTGTTTTGAGATTTACTAAAAAAAAAAAAAACACATTGCTGAGTATAGTTGTAGAAATGGCAGACCAAAAAAACAACAAAACCCTTTTCTTGCCTTGTGCCCTGTTGGCATCCTGCCACTGTATGCATTATGCTTAACATTTTTGTAATGAGTAAGTAATCTGATTGATATGTACTGTGCTTGCCTAATACATATTGCTTATTACATGCCTTACAAATGGTCCTCTTTTGATGGAATAATTTGTGCTTTTAAAAATAATAAAAATGACCGCCTGTGTCACAACTCTTCGTTGTTCTAATTTAGCATTCCTAAATAAATGACGATGAGTTGCAGAGTGTACTCGATCAAGTCTGGCTTCCATAAAGTCTCCTATCATTTGTGTCATCAAACAAATAAGAAGTCACAGGGTCCAAAAATATCTTTCATGTCTACATCTTATAATGTCATGATGGATGTAAGCAATTAGCCAACTCATGACTTGCATTCCCAAAGTAGAACCTCAGCTTTTCATCACCACACAATCCCTTAAGTGAGTGATGTGAAGCAGCCACATACCTATTGTATTTTCCCTAGAGTAATAATAAAAATGGTGCAGGATAGTCGAGCTTTCATTCTGTGAAGTTCAGTCCTTATGCATTCGTTGGACTCATCCACACTGGAGCAAAATGTAGATTTGCAGCAGCCTGTCTCCCCAATAATGCAGAGACATCCACATGATGGCCTCCTCATCCCAGAGTTGCCTTGACTTTCACCCCTTTCAATCTGGAGGTTTTCAGTCCTTGGAATATCCAAATTGGGGGGTGGGGGGTGGCGACCCAGATTTAAAACGAGAAAGGTCCAGGAAAACATTGGGATGTTGTTGTTTAGTCATTTAATGGTGTCCGACTCTTCATGACCCCATGGACCAGAGCACGCCAGGCACTCCTGTCTTCCACTGCCTCCCACAGTTTAGTCAAACTCATGCTGGCAGCTTCGAGAACACTGTCCAACCATCTCGCCCTCTGTCGTCCCCTTCTCCTTGTGCCCTCCATCTTTCCCAACATCAGGGTCTTTTCCAGGGAGGCTTCTCTTCTCATGAGGTGGCCAAAGTACTGGAGCCTCAGCTTCAGGATCTGTCCTTACAGTGAGCACTCAGGGCTGATTTCCTTCAGAATGGATAGGTTTGATCTTCTTGCAGTCCATGGGACTCTCAAGAGTCTCCTCCAGACCATAATTCAAAAGCATCAATACTTCAGCGATTAGCCTTCTTCTCCATTGGGATAGGATGCACATTTTGCTCTGGTGCAGAAAAGTCCCTTGTCAAACTCCACTGGGAAGTTCTCCAACAGAATTCCCACTGAAATGAATGGACCAGTGAGGTAAGAACGCTACATTGCTGACTCGTACTTAGCCTGGCATTCACTGTAGCATTTAGTCCTCCTTACCTTTTAAATTTCCCGTTACAGTTCCCTGTTGCTATAGCCTACTGTTATTTAGTATCTGCCTATGTGGACCTGATCTCTAAAATGATTGCAATCCCTCCCAGCTTTATCCCATTTGGAAGCTTGACTGATGTCACTGATGAAGCTATTGAGCATCTCCAGTTCCGTTGTCTTTATGGACTCCAAATACACACATCAAAATGCTATGCACGACACATACATGTCGGAAGAACCTGTTCCCGGAATATACTTGAAAATTACATTGCCACTGAAAAGCAGTTGATGGCATCTCTAGAAGATTACAGGAAATGTCTGGAAAGAAATACATGCTTTGCATAATTGGAAGCCTTATGTGTAGTACAGAACATCATGGATGGCATCCAATGGTGTCTTCCTGCCTGGGCAACAGGAAATCCAGTTCTGCAATGGGACTTTTTCTCTCTCTCCTTCCTCCTGAAGCCCCTGTCTGGGCCCAAAGTCTGCTCTGGAAAGTCCCTTAACCCTCCAAAGCTGATTTTAGGTGTATTGGAGGGGCTGCAGGGGAGATAAGTGGAAAAAGTTGCCCCATTACACAAGCAGACACCTACCAATGCTTTGTCAGATCTCACTCTATGAGTAAAAATGAAATGCAGAACGTGGCGTGTTAAATGCACATATAGTCATGACAGGAAAGAAGAACATACTGTTAGAAAGTTCAAGGGCTTTTAATGTTCACTAGTTTGTGGACCCTACAAATAGTGTGCATAAATCTCCTGTCTTCTTTACTACAACTGAGTTTTGTACGAAAAATTGGATACACCATCTCAGCCTAAAACCAGTGTTTATTGCTGATATCAGGTCTGGCAAATGAAGCAGAGCTATTAGGCTATCCTTAATTTAAATTCCTACTTTTTCTTTATCACCAGCATGCAGGTTTTTCTTCCTCAAGAAGTTGTTGTCACTCCAACACTAATTAAATCAGTGTGGGGAAAGGCATCAAAGCTTAGGTAAAAATAATGTGTGTGGTTTTTTAAAAAAAAATAGGAAAAGAATTCCTGGAACTGAATGAGATTCTTTTTCTCACACAGGGCTTGCCGATGGCTGAAAATGCCATTGTAGAATCTTACAAAACATAGGCACTGTGTTTTACATATTTATTTTTATTATCCTGCTCTTTGGCCAAAAAAGTCTCCTGAAGTAGCTTACAAACCATAGTTTCTTAACAGGAATGCTGCAAACTTAGTTGGAAGGAATGCAGGTGAACTAAGAAGAGCTTCCTTTCTCACCTCCCTGGGCAAGACCTATCCAGCCCCCTCACAGTAATATCGCCTGCTACCACCCATACAGCACAATTCCTATAGCAGAGTGGCCTGTGGGGCAGCATTGCTCACCTGACTTCCCAACATGGAGGTCGCTGGTGTGCTGGGCCCGGGGGTAACCTGAGCAACACAGTCCAGGTCCGATCCCAAATCCAAGGGTTTTGCGAGGAGTCAGTCCAACAGGGCCAAGGCAGGAAACAAGTCAAGGTCAGGCACAGGATCACAGGCAGGTTCTGGCAAACAGCAACGTTGCTCCCACAACCTGGGGCGGGGGGTCCAGCAGCCTTTTATCTCTGTCGGTGTAACGGCCGGTCCTGATCCCCCAGTGACTCACCTTCCTGTCTCGCCCGAAGGCGAGCACTCCTCCTGTGAGTACTCAGGTCTCTCCTTCTCTCAGACCTCAGTCTCTGCAGCTCGGGAGATGTTGGTGGGTTACTAGACCCAGAGGCCGCCTCAGCCTCTCCTGACCAAACTGATAGTGGAACAGCTGTAAGTGATTGCCCAGCTGGAGGCAACGAGCTAATCCCCGCATCTGGAGCCAGGCCAGGCTCAGGCCCCTAACTCAGCCCAGATGGGGCTTGTTGCAGGGGAACCTGTGCAGACTGGGGCTCTTCAGAATCAGGCCCCAGACTAGGTTCAGCTGCTGCCTGAGGAAAAGGTTGAGGTGCGGACTGAGACTCCTCTGGCTCCTAGTCCAAGCCCGAGTCCCAGGCCATCACAGCTGGGAGGCAGCAGGGAGGTTGACATGGTTCAGGCAAAAGAGCAGAGCCAATCTGATGCCCCTGATGTTGCACCTGAATCAGAGGCGCCATCTTCTGAAGCACACTGAAGGGGCCCAATGCAATGTCCTGACATTGTGTGCACAGCATCCTGACATCGCTCTGCTCACAGCTCTAACAATGGGGTGGTCTGACCCTCTCGACATAAATAAAATTAAGGAGCCCCACAGTGCCTTGGCGCCAGCACCTAGAACCTGAATTATGCTGCCCTCCATGTCACCTCCCCTCAGTTACGGGCAATGACCTCCGCATTGGGAAGCCAGTTGACCAACCTCATGCCACGCTGCTCCATCGTCTGCTACTAATCCTATACAGTGGTTATTTGATACTAGGCCAGGTTTGAGGTTCCTATGCTAATTCACAAAGCCCTAAACAACTTGGGCCCAAAATACCTCAAGGGCCCTCCGATTCCTTATGCTGCACCTCAATCACTGATATATTTTGATGGGGCACTTTTGGTGGCCTCCCATGTTCCTGAAGCTCAGTCAGCATTCACCAAAGACCAAGCCTGACCTGTGGAGCAGCTTGTCAACAGAATTCTGGCAGGATTCACCCATCTTTAGACAAGACACCTTTTAAAAACTGTCCTGTTCAGCCCTTTGAAATGTGAATATTTTTACCAACCATCTTTTATCGGTGTTATTGTACTATTGTTTGTTTTATCCTGCACACCACCTTGTTGTGTTTTTTAAAAATGAAAGTGTGGCTTATAAATAGTGAAAGAAATAAAATAAATGTCTATTCAGACATAATTCTCGTTGAATTCAATGGGGCAGACTCCCAGATAAGCAGGGATATAGGATTGTAGCCTTTGTTGATAAATCTTTACATTTACTGGTCAAATAGCAGGATTTAACCATTCAAACTTCCTTCATGTCAGCAGTCAGATGAGTATCTCTTCCTGATGTGCCTCAGGTGCCAAGTTTAGGACCTGCAGTGGGCTTCAGTGTTGATGGCTTACCTTGCCCAATATCCATCATTCACTGTGCATTTTGATAACCAACCTTCAAATTACCAGGAAGAGGCAATCTACAACACTCCATATGCTGATGTACTCCAATCCAAATCCCATCAGTCCTAACGTGCATGAGCAATGGTCAGGGATGGTGGGTGAGTCTCAGAAGCATATGGAAGGCCATGGGATCCTCATCCCTAATTCAGACACCTTTTAAAGGTTTAGGATGCAAAGGAACAGATACTTCAGCCTCAGTGTCTTATAAGACTGCATTTTAAAGAGGAATTATTGCCTCCTATTTTAGTTCAAATAGCAAACTTGGTTGAAGGTGTCCTTGCAATACAGCACAGTCACATTTAAGTACCTTTTCGAGATTGCTGTGGTTTTCTATTACCATCAATCAACGCAACACATACTAATTAAGTACTTCGCTATGCTCTTGCATGATTTATTAGGTCTTCCTTCATTAATGTGTTTGATCAGAAAAGTAATTAAACAATGAACAGTGGCAGCAACACACACTTTACATCAATTATTAAAAGAAGGTTTCCTAGAATAAAAATCCGATAATTAATATTAACGCTGTCAGGAGTTTCACTTGACGTCAAAATATTTGAACCTCTAGTAGTGCTAATCCTCAGATTTACCATAAATAAACTCTGTGCGACAGTATTAAAATGAACTAGCCCATGTTTGTTCCTGACATTGACTCTCAAATAATTTAATAGATAGAAGACAGAGCAGATTTCTGGGAACAAAGATGCAAGACCTTATATTTCAAAAATCATGCCTGATCTGTCTCTTCTGTTCATTACAACCAAAGTTCTACAGGAGCATCGATAGTACGGAGGGTAAACAATATGGGCCACAGTCAAATAGCCCAGTGCATATGGGGAAGAAGGCACAAGGATTCTCGCTAGTGCAAGGGGGCGTTCCCCATCTCCCTCCCCCATATCCCCATCCCCCCAAAAAGAAAAATGTTCTGGAGGATTTTGAGAACCCTCAGAACCACACACAGGGGAGGGGGGAGAGGGGAATCATTCTGTCTGGCACATGGGAATGCTAATGCTGGCAGAATGATCAGAAGATCCTGGCATTGAATTCCTCCCTATACGATGCATGTGATTTTAAAAAACTGTGTGGTGGCTTGAACGGTAGGAAAAATCACACTGCAGATGCCCAGTGCAATTATGTGCATGTTTCTTGTAAGTTAAGTACATTTTACGGGGCTTGCTCACATCAGACTTCAGCCTTAGGCTGTCAACCTTAAAGCAGACTTTCCTCGGAGGAAGCCCAATTGAAGCAATAGACTGTTGCCATTTTTCAAGTGAGATTCAATACATGCTGGTAAATTCAGGGTGCCAATTTCAACTGGATTTGTTTTCGCGTGGCAAACCCACTTCCCCCCAAAAAGTGGGACTTTTTGTGGTCAGGCAAGTGACGGGGAAGTGCTCTAGAAAGTGTGGGGTGAAAATTGCTTGACTGCATCATAGAACCTCCCCACAAATCAGAAGGAATGCTTTGTTAGCAGCCTACCTGGGACTCAGTTACATTATTTTTAAAAACCCCAGCATTTTAAGTGTGTTATAAACATGCAACACCAGATGGCGGTGTAGAGCACAAAATATTTCTATGCCATTTTACATAGGTTTTTTTTCTTTTGTTATAAAGATTTTATGCACCAAGGATTCCCTGTCCGAGCTGCCAGATGGGCGGGGTAAAAATAATAAATAATAAATTATTATTATTATTTGTTATTTATTTATAGCGCTTTCCTCCTGTGTGTAGATCCAACCCTAGAAAATCTTACAAGCAAATTGTGACAAATACCTTACTTTCAAAGTTAACTTTCAAAGGACTTTTCAGTTAAACAAGTTTAAGAAACATTTCCTCTTGCCTGGGATTCCTGAGAACTGTACTTTTTCAGAGGGGGACAGAGATTTCTGCCAGAGGAGGGCTCAGCACCCCACCAAACCCCCGTGCCTAGCCTTCTTTCTTTGTGGGAAGCCATGGCTGTCAAAGTAGAATAAAGCAAATATAAATTGGTAATTCATCTAGGCTTTGACTGTTTTCCATCTAAATTCATGAGCTCTATGAAATAAGAGACTGGGGAGGGAGAATAACATGGTCCCTGCAGTTTTACACACTGTGGCAGCAAACTCAGGAGTAAGCTTACCTAGAGTCAGCGCTGGGATGGGAAGCGAGCAAATCTTTGGGTTTTAGTAGACTGACCTGCCACATCACAGCAGCACAAACAGCATTACGCTACACAATTTCTAGGTTTTTTGAGGGTGGGGGCTGCTGTTGCAAGATTGACCCTCCAAACAGCAATCATGTGGAACACTGAGGAAGCACTTCAGAGCAACTAATAAAGTGGACAGTCCAGTCTAAATCTACCATTAATGTGATTTGTTGTTGTTTAGTCGTTTAGTCGTGTCCTACTCTTCGTGACCCCATGGACCAGAGCACGCCAGGCGCTTCTGTCTTCCACTGCCTCCTGCAGTTTGGTCAAACTCCTGTTTGTAGCTTCAAGAACACTGTCCAACCATCTCGTCCTCTGTCGTCCCCTTCTCCTTGTGCCCTCCATCTTTCCCAACATCAGGGTCTTTTCCAGGGAGTCTTCTCTTCTCATGAGGTGGCCAAAGTACTGGAGCCTCAGCTCCAGTATCATTAAAGTGATATTGTTGCATAAATGACATGTTGCAAGCGGGTCTTGGGTTTCATGAAAGGGATGTGAATTGTTAGCTATTCATACCATACACTTTTTATGCCTGTTGTCTTTGTCCATGGAGTTTTCTTGGCAGGGATACTGGAGTGGCTTGCTGGTTCCTCCTCCAGATGGCTCATGTTTGGTCAGAACTCTCCACTATGACCTGTTCATCTTGGGTGCCCTGCTCGGCATAGTTCATAGCTTCTCTGAGTTCTTCAAGCCCCTTCGCCATGACAAGGCAGTGATCATTGCAGGGGACGACTAAATAACTAAACAACAACAACAAACCATACACTTAAAGCACTCGTATACCACTTTCACAGTCATGACTTCCCCCAAAGAACCTTGGGAGCTGTACTCTCCTAAAATTTGTTAGGAAACCCCTCACAGAGCTACAATTCCCACCACCCTTAACAAACTGCAGTTGCCAGGATTGTTTGGGGAAAGCCGTGACTGTGCAAGGGGTATAAGAATGCTTTAAATGTGTCGTGTGGATGCGTCCCAAGGTCACAATACTTCCAGGACTATAGCTCCCGTTATAAAACACATCTTTCACATTTATTTCACCTTTAATTGCTCAAGTGGAAAACAGCAGAAAATAATACTCTTATCAGTCTTTATTTATGCTTTTCACAAAATAAATTAAAAACAAATTGCAAAAGAGCACTGTCAACGTCATGTGTAAAAGCACGATAAATCATCCAGAATAAAAATATACAAAAAATAACAACAGCCTCACAGCCAAGAGCACCCTGATAATAGAAATGCTTTTGTTCTTCTCTCCATGTGGCAGGAAAGCAAATATGCTTACTGAATTTATAACTTTCAGGTTAGACTGTGTTTCTAACTGGGCAGCTTTTGTCATTATCTGTCCAAAATCCTTTCCCCCTTTTCCTTTCCTCATTCCTTCATTTCCACTAAAAATATTTCCGAAATAGCCTCAGTGTGTCTTTTTGTAAAAAAACAACAACAACCAAAAGTACAACACTAAATCAAAAGTTATACAATGAATATAAAAGGCAATTTAACCAAAGATAAAATAAATGCAAGTAGCAAACAGCAGTCAATAAAGGATTGGTCAATAAACCCAATAGATCTAGTATGACACTGAAAGCACCATCTGACTATCTCAAGCCATCCCATCCCCTCCCCCTTTTCCTTTCCTCATTCCTTTATTTCTACTAAAAAGATTTCCAAAATAGCCTGCAGTGTGTCTTTTTGTAAAAAAAACAACAACCAAAAATACAACACAAAATCAAAAGTTATACAATGAATATAAAAGGCAATTTAACCAAAGATAAAATGAATGCAAGAAGCGAGCATCAGTCAGTAAAGGATTGGTCAATAAACCCAATAGATCTAGTTTGACACTGAAAGAACCAACTGACTATCCCATGCCTTGGTAAATAAAAAGTGCTAACTCACTGCTTAGTAGTGGATGCACTTCACAAATATGTCTGTTGAGTGTGCCACCACTGAAAAGGCCCTCTCTTGTCACCACTCCTGCCTAATCCCTAAAGGTGGGTTGTTGTTGTTTAGTCGTTTAGTCGTGTCCGACTCTTCGTGACCCCGTGGACCAGAGCACGCCAGGCACTCCTGTCTTCCACTGCCTCCCGCAGTTTGGTCAAACTCATGCTGGTAGCTTCGAGAACACTGTCTAATCATCTCATCCTCTGTCGTCCCCTTCTCCTTGTGCCCTCCATCTTTCCCAACATCAGGGTCTTTTCCAGGGAGTCTTCTCTTCTCATAAGGTAGCCAAAGTATTGGAGTCTCAGCTTCATAATCTGTCCTTCCAGTGAGCACTCAGGGCTGATTTCCTTCAGAATGGATAGGTTTGATCTTCTTGCAGTCCATGGGACTTTCAAGAGTCTCCTCCAGCACCATAATTGAAAAGCATCAATTCTTCGGCAATCAGCCTTCTTTATGGTCCAGCTCTCACTTCCATACATCACTACTGGGAAAACCATAGATTTAACTATACGGACCTTTATTGGCAAGGTGATGTCTCTGCTTTTTAACATGCTGTCTAGGTTTGTCATTGCAAAGGTGGGTTAACCACAAATAACATTTGCTCTGATGTGAACATTAAAGACTGGATAAAATGAGATGGGAGATCGGCATGCTTTCCAGTACCTTAGTCCCAAATCATTTTGCACTTACACATCAAAGCCAGCACTTTTTCTACCTTGAAACAAGCTGGTGGCCCATGTTCCCAGTCTCAAACTGTGCACAAAGTCTGATCAGTTAAAACTGGCACATCTCAGATAACAGCCTAGCTGCTGCGTTCCAAACCAACCGAAGTTTCAGGACAGTCTTCAAAGGCAGCACCTCAGATGCAGCACATTAATCTAACTATGTGTTGCTAGAGCATGGATAACTGTGTCAGAGGTATCTCTGCCTATTTCACGAGTCTTAAGTTTTTCAAAGACAAAAGGACCGCTTTAGGGAGCTGAGGCATGAAAGTCTTTCCCCACCTACCACCCACCTGCCAAGCAGCTTTCAGGGACGAATATAAATATTGTTTCCCTTGATAAAGATGAATTTTCAAATTACTCTGGGAACAATGCAAATCCATGCAGCTGTCTGTCTCTCTCTCTCTGTGTGTGTGTGTCTTGTGGTGTCTTTCCTGTGGCTGTATTTGATCCCTTGTTTATGTGCTCCTGCATGCTCTCCCCTGCGGAATAAATAACAACCTCAACTAAACATCTCAAACTTGTCCTGGAGGACAACATGCAAATAACTACAGGTGAGCAATTTAGTGGAGGAAAACGTTACAGGAGAAAGGATTGATCTCTTCCATTCAGCACTGCAGCCCCAAACAAATCTCGGGGGAAACAGTTGCTTTTAACCCTTACAAGAAAAGAATGGGAGAGTCAATGATGGATCTCCCAGGTTCATGATGTGTTTACATCACATCTAGATTGGGCCCAATCAGCACTAAAGCAGTAATATGAGCTCATTTCTTCATATTTTCAAATCACTAGCCTGCCTATGAAGAGCTGAATGAAAGATGCACCAGCTGAATGCATGCCAAAATGGCGGGACAAATGAAAAACTACTTGGAAAGCACAGGACAAGTGGGAAATCTCTCAGACCCATGCTTTCTAGGCACAGGACAACCAGAAGTGTGGACGAGCTTTTAGTCTTCCTAGCATAGAGAGATAAACATACAAAGGAGGTGACCACTAACATTTTCAGCAATAAACTTACAGTGCACATACTAAGCTGTCCTGAGTTTTAAAATGAAAGATGGTCAAACGAAAACGTGGCAGAGAATGGGCAATGCAACCTGCAACCATTTTATATATATATATTAAAAAGGTCCATGTGCTAATAAATGCAGAGGATGGAGGCAAGTGATGCCATTTAGGCCCCAGCCATCAAGTTCTGAACACTTTCCATTATATTTGGGGTTGGGCGAAACCTCCATTTAAAAACAGCCACAATTTAAAAGCACTTTCAAAAAGGCATTGCCGTCGCAGGAAACTAATATAGCAAGAGGCCTGCCAAGCATGAAAGTGGAAAGAAATATATGTTTGAAGATGTTGCAGTGCTGAAGAATGTCCTTATGCTGCCTCTTCCCTAAATTGTTCTTTTCATTCTCGTTTTGTGGCTTCAGTAGGCTGGCAAGGCTATTAAGGCTCCAGGTGAATGATGGCACAGGAGAGGGGGAAGCTTTTTAGAGCACTGATCAGAAGAAAACATCACAGACAGCCTCAGATGGGAAAGAGGCAAGCTCTAGGAAAGGTATAGCAGAATCGAACCCTTATGCTTTGTAATATTGCAAAGAACAGAAGTGGCTGCTGGGTTCCCGCACCCCCAGTTTTAATTCGTGATGGTAGATGTCATTTCTGCTGTAACGGAAGCACATGTTGTGCTGTCCTGGGCCTTCAGCCATGGCTCCTAGCCACTACAGGTCTCTTGTGGAGTCCTCATGAAATATCTTTACTGGGGTGGCTTTGGATTTTACTGAAGAACCAGGGATGAAATAAAGTAAATAATTACAGCTTATTAGCCAAGATGCACTTAATTTCTACTGATGTTCACTCACAAGGAGGGGAATAGGATAATTACTTTTTGAGCCCCCACTTCCAAGGACTCCTTTCTGAGCCCCACCAGAGGTGCAAATAGGGCTGCACCTCAGGATGAAAGTCCAGGATCCTTTCCTTTTCTTCTTCTGCTTCTGGAGGGGTTGAACCTGAGACCTTCTACATTCATGCTCCACCACTGAGCCATAGCTCTTGGACCTGGGACCTAAAGCATGGGCGTTAGCACTTCTGCACCCATCTAGCCTAGTCCAGGAAGTTTCTGAGCAAATCATGGCTATTTTTCATTATTATTTAGCCATACACTGCCTTTGAATAGACTAGAAATTAGCTATCACATATAATATCTGCTAAGAGAGATATTAATCTTCCAAGTCATCTGAGCGGATAGCCATTGCTGCTGCCAGCCTTTGTAGATTGCTTTTTTAAAAAAACAACAACACAAAACCATAAAACTTCAAGGTTCTACTAGAAACGCAATGCCTTGAAGTAAATGTCTACTGGGAATCTCTTTTGTAAATATCAGTTTAAAATATTCTATGGAAGACTAATCTAAGATCACACTACTTATTCAGAAGAAGGTTTTTAAATGTATACTTTTTTGTTCATTCAGGCTCTTCTCAAGGGTGAGACAGAAAGCTCTTTCACTGGCAAAAAGGTCCACAGCATCATGAAATGAAATAATTCAAAGAAAGCGGTCACGGACCAAGAAAAAGGAAAACTGCCTCACAAATACCAGGATGACATCCAAAGAAGCCATTGAAATCTGCCCCCCCCTCCCCGCAAATACAAGCCCTCTCTTAGCCGATGCATTATGTCTCAAAGTAGCATTTTGAAATGTAATGTGACAGTAATGATATGACTGTCGTCTGGTACACGTCTGAACCTGAGAAGTGCCAACTATCTCTGTACTATATGAAGGAAGGTTGGCCATAGAAGGTTTACCAACTCTCTGTACCTGCTGTGCTATAAGTTGGCCATAGAAGGTTTACCAACTCTCTGTACCTGCTGTGCTATAAGTCTCTTTATCACTTAGCAGGATGGTACACTAAGCCTACAGATGGCAAGATGTGGTTCTCTTTATCATTCACTTGTAAGACATCTAGACTGGTGGTGAGATGACTCCTCCCCTCTGAAGTGCAGCAAGACAAGTACAAGCAGTTGGAACTTTAATGCCCGCTAACTTTCTTTTTGCTGAATATTTACGTATTGAAGTCTAGATTATTTCCTTTGTAATACTGAATTTATTCTATGTTTGTTAAATGGTTGGCTTTTGCCCTATTTGAATTTGTTGATACATTTTGTAAACCAGTTCATCTCCCCACCCCACCCCAGTGCTTTGTATTTCAAGAATAAGCGGACATTTGTTGTAAACCGCTTTGGACACCGCATCTTGTGGAAAGGCAGCATATAAATGAACTAAATCAGCCTATCAAACCAATCCTGTGAAGTAGTAAAGAGGATCCTGCCATGTATCAGGAACAAAAGTGTGGCAAGATTTGGCCCAATATGTGGAAAAATGTTCTCAACCCACTTGAACCTGCACCTCATAGTAAATTGCCACCTGGTAAATGGTCATTTTGCCTGGTTCCTGGTTACAATGATTTCAGTGTAGTTTTCATACATGTTACGTGTGCGTAGGATCACATCTGTCATCTCCAAGAATGTCGAAACCACGACTGCAACAGATGCCATTACAGATGTACAGGGGGTAGTTGTTTTTGTGTGTGAAACTTTAAGCATCTAATGTGAACGTCATCATGTTTGCTGTGCTGTCTGTACTGAATTTAGGCTCCGCAATGATGTTGGCAGTTTAACTGATGTATTTACATACAGTACTCAGACAGGCTCCAAGACAGCAGTGTGCAGACGAGCTTCCCCGAGTTTAAAAGAGAAGAGGGAAAGGGAGAGGCTGGAGCAAGGGTATCTTTAAGAGGACAGTGTATAGTTAATTTGCTGGATGCATATGCCACTTGATCCCTAATTGGCTAGGATAATGTCGTGAAGGAGAAATATGTCCTTATAATTGGCAGGGTGGTGGTGGTACCAAAGCATCAGTAAGTGGTGAAGGGGACAAGAGTAGTGGGCGGATATAAAATGCGTTAACATTCCCAGTAGAAATTTCTTTCTGTAAATTATTTTCAAGCAACCCAAAAACACTACTCTCCCAAGGGTGCACGCTTGGTCCAACCCTTCTAAAAGAAATACAAACTTTCACTGGTCAGATTTTTCTAGATGTGCATGGATCACTCAAAGGGAAGTTTATTTGCTGAACTAATTCTAATCCTAAATTTTGCAGGAAAATGAAGTTTAATCTCTGCGCTTAGGAGCCCACAAAGATAAAACAGGCTGGCTTTCTGTTAATGAGAATGTTGCTGGTACAGATCCCCTGAAAGTTAAGTACAGTACCAGTAATTTTCTCAGCAATAAATGCACTGAGCTGGTAGAAACCTTACTTCCCGGTAACCTTTATAACCTTATCAGTTAATAAAGTGGCAGCTATGGCTTGTTTCTCTAAACTCAGATTGAAATTGCTTTCCTGAAATCACATCTGAGCTATTAACTCACAAATTATCTCAATCATTGGAAGGCAGTTCCTTGCTCTAGTAGACAAATGCTGCAATCCTACACTCACTTAACTGGTAAAGCCATTAGTCAAAGTGAGGTGCATGGGAGGTGACTATTGCTTGCTTATTTATTTATTAAACAAATATAATAGATTGCTTCAGAATATAAAGCCATCAAAGTGGCGTACGTGGTAAAAGCAGAATAAAACACATAAATGCAAGCTCTAATGACAATAAAATCAATCCGCTAAATGCCAAAGAACAAAACCATCCATACAAACACTAAGTAGTGTTCACTAAAGCTTTTTCCCCCACTCACCCCACTGAGATGGATAATAGGAGGCTGTTCAGATGCTTCCTCAGCTGTTGCCACTGGCTCCCTGTGGTGTCACAGTTGGGCAAATGGGCTGAAGGGAAAGAGGCAATTACTAGTGGGAGGGGGTGCAGGGAAGGAGAAGCCCCAACAGAAGGAGGAGGCAGCTCAAGGCAAGGAAGGGCCATTTGAAGACATAGAAAGAAAATATGCCTATTTGAGTTGCCAACATTTTGCTCAGAGCTCCTATAGCTGTCTCATGTACACAGCTGTCAAAAACACTGGAAGGGGATTTGGCTCCAGTGAGCAGAAGACAGTCTTGCACCCCACTTACATTTCCCACCGATGTAAGGAGGAGGAACTTCCAGGGATGCAGTCCTTCCCTGCATTAAGCTTCTTTTGGAAGGAGGCCACTTAAAGGCTTATTGTAATTTCCTAATATTTGTGCATCCTTAAAAATATACATACATTATGGGTCCACTGCAGTTCTGCTCCTTCTTACTTTTCACACAGAAATCTATCTTATCATCCACCCTTCCTCACACAGAGCACAGGGTGGTTAGCAAAACCTAAAAACACAACATTAAAAGCAAAATCGAGAATACAATACTCAACACTTAAAGCAATTGGAGATACAGTGGTACCTCAGGTTACATACGCTTCAGGTTACATACGCTTCAGGTTACAGACTCTGCTAACCCAGAAATAGTGCTTCAGGTTAAGAACTTTGCTTCAAGATGAGTACAGAAATCGTGTAGCAGCAGCGCAGCAGCAGAAGGAGGCCCCATTAGCTTAAGTGGTGCTTCGGGTTAAGAACAGTTTCAGGTTAAGAACGGACCTCCGGAATGAATTAAATACTTAACCTGAGGTACCAGTGTATAGATATATCAATACAGGCAGATCATCCCCTGACCTTTGGGACCATCTTAGTTCCCACAGAGACAAGTCATCTGAATGTTATGGGCTATCAACACTATCTGGTCATGGCTGAGCTATTGGCCAGGTCATCCCACACCGATAGCCCAAATCACAGAAATCTAATAGGGGACACATAGGAAAAAGATGCACTGGAGGCTGGTCCATTAGGGTGAATGGGGCACTGACTCACTAACCTCAGCCTGCCTGCAATCGGACCTCGCGAGCCTGACTTCTTACTTGCATCAGCTTCATCTTCCTTGGCCTCAGTGTTGCCCCTGTAGAGCTGAGCAGGGAGAAGGATGGAGACAAAACTCCACCTGTCAATGACCTTGGCCTCCCTGTCTTCTAGAAGCCAGTGGGCGCCAGCCGCTACTGCCCACAGAGCTACAACATCCAGCAGCCTTAATGAACTACAGTTCCCATGATTTTTTTTCTCTCTCTCTGTGATTTATATGTGCTTTATTTAAATGTCTGGTGTGACAGAGTTGTGGCAGTTCTGTAGCTCTCTTAACATCAAGGGATGTACATGAATTTTCACCCTTTTGTTATTCTATTCATTTCCATTTCATTATGCACTTAAACCCTTTCATTTGATTATTCACTCATAAAAACTGCATTTTTCATTTATCACATTCATTTTCTTCATTAATGGATCTGTAGCACTGATGCTATCATAAATCATTTTATTTCCCCAGGTCTTCTGGGTGTTGCTTTCTTCCTGGCGTATTCTGGGGAGAACTGGCATCAGCCCAAACAATACATGGCAGTTCCAAACAGCAGACACCATGATTTTGTGGCTTCCACCATTTCTTCCCAGAGTGACCTGTAATGAGATAATTTCTGGGGGATTTTGGAAAGATAAAATGGATGGATGACAGGAGGCAGTCACTGAGAAATCAGCCATCTTGAATGAGTGATGATTGGGTATGAATTAGGTACTGAAAGTGAAGCCCATTTGCCCCCCCCCCTAAATTACCCATGACAGTCATTATGTAGTAAGTGGATAATCAGCCCCATTGTTCAATTGGTCTGAAATAAATGCACACCTCTGGTTGCGCCACATACGCACAATTTTAACTATGTGTTAGAGCTGCAGAGAAGCTCCAGCTATCAACGGTGCCAACTTTGGAAACTTACTGGGTTGAAAATGTGTCTGCTGAATGTATGGTAGTCAATGCAAACTGGTGGGAGAGCAATGGATAACAGGAATGCAGAAAGCAAAGGTCGAATGTTTTGGATACTGCTCTGATGGGGCACTAACACAACTTGTGGAAGTTGCATTCGAACTGAAACCTATGAAGATTTTAAAGCTGCAGAGTTGTTGATTTCTTATGTGCAAATAGCTGTCTGAATGTCTTTCTAATTTGGAAGTGTTGCCATTTTCAAAGGATCTGTGGCATTTAAAAATACTAATGTATACAATTAATATTTAATTGTTAATATTCAGAAGGAAAAGGTTTTCCCCCCAACATATTCCTTAACCCTTCCTTCCAAATTCCCAGTAAATAATTAAAGGAATTGCAGTAAGTTCCCAGCCAAATATCAATAATATGCAGAATCATTTGAATAAAGCCAACTGCACAAAAAGTGTTATTCTTATTGGTGAATGCTCTGCAAAACATACTGAAGACTACTAGAATGATAGACACAATGAAAAACATTAGGACATCTTTCTATTCTACCTTTTTAATTATGTCAGAATAAGGAGATGATGAGTTTGTGGGCTTCAGGAGCTGCTACCACTTATTTAGTTAAAGGGCTGGTGACATGCTATTTTTATTGCAATTACCAGTACATTTTAAACTGATTTTATATATGTATATAGTTTTAATTCTATCAATATTCAATTGTAATTTAATGATGGATTCTTCTATGTTTTTAGTGGTTCTTGCTTTTAGTTGTAAGATGCCTTGAGTCCCTTCGGGGGGAAAGGCAGGGTAATAATAATAATAATAATAATAATAATAATAATAATAATAATAATAATTTGGACAGATCCAGGTATGACTTTCTCGCATATACAGAAAACTCATGCAAAAAAACTCACAGGTCCTTTCCAGAACACATGGAAAATAAATGGATGTGGGCATTGCAGCTGGCTAGCTGAGTTGCTTAGAGATTTTGAGAGAGACCCAGATTAGCTCCTTTAGATCTTTGCTTTGAAGCTGATGTAGCTGACCGTAGATTCCATCCTATGCATACTTCCCAAGGGGCATGCATCATTGAACATGGCAGGTCTTACGTCTCAGTAATGATGCATAGGATTGCACTGCACATGTGCACTTGTTTCTATGCTCCAAGACTTCCGCAGTCCCTGAACATTTCTAAATTATAAAAGGGCATTGCAGAGTCCCAGTTACAGATAGGTAGCCGTGTTGGTCTGCCATAGTCAAAACAAAAAAATTCCTTCCAGTAGCACCTTAAAGACCAACTAAGTTAGTTCTTGGTATGAGCTTTCGTGTGCATGCACACTTCTTCAGATACACAGATGCACAGATACATTGCAGAGTCGTCACTTGTGTACAATGTTCTCTCCTCTAAAAGGAAACTTATCCCTGTAAAAAGTGGGGGGGAATGCCTAGAACTTTCTGCTGTTCAGAAAAAACAGGAGTAGAGAACACACACACACACACACACACGGGGCACGTAACATTTTTCCCTTTTAAAAAATAAGAATCTTATTTAGTATGCTGCCACTGTCTGACAAACATGACAGTCTCACATTAGGGTATGTGCACATTCCTTCACATCTGGCTTTCTATCATAAACTAGCAGTCCCCAAAGAAAATCTAGAGCTATATTCTGATATCCACACAAATGGCACAATCTGGTCCCCATGTGATGCATTGCACTTGCTGCATCACTGAGAGTGATAGCTTCGAAGGACTGAATTATTTATCACTTTTGAACATGGCCATTTTTAGTGCATTCAGCCTTATAATAATTCTGTGAAGTACACTATTAGGAGCTCTCTTTTAACAATGAATGGAGAACCTAGCTTAAGAACCACGGGCAAAGTCATTGTATAAATGCTACCCGCCCCATGGTTTTCTTTAAGGATGAACTTTCACTAGAGAGAGCATGGGTGACCACAGGGCAGGGGGCACGGGGCAGGGTGAAGGCCTCTTATATACCTGCTGGGATTGACAAGGCATCTGACCCTCACCTGAATCTCATAACTCTCCTGACAGGTGATTTGGTCTGCAGCCACAGTGTGGAAATAAAGGATGAGATTGCCTACCAGATACCAGGCACTCTACTATTCAAATTAGGCCCCAATGTTTTTCTTACATTCCCCTTCTCAATAAAGTAATCAATTTTAATCTAGAATTTAAATTCTCAAAACTTTCTTATTTGTTAATTCAAGCAAGTAAACTACTGCTCTCACTTCATTACAAACAGTATTTATACCGGCAACACACTTGAGCAAACCTGTTCCTCTTCCTTTCACAGATATTTTGTTGCCATTTTCAACTGTAGCTGCCTCTGATTAGTTATCAGTAAACTCTTTGGGAAAATAATTAGCATCACACATCATGTGCATGGAAGTTGCCGAACAAATCAACCAACTAGAAGGGTTACTGTGAATAGCACCAGTTTTTCTACAGCTTGATATTGCTGGATAGTTTTGATAAACTGCAAAAGCATTTTTAGTTTGCTTTCTGTTGCCATCCTGGAACTTTTATTTATTAGTGCCACTTTGTTTTGTACGATTCCTTGCAAATGAAGGAAAACAACTTTTCTGCTTGTATATGTTGATAATATAATTTTGGTTACTGAGAACAAACAAGATTGTACAAAAACAAGATTGGGAGCAGGCCTGGCCAGGACATAGGCATCCTGACTGTGACAAAGGTGATCTGTGTGCTTGCTTGCTTGACTAACAGCTGTTGGGAACTTCAAGGTCTCTGTTCTCCCTTCTTATGGTCTTTGTACTGGACTTGGAGCCTCCAATAGAGAGCATTCCATGTCAAGAAGGAGAGCAAGTGGGCACCCTATCAAATGACTGGGCAGGAGCTACATGGAGCAGGGCCTTTTCACTGGTGGTACCCATTGTATGCCTCGCTCTTCCCAGACTATTCTCTTTTGGCCTGTATTTTGGAGCTTTATAATTTAGGAAGACTTTGGAAGAACTGGTTGACAAGTCTTATCAGTCGCTGACGTATGAGCGGATTTTATTTGCTGCTATTCTGGGCTTCTGGTGCACCAGGGTTTACACCAGCATAATAGAGTTGGCTAGGATGCCAGAAGGGATACAATTTATGAGCTTTCTCCATTATCTACACAGCAGTGGGTGTTCAGTCAACAGTGCAAAGGCTGAGCTGAAGCATTTCCTGCTGGTTACCTGCTTTCACCAATGGGGGGGTGCTGTTTGGTAGTACCCAATTGGTTAGCTGTCAGATTCTAGAGCTCCCTATTGGTGGCTCTTAGGTAATTCACGAAATCCAGTCCATTCATAAAACACAGTGTTCATTCATAAAGCAGTAACATAAACTTCATTGCTACATATTGGGTGTATATTTCAGCGGTTGAATGTACAGGTTTATGGCCATGTTGTAGTGTAGTGCTTATGTGACTGTGAATAAAAGGTGGCTGGGCTCATTGTCTCGGGGTTTGGGGTGGAGGAGAGGTGACAAAACTGATTTCCAATAAATGCCCCCCTCTTTATTTCCATAACAAGTCCTTGAGTCTTGGCTTGTCAGTCCAACCCCTGCACAGCCTCATCAGGGCTGACCTTAAAGCCATTGGAGCAATTTGGCCAAATTGGACCCTGCTTGCTGCTCCTAAGGGGCCACCACACCAGGGCAATGTAGATGAATTTTATTTATATCCATAAGATTTTGCAGACTTTGGCTGTGAACTGGGGCCCTCCAAATTTATTTTTTTTAATTCAAGTTGCGCCCCACCGCATTGAGAAACAGTGGAGGGATAGACCAGGATTAGATCAGAGGTCAGGTCAGCCCACCACCACCACTCAGTCATCAGAGGTACAAAAAAAAATGTAGATGTGTTCTCTGATGATAATTATGTTTATTTGTTTGAAGTGTTTATTTTGTCCCTCTTTCTGGAAAAAAAAAATCCCTGTGGATGCCCATGAAAGACAGAAAGAGGAAAAAGTGCATGAGGCCAAGTCACACTTTTAATTGAAGCCTTTGGGAAAAACAATAAGCCCTGTGTTTCATACTGGTTTAATAAAGTACTGAAACCAAGACACTTTTTCAAAACACTTTTTAAGCATGTAAGAAATTAAAGAACTAACTTTGAGTGCAATTAACATCCCAGTAAGGTGACTATAAAAGCTCCCATGGTTTTCATTTGAACTAGGTTGCATATAATCAATATTAATCACCCATTCTGGAAAATTATCATCTCCTAAACTGCTTGATGCCAGAGGCTAACCTCACTTACCTTGGAGGAAGCCCAAATGAACAAAGTAAGACTTACATGTGAGCAGGATTGCACTCTTAATATTTAGGGCATGTGATGAACATGATTACTCAGCGCGTTCATTATTAGAATTTTTATCCCCAAAAGAACCAGAGACAGAGAAGACAAGGTTTACCTAAATGCAACTCAACTCAAGAGTCTCTCAGAATAGTTTTTCTCTGTATATAGTTACATCCAGAGAAATAAAATCCCTAACTGAGGGAGGTGCATCCTAAAAGTAGAGAAGTATTTTATTTTCTGTCAGTTCTGCTTGCCTTTGGTCAACAGATTGTATGACGTAACGAAAACACAACCGATGGACAAAAGCCATGGTGATCAATCACAGATTCATTCAAGTTTCACAAAGAGGAGCAAAAAAAGCCACAAGTGTCATAACTGCCACTTTTCTAGCCTCTGGACATATATTGTTTCTTTCATTAAGAATTTTGTTTCAGGACAATTAAAGCCAATTAAAGTAGCACCACTATACAATACCTGTGCCCTGCAACATGGATTAAATGCTTGTTCATACAACTCTGATATTTCATTGCCACAAGTATTTTAATGATTGGTTGCCTTATGTTAGGTAGCAATCATCAGCTCAGTCTACAGAACTTCAAGCAAGGACCAGAGTTCAGTGACAGAGCAGAAGCTTTTCTGCATAATGCATTTGCTTCAGCCCCTAGCATCTTTAATTATAGATCTCAGGTAGCAGAACAGAGAAAGATTAGTGCCTTATACCACGGTGAGTTGTTGCTAGTCCATCCTGGCCTAGATAGATCATTAGTCTGACTCATTGTAAGGCAACTCTTTATAGATTTCAGAACCTCAGGGTGAATCTCAAAGACTGGAGAGCAAAAGTTCCGTCATAATAATTCATGGTGGGTATGCACAGTGATTATATCACAATGGCCGGCCTTCCTCCGTGCCCTTCAGAAATAAAGGTCGCATACATGTAGTCTTAAATTCTTTGTGGTCTGAATGCATCCATATAGCATTATTATACGAGTGAATGTTGGAACTTACGGTGGTAAGTTCTGTCTCTGCAGGAAGGAAGGGGATCCTGTGTGGGTTCCCATTGCCCCCCTCTCCTCTGGCAGGAAGTAAAACTTTCAAGAGGGTACACCTGGTGAGGAGGGCAACCCCCTCGCCAGTTCAATTCGTGATTAAGCAAGTAACTGTATAGCCAAAAAATAAACAACTTAACAGAATAGGAAGTGAAATGAACACAACTTATTAGGAGAAAAGAGCTCAACATTTCCCACCTCTTCTCTTTTGCCATCCCTCGATCTGCCAGCAAGAGCTGGCAGGAAGTTGAACTGGCAAGAGGGCTGCCCTGTCCACCAGGTGTACCTTCTCTCTCTTTTTATAATAATTTTTATTAAGTTTTCCATTTTAACAATCCAATCATATCACATTAAATATTCCAAATTATACAAATACATAAAGTCCAAATATTTTGCCAAATTATAATTTTTTGTTGGGCTTCCCATGCTTCACGTTCGGTGGGGTCTAATCGTCTTATGTTTCTACTGCCTTGAGTTTCCAATTACCAGGTGTACCTTCTCAAAAGTTTGTTTTCCTGCCAGTGGAGAAGTGAGCAGAGACAACTGATGCAGGATCCCCTTCTTTCACGACAGGAAAAAAAGTTTTGTGCTTGTGAGAGGTGGGGGACCTGTAGTAACGGTCGCCTCCAACCTCTTGCCCCTCCCTTCTCCTGCCTCTGCTCTCCGGCCAGGCAAGGACGCACCAGGGCAGGGTTGGCAGACGTATTACTTTTATCAAACACAACAAATAGGTCTCAGTAGAGCTGCCACCACTCCCTCTTGTCCAGGGGACCCAAAATCACAACCCAGGGAGAAGGCTGTGACCCGTTATCTTGGCCGTCCCCCTACTCCACAAGCTGTATCCACAGTCTTGCAGGCTGAAGTTCTACGGTAGAGCGTAACCAGGCGTAAGGCTAGGACTTAGCTATTCCCCCCGGAAAGGCACACAACTAAAACAGTTTCATACTAAAAGGATTTATTTTAAAATAACATAAGAAACATGCTAAAATAGCAGGCACTTCTTTTGAGCGTTACAGATAAGAAAATAACAAATTGGTATAGTATGACTAAGTCTACATACTCACAACTCTAACACAAAGATAGGACAGTTGATGTTCTTTAGGACTCTGCTAGTCGAAGGCGATTGAAGGTCTCCATCTCAAAAGATGAATAATGGCCTATTAAGCTGGAACAATAGAGCCTGGCATCTTTGCGATTTGCAGAGTAAGGGCAAAGAGCAAAGAGCAGATAATCCTCTGATCTTTTATTCCCAATCCGCAACCTGCGTCATAACTTTCAAGCCAATCATAAGACTCAAATTATTTTTGAATGCGCCAATGATCGGCTTGCTGGTCAATCAATTTACCTTTTGACAGCTGGGCCAATTTAGAATTCAACTTTTAATCAAAGGCTTCCTCCCTTCCGTGGAAACTAACCAGTGATACATTCCCAAGCAATTCAAGGACAGATAGCATCACTGGGAGGGGGGATGTTCACACATTCGAACACAGGTGTTAAATCAAGACTTCCTTGGTTCTAATAAACCTTTCAGCTGAGGAGTCAGCTAGTCTGGGGTTTTAAAGATACACAACTCCTTTCCCAGGGTCCTTGTGGCTGATGAAACTCCCACAAGGCCTCACTCTCTTTGCTTGACCAAAGAATAATTTTCTAAATATTACTAACTTTACTACAGGACCCCTCAAAGAATAACATGAATTTGGGATAAACTTATGGCAACGTGCAGACACCTTCCCTAATTCCAGCACTCAGTGGTACATGATGCTGCCTTATTGCTTGAGCTTCACACAATTAAATTTCAGGTGGATTTGAAATGGTACTTTATGTTTTGAAGTAACACACTTAAAAAGATGCAATGGAATCAGAAGTATAGGGATGGAAAGAGCCTGGAAGTCATCACTTACAAGCCAACACAAAAGGGTCCTCTGTCTAAGTAAATGATTGGCTCGTTCTCACCCAAATTATAATATGCCACAGGCAGGAAACAGAATTGGCCAAGGTGAACCACAGTCAGTCAAACGAGCTATGCCATCTGCTATAGGTGAAGCGAAAAATGTCACTTGCCAATCTGTCTAGTTTTAGCATCTAATAAATAGAAGAGATGTACATCCAGTCAAGAGCTGCCCAAATATAATCCCTGCAGATCATCTCAGGATAAAACATTCTAGGCACAGTGAGGCAGCGTATTTCCACAACAACTGACAAACAACAGGCAATGGAACACTTCATCCCCACCATGCCTTCAGCCCTTGCCACCCAAGGCATGGTTGAAATATTACTTGGAGGTGGGCCAACAGTCACATAATGTGTTCAGTTTGAGGGAAATATACAGCTAGGAAGGTAAATAAATATAAATAAAAGTCAGAAGCTAGGTTTTGGGGAGATTGGGGTTGGAGAAGGGATTCTGACAAGCAAGTTTTGTGACTTTGCTGGAGTTGCCAGAACCACTTATCAGAGCTCTTTTAACCACAGTGGTGGAGAGTGGATATGGGGCTGATGGGGAGAACTCTCATAGGGATCTGTAAAGCTGATTGAAAAGCATTCTATCTCCTCTGTAGGTAGCCTGAAGGGACAGCTGAAGTAGCAGTTATTTGCGGCTTTTCCATACAAGTATCATCGTGATGATGCTGTTGAGCAGCCCTGAGTCCTTTTCCTATTTTAACATAAAGCTGATACACTTTACACCTAACTCCACACTCCAGATCTACTGGATACGTTCCAGGGAGTAACTTAGCACAGGTTGCAATGGAGTAATCTGCACCAGGTGGCTGAATCACAACACTGGAAGGGACAGGCTTGGGGGGGCGGGCAGTCCTAGGGCAGTTTGCATCGTTTACCTCCTCCACCCTGACACCCTAAAGGTGTTTGGGGAGTTTTCACCCAACTGAAAAGGTAATCCAACCCCATAGAAGTGTTTTGCCCTTTTAGCAGGGTAAAGGTAAAGGGACCCCTGACCATTAGGCCCAGTCGTGGCCGACTCTGGGGTTGCGGCGCTCATCTCGCTTTACTGGCCGAGGGTGCTGGCATACAGCTTCTGGGTCATATGGCCAGCATGACAAAGTCGTTTCTGGCGAACCAGAGCAGCGCACGGAAACGCCGTTTACCCTCCCGCCAGAGCGGTACCTATTTATCTACTTGCACTTTGACATGCTTTCGAACTGCTAGGTTGGCAGGAGCAGGGACCGAGCAACGGCAGCTCACCCTGTTGCGGGGATTCGAACCACCGAGCTTCTGATCAGCAAGTCCTAGGCTCTGTGGTTTAACCCACAGCGCCACCTGTGTCCCTTTTTTTTAGCAGGGTAACTTGCTGCAATAACATTCAAAATGCCTCCAGCCACGATCCCACTTCCCTTCCATGCTTTGCACAGACTTTCTAGGATCATAGTGTTTTGACACAGAGCCATGCATTTAAAATATATGAGGCTGCATCTTTAAATAATAATAATAATAGTAATGCTACCAGAATGGGAAAAAGAAAAAGCTGTACACAATCTATTAATGTCTAACCCATCAGCCACCGCCTAACATTTTTGTCAGTTTCAGCTTGCATATTAATAAGGTGTACTTTCCCCATGCAGTCTGAATAGGTCCCCCCCCCAACATTTTTGCTCCTCGCCCCACTTTCCTTAGCATGGAAAAAAAGAAAGATGGATGGACTTTTGGAGGCAGTTTCAGCAGATCAGATTCTGTGTTGTGATCTGGTTCTCTTTTCTCATCCAAGCATCCGCTTTCCCATTGATTGACTCTAATTAATATGCTTGTGCTCAGACTCTATAAACCAGCACTGTCAATTTCGCTCCTTGTCAATTTGGATCACAACCTCTTCTAGCTGCGCTGCTGCTCCCAAAAGCAGATTTGTGGCTTAGATTGCAAGGCAAGGCGTTTATCCTCAACTTGACTCCATTCTCTCTCTCCCTCTCCCCATCTCTCCCTGCCTCCCTGCCTGTCCCTGCCCACCCCACCCCCCTTCTTGGTATCACAGCTCTGAATTTCCTCCCACTGTGCCTACAAGGCTAAAAACGTGGTTGAGAACATGCAAGCTACCAAACAAATTGAAATTTAATTGTTTCGAGAAATGGAGCTTCTCTCTGGCGAAAGAAATGATGACAGAGATGCCATCTGTGAAATTAAATGGGAATTTACATGGAAGAGTTGGGAAGGCTGGGCAGATTTTATCATTAAAGCAAATAATTGCTTTTAAGTGACACACTAAGAATTCCATATGTTTTCGCTTTTGCCTGTGGCTCCATAGTGAACTAATTGGCACCTGAGTGCAAATATATCATTTCTTCTTTTGTGGTATGATTGTGAAAACAGTAATATTCTTTTATAAGTCTTTTGATAAATTAGCATTGCTACTGCTACCACCTCATTGTCCACAGATTTCTTTCTTTGCTAGTGGGCCACAGCCTCCCCATCCTTGTGCTTTAATTAGGCCCCATCTTACAGTTTAAAAACCCTAAATTTTCTTTCATCTAGAGATGAAGCAACCAGTATGAGCAACAGGATGCCAGCTCTGAGTCTCTAACATTGTTTCATACACAGATTATTTCCCTGTGCATACACATAGTAACAGCATAATGAGTGAATGCAATCTTTTTGGTTTTTTTATTTATCTAAAATATGTATATTCCACCCTTCTGTGTGATGACAGATGCCCAATATGGCTGCCAATAAATGAAAACTAATACATAATATAATAAAGGGTTTTTAAAGGCAGCAGTGATTTATGAAGGCTATAGTTAGGGTGGGGTGACTTAGATGCTGCTGGTGGTTTGGCTGCTTCAGCTGCTGCTCTGCAAAGGTTCTGTAGTGACCACAGGAGCAGAGTCTCTTCTCTCCAGTGTGTGCTGCCTAGCAACCCAGGGCCAGGTAGCGCCAGATGTTTTGATCCATAGAGGCATCTCCTCTGACCAGGCAGCTGGCTATTATCTGCAGCTGCTGGGTCTTGTTTAAGACAGTTAGGGGCTGATGGTAAAGATGGTGATGGTAGAAAGCAATTTAAAAAACACAGAGGGTGTTATCGAATGAAGGCTAAAATCCAAACCCCACTTACCTAGGAACGTGCCCTATTGAATTTTGTAAAATTTATTTCTCAGTAGACAGGATTAGGATTGCAGCTTTGGTGATACTCAGATTAGGCTCACTGAAATCAATGGACAAGATACCAAAGTTCATTGATTTCAGTGGGATTACTGCAACTAACATCACATAACACCCAGGGAATGCCTTCATGCAAGTCCCAGCACAAGAGCAAGCAGTTCCTGTTTTGTGAGCACGTTTAGGAGTTTCAGCTGCAAAACCAGATTAGCCAGATTGTGGCCATTCACAAATCCACATGCAAAGCCTTGGCCGTCTGTAGGGGTCAGATGGGATTACCATGAGGAATTATAAAATATACATCAAGCCATTGTGTCCACGATGAAAGCATTGTGTTGACCGGGTTTGATATATTGACAATAATTTCTGATTAAATCCCATAAGATTCTACATTCATGCCCTTTTGATGCCCTTTTGCCTCTGCTGCCCATTTCTCCCTGCTCTTCACGAATCACGTACGCACTTAGACAGGCAGGCGTCCTGGGTCCTCAAGGATCGTGGGCAAGTTTATTTGATGTAGGATCTTAATCTTAGGGCCAGGAAGCAGATCTCACATGAAGGTGATAACGGTCGCTGTCCTCCTGGCCATCCTCCTTATCATATGTGTATTGCTTGTTTATTACCTCCTGGGTTGCCAGGTACTCTTCTTTTGTAGTTCTCAACTTATTTACCCCAGAAATATTTGTGCTTAATTAGTTTTAGTGGTTTAACTTTCTCCCCACGTGGGTTTGTGGAAATGCTCAGAGGAAATCTGATTGGTTCTTTTGAACACTCTGTAAAAAGCTCTTTTGTGAATAAAAACTACCTGGGCTGCAGACTCGGACAAGCACAGAGAGACACGATTATACGCACCCTTCCCAGAGTCGTGCTGGTTCAAGTCTCTGTGTGTATTCTTATTAATCAGGGTCCAATCCTTCCTTTACTTTGCAAACGCAACAGTCATCCATCCCCCGGCTTCCTATTTATATTTTCTTTCTGATTACCTTTACTACATTTTGGTTGCACAGACGCTGTTCCATAATCTGCTTGATCATTCCACTCACAGAAAGGCTTCTGAAGATTGGAGGAAGGGTGCAAAAATTGGATTAATAAATTCAGCTCTATGCTCTCTTCCAAAGCACTAGTTCTTGGGGAGTGAAAAGAGAATGACCTTTCCAAATGTAACCAGGTATTTTATGTCTTCTTACATGCGCAAGAACTGCTTCTCTCCTTTAAAGCCATATATATATATATATATATATATATATATAATCTGTTGGGATCTTCAGCAAGGCACCATGCTTTGGGAGGAAAGCCCAGCTCATGTCTATTAATGAACACAGGGCATGTACCATAACTCCAGTGCAATGTGTCCACTTGCCAAAGGCTGAATAAGTTAAAAGGAAACCCTGTGGGCACAGAAAGATCAAGGAAACACTCAGTAACAACTCCGTTTGGAAAACTGCCTGCCAGCACGAGAAAGTGATGTGGAGTCTCATTACACTCAAAGATGGATTAATGTAATATCTTCTGCCCTCTAAATGTTCCAATCAAGAAAATTCTCTGGCTCCGTCAATGGATTCAGTCATTCAACCCTCGACAGCCCTTTTTCAGAACAATGAGAACGAGGGCTGACCTTGAGCATTATTATTTAGAAAGGCAGGCGAATCATTTGGCATGCTAAGCAGGTCATTGCTCACCAACCACAGATTAACCCACATCTGGAAAGATAAATCTCACCGGCACAAGTCAACAGTAGCATGTTGCACAGCTGATGTTGTTCTGTGATGCTATCAACGGAAATAGCCCATTAGAGGCAAGAGAACATTCATACCATATATGCATTACAGTTGTGACTTATTAGGTTGGCACAGAAATTAAATCCTGTCGAGTCGGCAAGGCAATTTCTCATTACAGTTACCCATAAGAATGGTTTTTGCTTTACAGATAAACTTCCTTAAAAGGCTTCACAGGCTTTTGATGCTTTGGAATCCTTCCTCCCTTGTCAGTCAGCATTACGGATATGTATTAGAGGTAACCTTCGAAGCAGGGAGTGGAGGGCAGGGGGAACACACAGCTGCTCTTTCCCCCTACACCATGGAAATATTAGGTTTTCCATGCATTTTATTGGATGAAATAGGCCAGCTAAGTTTGTTGGTCTTTGTTTAGAGCTCTAAACCTGTTTGTCACCTGCTCTGTTGAGGCCTCACTGCCACAAGGATTGGAGCAGCCAAGCCATGCTGCTCAAGGGACTTTATATAGGACCTAACAACTGACCCCGACGGTCTGAAGTAGGGATGGGAGGACCTGCCAATTTCACTTCGCTCAGTTTCTCATCTTTCCTATCTTAAATTCAGTTTTCCACATTATGCAGCAATTTGCCGGCATGGGGTGGGGACGTTTTAAGTCCTAATGAAAATCCATCAATATCTTTCTACATTGTTTTCATGAATATCTTCATTTTTATGTACTTTCCCTTCATATACCAGTATGCACTTTTTTAAACACTGGTTGGATTAAGGCATCAAAAAATCCAGGTAACTTCAAATTTTGAAAGATAGCCATATGTTTTGGTTCACATATTGTTTCAGAAAGTGCAAATTTGGTAGATTTGGCTTTAAATGCTCACTGAATCCAATTTCTCCCCCATCCCTCATCTGAAGTAGTAACGTCCGGCAAGAACTGCATTGATGCCCATTAACTGCTTTTAGACAAGAAATGCTCAATCTGATACTAGATGATGATTAATAATAATATATTATTAAATCAAAGATGATTTCACTGAACTGCTTGAAGAAAACAACAGCCTTAGATTATTCATAGAAAATTAAAGAAAAGGTGTAAGATGGCTTTTTCTGTGGCGGCCCCCGTCTCTGGAACACTTTCCCTAAGTAAATCAATATGGCTCCTTCACTGCTTGCACCAAGGAGGGCAGTTAGGACTTTTCATCTAGGCTTTTGAGACACCCTAGTTATTTGGTCTGCTGCGAGCATTACTTATTTTTTAGCACTTATTTATATTAGTTTACTGAAATGTCCTGACCCAGAAACACTGATCTTCTTAGGAAGGAAGAATAGGAAATAAAATAATAATAATAATAATTAATAATAATAATAATAATAATAATAATAATAATAATAATAAAAACTGATCTGAATGCTTATTCAGATCAGTGTGAGTGTCAGGTTTGAAGGGGGCCTGGCCAAGCATTGCCCTGGTCTGTCACCCACAGTGAGCTTACAAAGAGGTGGAAGAGAATGGAGGAGTGGGGATAGGCAACAGCAGGAATTTCTGGTGTGCTAAAGAAGAGTGACTGTGTACACATAGCAAAAATGAAAATGCACCACCCCAAAAGAAGAAGATAAATGGGGATACAGATTTACGTAAACTGTTCTGGCAGAGATGCTTTAGCTGAGATTCATGCCTTGCAGGAGATTGGACTAGATGACCCTTAGGACCCCTTCCAACTCTACAGTTCTGTGATTCTATGATCCTATTTTATATAGACACAAATTTAAATCTAATTGCTGTGACTTAAACAGAAAAAAAAACCAGAGGTGGACTCTGGCGGTAGGCAGGGACTGTGCTTCCAGAACTGGCACCATTACCGCTTACCTGAATGGGTGAGGGCATTATGGGGTTGAGGTTGGTGTGGGAGCAGCTGCAGGAACACTGAATTGGCTCCACTCCGGCCCTAGAACTGCCTCAGACTTGCCACCACTCTGTCCCCCGTACCATCACAGCACAGGGCAGTGACATCAGTGCTGGGAAGCCCAGTTCTTGGTGACACCCACTTCCCACTAGCCACCCCCCAGATAACTGACAGGAACGCTTGTGATACTTTTTATTTGTTCAGGCGAACTTCTCAAGAGTTTAGCTTCCATACTCCATGCTGCTCGGGTAGTGTTAATGTGCAAGGGGATGGAGAACTAAAAGATGCCTAATTGCCTTCTGCCTGGCTTGATGTGCCCTCTCCACAGGTAATTTAGTTAATTGCTGGCATACTTATTGATGTTTAAGCTTGTCTGTGGGGTTCCTATGTAAAAGGCACAGTCAATATAACTAGAGCAACCTAAGGCTGGCTTTGATTTCTTGGGAGGGAGCTACTAAGCAGGAAAATGCTTCCTTCTCATTGCCTAGCACCACATGGCTTTATTCAGATTTTTGGTGTGTGTGTTCAAACCCACTTCTGTCCCCAAAAAGAAACCATCAGGAGAAGCTGGAACAATAGGATGGTTCTGCATAGCTGGTCTCCTGACACCACATTCTGAGTAGTATGGAAGTGGAGGGGGGTGGGTTGAGGTCACCTGAGGTCACTTATTATTAATAAGGATGCATAGCGGACCAATGGGAGGGCTGCATTGGCTTTGCCAGTGCATCTGCATAACCCCAGCCTCACCAATGCAACATCATACCCTCCAACATTTGTCTGATAAAAATAGGGACGTCCTAAGGAAAAGTGGGAGGGACGCGGGTGGCGCTGTGGGTTAAACCACAGAGCCTAGGGCTTGCCAATCAGAAGGTCAACGGTTCAAATCCCCGCGACGGGGTGAGCTCCCGTTGCTCGGTCCCTGCTCCTGCCAAGCTAGCAGTTCAAAAGCACATCAAGGTGCAAGTAGATAAATAGGTACCGCTCCGGCGGGAAGGTAAACGGCTTTTCTGTGCACTGCTGTGGTTCGCCAGAAGCGGCTTAGTCATGCTGACCACATGACCTAGAAGCTGTCTGTGGACAAACGCCGGCTCCCTCAGCCAGTAAAGCGAGATGAGCGCTGCAACCGTAGAGTCGTCTGTGACTGGACTTAACAGTCATGGGTCCCTTTACCTTTACCTGTAAGGAAAAGTGGGACATTCCAGGAACAAATCAGAAACTGTGATGGCTTCTGAAAATAATCTGGGACTGTCCCTGGAAAATAGGGACAACTGGAGGGTCTGCACCAACTTGGTGTGTGGCAGTAATGCCAGTGTCAGCAGGGTGACCAGTCCTGGAGACAAAAGGGCTGAAGCAGCCACAATCCAGCAGAGCCCCAAGTACATAAAAACACATTTATTTCAGTGGGCTTAAGCACATGCAAGTCTCTGTTGGACAACATCCAGCATTTGTAGATATCCTCTATAGTTGGCTCATGGGGAATGAAGAATCTGTAGTGGAGAAACATGAGAATGGTACACGATACACAAACCATTTGGCCAGCAATGGTTGGGCAGGAATATTTTCTATCTTTGTTGTGGCTTGCACGAAAATTAAGTAGCAATATTGTAAACTGCTTAGATGTGTACATTGTGTTATTAAATAAATAACTGTCCCATGACTAGTTATTATTTAAGTTTTCTAGGCCATAAAATGGCCACACAAGCCTTGAAGGAAAACATTATGAAAATGATATACCGGTGGTACATGACCCCAGTCAAGCTTGCTAAGATATATCACCTGTCTGATAATAAATGCTGGAAATGTAAAGAGGCGGAAGGGACATTCTTTCACCTCTGGTGGACCTGCCCGAAAGTGAAGGCCTTCTGGGAAATGATTCATAATGAACTAAAAAAGGTACTGAGATTTACCTTACCTAAGAAACCAGAGGCCTTCCTCCTGGGCATGGTGGACCGGAGAGTGTTTAAGAAGGACAGAACTTTTTTTATGTATGCTACTACAGCAGCAAGGATTCTGATTGCAAAATATTGGAAGACACAAGATTTATCCACACTGGAGGAATGGCACACGCAGTTGATGGACTATATGGAACTGGCCGAAATGACTGGCAGAATCCGAGACTTGGGAGAAGAAACATTCGAGGAGGATTGGAGAAAATTTAAAGACTATTTGGAAAAACATTATAAGTTGTATGAATGTTAAAAAACGCACCTTTTAGGAAATTCTAGCTTCAGTAATGTTAAATTAAAGAAATGGAAATTAAGGTACAAGGAGTCAGAGATAGAATAATGAAACAACTTTATTGTGTTAAAATGAAAATGTACATGATTTGGGTTATAATACATTTGAAATTGGGTAACATGATAAAAAGGAAGATACAATAAGTATTGAAATAAGTTAACAAATTGCAGACGTTATGCATTACAGAGAATGCAGGGTTGGGAGGACGTGGGGAAGTCCAACAGATTTGGAAAAAAGAGTAAGAAAAATTTGTAACCTTTCTTTTTTACTTTTATAATATGTTCTTTATTCTTTTTTCTGTATTTTATAAAACTAATAAAAAATATTATAAAAAAAAAAATGGCCACACAATTATCGCCTCAAAAGTCTTGCATCTCCCATTGTGGTCATTTTAAGGAGATCTACAATATTTAGCTATGATGCTAAAATCTCACCTTTCTTCCCAAGAGATGTAGGATGCTTATATGTTGCAAACACATACTTTATGTCTTCACAGGAACCCTGTGTTGCAGATTACAGAGAGGGACTGGCACAAGGTCATTTAGTAACCTTCTTGGTTGAGCAGGGATTTAGTTATAGTCAAATGTATTTATATGACACATTTTCCATTACATTTGCATTACTCAATAGTCTTCTTTCAATATGGATCATCCAAACAAAAAAACCTACTTTTTAAAAATCGCAGAAGGGGAAGGCAGAGAATCTGAGTCTTCCTAACCAGAGATTCCAACCACCACATCACACTGTATTGTGTACATTGTCTTTATTTAGGTAAGATCTGGTAATTTAAAATACTTCAATAAATCTTCAGATGTTATTGTTTTCTATTGGGAACTCCTCGATTTCTGGTTTGTGTCATCCCCAGTGCCAAGCGCATTGAGAAGATGTGAGATGGCATCACATGACACAGTCATCCAATCAATTTGCATCTGATGCCATTGGTCTGGTTGTTCTGCTCATTTAGGCATTGAATGAGGCCCTTTTGCTGTAGGGCTGCTTAAATTGAATGCTGTGAAATTTGCAGTGAACGTTCACCGCCTTCCTCACAATGATGCCGAGTGAGTCACACAAGGCATGCAGTAGCTTTTAATTTAGTCATGCAAATGGTAGAATATAAAGCTGCTCATGACAATCGGTGTGGATAATAATGGCTGGATTTTTTTAATATTAAAAATATCTTAAAATAATAACTTGAAAAGCTTCACACCCATAGGCTTGGTGTTGTTATTCTTTTTTTTATTTAGGGTAACTGATTGATTGCACAGGCAAGGGTTATAAATGAGTAGCTGAAAATCCTGCAGTGTTGTGGATATTAAACTGAAAACCATCAAACCTAAAGTCTGCAATTCCTCTGTTGCAATTACTCATTCAGCATTCTTTGGCACCATTGTTAAAGACAAAGACAAAGTTGAGGTAGGGAGAGGGGAGAGGGGAAGCAAAGAAATACCTTAACAGAATGTTAAATTATGAATTATGGAGACCCAAATTTGCATTTTTGAGAAAAACAGAACTTTGGGGTTTTTTAATCATATATATCTTTAAAAAAAGAAAACCTGTTGTCAGGGGTTCAGAAGGAGAGACACAGGAGGGGGAGCAAATGGAGAGTGAGGAGGAGGAGTACGAGGGGGGCGCAGGCAGTGACAGTGGCCAGAGTTATTCCACAAGCCTCTCTAGCGAATCGGAGGACTCACAGAAGGGAGCGCCGGTGGCCAGAGCAAGGGAGATTCCAAGGGAGAAACCTCAAGAGGGAGGGGCCAGCGGGGAGTCTCTGAACAGCAGCTGGAGATCAGGGCCAGCGTCTCCACCAGAGCGCAGTGGGGAGGGGGAGTCCCAGGAGTCGGGACCAGTGTCCTCACCACCAGAGGGAGGAGAGGAGTCAGGTTTGGCAACACCCACATCAGGAAGCGGGGAAACGGTCAGAAGGAAAGTCACCGGCTGGGCGCGCGCGCCAAGTTCAAATGTACAGGAGCGCGGCACAGCGGGGAGCCCGGGAAGGGAGCCAGGTCCTAAAGCCCGCCGGAGGGAGGGGCAAGACTCAGGAGGCTCCGCGTCAGAGGAGTCCAGGAAGGAGGGAACCCCAGAGGGCAGAAGGACCCAACGCAGGAAAGAGCAGCGCAAGAGGTGGAGCCAGGCTAGAATCTTAAACTGGTGTGGGTGGAGCAGTGAGTCAGAGGGGACTTAGCCGGTCTAGCGTTAAGACGTGGGCCTGCGCGCCCAGAGCTTGGAAATGGAAACTAAACTTCAATAAAGACTTTTGTATATAATATCCACTGGGCGTTGGTCCTCTGTGAGCTGGGACCTAGCGGCAGTCCAGACAGTAAGTCCCCTCTCCATTTTCACCAATTTTGCAACCTCGTGGAGTGCGGGAAAGCAGCGAGGGGTGAAGATTGGTGCTTCGCGAGCTCACGAAAAACAGGGAAATGACTACCGAAGAGAGGATAGCGAGTTTGCAAAACGCAGTGACGCAGTTGACTGCAGAAATTGCGGCTTCCAGAAAGAAAGAACAGGAAGCAGCTGCTGCCTGCCAGGATCTGCGAACCAGGTTAGAAGTGCTAAGTACACAGAGGCTCCCAGCCACCAGACCAGAAGGGATTGGGCTGGGAAACAGAGGAGGGAGCCTGGTATCTCACTTCAATGGGGACCTGCAGGAGTATCCTAACTTCCGAGCAGATGTGATTTATACATTGCAGCTGCTTGACAAAGACTTTAAAAATGAGGGAGAGAAAGTGGGATTTATTATTTCGCATTTGCGGGGGGAGGCAAAATCGTGGCTGCGCAATCTATGGAGAGACAAGGATCCAGCCCTCCAAAATGCGGCTGCCTTCATTAAAGTGATGGATGCGTGTTTTTTATCTGAGATTGATGTGGATATCGCTAGGAGGGAGATTCACGGACTAAGACAAGGTAAAGCCACTGTGAGGCAATATCATGCACGTTTTTTCGGATTGGTGAATGTACTAGCCTGGGAGAAAGAATCGCCTGCCGTCAGAGACCTGTTCTGGGAGGGGTTGAGCGGAGCTGTGAAAGATGAGATCGCAAGGGGGGGAAGACCCCAAACCACCAAGGAAGTGGTGGAACGGGCACTCTCCATTGGGGTTCGGTTGGAAGGACGCCCTTGGGGCAGGGAGGAAGGGCATTTGGGACGCACGCCAGCGAAAGGACTGCCTCCCTTCCCCAAGGAGGCGGCGCGCGCTCGATCCATGCCTCCGCTGGGAGGGGGAGAGGAGCCGATGGAGATAGGTGGTGCTAAGGCTCACTCCACAGTCGGAGCCCTAACTCCGGGAGCAGTCAAGATGAAGCCTCCTAGAGGAACCAGGAAGTGCTACATCTGCGACAGTGCTCAGCATATGGCAAAAGAGTGTCCCCAGCGGTTTCACAAGCATACTGCAGCCGCAGCGACAGTAACAGACGCAATTCAGCAGAGGGAGTCGCAGCAGGAAAACTCCACTGTCTGGCTGGAGATGGCATCTCTGGGGACCAGCCAGACAAGTCAGTGAAGCAATCCCCAGGGATCTTACAGCCCACCGACCCCCTCCCACCCAAACCAGTAGTGCAGCTCACCGCATCCCTTCAGCTCCCCAATGGGCTACTGGTGGAAATTCCCATCACCGTAGACTCGGGGAGCAATGCAGATTTTATAGACATGCAGTTCCTCCAGCAACATGGCATAGCCCTTCTGCCAGCGGCGGTACCTCTGAAAGTCGTCACAGTGGACGGCAGGGAGCTACTGGGAGGGCAAGTGCTACAGCAGACGCCGCCAATGGTGATGCGCATTGGAAACCACCGTGAGGTCATCAGCTTCAACGTCACCCGCCTGTCAGACACGCCCATAGTGTTGGGAATGAGTTGGCTGGATAGGCACAGCCCGGCATTAGCTTGGTACCAGCGGCAACTGACCTTCGGCTCCTCTTACTGCGCAGAACACTGCATCCTGGCGGACTTGGAAGATGAGGGGCACGAGGATGGACCACAGCTGAACTTGGGCATGTTGCAAGCGGTGCCTAACAAATACAAGGAGTTTTTGGAGGTCTTCTGCGAGAAAGAGGCGGATAAGCTGCCACCCCACAGACCCTACGACTGCAAGATCGACCTCCTGCCCGGGGCGACGCTCCCGACGGGGAAACTGTACTCCATGTCTGAGGATGAATTGCAAGAGCTCAGGGAGTTCATAGATCACAACCTGAAGCGGGGATTCATCCGGGAGTCCAAGGCGGCAGGAGGCAGTCCCGTGTTCTTTGTAAAGAAGCGGGACACGCCCCAAAAGAGGCTGGTCGTTGATTTCCGCTTCTTGAACCTCAAGACCAAGCCCTCAGCATTCCCTATGCCCAAGATCGATGACCTGCTGGCGACGGTGAGGAAGGGTCGCATCTTTACCAAGTTGGATCTGCGCGGAGCGTACAATCTCATTCGCGTACGGGAAGGCGACGAGTGGAAAACAACCATGTTTACGCCGCTGGGCACTTATGAATACAGAGTTATGCCTTTTGGATTAAAAAATGGTTCCCACTGCTTTCAAGCCTTCATGCATCATGTCTTGGCGGGTCTCCTCTACAAGAAGTGCGTCTGCTTCCTGGATGACATCCTAATCTTCTCGGAATCGCCGGAGGCTCACGAGAGAGATGTTAGGGAAGTTCTGCAGAGGCTGCGGGAGCACAGGCTGTACGCCAAGCTGGAGAAGTGCCAGTTCGACAAGACGGAGGTGGATTTCTTGGGCTACAAACTGTCCGACAAGGGACTGGCTATGGACGGTGCCAAGGTACGTGCAGTACTGGATTGGAAGAGCCCACGCAATAGGAAGGAAGTACAGAGGTTTGTCGGTTTTGCCAACTTTTATCGCAAGTTCATCAAGGGTTTCGCCATGCAGACAGCGGCCATCACCGACACCCTCAGTTCCAAGAAGAAGAGGTTCATCTGGACGGAGCAGGCAGAGCAGTCCTTTCAGAAGCTCAAGCAGCTCTTCGCTTCCGAAGAGAACCTACTGCACGTAAATCCCAGCAGGCCCATGAGAGTGGAGACGGACGCCTCAGACAGGGCCGTGGGAGCCGTTCTGTTGCAGCAAGACCACCAGGGGGACTGGAGGCCGTGCGCTTTCTACTCCAGAAAACTCAGCAAAGCGGAGCAGAACTACACCATTTGGGACAGGGAGTTGCTGGCCATACATGCAGCCTTCAAGGCGTGGCGGCACTTCCTCGTCGGAGCCAAGCACACGGTGCAGGTCCGCACAGACCATAAGAACTTGGAGTACTGGCGCACGGCGAGGTTCCTGAACCAGCGACACATCCGCTGGGCGGAGTTCTTTGCAGATTTCGACTTCAGAATTGAGTACATCCCAGGAAACAGCAACGTCTTGGCGGACGCGCTGTCCAGAAAACCGCAGTATCTGGAGGCAGAGGCACCGGCGGCGGCCAAGCACATTTTCACACCACAGGCGTGGGCATGCGCGTCAGCCACGGTGGACCTGGACGCGGTGCGCCGCGCGCTGCGAACAGACTCGTTCGCCCGAGCCAAGATGGAGGAGGTGTGCAGTGGCAAGGCGAGGGGCGACGAATTCCAAGTGCGAGACGGCCTGCTCCTACGCAAGGGAGTCCTCTACGTACCAGGAGACAGCCTCCGCGCGAAGGTCCTGCAACAGCTGCACGACGCGCCCAGCGCGGGGCACTTCGGCAAGGAGAAGACGGTGGACTTAGTAGCCAGAGACTTTTGGTGGCCTAAGATGCGGGGGGATGTCGCGGACTATGTCAATAGGTGCGACACCTGCCAAAGGGCTAAGCCTGTGCACCAGCCGCCGGCGGGCCTGTTGGAACCGCTACAGACACCGTTCGTACCGTGGGAGAGGGTAGCCCTGGACTTTGTCACAGATCTACCCAGCTCAAGGGGCAAGACGGCAGTGCTCGTGGTAGTGGACCTGTTCACCAAGATGGCCCACTTCATTCCGTGCGCGAAGGTGGCCACGGCCGAGCAGACCGCTAAGATGTTCATAGACCACGTGTTCAAGGTGCACGGCCTACCACGGTCTATTTTGTCCGACCGGGGGCGCCAGTTCATCTCCAACTTCTGGCAAAAGCTGATGGGATTCCTGAACGTCAAGGTCAGCCTGGCGTCGGCGAGACACCCGCAAACTAACGGGCAGGCGGAAAGGGTCAACGCCATCATGCAGCAGTACCTGAGATGCTACGCGAACCAGCAGCCATCGACCTGGGTGGACTATCTACCGTTGGCCGAGTTTGCCTACAACAACACGAAGCACGGGTCCACGGGGGTGACCCCATTTTTTGCCAACTACGGGAGGCATCCCAGAACCTTCCCGGGTCTGGACACAGTGCGGGAGGGGGAGCCACAGGGAGCAGAGGAAGTGGCAGCGGAGTTGCAGGAGATCCACGAGCAGCTCAGGAGGCAGTTAGAGTTGGCAAAACAGGCTTACAAAGTGCAGGCAGATCGACACAGGAGGGTTGGGGAGGACATCCAGGTGGGAGACTGGGTCTGGTTGGCAGCACAAGCAGTTCCAGCCAGATCGTTAGCCAAGAAGAAACTAGGGCACAAGCAGCTAGGGCCTTACCAAGTAGAGGCGCAGATCAACCCAGTGGCCTTCCGGTTGACACTCCCGGAGGGTTCCAGAATGCACCCGGTCTTTCATAGATCAGTGCTCACGCCCTACAGAGAGCCCCACAGGTTTCAAGCACCGGGGAAGGCGCCAGACCCGCTCAGAGAAGCGCCCAAAAAAGGGGGGTCGCCGAAAGGGGAGCCACTTAATGAAGCCACTGAGATTTTAGACTCAAGGTGGGGGGAGGACGGGATTGAATATCTTCTCGCCACGGAGGACACCCCGGCCAGCGCCAACAGGTGGGTGCCGGATTACGCAGTGGAAGAGCAGTTGCTCAAGGAAGAATTCCACACACTTTTCCCGCACAAGCCTATGCCGGCGGGCTTTTTCGAGGATTGTTTGTTCACACCCACACTCTCGGCCAGCACTTTCCGGGGTTTCTCGTCAGCTGAGGACTCGGCTCCGGGAGGCAGCTCTCCGGAGGGATCACTTTCAGGTTTTAGCACGGGGGGATCTTATTGGTGGGAGGACCAACCCGAGGTGGGCTGGCGCAGAGACATGCCGAAGGGGCCCTGGGAGGTGGACCCCCATCAAACAACAGGGGGAGGAGGGCTCTTGGGTGATTTGGGGTCGAGCGCAGATTTCGAGCACACCGCGCAGGAGATGGAAGCGGAGGAGGTCGTCGTCGACGAGCCCATGGGGGACTTCCCGGACTTATCTCGATGGTTGCAAGCCTCAGGGGACGAGCTGTATCCTGGACTCACCCCTACAACAATGGAGCACCCGGAACCCGCACCGGAAGAGGGGGAGGGGGGAAGGGGGGGCTTCGAGGGGGGGATGGATGTCAGGGGTTCAGAAGGAGAGACACAGGAGGGGGAGCAAATGGAGAGTGAGGAGGAGGAGTACGAGGGGGGCGCAGGCAGTGACAGTGGCCAGAGTTATTCCACAAGCCTCTCTAGCGAATCGGAGGACTCACAGAAGGGAGCGCCGGTGGCCAGAGCAAGGGAGATTCCAAGGGAGAAACCTCAAGAGGGAGGGGCCAGCGGGGAGTCTCTGAACAGCAGCTGGAGATCAGGGCCAGCGTCTCCACCAGAGCGCAGTGGGGAGGGGGAGTCCCAGGAGTCGGGACCAGTGTCCTCACCACCAGAGGGAGGAGAGGAGTCAGGTTTGGCAACACCCACATCAGGAAGCGGGGAAACGGTCAGAAGGAAAGTCACCGGCTGGGCGCGCGCGCCAAGTTCAAATGTACAGGAGCGCGGCACAGCGGGGAGCCCGGGAAGGGAGCCAGGTCCTAAAGCCCGCCGGAGGGAGGGGCAAGACTCAGGAGGCTCCGCGTCAGAGGAGTCCAGGAAGGAGGGAACCCCAGAGGGCAGAAGGACCCAACGCAGGAAAGAGCAGCGCAAGAGGTGGAGCCAGGCTAGAATCTTAAACTGGTGTGGGTGGAGCAGTGAGTCAGAGGGGACTTAGCCGGTCTAGCGTTAAGACGTGGGCCTGCGCGCCCAGAGCTTGGAAATGGAAACTAAACTTCAATAAAGACTTTTGTATATAATATCCACTGGGCGTTGGTCCTCTGTGAGCTGGGACCTAGCGGCAGTCCTGACACCTGTCTTCCTTCATCTTTGTAAAGAAATCTGGGTGAGCAGCAAAGCATCCCTGCTGTGCAGCCCTGGAAATTTACAGAGGAGAATTGCTTTTCCCCCTCTCCTTTTGGTTGCTCTCTGACATTTCTGGCCCCAAAGTGAATTTCTTTAGAGATTTCTTAAGCTTTAAAATTATTGCTGTTCAGAACAGCACAGATGTGATCTGTTTATGCTGTAAGAATGAGGGGTGTGTGTGTGTGGAATAAATGCTTGATCCCACATATTAATGAAGGTGACACCTTTTCATTTTGGGAGTTGAGGCTGTAATCTTGTACCTCCATAGCTGGGAGTAAGCCCCATTAAGCTCAGTGAGACTTAAAGGTAAAGGTAAAGGTGAAGGTACCCCTGCCCATACGGGCCAGTCTTGACAGACTCTGGGGTTGTGCGCCCATCTCACTCAAGAGGCCAGGGGCCAGCGCTGTCCGGAGACACTTCCGGGTCATGTGGCCAGCGTGACATCGCTGCTCTGGCGAGCCAGAGCCGCACACGGAAACGCCGTTTACCTTCCCGCTGGTAAGCGGTCCCTATTTATCTACTTGCACCCGGAGGTGCTTTCGAACTGCTAGGTTGGCAGGCGCTGGGACCGAGCAGCGGGAGCGCACCCTGCCGCAGGGATTCGAACCGCCGACCTTTCGATCGGCAAGTCCTAGGCGCTGAGGCTTTAACCCACAGCGCCACCTGACTTATTTCTCAGTAAAGGTGAATAGGCTTGTGCTGTGAATGGGTGTGCTTTTTCATATAAAGAATGGATGCATCTGTCTCGATCATTTGAGGGGTGGGGGGTACCCAAGTATCCAGAAGATTCTGAAAAAGCAATTCTGTGTTGTAAATGTGGCAGGAAAAAGTAAATAATTGTGATGGTGACAGTGGAAGGACATCCACAGGTAGACACTCTTCAGCAAACAAGCTTGAGCCAACAGGAAATAAGTCCACAACAGATCATTCTACCCTTTAAACCTATATCAGGGTTTTCATATACCCTTGGTATAGCCATTTGCATCACACTGCAAATGAGGCCAAGATTATGAAAACGTATTATTATCATTTATTTGTTAAGTTTCTATACCGTCATTCATCTGAAGACCAGTTTGAAGGGCAGTTTACAAGATAAAAACACAAAATACATACCATGGTAAAAAGCAAAAACAATAAGCACCCCGCTTAAAGATACCAGGCAAGCCTCCCTGGAGACAGCATTCCACAACCAGGGAGCCACTGCAGAAAAGGCCAGGTTGGTGTGTGTTTTTTTTATCAAAATGTAAAGAGATGGGAGATCCCTAGTTGGATATACATTGTCTCATCAAGTTTGGCCCTCTGATATATAGCGAAGTCACAACTTTGTTACAGGACCTTTCCCCGACCCCAAGCAAGAGATCAAAACAGGCTCCTCAAAAATTATATGAAATCAGCTATTGCTGTTAATGGTGACATTTCATAAGGCAGTTTAGGAAAAAAATGATAAACTTAATGGAAGGGGGTTCTGCCACTAAGGGAAGCTTTATGTGAGCAGTTTCTAAGAAACATGAGAGAAGATTCTACCTTTTTGGAGCAGTTAACATTTTTGGGGAAAGTGATATTTCATTTCAATGACAATGTTAACTGCCACAGCTGTAATATCTCGATAAATGACGAAAAACACCAAATGGGCTTGAACCCTATCAGAAAGATTCTCTTGGCATTGGCAATTTCTTTTCTTCCTTTAATAGAACCATAAAGAGTCTTACTAACCATAAGAGAGACTTACTAAGAACAAGAAGAGCCACATGGCTCCATTCTAGAAAATATGTCATTGTACCAAAATGAGGACAGCATCAAAGGACCCCAGACTTACCTTTGATTAAGAAATGGCCTCCTCTAAAGAATCCTGGAAACTGTTGCTTTTTAGGGGGCTGAGAGTTGTTAGGAAACCCCTCTATTCCCCAAGCAGAGCTACAATTCCCAGAGTGGTTTAATATAGTCGGTCCCTCTTCCCAGGAAACTCTGGGAACTGTGGCTCTGTGGGGGGGAATAGGAGTCTCCTAATAACTCATGCCACACTTTACAAACTACAGTGTCCAGGGTTCTTTGGAGAAAGCCATGACTGTTAAAGTGGTATAAGAGCTTTAGACGAATGGCGTGGATGTCACCTTACTCATTTTCTCAAATGGGACCTCAAAATGCAAATGGAAGGCACTGGAAGAAGTGGCAGCCACACAAGTGAGCAATGTATGCCACTAGCATGCAGTGGATTACCCCTGAAACAAGACGGGCCTCAACAAAAGGAAATGTTCCTCTAATTTAGAGGAAATAAAATAAAGGTTAATGCAGCACTCCACTTCATGGCAAAAATCAGTAACCTTTGAGCAGAGGCAGTTCATATGTCAGCAGCTGAACATTTGGAAAAGGCTTCTAGAAATCGTATATTACAATACTGCAAAATGCTGTCATAACCCATGGCGAGGTTTTATTTTAAAACTCTAAGCCCTTGTGAGGCAAGTAGAAATAGTTTATGCAAAATAAAAGCACAGGTTCTCTCCCCCCGCCCAACACACACACTCTTGTATTCAGTGGCATGTCATATTTTATTATACGGAGAAGATGAGATTTATTTATGAGGTACTGCAAAAAGGGCAACATGGCTTTGTAAAACAAGTATTTGGTGCTTTGTGGTGTGTGTAAAAATTGCTGTGTGCCAACATCCTCCTTTTAGGGGGCACCGGGATGTTTGATGGCAACCATGCAATAGCCTTCCACAGTAATTTGACTATTTATAGGGCTGGCACGTTTTAACATCCCTTCACATAAGACAAATTTCCATGTTGGGATTTCATTTCATCCAACGCATATTCTAGTTATAGGTATATAAGTCTCTCCTGCATTCTTCATTAGGTTTGTAATGACAGTATGAAACAAATCATTCTGGGAGTGGGTGTGAGGAGCAATTCTGCAAAACACCAGAAGAGAATTGAAACCAAGGGCAGCAGCTACTCTGTGTTCAGTTATTGCAGTAAGAACATAGGAAGAGCTGTGCTGGATCAAGCCCAAGGCCCATCTCATCCATGACCCTGTTCTCACAGTGGCCAACCAGATGCATATGTGAATCTTGAAGGCAGGACCTGAGTGCCAAGAGTGTTTTCCCAGCTTGTGATCTTCAGCAATGGGAATGGCTAATAGCCAATGAGAGCCATGAACCGGTCTACTCCTTTTTCAAAGCCATCCAAGCTGGGGTTGGGTATATATGAAGTTTGTTTGTTATAGACGTCAGTCTCTTCTGGCCTCATTTTATAAAGTTTGCAGCAGCCAACATTGCCCAGTGTCAGAAGAGAAACTGAAAGTAAAACACGGAAACATGGCCTCCTTGTTTGATGAGCATCTTAGGAATTTTGCATTGTGCAGGGTTTTCTTTTTAAATTGTATTACTTTCAATTGATTTTTTTCTGTTTGTATTTTTGTTTTGTTACGTTGCTTTCGGGCTATTTTAATTCAGTCAGTCAATTTATTCTATATAGCCAAAGGTCTTTACAATGTACAGCGGGGGATAAGAACAAGGCTGAAATCAAGACCTATAAAAGTTAAAGCATAAAAATTTACAGCATGAGGTTTTAAAATTAGAAAGCATTAACATATCGAGAATGGAGCTTCTTAGTTGCCAGAGCAAATTTGGCTACCAGATGTGTAATCTGGAGATCTTTAGCAGCAAGGAGCTCGACTGGCACTTCCTGGGGGGAATCTGCCTAAGAGACAGTCAAGAACAGGTCATAAAAGAATGTCTCTGGGCATTGAATATAAGGGGCAAAGCAGCAGGCAATGCACAACATCCTCAGCCTGACTGCTGTCAGGGACTAGACTGAGGAAGAATGGGGGAGACTGCTCCGCCTTCTCCTGAACCTCCCCGAGGAGAGGAGGACAGTATAGATTTAGATGGGTGGTCTGTAGAAGATCATGACTCTGAGACAGAAGAGGAACAAAGCTGGGAGATAATGGAAGAGGAGGGGGAAGCAGCAGAGCTGGAGCAGCTGGCTGACACGTTATCGTTAGAAAGCATTCCAGACCCCCCTTCTTCTAGGACCTACTGACTTCTCCTACTTACTGTAACAAATTCATGGTGAATACTGGAACCTATTTTTCTTGGAGGGAAAGAACTGGCTGTGTGCAATCTCCAGTTTCAGAAACCCTATGCTGGGCGGCCACTTATGAGTTGCTCAAAAGGAAAAAAGTGTCACCAAAAATAGAGTAAAGATTTGCATAATATTTACATATGCAGATATATATGTATCTATGCTAATTTAGACATAAGTGCTGAATAAACAAAAATCTCATCATAGTGTAGAAGACAGGGACCAAGGTACCTTTGTGCCTGCTCAGGCTGCTGTCCAAGGTGTAACAGTTGATCGGCAACTTCAAGGCCCCACCTGTTCTCATCCTGTTCTTTATATTTGAACTGGATGTGGGACAGACAGTACTTCAAATAGAGGGCAGCTTTAAACAAAGAGCTGTCTTCTGACAGCCCTTCATGTGCAGGACTTTCCGCTATAAAGTAGGACACAGGGCCACCCTATTTGAGTAGCAACTACAAGAGTCAGCTGCTGGGTTCCATGCCACCTCCAGGGCTTCTGAGAGGCATCTGATTGGTCAATGTAGGAAACTAAACGCAGACTAGAAAGACCTTTAGTCTAATCCTGCGGGGTTTTTAATGTTCCATTATCCCCTTCCTTCTTTCCTTAGACATAGAATGTTCTCATATTTACCATATTTCTCTCTCCCTTTTTCTCTGATCAATAAAATCTTCTATTCTTCTTTATAGACTGTCTTCCTTAACTATGCTTTTTTTCTATCTCCACCTCAGAAACTGCTCTGTTCTTCAGTCTGTAACTCTCCATTGGTAGTGAGGGGGAAGAAGAGGCAGGCACCAATAAATGTGATTAAATAAAGGAAAAAACTTTCTTGAAGGAACATGGCTGACACAGATCAGTTCAGACTAGTGGGGGCGTGCCTTCTAACAAGGGATGGGAAGATCTGTCAGTTTCCATTTCTCTCGGTTTCCAATTTTTCCAATTTTTTAGGTTTAGTTCTCTACATTTCCACATCAGTTTGCAATTTTTAAAAACAATTCCTCATGAAAATTCATTAACATTTTAATGTGAAAGCGTAGGATAACATTTGTTTGGTGCAACATCATCTAACTTCCCTGAAAGAAATCCAAAGGTATGTTCAATGAAAAGTGGACATCATTTCACCTCTGCATAAACTTTGTGCAAACAAATCAGGATGAATGATCAAGAAACCGGCCATCTGGAAGTGACCACCATCTACAACACTCGTGAACATGTAGCTGCAATTTTTCAAACTGTCATGAAGAGTTTCCTATATACCTCCAAGATCATTCCTGGCAGCAGGTATCAACACCTGTTCTCTCTCTTAGCTCATCCAGTCAACAGCTGCTTCACTAGCAAGGAGAGTGTTAAAGGAGAAATTTATATTTAATCATTCAAGAAAGTAATTGCAACATCCCAGACAACTTTTTCCTTCTTTTCTTTCTTATGACTCCCCTCCCCCCCCAAAAAAAATTACATTTTGCTTTATAAAAACATGCAGCTAAACTGAGCCTCTGATACAAGGTGAATATCAATGTAAGCAGCTGGAACCTTTAAATAGATTTTGAAAGTCAGACCCAGCACAAAATCCATGCTGCCTTGTAGGAAAAGGCCTGATAGATTTATGCTGCCCCACATGTCAGATAGACTGATGCCAACAATCTAGAGAGCCATCTGCAGATTTCTCAAAGGACACGATTTTAGGCTAGCCGGGATAACAGTATAAAGAATGAATGTGAAATGAGTTATAGTAGGCTGTGAATCATTCCTACAATGATCAAAATCTGAAATGTTATGGTATGATAACTCCTAGCTGGTTTGTGGTGAAAGGGGATGCAATGATTGAATGCTGTTTTCCTCATGCGATATGAATGCAAAATAGAAAGTGTAAACAAATCCTTTTGCTCAAACTAGCCACAATCTGACATACGTTAAACTCAGACTACACTCCTATATGCCCACTAACTTAGAAATAGATCCTATCACAATTGAATTTGGTGGGACTTATGTCTGAAAATACACACATAGTTTAAGATTATTGTGATGCCCCATTCTATTACCTTTTTTATAGAAAGAATTTGGGCAACCCAGTCCCAAGCATGAAATCCACTTACCATACATGGTCAGGCAACATTGTGAGATGGAGCCTTCCCACCCCTTTGAACTGAAGGTGAGCATGGCTAGAGGGGGTTTTTCGGGCTGGCGTGACCCCAATTGGTCCTCACACTACCTGGGAGAAGTGGACTGTAGCCTTTCCACAATTTGGCCATACTTGCTATAATAAAACAAGTGTGCCTCTCTCTCTCTCTCTCTCTCTCTCTCTCTCTCTCTCTCTCTCTCTCTCTCTCTCTCTGTGTGTGTGTATTCCATACCTGATGGAAGGGACTTAGCCATGAGGGCAAAAAAATATTGGATCTCACTATACTCTTCTGCAACTTTATAATCCTTTGTGAGTCACTCTCACCATAATATGACTCACATTTGTCTACCTTTTTCACCTTGTTGAGATGTGCAGATGGAACACTGCATGCCACCGATGTTGTGTGCAGAGAAAGCATGGACAGGAACCGTATTGATGGGGTAGGGTCATAGCCATTAGTGGAGCATCTGCTTTCCCTTCAGAAGGTCCCAGGTTTAATCCCCAGCATCTCCAGGTAGGGCTTGGAACATCCCCTGTCCGGAATGCTGGAGAAACTGCTGTGAATCAGTGTAGAGAATACAGAGCCAGGCAGGGAATGGTCTGACTCTGTATAAGGCAGCTCCCTATTTTTATAGAGTAGATCTGTCCCTTGGATCAATAATAACTCGCTGCCACCATGAATGAAGGATGCTTTACACTCCAGTAAAATGAAGCACTGATATGGCTAGTGACAAAGTGCTAGAGCCAACAGGGCTTTTGTATGTCTTCTTGCCCTGAAGGACTGCTGAATTATCACACTCTGAAGAGGTGACTGAGAACCATTTAACCCCACATGTGAGCTGAATTGGGGTGGTGGAAAATCATGTACAAACAATGTGAATAAGTTGCATTTGCATCTACCTGTGCCACAGCACCTTTCCATCACTGAATTAAATCATCTACTAGACATTGACTTTGAGAATGAGACCCATTTCTGCTCGTTGGAAAGGAGGGAACCTTCAAAGAAATTAGACATTCGAGGCAAACTATGTTCCCAGAGCTTCCATATTTTAAATATGCACATATTTTCACTGATTTCTTGAACAATGCAGCCTATTAAAAATCCTGTGTATACTCCTTGCTTTTAAATTACCCAAAGGTGGAAAAATGGATGGTGCCTATTGGCTTCCAGTAGTAAATCAAATGATGGAAAGGCCCTTCATAGTACATATAGTTGTTCTTTTCATGCCTCTCCATTGTAAGTCCATATACATATATCTACTTTAGTCAGTAACCTATTTATAGCTGATATACAGCAAGGACATTTGTATGGTGTCAGCTTGTCTGTGACTCTTTTGCCCTCTTTTTTCATTAATGCTTGTTAAAGAATGGAAGCAATTTTATGCTGAAGCTTCCTCCACACCTAAATAATTTTAACTGCATGATCATCAGAATGCTGTATTATCTATTCCTTCTCTTGTATTAATTATGTTCATATTTGCATTCACAAAGCAGCCTTATCTAAATCCAATTCAAATTGCTATATTTGAATAGGAAAAAGGTTCTCACCTCACTATTCTCAAAATAATTCCTTGAGGGAATAACGTGCTACTTTCTCTATATTTTATTCAAAGGCCACAATCCACCAAAAAGTTCTGCACATGCTCCATTGATGGATGTGAGGTGTGCACAGTTGTGTGAGAGACAGCTTCCACAACTTCTACTCATTTCATTGGGAATTACATACCCTCCAACATGTTGTTGTTGTTGTTGTTGTTTAGTCGTTTAGTCGTGTCCGACTCTTCGTGACCCCATGGACCAGAGAACGCCAGGCACCTCTGTCCTCCACTGCCTCCCGCAGTTTGCTCAAACTCATGCTGGTAACCTCGAAAACACTATCCAACCATCTCGTCCTCTGCCGTCCCCTTCTCCTTGTGCCCTCCATCTTTCCCAACATCAGGGTCTTCTCCAGGGAGTCTTCTCTTCTCATGAGGTGGCCAAAGTACTGGAGCCTCAGCTTCACAATCTGTCCTTCCAGTGAGCACTCAGGGTTGATTTCCTTCAGTATGGAGAGGTTTGATCTTCTTGCAGTCCATGGGACTCTCAAGAGTCTCCTCCAGCACCATAATTCAAAAGCATCAATTCTTCGGCGATCAGCCTTCTTTATGGTCCAGCTCTCACTTCCATACATCACTACTGGGAAAACCATAGCTTTAACTATACGAACCTTTGTTGGCAAGGTGATGTCTCTACTTCTCAAGATGCTGTCTAGGCCTGTCATTGCCCTTCTCCCAAGAAGCAGGCGTCTTTTAATTTCGTGGCTGCTGTCACCATCTGCAGTGATCATTGAGCCCAAGAAAGTAAAATCTCTCACTACCTCCATTTCTTCCCCTTCTATTTGCCAGGAGGTGATGGGACCAGTGGCCATGATCTTCGTTTTTTTGATGTTGAGCTTCAGGCCATATTTTGCGCTCTCCTCTTTCACCCTCATTAAAAGGTTCTTTAATTCCTCCTCACTTTCTGCCATCAAGGTTGTGTCATCTGCATATCTGAGGTTGTTGATATTTCTTCCGGCAATCTTAATTCCGGCTAGGGATTCATCCAGCCCAGCCTTTCGCATGATGAATTCTGCATATAAGTTAAATAAGCAGGGAGACAAAATACAGCCTTGTCGTACTCCTTTCCCAATTTTGAACCAATCAGTTGTTCCATATCCAGTTCTAACTGTAGCTTCTTGTCCCACATAGAGATTTCTCAGGAGACAGATGAGGTGATCTGGCACTCCCATTTCTTTAAGAACTTGCCATAGTTTGCCGTGGTCGACACAGTCAAAAGCTTTTGCATAGTCAATGAAGCAGAAGTAGATGTCTTTCTGGAACTCTCTAGCTTTCTCCATAATCCAGCGCATGTTTGCAATTTGGTCTCTGGTTCCTCTGCCTCTTCTAAATCCAGCTTGCACTTCTGGGAGTTCTCGGTCCACATACTGCTTGAGCCTTCCTTGTAGAATTTTAAGCATAACCTTGCTAGCGTGTGAAATGAGTGCAAACTCATTTCACACCCTCCAACATGCTTCAGATCAAAATAAGGATATTTTCATTTATATTGCCCTGGAAATTTATACTTTCTGATGCATTCATGCAACTCAAAATGAGTTCAGCGACAGCAATTCAGATACAAGTTGCTGGAAAGTTCTTTTGCCCAATTCCATACCTTCCAAGTGCCCAATTTTCCAGGGAGAGTCGAGTAGGGTCAGTTGTGAGGAAGTGAGAAACACAGACACCAAAGAGGCAACACACCTTTCAGCAATCCTCAAATGAAAATAGGAAACTTCCCAGCAACTTGTATCTGAATTGCTGTCACTGAACTCATTTTGAGTTGCATAATTTCATCAGAAAGTATAAATTTCCGGGGCAATATGAGACATATGTGTATGGCCTGCTCTTTTAAAGAGATGGTATGTGAACACTTTTGTACAGATTCTATTCTTTTTCAGTGAATTTGGTTAGTGTCTGATTTTCCTTTACACTACATTTTTTAACTCTAATCTGGGAGTGGGGAACCTATGGCTCTTCAGGTGTTGTTGAAGTTCAACTTCCATCAGCCCTAGCTAGCATGGCCAACGGTCAGGAATTATAGGAGCTGGACACCTGGAATTTCCCAGTCCCTGCTGTTATTCTAGGAACACTTGGGAGCAAACCCCATGGCTTTCGTGGGAGGTAGATATGCAAAAGATTGCACTGTTAAGCATGTTGTTGTGTCGTTTAGTCATTTAGTCGTGTCCGACTCTTCGTGACCCCATGGACCAGAGAATGCAGGCACTTCTGTCTTCCACTGCCTCCCACAGTTTGGTCAAACTCATGCTGGTAGCTTCGAGAACACTGTCCAACCATCTCATCCTCTGTCGTCCCCTTCTCCTTGTGCTCTCCATCTTTCCCAACATCAGGGTCTTTTCCAGGGAGTTTTCTCTTCTCATGAGGTGGCCAAAGTATTGGAGCCTCAGCTTCACAATCTGTCCTTCCAGTGAGCACTGTTAAGCATATTCTCCAAATAAGCGGGTAAAGTACTGCAGCTTTTATTAATATCATTGGAATCTCTTGTGTCGTGGTATTTTTTTAAAAAAAAATAAAATATACTGGTACCATTCACATGATAGTCTTTTTAGTCTAAAATCTGGATTTATACTTTTTGAGCAGCTGCTTAAGAGCAACGGGCTCATATATTTGAATCTGGATACTGTACTTACGGAAAGGTAGGAAAGAAAACCTAATATCCTGTACGCTGGACAAATGCATTACATTCTTGCACTGAATTTAATGTAACTAAAATTTTTGAGGGCGTGTTAAATGAGTAATTTAAAACTATAGTTAAAGTTTCAGATGAGAGAAAGAATTGGAGCCTTTTACAGCATGAAATAGCTAATCACTTCTAGGGGGCATTTTTTAAACGCCACTTTGCCTGTCAAGAAGTATCTTACATTAGAAGGAAATTGAATCAATAGGAGAATTAATTTGCCAAAAAGCAAGCTAATCTGTGGATTTATGGCCTACACATTATGCCATCTGGAAATGAATGACCTCTTCCTTTAGACAGATAGCCTGTGAACTTGACTTTCCTTTTCATGGAACCTGTTCTTTTCTTTGGGGCTTCTGCTGGAGAACTGAGATCTTAGCCTTACCCAATATGTCTTAGAAATGTGTTTTGTGGCCTCCTTTAGCAGCTGAGATGTGTTAGACTTCCTTTTATGTATGTGAACATTATTAAGCTTTCATTTTGTTTTCATTTTATATTGGTTTTGATTTTTGCAATATAAGTCTCTTTGAGGTTCATTTTCTAAAACAAACAACTAATAAGTGCAATGAGTGACGATGAAGATTTAAAGTGAATGATATAACCATTCTTGCTGAATATCCATCAATGTTTACATTTCAATCTAGACAAATTAACGAAGATACTGATTAATGAAGATATTGATTTGATAACAGCATCCTAAACTGAAAATGGGGAAGATGAACAAGAGCCTTTAACCTTCCAGAGGTTGTTGCTGGACTATGACTCCCACCATCCATGTTGGCTGGGGCTGATGGGAGTTGGAATCCAACAACATCTAGAGAGCAACAGATTCTCCATCCCTGATCTGGATGGCTTCAACTAGCATAGACTTCACCATTCTCTAAAATATCTGAACTGGCGCTCTATGCACATACAGTGGTACCTCAGGTTACATACACTTCAGGTTACAGACTCCGCTAACCCAGAAATAGTACCTCGGGATCAAGATATTTGCTTCAGGATGAGAACAAAAATTGCGTTCCGGTGGCGCGGCGGCAGCAGGAGGCCCCATTAGGTAAAGTGGTGCTTCAGGTTAAGAACAGTTTCAGGTTAAGAACGGACCTCCGGAACGAATTAAGTACGTAACCAGAAGTACCACTGTATATTCCTGAAGTGACAAAGAGCACATTGGGCTAAAAGACATTCTAAAATATGTTCTAAAAGACCTTGCAGATAATACTAATGTCTTGTTTGTCTGCTGGCCTTTTTAAGATGAGATGCAAATGACAAGCTTTGGCTGTGTGTGTGTGTGTGTGTGTGTGTGTGTGCATGTGTATGTGTATGTGTCAACTTTTGTGTGCAATGCAACAATTAGGGATTATTAAATAGTTGGCTTGATGAAATGTTTGTGATTTTGTGTGTGTGCTAGAATTTGATGTGCTAGCTTGAGCTTCTTTTTTGCCCTCCTTTGCTCCTGTTTTCAATGTGTCTTTGATGCATGTTGTACATAACTAACAAGCCATAAGGATGAAATAGCAAATAAATATTAGAGTTATCATTCTGAGTAATTAAATAAGACTCCCCAAGATGAGGAATGTTAATTATCTCTCCAATGTTCTTTACTTGGTAATTAAGGGACTGATAATTAGCCAGTTGAAGTCAATGTCAAAACTCCCACTCCATGCAAGAAGATCAGACGCATTGATCTTATTATTTTTACTAGTGTCTTTGAAATGCAGCTATTTCAATGCTCATCCTCTTGGTTTCATTATTAGCACAGGTGGTTCTTTCTTACCCAGGGCCAGACCTGCCATTAGAAAGAGTGAGGTGGCTAGCTCAGGCATCAGATATAGGGGATGAGGAGTAGCAGTGAGATAATAGAGGACAGAGCTGTGTGCACTCTGCAGACTGCGCCGCACTCCCTAAGCTGGAGGATGCTATCCCAGTGCTAGTGCTGAGGTAAGATCCAGCTGCTACTCCAATCAGCTTCTGCACATGGAGGGAACGATCTTGTCCTTGACATTACAGGAGAAAGGAGTACCAGAAAGAATCCCGTTGTGAATGTACTACAGTACTCCTTCTGAAGACTACTAGACAGGCACAAAACATACTAGTATGTTCAAAGAGGGAATCAAGGTCTCAAACTTAGTAGTCTGTACTCTGGCCAGGAGCTGCGCTGGAGCATAGCATCTGTTCTCCTACACCAGAACCTGAAACAGGCAAACACTTGCATTTCTCCAATGCAAATATAATGAAGGCATGCATTAGTCCCAGGTAGATTAATTTATGTGCCATGCCATCACATGACTCCACAATGCTGGAGCCCAGACTTCTCCCATCACTGCTTTGCCTTTCTGATCCTGCAATTTAGGTTCTCACTTTCTCAATATGTATGTACCCCCTAATCATTGTGACCCACTGTCTTTCTCACATGTTCATATGACCTACACAAACTTCCTTAAGCCACTGAATAAACAACCCTCTTTCCCTCTAGAAGCCCTAACTTTTCTCTCACCATACCTTTCCACAAATTATGGGGGGCATCACTTACAACTGCTTATCCAGACACAGGACCAGGTCGCTTGTGGAGGGTCCTTATCCCCCTGCCAAAAAAAGCCCCCATTGACTCTGCTACTGTTGTTTAGTCGTTTAGTCATGTCTGACTTTTCGTGACCCCATGGACTAGAGCACGCCAGGCACTCCTATCTTCCACTGCCTCCCGCAGTTTGGACAAATTCATGTTAGTAGCTTCGAGAACACTGTCCAGCCATCTCGTTCTCTGTCGTCCCCTTCTCCTTGTGCCCTCCATCTTTCCCAACATCAGGGTCTTTTCCAGGGAGTCTTCTCTTCTCATGAGGTGGCCAAAGTATTGGAGCCTCAGCTTCACGATCTGTCCTTCCAGTGAGCACTCAGGGCTGATTTCTTTCAGAATGGATAGGTTTGATCTTCTTGCAGTCCATGGGACTCTCAAAAGTCTCCTCCAGCACCATACTTCAAAAGTGTCAATTCTTCGGCGATCAGCCTTCTTTATGGTCCTTCTCTCACTTCCATACATCACTACTGGGAAAACTCTGCTATACATTCCCACAAAAGGACACCTATCAAATATAGCTCTTCTACTTTGTATTTGTGGCATAGTGCCAAAAATATTCTCATTATAGGGCCTCCTATGTGCTGTTTCATATCTGTGAAAAACTCACGAAAATGCATTTCTATTTTTTTTAATGAATATTTTATTAAGATTTTTGAATAAAAATGCAAAGATAAAGAAACAGAATAACATATATCATAACATACTTTCTTAACATCTTTGGACTCCCTCACACCTCCCGCTCCCATTTGCATCGTTGTCAATTCTTGCCCGCAATTTATCATCTTGTTTACACTCTTGTGTCAGGTTCATTTAAATATAATCTGTTGGTTCTCCAATAGATTTATAATTTTTCCTCAAACTTACTTATCATCTTAATTCCATCTAATTTAGTGGTGCACAATTATTTATGATCTAGCATCCTTTCTTAACATTCAACCAAATTACAATTTTTTTTAAATAAGTCTTGAATTTCTTCCAATCTTCTTCGACCCTCTCCTCTCCCAGGTCTCGGATTCTGCCAGTCATCTCGGCTAGTTCCATATAGTCCATCAGTTGCATCTGCCACTCTTCCAGCGTGGGTAGATCTTGAGTTTTCCAATTCTTAGCGATGAGTATCCTTGCTGCCGTTGTTGCGTACATGAAAAATGTTCGGTCCTTCTGTACTCAAAAGGTAGAGTAGAAATGCAAGAAGGACCGAAAATGCATTTCTACTCTACCTTTTGAGTACAGATGCAGTGTATATCTGCACACATCTCAGTATATATGATCACTGAGAAGTAACTCCCACTGGCTTCAGTGAGACTTTGCTCTCAGGCAAGCACGTTTGGGTATGCAGTCATAGGAAGGAAAAGCAGGTTGAATCATTATGCTACAGGAGCCAACACCAATTAGGAGTTAAGTATCAATATACCTGGCCTCATAAAAACAGGCAGACACATTTCCAGTTAATTAAGGATTTACTGCTAAATAGCGTTTTTCAAACTGATGTTAACTATTACCCTTGAATTGTTAATACTGCAATTACAGCATGTACACTGTCTCTTGTATAAAGTAAATCCTCTCTATATATTGTACAAATTGCCTTAATGAATGATCATCCATCTTGTTGGGCTTCCACTTTTATAGCTCATGGACATGATCCACTTTGGCTTGCCAGGGCCTTGGATGTGCTCAGTAGTAACTTAGGGTTTTTTCTCTCTTTGAATCCACACACATGCCACATCACAATGTTTCAAAAGCAGCTTAGCATGTGGCATGACACACTGCTCTGGAAAAAATGCAAACCCAAATTCCTGGGCACCCAGAATTAATGACTTGATTCATGGATCACAGACCATAACTTCTAGAGAAAGGTGCTCAAGTGAGAAAGACCTGCTGGGAATAGGGATGAATAGGGATAAGGGGAAAATTCATTTCACATTTAAAGGTGAATCTACCTGATTTGGACTTCCTGAAAAATATGAGAACTGAAACACAGGCATGCATCAACATTTGCACTTCTCTGAATTTTGCTACATCATTCTCCAGCTAAGTACTGTTTACAAAAATGCATATCGTAAAGCGTGCATAAAGCTTGGTGAAAATATACAAAAATGTTAGCGGAAATTGATTTCCTAAAAATGTGCTTATTTGGCAAAACTGTAAATAGAAATGTGCATATTAGGAGAAAATTGCACTAAAATGCTGATGAATTTTCATGATGTGGAACTTGATTGCAAAGTGATGTGGAAATGGGAAGAGCTGAACCTAAGTTTAGAAAAATGAGAATATTGAGACAAGCTGAAATTGACAGATTAACCCACCCGCTGAAACAAAGAGTGCTGTATGAAGAACAGACATGAAGAGAAGCTGAAATGAAATGAAACATGAGATGGCAATGGTTGTTTGTTTGTTTTATTAGAGCTGTGCTAATACAATAAAGGAATTTGTCAAAGATTTTGAAGAACAAATGCATGTTCATCACTTACAGAACAGCTGGTACTATATACAGCATTTACTTAAAAGTAAGCCCCAATGTCTTCAATGTGATTTACTGTCTAGTAACTGTGTTCTAAACCACTGAGCCTCTTGGGCTTGCTGATCAGAAGGTAGGCAGTTCAAATCCCTGTGACGGGGCAAGCTCCTGTTGCTCGGTCCCAGCTCCTTTTTTTTATAATATTTTTTATTGAGTTTGTAAAATACAGAAAAAAGAATAAAGAACATATTATAAGAGTAAAGTAGAAAGGTTACAAATTTTCTTGTTCTTTTTTTCCAAATCTACTGGACTTCCCCACATCCTCCCAACCCTGCATTCTCTGTGATACATAACATCAGCAATTTGTTAACTTATTTCATTACTTATTGTATCCTTCGATTTATCATGTTACCCAATTTCAAATGTGTTATAACCCAAATCATGTACATTTTCATTTAAACACAATAAAGTTATTTCATTATTCTATCTCAGACTTCTTGTGCCTTAATTTCCATTTCTTTAGTTTAACATTACTGAAGCTAGAGTTTCCTAAAAGGTGCATTTTTTAACATTCATACAGCTTATAGTGTTTTTCCAGATAGTCCTTAAATTTTTTCCAGTCCTCCTCAATTGTTTCTTCTCCCAAGTCTCGGATTCTGCCAGTCATTTCGGCCAGTTCCATATAGTCCATCAACTGCGTGTGCCATTCCTCCAGTGTGGGTAAATCTTGTGTCTTCCAATGCTTTGCAATCAGGATCCTTGCTGCTGTAGTAGCGTACATTAAAAAAGTTCTGTCCTTCTTAAGCACTCTCTGGTCCACCATGCCCAGGAGGAAGGCCTCTGGTTTCTTAGGTAAGGTAAATCTAAGTACCTTTTTTAGTTCATTATGAATCATCTCCCAAAAGGCCTTCACTTTCAGGCAGGTCCACCAGAGGTGAAAGAATGTCCCTTCCGCCTCTTTACATTTCCAACATTTATTATCAGACAGGTGATATATCTTAGCAAGCTTGACTGGGGTCATGTACCACCGGTATATCATTTTCATAATGTTTTCCTTCAAGGCACTACATGCCGTAAATTTCATTCCGGTGTTCCATAACCTTTCCCAGTCTTCAAACATAATGTTATGCCCCAAATCCTGCGCCCACTTTATCATGGCGGATTTGACTGTCTCATCCTGAGTATTCCATTTAAGCAGCAGGTTATACATTCTCGAAAGTAGTTTACTTTTTGGTTCTAACAGTTCTGTCTCTAGTTTCGATTTTTCCACCTGGAATCCAACCTTCTTGTCTACTTTAAAAACTTCTTGAATTTGTGCATAATGCAACCAATCTCGCACCTTGTTTTTTAATTTTTCCAAGCTCTGCAATCTCCAATTGTCTCCAATCTTTTCAATTATTTCCCCATATTTAGGCCAGTTGGCCTCCATGTTAGGTCTCTTACGTGCCTTGGCCTCCACCGGTGAGAGCCACCTCGGAGTCTTACTCTCCAATAAGTCTTTATATTTTGTCCAGACCATTAAAATTGCTCTCCTAACAATGTGGTTTTTAAACAATTTGTGCACTTTAACCTTGTCATACCACAAATATGCATGCCACCCAAAAGCATTGTCAAACCCTTCCAGATCTAGGACATCAGTGTTTTCCAGTAAAATCCAATCTTTCAACCAGCAGAAGGCTGCAGATTCATAATATAACCTCAAGTCTGGCAGGGCAAATCCCCCTCTTTCTTTCGCATCAGTTAATATTTTAAACTTTATTCGGGGCTTTTTGCCCTGCCAAACAAACTTAGAAATATCCTTCTGCCACTTTCCAAAACATTCCACCTTGTCCACGATCTGTAGGGTCTGAAACAAAAATAACATTTTTGGCAATACATTCATCTTTATAGCTGCTATTCGGCCCAACAAGGAAAGTTTCAATCTTGACCACGTTTCCAAATCTCTTTTCATTTCTCGTAGTTGTCTTTAAACAAATTCAAATTCTTGGAGGTCAGATACACCCCTAGGTATTTTACTTTTTTAACCACATTTAATTCTGTTTCTTTCAGGAACTCATCTGTTTCTGTAGTTGTCAAATTTTTTGCTAAAACCTTAGTTTTTTGCTTGTTCAGCTTGAATCCCGCCACCCGACCAAAGTCAGAAATTAATTCTAACACTCTTTTAGTACTAGAGACTGGCTCCTGTAATGTTAATACCAGGTCATCTGCAAATGCTTTCAATTTATATTGTTTCACTCCGACCTCAATTCCCTGTACCAACCGGTCCTTTCTAATCATGTTCAATAGCACCTCCAGAACTGAAATAAACAATAGAGGGGATAGAGGGCACCCCTGCCGTGTCCCTTTTTCAATTTTAAACTCCTCTGTCGCCACATTGTTTACTATCAATTTAGCTTTTTGTTCTGAATATATTGCTTCTATTCCATTTTCAAACCCCCGCCCCACTCCCATCCCTTCCAAATTTTTCTTCATAAACATCCAAGAAATGTTGTCAAAAGCTTTCTCCGCATCAATAAAGATTAACACCGCTCTAGTGTTAAGCTTTGTTTGTAAAAGTTCCAAAATGTCGATGATGTTTCTTGTGTTGTCAAACAAATGCCTACCAGGGAGAAAGCCTGCCTGGTCCTTATGGATCACTTCATTAAGCACTTTTTTAAACCTACTTGCCAAAATGTCTGCAAAGATTTTGTAATCCACATTTAGGAGTGAGATGGGGCGGTAGTTCTTAAGCTGGGTCTTTTCAGTTTCTAGTTTGGGTATCAATGTGATGAAGGCTTCTTTCCACGTTTCCGGTGCTTTCCTCCCCTCCATAATCTGGTTACAGACCTCCAACAAAGGTTGTATCAAATAGTCTTTCAGAACCTTATAGTATTTGGAGGTAAGTCCATCAGGGCCTGGAGATTTGCCTAATTGGAGGTTCTGAATGGCGCTTTCAATTTCTTGCTGTGTGATATTACTATTCAGGATTGTTCTCATTTCCTGAGGTATTTTCTGTAATCCGTTGGTTTTGAGAAATTGGTCCACCTCCGAATCTTTCTGTGGCCCTTGTGAATAAAGTTCTTTGAAATATCTCTGGAAACACTTTCTAATTTCCTCGGGTTTCTGAACCATTCTCCCTTCAATCTCTAGATTTGTAACTGTATTAAGTTTTTGTCTCTTTTTCAACTGCCATGCTAGCAGTTTCCCACACTTATTTGCTGATTCAAAAGATCTTTGTTTCATTTGTTTAATTTTCCATTCCACCTCTTGATTTATCAATTTCAAATATTGTGCTTGGAAGAATTTCACTTCTCTCAGCACTTCCTTCGACTTGGGCCTGGATCTTAGTTTTTTTTCTCCATCTCTTATTTTTTCCAATATCTTCTCCTTCTTTTCATTCCAGAGCTTTTTCTTGATCGTATTTTGTTGTATTAGAAACCCTCTCATGACTGCTTTACTTGCGTCCCAGATTGTTCTTTTTTCCACAGTGGTATTTAAATTTATCTCAAAATAGTCCTTTAAAGTTTTTTGGGCCTTCTTAACAATCTTCTCGTCCCTTAGTAAGGTGTCATTCATTTTCCATCTAAAGGATCCGGTTGTGTTTAATCTCAGTTCCATTTTCAAAGCGTTATGGTCGGAGCAGGTTTTTGGGCAGATTTCCACCTTTCTAGTCTTGGGTGCCAGTCCTCTAGTTATCCATATTTGGTCGATTCGTGTCCATGTCAGATGAGCTTCAGAAAAGAAAGTTCCTTCTTTTCCTAGGGGGTTCTTAACCCTCCATATGTCAATTAAGTCCACATTGTCAGTCATTTCAAAAAAAGTTTTAGGTAGTCTGCCATCTTTCGTTATGTTAGCACTTTGCGACTTATCCATATTTACAGACACAACCCCATTCATATCACCCATCATAATAATGTTGTTGTAGTCTAAGTAGTCCAGCATAATCTCATGCAGCTTCCTGAAAAATTCCGATTTTCCTTCATTTGGAGCATATATTCCAAATATCAAAAATTTTTCTCCTTGTGTCTGAATTTCAATCGCCAAAATTCTGCCGTGTTCGTCTTTAAATAAAAATTTCGGTGACAGGCTCTCCTTTGCATATATCACCACTCCTCTTTTCTTAACTTTATCCGAAGAAATAAATTCTTGGCCTAGTCTTTTGTTAATTAGCACTTTTCTGTGGAGCCTTGTCACATGCGTTTCTTGCAGGCAAATAATGTCCAATTGTTCTTTTTTCAAAATATGAAATACTTTTCTTCTTTTTTCCGGAGAATTTCCGCCATTTATATTCCAACTGAGAAGCTGCAACGACATCCTGGTCTAATTGGTGGGTCCTACAGTGGGGTGTCTAGGTTTCCCTCCGATCCCGGAGGTGGTAATGCTGGTCCAGATCCAGACGGTGTAGGCTTTGGAGATGGTCCCGGTGGTGGTGGTGGCCAAGAAGCTGCGGCTCCTTTCTGGAGGTCCTCCTCGTGGTCGTGTAAGAACTTCTGTTGGTCCCCAGGTGTTTTAATTCTTACTTTCCTTCCTTTGTAGGTAAATGATAGTCCTTGCGGAAACTCCCACCTATAAGGGATTGTGTTGTATCTCAACAGTTTGGTCAAATCTGTATAAGTGGTCCTAAGATCCAAGAGATGTTTGGGTATGTCTCTGTAAATTTCAGCCTTTTTACCTTCTATCTCCAAAGATTTTTTAAAATGTAGGCCTAGTATCTTGTCTCTTTCCTCTCTTGATCTCAAAATAACCAAACAGTCTCTGGACTTATCCTTCTTTATCAATTTTCCCAGTCTAAAAGCCGTCACAATTTTAAAATCCTTGTCTTCGTCAATCCCCCAGAATTTGGAGAACAAAAGTGTTAAAAATCCCTGTAAATTTCCTTCCTCCAGTTCTGGGATGGCCCTTAACCTGAGATTATTTTCCTTACTTTTCAATTCAACCAATGACAGGTAGGCTTGTTGTTCCCCTACCTGTCTTTTCAGAGGCCTTACTTCCCCCTTGATCTCATCAACCTTTTTGTTCGCCTGTTCTGCTTTTTGACTGGCTTCCACAGCTAGTTTGTAGTTTTCAGTCGTGGCTCCTTGCAATTTCTCAATTGCCTGAGTGTGCTGGGAAACCTGCTCAGATAATTTACTAATAGAGGATGTAGCTTGGTCAATTTTTGATGATTGATTGTCCACTTTTTGATTTAAAATTGCCAGTTGTTCCAAAATTTGTTTCAGGACTATTTCAGATCCTCCAGTTGCCATATCTTCTGCAGCAGGCTCTTCAGCTTCCACCTCCTGTGCTGTCAGCACAGTTGGGACGGATGATCTTCGTTGATGAGATAGGGTTGTTTGAACAAGTTGCACTGGTTTCTTTTCTTTTTCTTTAGCTTTAGCTGCTCTTGTTCTCCCTGAGCCACTCATTCCACACCTGCCTCTATTCAAGGTCAAATTTTCTTTTGTTCCATAAGTCAAACAAGTCCAGAGTGTAAACAATTTAACCACAGAAAATCACAATAAAGTACAGTTCCCAGGCCTCTATAACTCCACAATCCTCTAGGTGGGGGTGTTTCAAAGTTTCAAGGAAGGAGAGAACTCTTATCCACCATTGAAGTTCTTATGTTCCCTATGTTAAATCTTAGTAGTTCCAGAGCACAAAAGGAAGGTTCCCCAGGCTTTCTATTTCTTGAAAAAAGGCCACAAGGTGTCAAGAAAGGTCCCAGCAACAGTGTTTAAACGTTAATGTCTCAGTCTATGTATCAGTTTAAACTCCAATAACAGTATCAGCAGTTTGACAGTTCTCTTTTGCACACTGACAGCCCGACAGCTGGGTTGTCCCTTTTAACTCCGCATAGCTCAAAATTAGGAAGAAAGTTCCAAGAATAAAGTCCACAAATTTTACAAAGATTTCCTGCTTGTATTTTCACTACAAAGTCTATCAAATACACCCTCGTTTTGCTTTTACAGTCCCTTTTAAGCGCTTCAGCGCTCTTCTGAACCGTTGCTTTGATCTGGTTAGCAAGATCGGGAGACGGACTTCCTGTTACTCGCCTCCCGCTTTCAGCCAAATTTCAGCCAAATTCCAAAATTTTAGTCCGATGTTTAGTTCCCCTTACTCACGGGTATGTTGCAGCCAATTTCGATGTTTTCAAGAAGAAAGGTCGGCGCTCATCAGCAGCAGCAGCGCGGCTTTGCATCCACGAAAAGAGCGATGAACTCACAGCGCCGCTCCCCCTTTCACGTTCCGGAGCCCCTTACGGGGTTCCTTCTTCGTTTCTGGGGGGGGGGTCTTGGCGCCCGCCGAGTCCCACGGCCACAGGCTCGCTCTGCCTGTGGTTTTTCTTAATGGGTCTCCGCTTTGTCGCAGCGGACGACCCTTTTTCGCGGAGCCCCTCTTCACAGAGTAAAGAGGACCGCCATTGCCGTTTTGCGCCACCTCCGGTCCCAGCTCCTGCCAACCTAGCAGTTTGAAAGCATGTCAAAGTGCAAGTAGATAAATAGGTACCGCTCTGGCAGGAAGGTAAATGGTGTTTCTGTGTGCTGCTCTAGTTTTGCCAGAAGCAGCTTAGTCATGCTGGCAACATGACATGGAAAAATTGTATGTGGACAAATGTCAGCTCCCTCGGCCAGTAAAGCGAGATGAGCGCTGCAACCCCAGAGTCTTTCGCGCCTGGACTTAACTGTCAGGGGCCTTTACCTTTAACTGTATTTAAGACTACAGCCTTAATCTCTCATAGCTTGATCATTCAACAGCTGGCTGTGTGAACTACCTCTATTGAGAATCATTATATTACAGGATAAATGAGTGGATGGGTGGATGGATAGATGTTTGATTGATGTGGGCTCTTTCATACATGCAAGACATTGTGTAGTGTTGCCAACAAGTGACAAGTATGCATATGCTGACTTTGGACATGTTAGTTAGTAGGTCATGGTGCTGCAATGGGTGCCATATTGTGTTTGAACTTTGGGAACACAGGTTCAGATCACTGCTCTACTAGGAAGCTTAATGGAGACCCTTCAGTAAGTTATTGTCTCTCAGCTTAACCTATTTCCTATGGTTGTCATAAGGATAAATGTAATAAAAATAAAAGCACATTTGGAATACTCATGAGAAATTAGGAATAACAAATAAGTTTGCCATTGGTTCATTGACACTGTGCAATCATCTTCTTAACTCTCAGATTGAAATTATTAGATATTTGCAGTATGTTGGCAGGAATTTGGAGAGTTGGGCAGTAATTGCATAGCTTACTTACTTAGGAATGATTCTTGCAGGCATGAAGGACAGTTGATCTGTCATGGTCTTATCAGCAACTCAGAGCCGAATTGGGAACCACCTCCATTAAAATGTGCCACTCCGTAAAATTAGCAGGAGGGCCCTCAGATGCAGTGGGTTGGTTTATTACATTTTGAAGAAAGTAAAGTAACACATATTACCATCTAAAGAGAAGATGCCCTGTAGGACTACGAAGCTCAGAGTCTAAAATCATCTAACTGCACCACTAGTCAGGACTGTCTGCATAGAGTCTACTCAGTGTAACACAGCATTCCACCAGTAAGTGATTCAAGCGGGAACACTGAAGTCATTTCTCTAGCAAATTCCAAGAGACTAAGGAAAGTTCAAAGCACTTAAATTTGACCTTTAAGATGAAGGATGAGATCAAAGAAAGCAATGAATTTATGGATTGCCAAAGAGCATTGAAGGTGGTGACCTTGGACAAACTTTTCTATCTGCATTTCTGCATTTACGTTTGGACACAGTGGATACTTTGGGAATAAGCCCTGAAACACACAACAGCAAAACCGCCTTTCCAAAGCTAACCCTTGGCCTTTTTGCTTTCAGAGATTAAAAGCTTTGATCCTTCTTTTTCTGGGTGCATTCAGAATCCATTCCTCTGTGCACCTGTCAATAAATAAACAACATGCTTTGTCCTACAGAGTCCTAGATCATAAAATGGTAATTTCAGGCAAAGAGATAAATCCATAATCCACTGCCTCATCTTTCCAAAACCCCATATTGCTTTATTTACAAGGATTCATTATTATTCACTCATCTGGAATATTTATAAGGCTTTTTGACAAAAAGCTCTCAAAGCAGATTACTAAAATTTCACTACAGTTTTATTTTCACTCTTCCTTTATGAGTAACTTCTCATCCTAATCTGGCAAGTTGAATCAATGGCTCCCAGTTCCCAAGACTCTCAATTGGGAAAGCTGGCCAGAGGCACTGGAGGGTCAGTGCTGTCAAATTTCCTGTACTCAACCCTCTTGTTGCTCAACAGGCCACAATGAACACCTCTCTCCCTAGTGAACAGAGCATGGTCATGCATTCCTGCTCCACAGAGGAGCACCACATGAGAAGGACTGTCAGAGGAAAGTCATCTATTTGAAGGCATCCTCTGTTTGAAGGGTTGTCTGTCCATTTCAAGCCCAGTGTAGATATAAAAGACCCTAAGAAGGGAGAAAAGGGGCCTTGAAGTTGTCCTTTAATGGTTTGCACCAAGACAGCAAACTGAGCAGGTCTTCTCCACTATGAAGAGATGTGCTGTATTTCTAAATTTGCACCTATAAATTAGTATGTGCAAATTTTATGCACACCAGTGCCCTCTTTTTCAGGGGGAAGTTTTTAATACATTTTCTCTCTCTTTTGGCAATGCATAAGTGACCACCCTACTGAGAATGTTGCCAAGCACCAGGCACAACATGATGGTAACTAAAGGGAGTGGGGAGTTATCTCATCTGGACAGGTGGTGTCAACAGCTCCTAGCTCTCATAACTCTTGGTGGTGAAGGATGTGGGAGGTGCTGGGGAAATAATAATCTGAACAATGGTAGTTTTCACAAACAGTTGGCAAGGTCATAAAATTGTGTTTAGACTGTACCACTGCAGAGGACAGATGATAACTCAGTTCCTTCTTCATCCAAATTATTGCCTGCACGTGGAATACTAGACTGGGAAAGAAGGGTTCTAGCAAATAATTTCCATCTCAAAATGATACTTTTTCAATGTATGGGAACATTTTATTGTGGTGGAGCATTCCCTCCTGTAAGCTTTCATCCGCATTCTGAAATGGTACCATCCATGCATAGGTTTGCACTTCTGCTGTTTGTAAGAGTTATCCCAGAACTCTAGTGTGGTTAGAATTTTCTTAAGGAACCAAAACACAGCAGGTGTTCATTTCGCTGCCCCAGTGCCATGGATGCTGGTAGACCAACTGAAACAGAATCCAAGCAAGGTTCTGTGCCCTGGGAGGATTTACTTTTATCTGATCACTTGAGTTAGGCTATTAAAGGAATGCTCTAAGATCCTAAAAGTTTACTAAGATCATCTTAACCTCTTTCTCAGGGGTACCCAATCTGTCCTCCAGAATCTGTTGGACTACAGTGGTCCAACATTGGGAGGGTGCCATGTTGGCAACCCCAATCTTTCTTTTCACATACTCATGTAGCAGCCTGTGTGTGTGTGTGTGTGTGTGTGAGAGAGAGAGAGAGAGAGAGAGAGAGAGAGAGAGAGAGAAAGACTGCGAACGCACCACTACAGGCAATACAACATTCAGTAACACCAATAATAGAAAAATGGATCTGTGAACTTGGCTTATTTGACTGCTATGATGTGAAGAATGTGTACAATACCTCAAGGCTTCTTTCCACAACACGTTTCTCTGTCTCACAACATAGACTCAAGTGGGTGACACAGCTCTTTGTTAGCCACACTCTCAGGAGCCCCATCGAAATGAATGGGTGCAAGTAACTTAGTTTGATACGACCCCAAATGTTTATATGGTGCATGTAAAAATGTGGATTTGGAATGCAGCCCTGGGTATTTGGAAGAGTGGCTATCATACAGGTACATGGATCGAGAGAGGCAGAATTGAGTGAGACTTCCTGTCATGTGCACAGTTGGCGCCACACCCACACTTGTTGCTGCATGGCATGATGCAGATGAAACCCAGAGTCCTTCCTCTTCAGTTGGTGGTTGCTTTGTGTGCAGCTTAGCAAATTTGGGTCACATTTTTGCCACTTGTGCCTGATTTTTTTCCTCCTTTATCTCCTGTGGGTTACTTTTTGATTTTCCTTTTTCTTGAAGATGAATTATATGGGCCATAGTGTTCTAATTCTGTTTGTCCTTGGTGGATCTGTTTGCAACAATGCCTTTGGCAGTTGAAATCATTTTCCTAAGCTCTGTTGAGCATAAGCTTTATTACCATCTCTAATAAATAAGTAATGCAATAAAACAGGCAAAAGCATACCCCTGCAATAAGCTATCCATATCCTCAAAGGCTAGGAACAGCCAGCCCCGCTTCAGCCTCAGGTAACCACAGAGTGGCTGGTGAGATGCTTATTCAATTCTAAGAGAAGCAGACACAGCACTTCTGTTCTCCCAAGTTACATTTTTCAAGGGATGCAATTACATAGTGGCATTTGTTATCTTTCCTAATTATTGCCATTAGTTGTTGAAAAGGGCATAAGTCCTTTTGAATATATACAACTGGGTAAATTTAAGTATTCTGCATTACACAAAGTCAGTTTCTTCTCCAATCCAGAAGGACGTGTTCCATTGTTGCTCCTTCCACAAGGTGGGATGCAGGAATGTAAACTGTGATACATCTAAAGCAGGTCAAGCATGTGAGTGATCTGCTTTTAAGACCAGTCCGGACATAGATAGCAGGAGCTGCACTGCATGACCAATAATTCCTGGTTGGCACCTGGTTACCTTCGGATACCAACATGGAAACAGGTGGAATGGGGTGGGGTGGCTGAAATGCTCCTAAAACCGATACTATAATCAGTAGCCAATGGTGGGATTGCAGAGCTCATTTTGTTTCTGCCAAATCAGTACTTCCACCTGTCCGTCTGCAAAGTGTGTGTGCCTTGACACCACCTTGGCCCTCCCCCTCTGCATTCCAGTATGCAGTAGTGATGCAGTGGACCAGAAGTCAGACAAAAGTGACGGCCTGCCTTCCCCTTCCATCTGATACCATGCATATTCATTTGCCCTAGAAGAGGACCGCACAGAAGCACCTGCATTAGGACTGAGTCAAACTTTCTCAGAAAAGAGTTCTCTGGCAAAGTTTTGGCTTTCCCACCTCTTTTTTTTAGATCCTCCTCTTGGAGAATTTCAGTGCTCTCTTTGGGAATTTGAACTTTTGGAGAATTTCGGTCCTCCCCCAGAGAACTGTAAACAAGAAGGCCTCCTCAATTTTTCTGTCCTTTAATTTTGGGTGCAGCTGCAGATCGGGTTTTGTTATTGTTTAATGTTTCCTTGATATCGTTGAAGAACTCAGTGGGTTTGGACCATACACTTTCCAGTCCTCCTCTCCTATCCTGCTTGCTTCCTGCATCCACCAACATGAACTGACAACATTAAGTAAATCAAAATGTATCCAAAGAGAGTTTTTTGAGAAAAACCACTGAAGAATTCATCCAATGTCGATATGTGTGTGTGTGTGCCACCACTCTCCCATTTCACTACTCATAAAATGCCATGGGGAGGCCATTTTGGTTCAGTTTTCCTGTAAGTATCCAATGCTATATCCACATTGCCCTCTACTGAATTATTTCAAGATAAGAAAAGCCTAGCTAGTTCAGATCAGGACTCCATCTAGTCCTATATTCCATACAAAATGACTACAAAAGCATTGCTTTGAAAGTTAGATACACAAGATGCATGATTTGTGACTGTCTGACCTTGCAGAGTTGGAGGGGATCCCAATGACCATCTAGTCCAACTCCCTGCACAACTTAAACATCCCTTATAGATAATGTCAACACTTAACAAAAATCAGTGTCAGCCTTCAGGTATCAAGGTTCCAAAATTAAATACAAATGTCAGTTCATAGATAAATGGAGGTGTGCCATAGTGCAAAGTGATTAACTTTCCAGATATGCTTTTGTTATGAAGCGCTGCCAATTTTCAGTGAAAAATGCCATTTTCTCAAGTTCCATTATTGATTAGAATGAGGACTAGGAATTCCCACGTATCCAATCTGACAAATATATTCAATCTGGTGCAAGGATACTAGGTTGTTATATAATGAATAATTTAATCATATCTGCTACAAAAATAATAGTGTGCCCACCCTAAAAAATATGGGTAGTAGTACATAGTTTTGGGCTGTGATTGATGATTGCATGCCGGGTAATTATTTGGGTTAATTCCCCCACCCCACCCCACCCCGCCAACCTAGGGATGAGGATAATTCCTTCTGAGACATAGCTACAATCAAAGAATTGCTGTGACCTGTAGGTCAGTCCAATTCTTTTCCTTGCTTTTCAAGGCACTAATATAATGTGTTTCTTGACAAATATTTAGTTTGGGAATTCCACCCTGCTGTGATTTTGGTTTTAATTACTTATTCTATGTGCATACTGTGGAAAGGTCTCACAAGAACTAATGAGGTGATTTGTATACCTGTCAGCATCACTCTTCAAAATCAATACAAAACAGAGGTTCGGGGGAGTGGGAAAGCAGAATCACAAGGGCAGCTGCTACTTCTCCCCCCCCCCCAAAAGATGAAGCCACGCTTATATGTCAAGTTTGTTTTGGCTAATGTTTGTGGAGAAGGAGGGATGGCAGCCTCTTCAACTTCCAGAACTCTGTAGAGGACATAGGAGCCAACGCCTTGAAGCTGAGGTCCCTCCAGCCCCCCCCCAATAAAATATTTGAGGGGGTCAGTTGCCACCCCCCCCAAAAAAAAGTTGATGGGCATTGCCATTCAAATGGTGTGTGTGTGTGCTATGTCTTGTGATCAATTATGTGGGGCAGGGCTTACATGCCCCCCCATATTTTATTCAAGTTGACATACTTGGTAGAAAATAAGGCTATCAATGGCTGCTAGTCACAATGCCTATGTTGTTCTACCTCCACTGGTGGAAGACAGTATCTCCCTGAATATTAATTGCTGGGAATCACAAAAGGAAAAGGCACTCTTGCACTCAGGTCCTGTTTATGGGCTTCCAATACAGTGGTACCTCTGGTTAAGTACTTAATTCATTCCGGAGGTCCGTTCTTAACCTGAAACTGTTCTTAACCTGAAGCACCACTTTAGCTAATGGGGCCTCCTGCTCCCGCCGCGCCGCCGGAACACGATTTCTGTTCTCATCCTGAAGCAAAGTTCTTAACCCAAGGTACTATTTCTGGGTTAGCAGAGTCTGTAACCTGAAGCGTATGTAACCTGAAGTGTATGTAACCCGAGGTACCACTGTAGACATCTTCTAGTTGCCCATTGTGAGAATAGGATGCTGGACCAGAGGACTTGATCCAGCAATGATTTTCTCATGTCCTTGAGATACTTTTGTGGTGTATATGGTGTTTAAAGGGTTAAAAGGTGATTGACTGCAGCCACTGTTCCCCCTCCATTAACTCGGTGGGTGAGGTTTCTGTGGTGTATTTCATCCTTCTGCCAGTTCAGTTCTGTGTAAGCTGGTCTCGGAGTTTATCCTTTTGTTTAATATAGCAATTGTTCTGGTGTTCTCTGGGAATCTTCTGCAATGCATGGCTAACAGAAGTGTATGCGACCATGTGAGGCGGTATACAAGGGACCCACTTAAGAATATTACACCTCTGATCTTATTACACGACTTTGATGCAACTCACCCTTCCCTGCCCAATCACAATTTCAAGGCAATTTCAGATATAGAATTGGTATAGGGTCAGAGAGTTAGAACCTTTTGACAGCTCTAGTCCAAATCCTCCCCATGCCTGTTTTTTTATATATAAGAAAAGAAGAGCAGACTTTCAGTCTCATATCTCATCTAATATTCTCGTATTCTCATCTGGTATACATCACATTTATCCTAGTGTTCTAGCACAGTATAATGTTTCAATAAAATCATTGGAATGATGTATTAGTCCTGTTCTCAAACAGTCCAGTAACTCATTATAAAACTCATTATAAAGTATCCTAAATATGGGTGGAATTCAAAGTAGCGCTAAGGAGTTCTGTCAGCACAAGCGTTTCAGCTTGTCAGATGGAATAGTCTCCTTTTCCCTCCTCCCATGTGTTGTGCTGGGGCTTCTTTTGACTCCCCAGTCAAAGGATGGTAAGGACTGGGTGGAGCAGAATGCAGGAAGAGGAGGGGGAGGAAAGATCCATTGCACTAGTGGGACTTGCACTGACTCCTGCTAGTGCAACTATTTAGTTAAATCTGGTAGATATGTTTAGATGTTGTCATTGATGATGACGACAACGACGACAACGACAACGATGATGATCAGAAGCTCAAGATGTTTAATTTGTCCCTTTTGTGAGCAGGGTAACCAGATGTCAAAAGGCATGTATCCTCAATACTTGTGCAGGCAAAGGAACACATTAGGGGAGGATTTTCACGCAGGCATAATTTCTGCTGAAATGCCCTTTTATACAACTATTAAAATACAGGGAACCTCATTTATATCTGATCTCCAGTGTGTTGGAGGAAGGGAGATCTGACATCTATTTCAACAAAAAAATAAAACATGGGAAGCATCTGTCCAGAAGTTCTGCCCAGAAAATCTGTAATCTTCAGATCAATTAGTAATATTTTCAAAAACCTAACTTTAAATTTCCGTCGTTGGCTGGATAATTTTGGGCATCGTGCATTCATTGCACCGTCCATTCTTGTATTTCTGCTTCAGTTTCTTATAAAAGGGCTGTGTATCAAGAGATTGCTATACAGTTAGCTTGGCAGCTACTAATAAAGCCATCAGGCAGCTTTCCTTCATAAAAAGATGGGTGTTCTAATATCTTAGGGAATTTTACACCATTGTTAGCCACAGAAGCACCAAAGTTCTGCCCTGAGCAGAAAATGTGCATAGCAGCCAGGTGCCTGTGGCCACAAAATATCTCCTCCTCTTCTTTCCTGCACAATGGGAACTATGCACTAGTTTATCAAGCCTCCATTACTCTCCACAGGTAGGAGCATTGTTTTCCACACAGCAATCAAGAGCACTGCAGTTTTTGTTGATGAACACATAACACTCCATTCCACTTATGGGTCCTCTTGGCCAGGAATGATACCTTGCAAGATCATCTCAGTTCTAGTATGGAATGCCGTTAGCTGCTCCAACAGCCAGAAGACCAGTGAAGACATAATGTGGTAGCATGCTTTTTGTATTGTAACATTTGACTTTTAGTAATGCTCCCAAAGTTTCATGGATATATTAATATATTTATATCTTGGAAGGCGTGGGGGAGTGTGTTTCAATGGCTTCATTTCTCAAGGAGAGGCAAACTGACATTTTGGGGCCAACCCAGAGGACAGGTTGATTAAAGGCAGAATAGAATTCACTTGATTGATTTACCTAATCTCTACATATTTCTCAAGGCTAGAACTTTTGCTTTCACAGTAGGGCATGCAAATATACTATCCGGCTCCAAATTAGATAACTGTGAAAGATAGGGATGAGCTAGCCAATTTTAATGGCATTTATTATGCGACACACATGAACCAATCTCATTACGATCGCTCTTGGCACTGTGAAAAGGAACTTCCGTTATTTTGCACCACTATAGGAAATTGGCAGCATGGCCAACAACATCACCCTTTATAAATTGAGGACACAGTCTCATTTCTCATACACCATCATTCCTTGAAAAAAAAAGGGAGATGCGCTATTATATCCATTTAACCCAATGAGCAAATGAATAAACATATTTTCTTTCAAGTATGAAATAAACCGTAATTGAGATTCTGATTTTGTTACCTTCTTTCGAGATAAACTGAATGGATTGAATGATATCATTATGCATCACCCCCTTTGAATGTAACTAAGAGTTGCCTCGCAGGAGCCTAATAGATGCCATCTGAGGTCTATCTACTTTAGAATTGGCATGGGAGGATTTCCATGACCATTTGTGTGTAAAGGCAGCATGATCGGTTACAACTGAAAGTAGATCTCAGCACCTTTAATGGCTACATGCAAGTGGCAATCACAAAACATGCAGTTTTTGATTCTAACAGCAGCAGAATTAGGGCCAGTGCTCGCGCTGGACAGACTGAGATAGCTAAGAGCAGATACTGAGGGACACAGAGCAGAAAAAGGAGTGTGTGTGTGTGTGTGTGTGTGTGTGTGTGTGTGTGTGTATCAGACAACTGCCCCACACTCCATAAGCTTATCTAAGCTTGGAGAAGGGGAGGAGAGGGGCTTTAGGGAGGTCCATCCTTCCTGCTGCCTCCTCACTCCTAGTAATAAGAGTGCAAGGAAGCTAGAGTAACAACTCTGCCTCTCTCAGAGATGAGCCACTAATGCATTTCAATCTACAGAATGGTAACCAAAATCACAGAGAATGGGACAAACGATAAGGGGATTACTGCTGGAACAATCTGACTGTAAAATAGGCATTACCTGCCTGTATTTCTCCACCTGAAAGCTCAGCCAAGGCAGTAAACTAGAAATCTGTCCTTGGCTTCAGTGGAAACTTGATGCCTACATGATATGTGTTTGCTGTTTACAATATTAAGTAGAATGCGCTTCAGTGGTTTTCTCACAGATAAATACTTCTGATTTATGTTTCTTTTTTTATTCCATCTTTTTTAAAAAGGGTGACCTTTCGTAAGATATTTCACTGACAAACAAGGTCAGATCATTAGTTGAAATGAAAGGAAGCCATGACTTACTATAAGAAGGGGCGGAATAATAGTGTTGCTTACATCTAGCATTCATCTGGTATTTAAGCCAAATGATTGACAATCCCTGTGCCTGACAGACTTCCATTCTTCTACTTCAACATACCTTGTTCCTGGACAATAGTTGGAAACAAATGGTTTGTAAAGATGTGAATATAAAAGTTCACATGAATCAGCTCTTCTGGCTCCCTCACAGGGACTAATTAACACTCAGAGTACAAACCTGTTTCTCTGGAATAGCTATTTTATGAATTCCCTTCCCAAAAAATGTGCATCGTGACAAAGCAACACTGAGTATTTTTCACAATAGCTTTTGAATTTCGATTATCCTGTAGGCAGAGAGACGACAGAGCTGTACTGTGCTGCACTGCATGGCTTTCTAATGACCCACATCAAAAAACTATCAGTGGTTTCTCCCTGGCTGCCTAGGAAGCCACCCAGGATTAAAGAGCTACAGCTTGTCACCTTTAATTGCCATATCATAAAACAGTCTGTAAAGCATGAGACGTTAAGGGATCTCAATCTTTCACTGCATTTCACATGGGAATGCCCCAAGTTTTGTACAGAGGCCAATACCCATGATTAATGGAACCCAAGCTGAATAGCAATATGGTCAACTAATGACCTCCCTTCTGGAAAAGGAGCAGGGGCAAGAAGTACTGTACAAGGATTGAACGTCTATAGGGATTCAGATGCAAAAAAATGCAATCACTGTCCAGATTTGTGTAAACTGCCCTTCAGTCTCCAGGCTCTCCTCATCATCACTGAGACTCTAACCTGGGACACACATTTGGCCAGTGCTTTTTTCTAGAAAAATAGCTGCCGGTACTCACCATGAAGTTGTTAAAGTAAGTGCCACACTTTTAAACAACACAACAAGAGGTGCCAGTACTGCATACCCTTGAGTACCCCCTGAAAAAAGCAGTGTGTTTGCCTGTTGATTCACCACTGAAGTCAGTGAAAGATAGAACTGTAGCCTGAATCTTTCTGTCTCGTGAGCTATGGGAACTGATGCCATCTTATTGACTCAAGTTTTATGAAAACTTATAAATAATAAGCAATTTAAGCACATCACCCCTTTGTGTCATCTGTTTGCGGTTCTTTGTCCTTGTTAGGGAGCACTCCTGCTGTGCACTGTACTGTTCTCCCTCATATGTTTTATCAATCTCTTTCTTGTTCCTCATAAGATCCTTTCCTAATAACATCACCATGTACTACAGAAGGTTCATTCTTGGGTTTTGTCCTTCCTCATTCTTTTCTCCTTGTCTAATATCACCTATGAGTTCTGCTCTTCTCTTTTTCCATCCTCACTTTGAGTGATTTTTTCCCCATTTCAAGCCCTCTTATTAGTGCTCCTCCTATTTTCCAGCTATTCCATCTCTCCCCATCCCCCGTTTAATTGGGGAATTTTTTCCCCCACTGACTTTCTCAAGAAAAATGAAAAAGCTGGTACAATTCAGGTGCAATGCAATTGTGTTTTTTGAAGAACTCTCCAACTTCTGCTAAATAAGTCCTTTTTGTTTCAAATCTTCTTGTTGACCAGTGGGAAAATGCAGTATAAACTGGAAGGTCTTAGTGTTACAGGATAGAAGGAGGGTTGTGTTCAATTAGGTTTCACTTGGAGTTAGGGATGAGGAGAAAATTCAAGTCAGTTTGCAAAGGTGAACCGACCTAATTCACACTTTTACAAAACAATTCGTGAACCAAAACAAAGCCATCCTTTTATATTCATATTTTTTTCTGAATTTTGCAGTGCAGTTCTCCAGACAAGGAGCATGGACACCAATGCATATATTAGGGTAAGATGCATCTATAAATGCAAGTATTAGTGAAAATAACATACAAGAACACATTATAGTATGGAAAACTGCTTTCCAAAAATGTTAGGGGGGAAATGCATAGAAAATGTGCATACTAGCAGACATTCATACTAAAATGTTGAGGGATTTTCATGGAGACTTTTCTGTTGTAGCTGAATCATGGATTACCTGGGCTAACTAAGTGCCACTGAACTTAATGTATGGCATTGCACTGTTAAGGCTGCCAGTGTGAATGACAAAATGCTTCAGAGAATGGAATCCCAGACAGAAAGATGGAGCACAATCAATGTGGTGAAACAAATTGCTGGCTGATCAAGGGATAAAGACAACTTGTTTCTTCTAGTAAGCGCTGAATAATGGCTCCACTGCCTGGCTCTGTCGCAGAAAGATTTACCTAGTGCCATATCTCTAGGCAATTACTGGAAAGCAGAGTTTAGCAATAAAAATAAAATAACAGCATTAACACCAAGCTGGTGAAGGAAGGACCATCTCTCACTCAAATTGTGTGTGTATATATATATATGCATTCCTGTACCCGTGAAAATCTACGAAAGCAAATATCTTACCTCTACGGGGAGGAAACCTTCCAGCAACAAGAAGCCGAAAGCACCAGCCTGAAGATGACGAGTGAGACCTCGTCGAAACGTCGCCTAGACACCCCAACTTTTACACGGGAAGACACCCGAGGACACCAAAACCTGCATATATATATATATATATATATATATATATATATCCATCCTAGATTTTTATTAGTCTTAAAAGTTGCACTTAAGAAGAAATGGGGGAAAGCTTGCATCATATTTCTCTATTTAAGGAAGTTAAATAGCAGTACAAAGTTCACTGAGGCATGAAAAGGACTGGCGAGTGAAAGTTCTGCTGCAATGCCCACTCAATTTCATTCAGTGTTTCTTTTTTTAAAAAGAAAAGATAACAGGGAAATAGATTTCAAACATAACTTATAATCTGAGCATACAACATATACATGTGGTTTTGTGCATATCCAAAGCAGCTACCTGTGGAGTCCTTACAACAGATATGGGGAGCCTTCAGCCCCAAACCTGTTGGAATAAAACAGTTTTCACCTGCCAGTGGAAGGACAACAAGGAGGGAGCTAGTCTAGCTTCTCTAGGAAGGGAATTCCAAAGACTGGGAGCAACCGCTGAGGCGGCCTTCTCCTGCATCCCCACCAAAGGTGTGTGAGAGAGATGGGCCTCCCCTGATTATCTCAGAGCCCAGGCAAGTTTGTATGGGAGAATATGTCAGATAGCCTGGGCCTAAGCTGTACAGGGCAGCGGGCAATTCATAAGTGCCTAACTATATTCCAAATATAGCTGATATTTCCTCCCTTGACTGCTTTCATACTTCATCTATGAGCTGATGGCCAAACACAACCAGCTGACAATTAAGTCACAAAAAAAAGATGGAACTGGAACCATGCCTTTGGTCCTCAGTTTTCCAGTAGGCATTAAATGAATGGAGAGGAAGCACAATGTTTAGAAAGGAAAGCACAGAAAACATCCTTCTTGGTTTCAGAAAGGAATACTGATTTGTAATTGTTGGCATGCAGAAATAAACACTAAGTTGCCCCCTGCATGTGTGTGTACATTAGTATGTACGATTAACAACTTTTATATTCTGCCTTTCCATGTAGGATCTCAAAGTCCCCCCTGCACCCTCCATTTTATTTTCACAACAATCCTGCGAGGTAGGTTAGACCAAAAGATAGCAACTGGCTCAAGATCGTCTATGAGCTTCATGGCCAATTGTGGAGCAGAACCTGGCTCTCCTCAGGCTTAGCCCAGTATTACCATATCTTACAGACAGTGGGTCTTGTCCAGTCTTTGTCCAATAGTTTATCCATTACCCCACACTGGCTCTGTTGCACTGTTTTTTTCATTTAGGGATAAACATGGGCAACCACCCCTCATCTACCTTACCACACAATGTTTCAGCCGGTTCCTACCTATGGCCTCAGAGATACCAATGACAGCAAAAACTCATGATATTTTGCGCTTCTCTTGTGTTTCCATGGAAACAGTGTTTATAGCATTTCAGTTTTATTGGTGGTGGATGGTGGGGGAAAGGTTATAAATAATGAAGAGTCTAATGTTGTTTCTCTTGGTCTTGCTGAACTGCTGCAGGCATCAAGACAGATGAAGTCAACACCAATGGGAGACAGCAGCTGTAAGAGCAGTTTAGCAGACTCCATGCTTTATGAGTGGGAAACCGCATTACCATTAATGCAACATTAATGTGCTGCTGTTGAGCAGTCATATATTAACAAATATACTAACTAAAGGGCTAAACTTTTTTTCTGAAATAACTGGCAGTGCTGTGCATAATCTAATCTAATTACATAACTCCACAACAATTTAAGATGCATCGTTGTTGTTCTTTATTCCCACCACCACCGGCAATATTTTTCAGGAATATCATTAGGACTTTTGGGTTTCTGAACATCCCTCCCATGCAAATTATGCAGGCATTACACAAAACGTCTCAGTTGTGTCCACTTTGCGGAATCTCACATTTTTCACACTTTCTCTGGAGAGCGGCTTGTTTTTGTGCCATGAGAAAAATCAGACTCACATTTTCGAGAGGCTATTCTCTCTTCTTTCCTGTTGAGCTCATTATTGGGAACGAATCACTCAGATCTATTACACAGTCAACTATATGCTCCTGCTGCTCTGAAATAAGAGTTCCCAAAGCTCCAACAGAACTCAAGACCTGGGGATTCTTAAAAGTTATGGAAGTGGAGTGGGGGCAGGAAATACCCTGTTATGCATTTGTGGTCTGAAACTCCTCTCAAATCCAGGACTGCTGAGGATTCTTAGGAATTGTTTACATTAAAGGCTGCTAACCTGTGGCGCTTGGATGCCACAGCCCCAGGCAACAAAGCCAATAGAAAAAGAGGATGATGATGATGATATTTATTACCCACCCTTTGCCAGCCGGTCGGAGGACAGGTTACAGCCATTTAAAATTAATAATTAAAAAGAGTTAAAGCAAACTACAGTTGAAGGAATACAGCACGTCCTGAAAACAGACCAAATGGGAGTTGTAATATAGCAATGTCTGAAGGGGCCAATGGTTAGGATTCTGTTTCAGTTTTTTGTTGGCTTTTAAATTTTTCATTTTCACCTTGTTATTAAGTTACTTTGAGAGAGAGAGATTTTGTATAAAATGACAAACAAATGCTATTATTCTTACTAGAAATATTGAGAGGGGAAAGTAACAAAAAGTGGTTATATGACTACAACCTGAAGGTCATCAAATTTGCTATACACACTGCCGATATTTTTTGGTAAGATCCACCCATCTTTCATAATCTTATACCTATTTACTCAAAGGTAAATCCCACTATGTTCAATGGGCTTTCTCTTAGGTAAATGTGCACAGGATTACAGCCTAAGGCTCAATGAACTCTAGATCACCCTACTAGCAATTTTTCAAGTAGTTGATTGATATGCAAACCCATTTTAGATTTCAGTCATGTATCACCTGGCATGAATAATGATATCACGTATGTCTTATACCACTGCCATTAACGTCTAAGTGGAGGACTATGAATTTTCAAGCATATTGCCATTAAAGGAACATCCAAGTGATACCAAGATCTCATCAAGAAAATTTGTCTCAAAGATAGTAGCTGTAATTTAGCGGACTCTAATGCCTGCTAAATTTTGTATCAATAGTGGGAAGCAGAGATAGCAGGAATCTGGAGGCAGAGTAAAGCAGCTGAGTAAAGAGGCATTGTGGTGTAGCAGAGCACTGGGAGACCAGGTTTCAAACTTGGCCATGAACTTCACCTGGTGACCTTGGATCAGTCACTCGCTCTCAGCCGAACCTACCTCACAGGGTTGTCATTTCGGAACAGCGGCTCTTTGACCAATATACTGGCATGCCATGCTCCATTCATTCACACCAGTGGGGCACAGCAAGCAAATGTCATTGGATAAAGTCATTACTCTCCCGCCCTTTCCACAGATGTGTGCTTCTGTCCCCCCTCATGATTCATTCATGAAAACAGTAGGAAAGAATCATAGGCCCCAGATTCTGCCACCTTACTTCCACAACTGAAAAAGGATTTTTCTGGAAGCAATTAACCAGAAATGAGTGTTAAACTTTTCCACTAGATTTCCACAAGTGGCTTTTATGTCATGTAAAAGCTCAAATATAATACAGAAATTAACCGTTAGGGAAACATTGGAGAAACTGAATAAATTTCCCTATGAATTCAGCCTAAAGCTCAACTCTGCCCTTCTCCAAACATTTCAATCTCCCCTTTCTTTCCTGTTTCTCCCAGATTATTTCTTTCTCTTTAACTACAAATCCCAACATGCAGTTCACCTACCATAATACAGTGGTACCTCGGGTTAAGAACTTAATTCGTTCTGGAAGTCCATTCTTAACCTGAAACTGTTCTTAACCTGAGGTACCACTTTAGCTAATGGGGCCTCGTTGCGCCACCGCCACACAATTTCTGTTCTCATCCTGAAGCAAAGTTCTTAACCCAAGGTACTATTTCTGGGTTAGCAGAGTCTGTAACCTGAAGCGTCTGTAACCTGAAGCATATGTAACCCGAGGTACCATTGTACTAGTACTGGGATAGCATCCTCCCGGAGTCTGTAACCTGAAGCGTCTGTAACCTGAAGCGTATGTAACCTGAGGTACCACTGTACTATGCTTTTCCAACCCCAAAGGAGGCCACAGTTCCTGGTTGATGGACAGCACTGGATTTTGTGGGTCGCAGGTTAAGCAGGCCACTTCTAAAACACTATTTAGTTGCTAAGCATTGTTATTAGGAGATTTTAGGTCAGTTGAGGATGAGATAAACATTTAAAGAAAATCAATTCGTTCTTACAGAAGGAGAGCAGAAAATGTGGATATTAAACAACTGCAAGATTCTTCCAGCTGTAGATCAACTCATTTAAGCAGCTCATTGGAATCTATTGCAGTTTTGCTAATTGTGTAGTGAAGCATTGATTTTAGGAAAGAGATAGAGTGGACTATATTAGAAGGCATTTGGACTTTGGCAGCAGTTTAGACTAAGCTGTCAAGACTGCCTTGTACTCCTGTTCCATAGGGGGACCTGTGAACATTTGTTAATTATTGAGGAAGCTTAGCTGTTCGCCTGGGAGACAAGTCCAGATTTCTGAGCACGAGCAAAACAAAATAAGCTTTGACATTCTCAGTAAAGTAACCCAGATTTATCATCATCATCATCATCATCCCTCCTAAAGCATTGTTTCTTCTTTCACAGAAAAGGGAAGCAAGGCAGAATCTTCATTTCCTAATGTATTGCTTAGATTGCCAAATCATGCATTATATAGCTGGAAGAAATCCCACGGGTTTAACCAGTCCATCTCCCTCTCGACAGCAGAAGTCTTACCTAATCACTTCTATCGGGGGCGGAAAGCAAACCTATCCACCATCTCCATTGACAGACACCCATGAAAAGGCAGCTAAAAATAACTGGGGAGGCTCATATGTGAACTTCAGGAACTGTTAAAAGCCTGTGTCAAAAAGAGGCAAGCTCCTGGTTTTTAAAGCAGGCAGATTCTAAACCCCACCCTGCTCCAAAAACTGAGCTAAAGAAAAATTCCAGGCTTGCCCTATCCATCCCCTAAGCAATTAAGATGAAAGGGCTACTTTGTTCAGTATCCCAAACAACCCTATATGCAACTCGTTTCTTTTTAGATGAAAACCTAACAATGACAAGTAAAGGTTGTACGGAACAAAGGGTTAACTAGGTTCATATTTTCAATCTTGTTTTAGTTTGCTGGTCAGGTCCTAAAAGAGGTGTGCATCTTCCTGGGCATGCATTTTCTGCCCTGTGTCCCATTCACACCAAAGCCCCTTTCATTCATGAGACTTCACTGTCCTAGGCTGCCATTCATGGGACACAGTGCAGGGCATAGAATGGTATACTTCCCTTGTTTGTAGTGCCATTCTGTGCTTCATAGCACTGTGGAAAGCAGTAAAAATGGGAGGGTCTTTAATCATAAGGAAATACTTGAAAGGTCTTTTCAATCAAGTAAACTTTTGAATATATTTTGTACACATATGCATACCTAGGTCAGTGTCTGCACAGATGGTCTATGGCAGAGTGTGTGATTTATGATTGAGAGAAGACATGGCAGGATCTCTTTGAACAGTGATGAGAAATCTAAACACAAACAACTAGTAGTGACCCCTGGCATGAGGCTGGACTTCTCCCACCACCAGCTGTTTCTAAGGATCCAGCCTATTCCCCACCCCCCACATGCAAATTAATGAAGGGATTGCTCTCCCAGTAACTTGCACTGAAAACATGCACCCCCAGAAACAACTGGGGGGATCTTTATCCCTCCCAGCAAGAACCCTGTTGACCCAAATGTCCCTGGAGCTGGGCTTCTTCTCCACCAGCCATTTTCACAGATCTAGCCTTCTGTTGCTTAATAAGTACCTGGGTTGGTTCAGGGTGGGGAAGCTGTGTTGCTGGGAGGACATACAGGTAGCTGTTGCCACAATCACAAGTACCACCCCACCCTGGAAAATGAACATTTGGGAGAAAAGGCTTGCAGCATAAGCACAGCGGTGTTGAGAAGTAATGGAGAGAGAGGGAGGTATGATACTGCAGGACTGAAGGCACACCCTCTGAAAATATAGTGGGTAGCTGGTTCTCATGAAAGTTCATAGGGCAAGTACAATGCAGTAAGTTTTTAAAATGTCATCACAATAAAGTATATTTAAGGTAATATGCAGAAGCCAGTTGGGGCAAGAGCCATGTGACTCAGAAACAACCAAAGCAGCAGAGGGGGAAACACCCTAATGTGAGTTGGACCCCAATATTCCTAGACTGCTAAAACATGTTGATTTGCACACATATATTGTTCATAAAGTGAAGTTGCTGGTAGGAAAAGATGACATCCTCCATTCTAGATCAGCATATGAAAACTAAAACCAACAATAAGGAAACAACCATCACTTACAAGCAACTGCAAACACTTGCACCCCAAACCAAACTAATATTCTTTCCCCATGGAATTTGGCGAAATCAGATTCCACCGAAACTTTGTCTATCCGTGATATTCAGTACAAAATGCAAACCAGGAAACTTTTCACACAGCCTGAATCCAAACAAAAGAACACAAAATATCACCAGGAAATGAAATGATGCCAGTATAGGGTGTACCCTCACATTCCTGGTTGGTTGCTGTGGCATGCAGTTAGACAGGTTGGGAAATATGAAGATTGAGAGAAGGGAGGGGAAACCTGGGACCCTCCAGATGTTGTTGGAGTCACATCAGTCCCAGTGGTCATGGCCAATGGCCAGGGACGATAGGAGTCCATCAACATCTGGAGGGATGCATCTAGAGAAATAAATAGCACAGTGGCCATATCTGTAGATGGGGACAAGCAGTCCATTTGAGCTGAGACATTCAAGCTCAGCACTAACATCACAGGCAAGAATAAGAATTTAAAAGAAAAACTAATGGAAGTGAACAAGGATATCCTGCAAGTGAGAGGAAATGCAGGCGTTTGGAATGCTTTCGAGCTGCGTTTTAAGCAGACGCTTGGCAGGTTGTTCCATTTCTGTTCACTTGCAGTATTTTCATTTATTTTCCTTATTTCCATTTCTGTTATCTGACGGGGCCAAACTGTTCAACCCGAGAAGCAAATTAAAAGCTTGCCAATCGCGCCATGTTTACCCCGTGCTGCCTCATGATGTGATATAATGTGACACACTGTACGCACTGCAGTCACATCTGATGTTCTAAAATAGCTTAAGTGGGATGTGTCATGGCATGAAATAATAGGAAGTGGATGCATTGCAAATTAATATCTAAAAAAGCAGCAGCAGCAGATGTGCATCCAATGCCTTCTTCAGCAGTGCTTGTGTTCTTGGTGGAACGGTTTCTTATGTCAAATCTCAGCTGAAGCTGGATGTTGTTCTCTTTGCATGTAAATCAGAACCCGTCAATTCTACTGTGAAGTTTTTAAGATGTTCATTGACCGTGCACAATGCAGATTTATACACAACATTTTATCGATATGTATTTGTGGTTGGGTTTGTTTGGTTTTTTTAAAAAAGTATTGACTGTAAAAAAAACTTGGAGAACTCAGAAGTGACATATGACTCATACGCCAGTGTGGTGTAGTGGTTAAGAGCGGTAGTCTCGTAATCTGGGGAACCGGGTTCGCGTCTCCGCTCCTCCACCTGCAGCTGCTGGGTGATCTTGGGCTAGTCACACTTCTCTGAAGTCTCTCAGCCCCACTCACCTCACAGAGTGTTTGTTGTGGGGGAGGAAGGGAAAGGAGAATGTTAGCCGCTTTGAGACTCCTTAAAGGGAGTGAAAGGCGGGATATCAAATCCAAACTCTTCTTCCTCTTCTTCTTCTTCACTTGAAGGGGCACCTTCTTTCATAGCAACATTCCCCTTTGCTTAGACTATTCTTCAAATACCATCTCAATCGGAGGTGAAGCTTATAGAATCACCAGAATATTGAGACTAGCCCTTGACCACCATAAGATCACTACATGCCCTGGGTCCAGCCATTGGAAGGGAGCCCAGAAGGAGGGCTTGGGGTCCCTCCTTTGAGGGAACCACCCTAGGAACAAGCAGTATGCCCACCTCCTGCCGCCCCCACCTGTCCTCCTAGCCTCCTATAGAATCATAGAGATGGAAGGGACCCTGAGGGCCATCTAGTCCAACTTCCTGCAATGCAGGAATCTCAATTGAAGCATCCATGACAGGTAGCCATCCAACCTCTGCTTAAAAACCTCCAGGGAAGGAGAATTCACCACTGTCTGAGGGAGACCAAGATGGCTGACTTTTTTTAGTACTGCTGCCCCAGGTTTGGGATGCTATCCCAAAATAGCTACAGCTTTGTGGCACTAACTTTGCTGTCTTTTAGGCACCCCCCCAAAAAAAACCCAGGAACTTAAAAACATTCTAAAACCACCCATAATACTTTAAATGTTTTAAACTTGTGGATTGTATCCAACACTGCCATTCTGTTCATTCAGCAGACTTCTGTATGTGCAACAGAACTTGCCATTATTCTGGGGCAGATTTTGGAGGTGCCCAAGAAGCCCTTCTATAAAGCCAAAATGCTGCTTCCACAGTATATGACATTGCTTTCTGCTTTTATCTGCTGTTTGTTTTGTTCGTTGCTATTTTCCTTTAATTTTTGTACACTGCCTTGAAATCCATTGACAAAAAGTGGTATATACTGTAAATGTTATAAATGAATTATTAATAATAATGCTGATGAAGTCTCTGAAACATGTGAGGGGTAATACACATTCTCAAGTTTTTATTTTGATGTCAACATTTCACAGGTTATATTTTTTTCCATTCCCCTAAGACTTTAGCCATATTTGAGAATCTTAAGGGAAAATAGGGCTGCATTTTTAGCTTCATTGCTTAGGCAAAGTCTCAATCTTATTATTTTTTTCTAATTTCTATTACCACACTACTGCTGTAAGTTGCTAATGAGAGATACACCATCAAAGGATTGCTTGAACTGAGCAAACTAAAGACAAGATGTGAAAACACCTGAGAACAAAGAGCTACAAGGAGAGCGAGCACAGATTGTGCCATTAGTACAACCCAAGAACTGCAGATCCCATAAACGACTCCACTTGCCTCAGAATTGCTTGCACAAACTGCCACTGCCACCAGCACATGCAGAAATCCAGATATTACAGTGCCTTTGAAAAAAATATGATGATAATGGAATCTAAGTCAAATACTGCCATTCTTTCAGATTCAAATATTTCCTTGAAAATTCAGGCAGCTTAGAAAGCCATCCTTCACACAGCAATCCTTTTGTTCAACCTTCTGCACACCCATCCAAGTATTCTTCAATGTGTTTGGGCTTCTGACACATGCATTCTTTATATCTGTACCAATGTGATATTTAGCAAAATGGGTGTATGCATGTCATAAACAGCCTGAGCCCTACGCTGCACTGTAGCCCTGATACAATATGCATGGGCAGCCAACACATTTCAACATAGATTTGAACAATCTAGACAAATCTGCCTTCCTGAATTGTGAGAGCCAGTGTGGTGTAGTGGTTAAGAGCGGTAGATTCGTAATCTGGGGAACCGGGTTCATGTCTCCGCTCCTCCACATGCAGCTGCTGGGTGACCTTGGGCCAATCACACTTCTCTGAAGTCTCTCAGCTCCACTCACCTCACAGAGTGTTTGTTGTGGGGGAGGAAGGGAAAGGAGAATGTTAGCCCCTTTGAGACTCCTTTGGGTAGTGATAAAGCGGGATATCAAATCCAAACTCTTCTTCTGCTTCTGATTCCAAATGAATGGACTTAAAAGTATATATGTGTATGTATATGTGTTTTGGGTATTTTTTTTTTTGTGTGTGTGTGTGTATCTTAGTAGAATTCAAAGCAGTACTAACAAGGTATTCATGCTTAAAAGTTTCACTGAGATTGGTAGAGTTTATTTCCAAGTAAATACAATTAGGTTTGGACTGTAAGTCTCATTGATTTTGGTGGAACATAAATGTCCTTAATGCATCCTTCTATTGTAATGGGTTTTTACCCCCATTAACTGTCCTCCTGCTTTCCTCCTCATGAATTGCAGTGAACTACTGGATTTCTGAGGGAAATAAGGCACAGTAACTGATGTAAACATTTTGTTCGTACAACAAATTTTATATTGTTTAAAGTAACACACCCACGTTGGGGAAGACCAGTTGAATGGGTCTAATCATAAAATCACCACCCAGCCAAAGAGACATATGCAATTACCCATTAATGCCGCTGAGACACTGCTTTTCCGTTGCTAGCTGAGTTTAAATGAAACTATCATTTAGTTGGCCTATATTGATGAACAATGCCCTTCTCCATCACTAAAATTATCCTGCAATGTTCCTCCAAAAGTAAGTTCTGTTCAGTAACGATTCTCAGCAATATTAGTAAGACTTTAGTTCTTGTAAATTCTGCTCATTTAATTGCTTTCTGATGAGTGTGGGTGGGTGGATTAGTGATTAATAGCCTATTAGCTGCCCAAATGTCAATTCCTGCTCATGCACAGAAGTGGAATAGTGCTATTTTTTCTACACACAAAAAGGCAAATAAAGCCCCCCCTTCCCCACCAGAAACTGATATGGATAATTAAGAGAGACTGTTCATAGGGCAATTAGTGGGCTATTTAATTCCAAATCTGTCCTCATCAGGAGGCAATAAACTCTACTAGTAGTCCTTAAATGCCTCGGTAATGCTCTGCTTTTCTATTCTAGATAAGCTAGTACTGCAGTTGTTGCCAAAATATCACCACAAATCAGAACTGAAAAAGCACAAATGGAAAACACCAAATACACTGGATATTGCATCATTTCTCCATAAGACGCCTAGGTGGGTGTGCTCTTGCCTTGTGATAAACTTGCTTTGGATAAACTTGGAAATTATGTTGGTTCTTAAAATAAAATTAAAAAATGAAGAAGAACTCGGATAATTTTCTGAACCAATGTGGAAATCCAAGATTCGACCCCTCCATGCCACCAAAACACCCTCCCTGCCAGCCCCCTCCCTCTCTGGCTCATGACCCAAGCTCTATAGAAAATAGAGCTAGGGCTAGCGCAGTTACAACACAACACAGCAAGGGAGAACAATGAAGATACTAGCCTCCTTCCTCTCTGCATGGGGCTCTTCTGTTCCCACCACTACAACCATTTGAATAAGTTAAAAAGAAGAGTAGGGGGAGTGAAGGGCTGGTGGGAATGGGGAGAGAGAAGCAGTGATTGTTACATGGTTTGGTGAGCTCTAACTTTTATGAGCCCCCGAAGTTATTGGCCAAGCTCTCTTCAGGAGAACTTCACCAATATGTCCACCAAAATGCAAGTGAGCGAAGGACAGCAATTCCAGAGAAATAAAGCAAAGAGGCTTAGGTATGTCTTCACTGCATTCATATTGTACAGAGGTATGCAGGTGTACTCAAAAGTAAGTCTCTTTTTGTTTGATGGACTTGTTCCCAGGTAAGTGGGTACAGAATTACAATCTATGTTTTCGTTTAGGGTTTTGGGGAAAACAGGGCTCTTGTGTCTTTAACAGGCAGAATATTCAACAGTTTAAGTCGTGGGTAGGCAAACCAAGGCCTGGGGGCTGGGGCTGGCCCAATCACCTTCTAAATCCGGCCTGCGGACGGTCTGGGAATTAGCGTGTTTTTACATGAGTAGAATGTGTGCTTTTATTTAAAATGCATCTCTGGGTTATTTGTGAGGCATAGGAATTCATTCATTTCCCCCCCCCAAAAAAAAATATAGTCTGGCCCCCCACAAGGTCTGAGGGACAGTGGACCAGCTCCCTGCTGAAAAAGTTTGCTGACCCCCTGGTTTACGTAGTTTCTAGTATACAAATATGATTGGGGGAAAGCTTTGCCATGGCTTTTCTCTTTATAATTTTGGTTTATGCCATACTCCCACCCCATGGCAGCCATATTGTGAGTGGCACCCAGAGCACTCTCTCAAAATTTGAAATGTTGCCCAGTGATCCAAAACATTTGGTGACTCCTAGTCTACACTAACCAGCAGTGGCTTTGGGGGGATTTCCTAGGGGACATTGCCAGTCCTACCTGGAGATGTCAGGGATTGTCCACCCAGTCTTTCATCTTCACATGCCACCCATAAAGGGATCTATTCATATATTTGGAAGCTATAGTGAGGTAGCTGTGCCCCTTTGAGTGCCCAACTTCACCACAGGTATTCAGGCACTGTAATAAAGTTATTTTTGTTGTTTAGGCGTTTAGTCATGTCCGACTCTTCGTGACCCCATGGGCCAGAGCACGCCAGGCACTCCTGTCTTCCACTGCCTCCCGCAGTTTGGTCAAAGTCATGCTGGTAGCTTCAAGAACACTATCCAACCATCTCGTCCTCTGTCTTCCCCTTCTCCTTGTGCCCTCCATCTTTCCCAACATCAGGGTCTTTTCCAGGGAGTCTTCTCTTCTCATGAGGTGGCCAAAGTATTGGAGCCTCAGCTTCACGATCTGTCCTTCCAGTGAGGTAATAAAGTTAGCACCGTGCTTATACTCACAGAACACATCTACTTGGATACTGAATGCAAAACCCAAAGAGGCAGAAAAACTACCATACTGATTCTCTTCATCACACACACTCTCTCACACACTTTTAAAAACCATCTCATTTACTTTGCTGGAAAACCTCTGGGGACAACTATACCTTCGTTAAAAGACAGCAGGGCCAAGTACAATTGCTGGAGGTGGCATGCGATTCACCAGTTGGCAATTTCTGACTTAAAACAACAGCCTGTGGCTCAACATTTGCCTGAGGATTACAGCAGGCTCTGTTCATACGCTGTGGCAATCCTAAGAGAAATTGTGCGGGCGGTTAGAATTCACTAACTGTACTCAGCTGGAATAAGAAAGAAGCAATAATATTTCTAGACTTTGGCTGTGATCAAAACGCACCATTCTGGAAGTCAGCTGCATCACCATCAGTAATGTTGGAGTAAAGATGTTTACAATCTGAGTGTTTCAAACTTAGAAGCTGGCTTGACACCAAGTCTACACTCTTTTTAAAACACACACACACACACACACACACACACGCGCGCGCTATTGAAACTACATGTTGAAATTTTAGGATACATCTTACATTGTTGTGATTCCTGGGTAAATGAACTTGAAACCTGGCTGTCTAAGCAATCTCAGTTCTTACCAAGCTGCCAAAATGTATGACACCTGTAGGAACTTGAGGATAGCAGTCTAAATACCCAGAGAACAAACTGCTTGGAGCTTAATGTACAAAGATATCTTCTGACAGTATGTGATGGCATCTTTTACACCTTTCTGTCTCAGCAGACAGGGAGAAACTAAGCCAAAATTGGCTGTGCAAGCCCAGATTCTCTGCTCCGTGGAACAGGTCAAAGGCTGTCACTTTTTGTTGAAGAAGTTGTATTTCCTGAGTACTAATACTGACATACTTCTGTGCTGAACTGCTCCTATTGCAAATTGTTCTGATAGTTCAGACACTTTCTTGACGTTAATATGACTGCAATTGACTCTGCAATGGTTTCTGACATGTGAAGGGAGGGATAGCAGGACAGCAAAAAGTATGGGGCAAAGTCATCTGTCCAGGACAGTTTACAATACACACAATGAAGAGAGAGTTGTATTACTAGGGGTTGGAGGTTTTTTAGGAAGAACAGCCAAACATCATCAAACCTAAACTTGACAGATGTCCTTGGGCAAACTTGAAAGTTTCCTGGGACTTCCAGGTATCTGTCAATGATATGTTCAGGCCACAGACTAATTACTCCAAAGTAATTACCTTGACCCCTCTCAACAGTAGATATATTTGAGGATTGTAGCCTAGCAGCCATGACCTGTATCATCTATTTCATTGTGACAGCAGCATTGTGAGTTGCTTTGGTCATTTGGCAACCTTTGGTGGTGTTCACAACAACCCAATAGATTGCAGTCACTAAGTGGTATTTATTACCCAACACAGTGAGCCAAAGAAATATATAACAGTGCCATTGTTTAAAAGAGGCACAGTGAAGAATCTGCCCAGGTGTGACACTGCTGAAACTAAGCAGTGACAGACCTTTTCAGTGCCTAGCTGAGAGAGAGGCAGGGGTAGCTGGCGGGGAGAGGCTCTGCCCTGCCCCTCTCGTCTCATCAACAGCATGACTGCACTTAGCAGGAGGGGAAGTGGGATGGGGAGAGGGGTCCTAGCTCACTGGCAGTGTGATGTACTGAAGTTGTCACCCTGGGCCAGCAGGGGGATAATGTAGATAGTTTTCACGCAGGTCCACATATGCAAATAAGGGATTGAAAGTGACGTTCAGTGATTGGATAGTTACAGGAAGTAGTTACAGTTGCGTTGTAGTGGAGCGCTATATAAGCAGGCTGACTGAACCCTTCAGTTCAGTTCTGTTCTGGCCTGTGAATAAACCAGAGCTGTTTGAAGAATCGCTGTGTCGTCTGGTATGTTCACCCACAACTTAACAGGCAGAGCATCTCCTTTGGATGTAAAAGCTCCCAGATTCGATCCCAGGCAACCCCAGACTGGCTCTGTGAGTGCAGCCACACAATGCTGGCCTCCCCAACCGCTTGCCCCTCTCCCTCCCAGTAAGCGTACTGGCATCACTTGTTGGAGGCCAGATGCAAACCAGCATCCCCTCCTTACTCGCTGTCCTTGGGGAGCATCCATCGGTGAACCCATGGAAGAGCTGGATAGAAATGTAAAAATAACTATTATATTCACCGAGGAGGTTTGGATTTTGAAAACATTCCCTGTCCTCTTCCGTTTGTATTAAAAACCAGACAATATCATAATTTGCCTCTAGATTGCACAGCCAGGATTTTGCTTCCCGTATGAAACACTGCGCACATCGGGGTTTAATAATTCTTTGTCTCATCCCCTTCTTGTTTCCTTGCGTTCTGCAAATGTGTTGCCCATCTTCTTCCAAGTGACCCTGCACTGCAGCTGTTTGGCATCAATCCTCCCTTTATAGCCAATGGGCTTATTGCAGCCACCGTGGGATGTTAATCAGCAGAACAGCTGGGCCCAGACAGAATGTAACTGGAATATCGACTGCAATAATGCGGCTCAAGCCTGTATGGATAATGCAATTGGAAAGAAAGAGCATGGCAGCAGAGCTTCATGAAGCCAGGAGAAGTCATATGAAATCATTTTGATTGAATGTGATGGAAAGAAAACTCAGTTGGTCTAATGTTGTTTCTGTCGAATTCTTCCTCAAAGAGTGAAGAGTGGCCAGAAGGTTTCAGCAACACTTTTCTATAATGCAATTTTTTTATTTGTTTGTTTATACCCTAATCCTATGAGCTGAGCTTTCCCCAATGTGATGAAGCCAGATTTTCAAATCCAGTTGAATTTATCTGGTACATATTGGCTTTTTTAGACAGACTACTTCCTTATGGCTATTTGAGCAACCCTACAATGATCTAAGCTACAATTTTCTCAGGTTTAAGGCACAAGAACACAAAAACTAATTCTCTGACTCATCTCTTGCAAATTATTCCATTGGTGACATAAGGGAGCACTAGGGCTGGGTAAGAATACCAAATAATTTGGCTCACAGTGATTGGCGGGGGACATTTATCCTGCCCCTTCTTGCTAGAACACTACCGGGACCAATAGTTGTGATTGCCCAACATCACATCCCTTCACATTCACAGTGCCTGACTACTGAGGTAAAATGTTTTTTAAATGTTAGGCTAGTATACCTACTTATTAGGCCTCTCTAGCTGAAGTCTTACATTCCAGGTTCCTATGCAATATTTTCCTATGCAATATTTTTCTTTACAGCATTGGACTTTCCTTTCGCTTCCAGGCATATCCGCAACTTTCTGCTTTGGCCTAGCTGCTTCATCAGCTCTGAATCTACTTGTACTTGTCCTCCGCTCTTCCCCAGTAGCATGTTGGACGCCTTCCGACCTGAGGGGCTCATCTTCCAGTGTCATAACTTTTATTATGCCTGTTGTCTTTGTCCATGGAGCTTTCTTGGCAGGGTTACTGGAGTGGCTGGCTGGCTCCTCCTCCAGGTGGATCACGTTTGGTCAAAACTCTCCACTATGACCTGTCCATCTTGGGTGGCCCTGCATGGCATAGCTCATAGCTTCTCTGAGTTATTCAAGCCCCTTCGCCACGGCAAGGCAGTGATCCATGAAGGGGTAGTCTAAAGGGCACAATCATCACCTGGGGGGGGGGCAACAAAGCCATCACTACTATATCCAGAGCCCAGATGCTCATACTGGCCAGGGTGGAAAGGGAAGGGGAAGGAAAGTATGCATGTTTGCAAACTATTTTGTATCAGACCCCCTTGGCACAACTTGCTGGTGGCTGCACTGGGCTAGGGTGCAGTAGATCCTCAGCAATCCTTAAAATGCCCTGTTTGGGGGTTTAAGTAGACTGTGTGCCTGCCTTATTCACTGTAGTGGGTTTGGATAAGGCAGATCCTGGAATCACTGAAGAAAGAGGCTGCTCCATTGTGAGTGACAACTAAGAAACTACATTCAACACTCATCCAATGAAGGAAGATCTTCAGGTCTTGTTCTATCTGTCTTTCTAGGAGAGTTAACTGGAGTGCAGCTGAGAATACAGTAATTGGCATATAGGTCTTTCATTAAGGAAGTATAGGGAAGGAGATAACAGCTTCCTTAAAGAAACAGTAGACATTTAAAGTAAGTAATTATTGAAGCATATTGTTAATGCCTGTTTCTTGTATGTATTCTTGTATGCTATTAATATGCAGTATAAACTTTTGATAAAAATAGAGATACACCTTTAACCTTTAAAAAACTTTCTAAGTCAACAACATTAGAACAGGTAGGTAGCTACCCTACACATCATTACGTTACCATGGTTGGGGTGGAAAGGGATACAGTGGTACCTCGGGTTACATACGCTTCAGGTTACAGACTCCGCTACCCCAGAAATATTACCTTGGGTTAAGAACTTTGCTTCAGGATGAGAACAGAAATCGTGCAGCGGTGGCGCAGCAGCAGGAGAAGGCCCCATTAGCTAAAGTGGTGCTTCAAGTTAAGAACAGACCTCCAGAATGAATTAAGTTCTTAACCCGAGGTACCGCTGTACTGTCATTTCTGCTTTCAATCTGGTGTCATTCCAGTTTATATATCCCTTACATGACTTTCAATATACTTCAAAGTTTATTTGCCTGAGAAAGTTCATTGTGGATGCTACACATGAGTTAGTTATTCAATTGACTTGTAGTTTGTTAAAGGAATTGAAGCTGTAATCCAGTTATCTTAGATGAGGCAAATTTAATATAGCTGTCTTTTAGTCACGTGGCGTTGCTTTCCCACCATGATTACTTTATTAAGGATGGGAATTAATTTATTTATAGCTAATTTAATGACGCAGAAAGATAAGTGAGTCAACTTGAGATGAATCAACAATGCTCCAGGTTATGACAGAAAAATGCTATATCCAGATTACTAATTCCAAATCTGCAGTCTTTTGTGGCCAATGCTTTCTTCTTACAAGTATATAAGCACCACGTTATTCCAGTATTAACACCTCTTAGTCAAGTTTTTATTTAAGGGAATGTTAGGCTGCCTTTTATGGCCAAGTACAAGGCATTGTTCATATGTGAGGGGATGTGGGTGGCGCTGTGGTCTTAATCACTGAGCCTCTTGTGCTTGCCGATCGGATGATCAGCAGTTCGAATCCCCACGGCGGGGTTAGCTCCTGTTGCTCTGTTCCAGCTTCTGCCAACCTAGCAGTTCGAAAGCATACTAGTTGAAGTAGATAAATAGGTACTGCTGTAGTGGGAAGGTAAACAGTGTTTTCATGCACTCTGGCTTTCCTCACAGTGTTCCATTGCGCCAGAAGCAGTTTAGTCATGCTGGTCACATGACCCAGAAAGCTGTCTGAAAACAAACGCTGGCTCCCTTGGCCTGAAGCGAGATGAGCTTACAAGTCCTTGTAATTGTTAGTTGACTAAAAGTTTGATTTCACTGGACTTAAAACACCTAATTCTGTGCTGAAAGGTTTTCAAAGTAGCATGGTAAACCAAACAAGTGCTAATAGTTTAGTTGAAAACAATATTTCAATAATATCCAGTTACTTGTAATGTTAATCTGTTCCCATGAAAAACTTTAAAAAAATTATTTGCAAAGGGAGTGATAAGAGTTTACCAGAAGAAGAAAATCATTTTATTAAGTGCTTTTCATACCGTTCTTAATGCAAAAGGGTTTTAAGAACGGTAACTTCATTTTTTCAATTTTAAACAGATATTACTTTTTAATGCATATGTCCAATATCATTACAGTCACTTTTTAAAATTAAAATGGCCAGGACATCTACATGAGACTTTTCTTTTCTGTTTTTGCTACTGAAAAGGTAATTGCTTTTCAGCGCAAGGCATTTTAAGCTTGGTACCATAAGGTGAGTGATATCAGAACAAGTAATCTTGTGTTCCCATTACAGCAAATTAGGAAAGCAGTAGAGCAGAAGAATGACTCGCATGTCCGTCTTTTGAACAGCTTCCAAATGTGAAGCGTTTTAAAAAGTTGCTGAGAAACGTGTTGCAGAAAGGAACTGCCATCTCAGATGCTTCCAGTCTACACTTTTGTATGGATCTCTCACACATTTCGATAGTTGCTGGCCCTTTGCACAATAAGAGTGCACTTTCACAGCCCACCGTAGTGAAAGTGGGTACATTGAATGCTGCCTTTCTAAGGGCATCTATCTCTTTGGCCACTGTGAGAACAGGATACTGGACTAGATTGGCCTTTGGCCTGATCCAGAAGAGCTCTTACGATCTTATTGCAAGAAATCACAGTGGCCAAACAATCCATTTCGAAAAACAAATATTGGTGATGGGAAAAGGTGGTGGGAAACCACAGTGCAGGGTAATAACCACTTGAGAGAGACATTGTATAACCTCCACACAAATTTTGTCAAAGTGACTGTTCAATATACTCTTCATTTGGAAGCAGCTGTCATCTTGCCTTCCTTCAGGAGAGTACTAACAGATATTCATTTCTAGCAGCACCTGAAACGGGAAATGCATTTATTGTTCTGCCACTATACCTCTTTCAGAATCAAAGTTTGCTTTTCAAGTCATTGCTTTAACATTAGTATGCACACCCATTGCAGAATGAGTGGGCTGGAGAAATCAGTTATCTCGAATAATAATCACATGAAATAATACCTTTGCATTGCACGTTCAATGTGCACGTTCAAAGCCAAAGTGAGAGCATTTGGGTCAAAATTAAGGGAGAGTAGAATAACAGGGACCTCATTGTGGGAGTTTACTATAGATCCCCAAGCCAAACAGAGGACATAGATGATGCCTTCCTGGAACAGATGGCCAAGCATGCAAAAGGAAGGGAGATAGTAGTAATGGGGGACTTCAGTTACCCGGATATTTGTTGGATGTCAAACTCAGCTAAGAGCATAAGGTCAAACAGATTCCTCACTGGCCTTGCAGACAACTTCATTGTCCAGAAAGTGGGAGAAGCAACAAGAGGAACAGCCATTTTAGATCTGGTCATAACCAATGTTGATGACCTGGTTAGTGGGGTAGAAGTGGAAGGATCATTAGGCGCGAGTGATCATGCTCTTCTGAAGTTTACTATACAGCGGAAAGGAGCAGCCAAGCATACTAGGACTCAATTTCTTGACTTTAAGAAAGCGGACTTCATAAAACTTAGGGAAGTGCTGGGTGAGATCCCATGGACAGTAATACTAAAAGGAAAGGGAGTTCATGATGGCTGGGAGTTTGTTAAGAGGGAGATAGTAAAAGCACAACTTCAGGCAATACCAATGAGACGGAAACATGGAAGGTGCCTAAAGAAGCCAGGGTGGCTATCTAAAGAACTTTTAACTGAGTTAAGATTAAAAAAGGATGTGTACAAAAAATGGAAAAGGGGGGAACCACCAAAGAGGAATTCAAACAAATAGCCAGCACGTGTAGACACAAAGTCAGAAAAGCTAAAGCACAGAATGAACTCAGGCTTGCTAGAGAGGTTAAAAGCAACAAAAAAGGCTTTTATGGGTATGTTCGTAGCAAAAGGAAGAACAAAGAAACAGTGGTGTCACTCAGAGGAGAAGATGGTGAAATGCAAACAGGGGACACAGAAAGGGCTGAACTCCTCAATGCCTTCTTTGCCTCAGTCTTCTCCGATAAAGAAAACAATGCCCGACCTGAAGAATTTGGAGCAAATGATTCAGCAGAGGAAACGCAGCCCAGAATAACTAAGGAGATAGTACAAGAATACTTGGCTAGTTTAGATATATTCAAGTCTCCAGGGCCAGATGAACTGCATCCAAGAGTATTAAAAGAACTGGCAGGTGTGATCTCAAAACCACTGGCAGTCATCTTTGAGAATTCCTGGAGAACAGGCGAAGTCCCGGCAGACTGGAGAAGGGCAAATGTTGTCCCTATTTTCAAAAAGGGGAAAAGAGAGGACCCAAATAATTACCGCCCAGTCAGTCTGACATCAATACCAGGGAAGATTCTGGAGCAGATCATTAAGCAAACAGTCTGTGAGCACCTAGAAAGGAATGCTGTGATCACCAATAGTCAGCATGGATTTCTGAAAAATAAGTCATGTCAGACTAACCTGATCTCGTTTTTTGAATTACAACCCTGGTAGATGAAGGGAACGCAGTGGGTGTAGCCTACCTTGATTTCAGCAAGGCATTTGACAAGGTGCCCCATGATATTCTTGTAAAGAAGCTGGTAAAATGTGGTCTTGACTATGCTACCACTGGCTGACTGACCGAACCCAAAGGGTGCTCATCAATGGTTCCTCTTCATCCTGGAGAAGAGTGACTAGTGGGGTGCCACAGGGTTCTGTCTTGGGCCCGGTCTTATTCAACATCTTTATCAACAACTTGGATGATGGACTCAAGGGCATCCTGATCAAATTTGCAGATGACACCAAACTGGGAGGGGCGGCTAACACCCCAGAGGACAGGATCACACTTCAAAATGACCTTGACAGATTAGAGAACTGGGCGAAAACAAACAAGATGAATTTTAAAAGGGAGAAATGTAAAGTATTGCACTTGGGCAAAAAAAATGAGAGGCACAAATACAAGATGGGTAACACCTGGCTTGAGAGCAGTACATGTGAAAAGGATCTAGGAGTCTTGGTTGACCACAAACTTGACATGAGCCAACAGTGTGACGCGGCAGCTAAAAAAGCCAATGCAATTCTGGGCTGCATCAATAGGAGTTTAGCATCTAGATCAAGGGAAGTAATAGTGCCACTGTATTCTGCTCTGGTCAGACCTCACCTGGAGTACTGTGTCCAGTTCTGGGCACCACAGTTCAAGAAGGACACTGACAAACTGGAACGTGTCCAGAGGAGGGCAACCAAAATGGTCAAAGGCCTGGAAACGATGCCTTATGAGGAACGGCTAAGGGAGCTGGGCATGTTTAGCCTGGAGAAGAGGAGGTTAAGGGGTGATATGATAGCCATGTTCAAATATATAAAAGGATGTCACATAGAGGAGGGAGAAAGGTTGTTTTCTGCTGCTCCAGAGAAGTGGACACGGAGCAATGGATCCAAACTACAAGAAATAAGATTCCACCTAAACATTAGGAAGAACTTCCTGACAGTAAGAGCTGTTCGTCAGTGGAATTTGCTGCCAAGGAGTGTGGTGGAGTCTTCTTCTTTGGAGGTCTTTAAGCTGAGGCTTGACAACCATATGTCAGGAGTGCTCTGATGGTGTTTCCTGCTTGGCAGGGGGTTGGACTCGATGGCCCTTGTGGTCTCTTCCAACTCTATGATTCTATGGTGCAGAGATCAAACTAGGGCTGAAGAGGTAAGGTAAAGGGACCCCTGACCATTAGGTTCAGTTGTGGCCGACTCTGGGGTTGCAGTGCTCATCTCGCTTTATCGGCCGAGGGAGCCGGTGTACAGCTTCCGGGTCATGTGGCCAGCATGACTAAGCTGCTTCTGGCGAACCAGAGCAGCACATGGAAACACCGTTTACCTTCCCACCGGAGTGGTACCTATTTATCTACTTGCACTTTGAGGTGCTTTCGAACTGCTAGGTTGGCAGGCTGAAGAGACCCAGGTTCAAATCCTCACTCAGCCACAAAGTTCACCGAATGACTTTCAGCTAGACACCATATTTCAGTCTAAGCTCATAGGACTTTTGTCAGGATAATAGAGTGGTGGTTAGGAGAGCTATGCATGCCACACGATGCTCCTTGGAGAAAATTAATACAGAAATAAATGATGGCGAATTGTGCTCCCTTAGGCTCTAGTAGACTGAGTTTGCCTGTGGAAACGAATCTCAGTCATATGCTTAAACCAAAGCAGAATTAATAGCAGAAGAATACGCTGTTCCCACATTCCTACAGCATCCCCAGTAACTCCATCCATTACAACACCATCCCACCCCATGACTTAAGCACATAAGGCAGCAACCAGCCAAATGATCCCATCCCATCATGCAATCCATCATGCAATTCATACACCTGTCATATGCAATATCCAGTAGGCAGCCAAGAAGAGACCATAATGCCTTCCCCACTACATGATGCTAGAGGTGTGGGCAATCCAGATATATTCCCGGAGAAGGGTTTTGAGTAACCACCTTGGGAACGCTGTCTCTGTTTGCACGGCAACATCCCGATTTGCAGGGCTGCCTCCAGAACTTCCTCTGCCCAGAGGTTGATGGGGAAGAGAAACACGCGGCTAATTAGTGGCGGCTCTATGCGGCGCCTGAGCCAAGATTTCTATCCCTGAATGCAAAGCAAACAACAAATTCCCCCAGGAAACCCATTCTTTAAAAACAGGAAACCTTGCTCAAGGCTCCAAAACAATCTGTGAAGGAATGCATGATTACAAATGGAGAGCTCATATACAGCTTGGCAAAATGCTAATCTTCCTCACCACCTTCTATGCACCATGGGCATTTTTCTTCCGAGATCAAAATAACCCAATTGCTCCTTGGAGATTGTTGCCAGCTGTGCAATCAAAAGGTGGTGCTGAAATGAAGACTTTTTGTTTTGTTTTACATAGTGGCAGGAACACTTGTGTTCAGCAGAGAGCACATCTTTTAACCAAAAGGCCAGAGGGCAATAATTCAAGATGGGGAGAAATCCCATGGCATCAGCTCTGAGCTCCCGTGACTCATGTGTAAGTCCCACAGAAGCCCGTAAAGGTAAAGAGACCCCTGACCATTAGGTCCAATCATGACCGACTCTGGGGTTGCAGCGCTCATCTCGCTTTACTGGCCGAGGGAGCCGGTGTACAGCTTCCAGGTCATGTGGCCAGCATGACTAAGCCGCTTCTGGCGAACCAGAGCAGCGCACGGAAATGCCGTTTACCTTCCCGCCAGAGCGGTACCTATTTATCTACTTGCAGTTTTGATGTGCTTTCAAACTGCTAGGTTGTCAGGAGCAGGGACCGAGCAACAGGAGCTCACCCCGTCACGGGGATTCAAACCGCTGACCTTCTGATCGGCAAGTCCTAGGCTCTGTGGTTTAACCCACAGCACCACCTGTGTCCCTACAGAAGCCAGTAGGGTGCACATAAACATAGCTTGCCAGTAGTATGAAAACCCCAAACATATGCAAGGAATGACTTTGGAAATGTGCAGCCCTTCCTTACTGTTTAACATTTTTAGAGCTAGAATGCTATATCTGCTTTTTATTTTAGGCTGTAAACACTTTGGAGCTGGGAGCTGTCCATTGCGCTTATGATATTCTGTAAAACTCCGTGTTACACTGAAGGTAAACATCCCCAGGTTGATTACCATTCTAGAGCACAGCGCTGGCAGACTGAGCCAAGACAAAGTCTTCCTGTTCAGAGCTGTTTACTCGCACAAGCTCCACTGTGCTAATGGTTCCATGTGCTCCTCTGGCAGCCTCAGCCAGTCGATAAGTGGAGCCAAAGGTTGGAAGGTTTTCTGCAATTACCCCTCTTCTGCCCCCATCTCAGCAAAGGCATAAGGCCAGTTTGGAATGTTAGCCCCTGCCACTTAAGACAAATCGAGCGGCAGAAAGAGATATAGATTAGCTGAGGGCCAGATTAAGCTCATGAACTGCTAATTGGAAAGTGACAGTTTCAACTACTCAAGAGCCATTTCACTATGTCAGCATACATTCCAGCCTTAACAATCTTTAGCAGAAGTTCCATTCCTTTTATAGTCTTTGAGTTACTCTGGATTTGAACTAGAATATAGAAACCAAGTCACTTTCCAGAGATACCCGCATGTCTCATTTTCGTAATGCATTAACACGATCAGACAAAGCTGATAAATGTAAATATTCCTCGTATGCAGTGGTGGGGCAGGGGGAGAGAAAAAGATGGAGAGAGGTGCATTTTATAGTCGATGTCTTTGTTGTTGAACCACAGAACAAGTCTCATTTATCTTTGTATACCGAATGCTTCCTTAATCTTTTTATTTGCTCATTTATGTTTCATTTCTTTGCATGGAACACACTACAATCACTTACCTTGTAAGTGTGTGTGTGTGTGTGTGTGTGTGTGTGTATAATAGAAACAATGGGGATGACAAAGCAATCAGGTTGGGATGGCAGTGAAGAGAAGGTTTTCCATGCCATGATCACTAGTGGCACAGTGGAAAGCTTTTCAGTGTAGTGTAAACTTTTGATGCGGCCATGACATGAAAAGAAAGCATAAAAAAATAATAATCCTGATTTTGATTCTTCTCTCTCTCTCTCTCTCTCTCTCTCACACACACACACACACAAACACACACACACACACACACACACAGAGAGAGAGAGAGAGCGCACTTTTCAAAATAAAATAAAATAGTAAATGTGAAATGGCTACACATTTAATATTACATGTAGTTTGGTTCTAGATGATATACCAGTCAAAATGGAATAACTGAGTATGGGTAAAAGAAACAACCTGCTTCCCTACAAAGTTTCTTCAAAAAAATCAACCCTCAGAACCTGTAATAGACAGTTCATAGGCATGCTTTGGACAAACTCTCCAACTGGAAAATTAAATGTGTAAATAGGCCATAACCAATTATTACTGGCACATCCAGGATTTGTATGATTATGCTGGCTTTGTACATGTCCTTGTGGAAAAGAAAACCCCACAGCAAAAGCTGGCACAATAAAATGCTTAAGCAAAAAGGCAATTCAGGGGTAGGCGGAAAGTCCCCAGCCAATTCCACTTATCACATAACCTCATTCCTTAGGACCATCACTGCTTCCAGCAGACAACACACTCTGCTAAAACTATGTTTGCATAATTTGGAACCGCACTAAAAACAGTAAAATTTGGGGAACAGGGAAGAATATGACCAGCAGAGAGATAAATGCTGAATGTGTTTTTTTAAAAGAAAAGAGCATGTATTATATCATTAGGCAAAAAGATGGAAGTTAATGGCATCCCCCTGCACAGATTTAATGAGATGGATATAGGATTCCAGAATCTCCAGATAATATTTTGAAAACCCTCTAAGTGTCTCAGAAGCTTAAATCAAAATAGTTACTTTCAAACATTGAATGTCAGTAGAACCACAGGTTCCTAAAACTGCCTTCTTTAAACCACTCACATCAGAGTAGTCCTATGGACTTTGATCACTCTACTATGTAGTAAGTAGCTCAAGAAAATGCAAGGTTAGCACATTTCCAAACTGCAGTTTCCAGGAAATATCCTAGACTGAAATCAGTGGGGTTTATTTCTACAGAAAGTAGTGTTCCTCAGTTGTATTAAATCACACTCCATTCGATACTAAACTTTATCCACACATAACCTAGAGTTTCATGGGGGCATTCTGTTCTTGCCTTGAACCTCTATCACAGTGGTGGGGAGCCTGTAGCTACAACTCCCATCACCCATCACCATTGGCCATAGTGGCTGGGGTTGATGGGAGTTGGAGTTCATCAACATCTGGAGGGCCAAAAGTATATGACCTCTTCCCAAAAGGCTTTGCCATTTATAGAACATACTAGACATAAAACTCTAGTTCTTATACAGTATTTTATGGAACAGATATTCTTCTGCATGGGAAAAATATCCAGAGTCCCAAGAAATAGATATCCCATTGAGTTTCTTTGAACCCCATGGAACAGACAGCGCCAATATGATACCCAACTTCACAGGCCTTTTGAACAAAATAGTCAAATGGTGAGAAAAACACAAATGAATTCTCACATGGTCCTTGTTTGCCACTTCTTTCCACCTAACACAGACAGTCAAATCACATTCTCACTACTGTACATTCAACCATTTTTAGCATTAGCAATTTGTGCCAACAAAAGTTGGAAAGAAAAATCCCTTGAACCAAGTTCAGTGGGTGAAAGAGAAAGCAAACATTTGATTGCTGTTCTTCAAATACATATAGCCTCTGCACCTGCCGTTCTTCATACACACAAAGCTATGCAGTCACTGCCAGACCACCTGAATGATACTCACAGACAGCAAGTGGTCTGCAGACCACATTATGGGAACCCCTGTCCAACTAATCTCTGAAACTGGAAACAAGCCTGGCTGGAGGGAAAGCACTGAGAAGATGGTGTCAAAGAGGTCTCAATAGCTCCTGCCCATGTGCCGTTTCAGCACTTTAAAGAGCGCTCCAACCCTCTGCCACCATCACATGTTCAGCTTCAGACTCTTAGTATTTTGTGGATATAAAATACCCACATTGGAGAAAGCTTTTATGAGAAGAGGTCACCTTACTTGTTCATGGTTGTCCTTCCAATCCCTTGTATGCTCATCTTATTAGCAATGGTTGTTTGAGTGTCTTATTTTGACTGCTGCTCCCTTCTCCAGTGGGGGGCAATGCTCTACACCTGCAACAGAATGAGATGGAAGTGAGATGGTGGTGTGCTTGGGGTGGTAGAATGACTCGCACAATGACACACTGCACATCTTTGAATGCTCCCTTGCATTAAAAAAACAAACAAACCTCTGTGAGTAGAAAAGTATAGTAATATAATTGGGCTGAACACTTTCCTCCTGCTCTGCTAGATCTTTACTTGCTGGCAAGTTTATGGTGTTTTATGCTTGTTTGTTTTTACATGGAAAGAGCATGAATTCTGAAGCACTACAGAATAGCACCTCCAAATTCTTCTACTGCACTCTTCTTCATATCTGGAAATCTATGGACAATGTCCCAAATTCACAGCAGGTTGAGAGAGAGAAGAATAGGATTCAAATGGAATTTTTTCAGTATAGTTGGCTGTAGTTTACTTCACTCAAATGGAGAGAGAGATTTACACATCATGAGTAGGAGAAATGTTGTTTGAAGGTTGATAACTCTATTGAAAGGTGCCAAGAGATCAGCTGGAGGAAAGGTCATGTATGAGAGCAGGTCAGCCTTCATGCTGATCGTGTCCTCCTCAAAGGTTGCCGCTTCAGAGGTTTTGACTGAAATGTCAACACACATGGCATAGTCTTTCAACTGGAGTACATCACTATCAGCTGAAGCTCAACAGCAGGGTATTACTGTTGCAACAGTGGCCTGGGATCCCTTCTGAAAAACTTGAACTCCTACCTGTTGTTATACCCCCTCTTTTGTATTGTAGGAAAATTATCACATTGAAAATATTATTTCACAAATTGTTATTTTAGGAATTACTTGGGACAAGAAACAAAATTAATCTAAACCAGAATTGGGGAATGGTTCATCCTTCAGATGTTGTTGGAATACAACTCCCATTATCCTTGACCATTGACCACATGGGAATTTGAGTCTAACAATATCCGGAGAGCCACAGGTTCCCTACCCCAATTCAAACATTTATCCTCCACAACCTTTCATACCTATAAAACCTGAATGTAGCAAACCTTCTTCAAGTTAAAGATATCAACAGATACAGTGGATAACTTGTATAGAGACATCCAGTCTAGATGTGATGTTCACCTTGACAAATGGACCAACCACCTTTCTTTTGTGAGCATAAACTGAACCACTCGATTCAGGGGCACAGTTATGCTTTATGGACATGGTTAATCAAAGCATCCACTCTATTTATCTGGAGTTAGGGTGAGGGCATTACTAGGCAACATGCTTTATTCAATTCCATTACAAGAAGTGACTTTATTTTTGCATGGCTACAGCAAATTTGACATATCTTTATAGTGATGTTTGAAGGACAATGTGTGTGTCTGAAAACATTTATTAAACATATAGTTGGTTGAATGTCCTTCCAATAATAAAGAAAAGATGTAATCAAACTACAGTGGAAAAAATACATCTACATCTACATCTAGATCATTTGGTACCCTCCTGTCATGCTCTTTTCCAAAGCATCAGAAAAGTGCAATTTGCAGGGCCATGTTTATATGGGCTTGTCCAGACTTCCACTTGTGGCTTGCCTTGAAAGCATGAGTCCAAGCAGTTTTCTGTTTGACCCACATTTTCTAAGCACAGGTCCAAGCGGTTTCCCCCATGTCACACTCCTTTCCAAGGGAAAACCCATTGTTTGCTCCAGTTAAAGAGCAGTTTTCCTTGGGGGAAGGCAGCAGAGCAAGAGGAAGTGCAGATAAGCCTTATCTTACATTGACCATCCTTCCTCCTGCCTAAGAGCAGCCACTGAACTACTAACTACTAAATAGTCACAACTTGAAAAGATCACATTTCTGCTGGCACTGAAAACTTTTCAGCATGAAGCTGGAATCCCATTAGGAAGTGTGTAGAATTTCTAAGGAAGGAATAACTTCCTTAGCCACTCGGGTTCATTTTGATACATGTCTTGACGGCGCCATGAGAAGCATACCAGTTCACCCCCCACCATTTAGGAAAACCATGATGCCATGTGACACCAGTCAGTGGTTGATACAATACCTCTTCAATTCTAACATGATTCCTGGCACAATCTCTTTGAAAGCAAGAGGGAAATTGTCTTTACTTTCCCATGATCAAATAGAAATAGAAATAGAAATATGAATAATTTGCTACAGAAGCCAAAATTGAAATCAACAGCCTGATTTTTTAAAAAATTTTGTGCCAGCAAAAAAGAAAAAAAGTTAACGATGGGGCATGCCAATAATGTTGCAATGATGCTACATCAATGCAAATGTTTAGAACCAGGATGCAAATACAGCTTTTTTAATGGGTCTTATTGTAAACAACTCCAGTTCTTCTCTGATGCATGTAAACTATAATTAAAATGATGTAGGGTTATTACTGACATGCTGCTGAAACACAAGGTTATCTTGGTCAAGAAAACTCTCCGTGAAGATAATTGTTTCCATATTTTATAGCCAAAGGGCTTGCAAGGTTACATGACTGATAACTTGTAGAAATTACCATTATTGATGGACTGTTTTGCATGTTCCATTGTGATTCAAATCAGCTGTACTGCCCTTGACGTCTAACTCCTTCCAAAAACTGTCAGATTGGCAAGGTTAATAGGACATTTGGCCTTACTGTTTGAAAGACTAAAGTGAATACATAGTAAAATAACAATTAAAAATACAGGGTTTTTTTGCAAGCTTGAAATAAAATGTTCAAAATTCATAACGGAGAAAGGGTATGAGTTTTAGAAAATCTATAGATCTATAATAGATTTGCTTATGGATGCAATACTTAAATATATTTAATGTCTGTTTTAGATCTGAAGTGCATGCTTATTTATTTGATTAGCCTGAGGGAAAACCCATTGCTTTCAGATTAATCAGATATTTAGATATATTGAAGTGCTAATTGCATAGGTTTGCACTACAAACAAGGAAATGAAGGAAAGGCAATGACAAGAGCTGTTAGCCATACTAGCTCAAATCATCCAAGACCCAACAGATCCATCACTCTGTCTACAACAAGTGGGTGTTTTCTAGAACACATTTTGAGTTATGGAATCAGTGCTATAGTGGTAAATTTTAGCCTGCAAGAGTTCATCTTGACAACCCCCATACCAACATCTCCAAGGAAAGTCCAAAAGAACAGGCAGTTGTGTTGATCCATTATCCCATCCATCTATCTACCGTATCTATCTACCTAGCAGCAATACATAGTACAATACTCATTTATTAGGAGCAACGTAGCTGCAATTCTATGCATAGTTTCCTGATATTGATCTACCCATTGATCTCAGTGCTGCTTACTTCAGACCGCACAAGATCAACTTGTAAAGCACACTGAGCTTTGGCAAAAGAGTTCTTCAGCCAACTAAAATGCAGCTTTTCACTTTTAATTAGAAACACAAACTTTAAACTGCTAGAATAATGTAAGAACCTCGTCAAAGAAAATGAAAGAAGTTTCCAGCCCCAGCTTGATGGTTTCCCTCTTTCTCTGATGTTCTCCACACCAGGGGTGAGGAACCTGCAGCCTTCCAGATGTCATTGGACTCCAGCCCATCAGCTCATAGATCCCATCATCCCCAACCAACATGGCCAAAGATCAAGGGTGATTATCCAGCAGTATCTGGAGGACCACAGGTCCCTACCCTGCTCTATGCCAACCCATCACCAATGAAGTTACAAGTCTCATTATCACCACATTTATTGGCCTAGGAAGGGGGGGGTGTGGTCCATCAAAGACCCTGGTGCTCCAGCAGATGACGCCATTGCTCCAGCTCTGGAAAACACCATGGAGCTGTGCTCCTCTGCATTTCCCTCCACAACTATATGGGGCTCATCTTGCTCTCAGCTTTAAGGACTAAAAGGCTTGAATACAACCCAGTGGACACATGTTTCACAAAACGGCCACACCTAAAACCACTCCATTGTACTTTCCCATTGTGCCAGCACAGGCATGAAGCTCCTCAGTCCGAAATGACTTCCCCAGTCATTTCAGTAGATGAGACTGTTCCATGCCTACACAGTGGTTGAATGACCCAAACAATTCCTGGGGAATTGACCATATTTCCATCTAGTTCAGCACTCTGCAAATGGTTCCCTCTGGGGTGCCAGCAAGCAGGGCTTGAAGACAATAGCTTCCTCCTGCTATTCAGGTTGAAGGCTCTATATGGTCGTTAACATGACTAATAATCTCATCAGTTCATACATTTAAATAAATGAGGGTATCTGGAGATACAGAAACTCTGTGTGAGCTGCAATAAATATGCAAACTCTCGATCAGGTGAAAAACAAGCATAGTTCGCTCATTTGTATAATGTCATACGATATAACTATTTCACTGTTTTGGTGTTCTTCTTCAATATTTTATAAGCAGTACAGCTTACATATTTTCCAACAATATTCTTGCTACGGCAAAAAAAAATTCTGCACTTTGCACGGTTTCATATATCAATATTTACTGAAACATTTATATACTCTGGAATTTAGACAAAACCTGCTTCATTTAGGGAAACTCTAAAGTAGGGAAGGCTCGGGCTGACGCAATTCCAATTGTTCAGGTGGGAGTAGCTCCAGGATCCTCAAGTGTGAGGCTTAAGGGGATATCGGCAGCCCTAATACTAAATTATCTTCCTTACATTAGGAGATTCCTGTGAATAACTAGCCAGTGCCCACATCATATCAAGTGTCGAGACGGATTTGTATTGAGCACTAAACCAGTGTGGTATAGTGGACTTTGCCACTTTATGAGCTACAAGGAGCTCCAGTTGACGAAATGCCTCCGTGTTAGCTGACAAAGGGTTGAGATGAGTTAAGCAGATGGTGAAAGGAGAGGGTAAGGAGCATCCAGTTACTTTGACCCATCGTGTGGCAACTGTGGATAAGGTAAATTCCATGCTTGGGGTCATTAGCAAAGGATTTGAAAATAAAACTTCCTTTATACAAATCTATACTGAGACCGTATTTGGAATACTGTGCACAGTTCTGATCGCCTCCCCTTAAAAAGTTTATTATAGTGTTGGATTCAAAATTCAAAATGCTTTTGAATTATGGTGCTGGAGGAGACTCTTGAGAGTCCCATGGGCTGCAAGAAGATCAAACCTATCCATTCTTAAGGAAATCAGCCCGGAGTGCTCACTGGAAGGACAGATCGTGAAGCTGAGGCTCCAATACTTTGGCCACCTCATGAGAAGAGAAGACTCCCTGGAAAAGACCCTGATGTTGGGAAAGATGGAGGGCACGAGGAGAAGGGGACGACAGAGGACGAGATGGTTGGACAGTGTTCTTGAAGCTACCAGCATGAGTTTGACCAAACTGCGGGAGGCAGTGGAAGACAGGAGTGCCTGGTGTACTCTGGTCCATGGGGTCACGAAGAGTCGGACACGACTAAACGACAAAATGTTGGAAACAAGTCAGAAATAGGCAAGCAGACTGATCTAGGGGGCGGAGAAACTCTTCTATAAGGAAATGTGGGACTTTTTTAGTTTAGGGAAAGGGCCCGTAAGAGGTGACATGGCAGAAATTTATACATGACTCAGAGAAAATGGATAAAGGGTTTTTTTTCTTCCTCTCTCATGAAACTAGTAGGACTTGCGGACATACAATGAAACTTAATGTTGTAAGAATCAAGACAGTTAAAAGGAAGTACTTCCATAGTTAAACTATGGGAACTCATTCCCACGGGAGGGAGTGATGGCCACCACCTTGGATGGCTTGAAAAGAGACAAATTCATGGAGGATAAGGCTCTGTTTCATCTCTAATGTCAGAGGCAGTATGCCCTTGAATACCAGTGTGATAGGATAATGAGCTGCTTGTGCGTAAAAGCTTGATCCCTCTGGGGTTTGGCTGGTCATCCAAACCGAGGCACTAACGGAGCCCCCAAAGCTTGGCTCCGTCAGTCGCTGGTAGAATCTGACAGTGGGCGTCTACGGAACTTACGCCAACATAAAAGCTGTTTGACGGACATGCGCCTTCGTGACTCTCTGCGTGACAGTTTCCGGCGAAGGGTGGGAGTTCCTAAGGGGGGTCTTGTTCCCTCTTCACTATTCTCACTAGAAGTATCCCAGAGCCTCCCCTCCGCTGTAACTCCTGCACTCCCCCTGCTGGTTCCTTCTTCTGCTGCAGAGTCTCTCCTATTCTCCTGGAGCCTGTCCACCACCTGTCCTTCCGATGGCAGTTCCCTGACATCCACCTCCCCCCCAGGGCCCCCTTCACCCCCCCGCCTCCTCTCCCACTGGCGGTGAGGGTGGAAAGCCCCTGAAGGAGCTCTCCTTGTCGTCCGAGGATTCAAACACTTCTAGCCACGGCGTACCGTCTCTCTCCCCGTCTTCCTCTTCTTCGTCGGAGACGGCTTCCTCACCCACCCCTGACTCTGGGAACCCTTCAAACTCTCCTTCCTCATCGGTGGTCCCAAAGTGTTCCCTTCTAAATTGTGCCACGGGTTGCGGTTTTTTTGGGAAACGCTGATGAAATGTTTCTATTAAAACCTCGTCATTGACTACCTCTGCTGGTACCCAAGTGTTTTCCGACTCTACTTCCCCCTCCCATTCTACCAGATATTCCACCTGATTCCCCTTCCACCTGGAATCAATGATTCCTGCCACGTTCATGTCGCGTTCTCTCTCTTCTATCACGGGCGTTTGGGTGGCCTCTCTCTCACGCTCCCCCCACTCACGTCCCTCTCGGTACGGCGACAGTAATGACCTGTGAAATACTGGGTGTAATTTCATGTGACTGGGCAGTCTGAGTTTGAATGCTACTGGGTTGACCTGCTGTATGACCTCAAAGGGTCCCAATCTTTTGGGTCTCAATTTCTTACTCCCACCCTTGAACGGTAGTCCTTGGGTGGACAACCATACCCAGTCTCCCACCCTTATAGTTTCACCTTCCCTCCTATTTCTGTCTGCTTGCTTCTTATATTCTTCCTTGGCTTTCTCTAAGTTAAGTTGAAGTTGACGGTGGATCGCTTCCATCTCTTCAAAAAAATGTTCCGCCGCCGGCACGCTCCACCTCTCCCCTCCCTCTCCTGGGAATGCCCGGGGATGACACCCATAATTTGCCAGAAAAGGACTCATCCCTGTGGACACGTTCTCCGCGTTGTTGTAGGCAAATTCTGCTAGAGGTAACTTATCTACCCAATCATTTTCTCAGTCTTTTACATAACACCTCAGGTATTGTTGTAAAATCCCGTTTGCCCTTTCCGCTTGCCCATTTGTTTCTGGGTGCCGGGCAGTAGAGAAATTGAGTTCTACGTGCAGTAAGCTCATAAGTTTCCTCCAGAACCTGGAAGTAAATTGTTTCCCTCTGTCGCTGACCACCCTCAAGGGGGCGCCATGCAACCTGAAAATATGTTCTACAAACAACTTGGCGGTTTCCTCCGCTGTGACCGCATGTGAACAAGCTATAAAATGACACATTTTGGTTAATAGATCTACCACCACCATGACAGCTGTTTTGCCTTTGGATTTTGGCAGGTCCGTCATAAAATCTATGGATACTGCCTCCCATGGCCTTTCTGGCGTGGGTAAGGGTTGTAATAGCCCCGCTGGCGCCACCCTCTCTCCTTTCGCTCGCTGGCACCTGTCGCAACCCCTGACATATTCCCGTACGTCCTCCCTCACCTTGGGCCACCAAAACTCCCTGGTAACCAACCACATGGTTTTGTGCTGTCCAAAATGTCCCGCTGTGGGGCTGTCATGCAACTGCTTGAGTACTCTGCCCCTCAGTTCCCCATCGGGTATGTACAGTGCCCCTTTGTAATACAACGCCCCGTTCTTTTCTTCAAACCCCCCTGTGTTCTCCTCTGTCCTCCTGAGTTCTCTGAGTTTCTCTTGGGCGTATTCATCGTTCTCAGTACCCTCTATCAGTTCCCTCTGCCCCACCAATGCCGCCCCACACACCCAGCGGTCTTCAGGGATTACATGCCTTGCCTCAGGTGCTCCCTCCCCCTCTAAGTACTCAGGTTTCCTGGAAAGAGCGTCCGCCCTCACGTTCTCGGAGCCTGGCACGTAACGAATCTCAAAGTGGAACTTGGAGAACTCCTGGGCCCATCGCACTTGTCTCTGGTTCAGCACTCGGGCTGTTCTCCAGTATTCCAGATTTTTGTGGTCAGTTCGGACTTGAACCTTGTGCTGCGCCCCAATCAGCAAGTGCCGCCATTTCCGGAATGCTTCATGAATGGCGAGCAGTTCTCGGTCGTATACTGTGTAGTTCCTCTCGGATTTGTTCAACTTCCGCGAGAAGAATGCACACGGTCTCCATTCAGACGTATCGTTTCCCGGCTGGAGAAGCATGGCCCCCACCGCTCGGTCTGACGCGTCAGTCTCCACTCTCATTGGTTGTTGTAGATCCACGTGCAGAAGTTGCTCTTCCGACGCAAACGCCTGCTTTAGGCGTTCGAACGCCCGCTGCGCTTCTTCCGTCCAAACAAATTTCTTTTTGCTACTAAGACAATCCGTGATGGGCGCTGTTAAATGGGCAAAGTTTTTGATGAACTTCCTATAGAAGTTTCCGAAGCCCAGAAACCTTTGCACGTCCTTCTTGGTCTTTGGTGTTTTCCATTCCAGTACCGCTTGAACCTTGCTGGGATCCATGGCCAATCCCTTGTCAGACAACCGGTACCCCAGGAATTCCACCTCCCTGGTATGAAACTGACACTTCTCCAGTTTCACCCACAGCCGGTTTTCTCGCAGTTTGCTCAGTACCTCTCTTACATCTCGCACATGCTGCTCCTCATTCTCTGAGTACACCAGGACGTCATCTAAGAACGCTACGCAGTTCTTGTAGAGCAATGGCCCCAGGACGTGATTCATGAATGATTGAAAACAGGCGGAGCCCGCTTGTAATCCGAAAGGCATAACCAGGTACTCAAAAGCCCCCAAGGGGGTGAACATAGTGGTCTTCCACTCATCCCCCTTTCTCACACGTATCAAGTTATATGCCCCCCTAAGGTCCAGCTTGGTAAAAATTTTCCCTTTTCTCACCCGTGTCAGAATGTCATCAATTCTAGGCATAGGGAAAGTCACTGGTTCTGACACTGCATTTAGGGCCCTGAAATCACATACAAGCCTGGGTTTACCCGTGTTTTTTTTGTCCACAAAGAACACTGGGCTGCCCCCCACCGCTCGTGACTCTCTGATGAAACCTCGCTTGAGATTCTTGTCAATGAACTCCCTTAACTCCTGCATCTCACTGTCTGACATTGCATACAGCTTGCCCACTGGCAATTGTGCTCCTGGGAGTAAGGTAATTTGACAGTCAAAGGGTCTGTGCGGGGGCAGTTTATCTGCTTCTTTTTCGCTGAATACGTCAATCAAGTCAGCGTATTGTGGTGGCACCTTCCCCTTGTCCATCACTTCCATCCCTGCTAGAGTGGCCCTGGCGCCTGCCTGACCCTCTCCCTCCTTGCAGTGTTCTAGGCAATGTGCTGATCCAAAGGAAACCACTCTCTGATGCCAGCCTACTAGCGGATCGTGTAGTGCCAGCCAGCTCATTCCCAAGATAATAGGAGCTCCTCCCAAGGTGGCTACGTTAAACGCTATCAGTTCTGTGTGTCGTGCCACCCTCATTATCATTGGTACAGTCTGTTGGCTCACTTCTCCTCCCAACAGCTCCCTCCCATCAATCGTGGTAACCTGCAAAGGCTTACTTAATGGGATAGTCTGTATCTGGTGTTCAGCTGCAAACTCCTTACTCATGAAATTACATGAGCTACCTGAATCCAATAGCGCTTTTATCTTTAGTGGGTGTCCGTTTGCCAGTTCCAGCAACACCTCTATCACAAGCGCTGGTCTTGGAGGTTCCGGCGTGGGCACGTTCACTACTCCCTGGCCTGGCTGCTGTGCCCTGATGTTGGCAGCCAGGCGTTGGCTTTTACTTGCTCCTTGATTTCTTCCTCCTCCTTCCCCCCAACAGTTCCCGCCATCCCTTGCCATTCCTTCCTTTGCGGACAGACTCTGGCAAAGTGACCTGGCTGTTGGCAGAGATAACATCTCTTGCCGCTCTTTCCCTCCTTCTTCCGCCCTTCACTGGTGTTTGAAACTGCGCGCGCGCGCGCTGTTCCAAGTTCCATCGGCTCTGCTGGCGGGAAAGGCTGCTCCGGAATCTCTGGAATGCAGAAGTCCTTCCAACGTTCCCCCTTTCCTTCCCGCTTTTCCATAGCTCTAGCTTCCTGGCGTGCTCCTATGGACAGCGCTGATTTAGTCAGCTGATCCATAGACTCCGCCCTAGGCGCCCGGGAAAGTTCATCTTTCACTGCCGGAGAGAGACCTTCTTCAAACAGCATTTGAATAGGTTCACTATCAAGGTCCCACCCCAGTCTATGAATCAGCATGGTGAACTCAGTCCAGTACTCACGTACAGATCGGCTCCCCTGTTTACACGCCATTAACTGCCTGCGCACCACCCCCTGCTCAATCTCGCTGGAAAACATCAAGTCCATGGCGCGAAAAAACTTCATTGTGTCCTTTAAGATTTCATTATTGGCTGCCATCAGGGGCCGAACCCAGTCCTTCGCCCCTCCCTCTAGATGGCCAATCACGTACACCACTCTAGAGTTCTCATCGGGGAAGTCATCAAACAGTAGATTGAGAGCATATTGCATCTCTGTCCTAAAGGCTTGATAGTTCCTGGGATCCCCCCCAAATTTCTGCACCAATCCAGGCACCCTTCTGGCAAGTGGGGTGGTTTTCCCCTTATCCGCATCTTGAGCCCTCCTCTCCTCGAGCCTCGCCGTTTGCAGCGCGAGCTGGACCTCCAACGCCCTGTACCTTTCTTCCAGGCTTGGACCTGCTCCCGCTCCAGCTGCTCCGGTTCCTGCTGGTTCACTCATGATGCCCTCTGCTTGCACAAGCTGCTTTCAGAGACTGTCAGATTGCTGTGATAGGATAATGAGCTGCTTGTGCGTAAAAGCTTGATCCCTCTGGGGTTTGGCTGGTCATCCAAACCGAGGCACTAACGGAGCCCCCAAAGCATGGCTCCGTCAGTCGCTGGTAGAATCTGACAGTGGGCGTCTACGGAACTTACGCCAACATAAAAGCTGTTTGACGGACATGCGCCTTCGTGACTCTCTGCGTGACAGTTTCCGGCGAAGGGTGGGAGTTCCTAAGGGGGGTCTTGTTCTCTCTTCACTATTCTCACTAGAAGTATCCCAGAGCCTCCCCTCCGCTGTAACTCCTGCACTCCCCCTGCTGGTTCCTTCTTCTGCTGCAGAGTCTCTCCTATTCTCCTGGAGCCTGTCCACCACCTGTCCTTCCGATGGCAGTTCCCTGACAACCAGTTACTGGGAATTGCAGGCATGCAGAGTACTGTTGTGCCCAGGTCCTGCTTCACGCAGGCATCTAGTTGACCACTATGCAGACAGGATGCTGGACTAGACTGTCCATTGGCCTGACCCAGGAGGCTCCTCTTATGTTTTTGTGTTCTAAGTGGGCAGAGTGACAGACTAGGACCTGGAAGACTGGGGATCAAAATACCACTTCATCATGAAAGCCACTGGGTGACCTTAAGCCACCAGCTCTCAGCCTAGTCTGCCTCACAGGGTTGTTGTGGAGATAATATGAAGGGGGGAACCATGTATACACTACCATTGAGCTCCTAAGATGAAAGGAGGTATATAAAAATGTAATTAAAAATGTAATATTGCTGGTGTAATAATCTTGCAACCCTGGTGTAAAGCAATGCTTTGTCACTATACTGGTGTGCCATTTTAAGCCTTGGTTTTAGGAGGGGCAATCAAATATGGATGTGCTTTTTAATGTTACATCAAAACGTAGCCTTCATAAATTACATTCAGAAAGCATGCTTATGCATTCCGAGTGTGAATGCCTTCATTCATTGTTTTGCCACTAGCACACCAAAAACTGAAAGGCATACAAAGAAGAAAGCTTAACACAAATGAGTGAAATCACAGGAGCTTTTCCGAAATCTATTCGAAAAAGAGGTTGTGATTATATGATGATACAGTAGCTACAATTCCTTAAGGCTTCTGGAAAATGCAAAATCTTATTAAAGTACAGAAAGTTCAACTAAAATTCTCAGTGGACAATAAAACTGAAGAGGGGGTGTGATGGTAGGAATGATTATGCAATCAGAATGGGAGCGATGGAATTTACATAAGCGTTGGACAGAAAGCTTTATATAATTTATTTTCAGCGTTCAGTGCTTTTGTCTTTCACTTGATGCTCTTAATATTCCTCTTATGATGGTGTTTATTTACATGGTGGTTGAAAATGTTTAGGTACTGCTTTTTCTATTAAAGAATCTAAAGTATGTCAATTTATCTGAACTTAATGACTTCTATTTATAAACCAAAACCAATGCAGCTTAGAGTAAGAATCCCTTATAAAATAACAAAATGGAATTGTTTTGTTATAAATTGGCAACAACAAGAAGCAATAAAATTAGAGAAAATCATTAAGATAAAGCAAAAGGACAGAAGACTGGACACTGGAGAATCCTATGCATATTAGTATAAGCATACTGTTGACCAATTAGTGTACTCCAGAAGTTAATAAATGGTCCACATCTCATCAACAATGATCTCATATATATATATGTACCATTATGAAGCAGACTCCTCCGCAGAATTTCTGTAGGTGGCAATTGAAAGTCCCAAAAGTAATTTAGTACTACAGGCATGCAAGTGTCTACCCTCTAACCCAAATGCTCTAAATGATCTCAGGATGGAGATCATTAGAAGCAGTTGAGGGAGAAACACAGGCTTCAATTAGCCCCGCGTAGACTGGGGAAAATGCATGTTTTGGTAACAATAAAATGTCTAGAACATATGGGAAACTACCAAGAAGGAATGTGAGCCTGGATTTAATCTTAAGTGGTGCTCACTACCTTGTGGGAGACTTCTGTGTTCCTACATTGATTGGAAATGGTTTCCACTGCACTTTAAGAATGCAAGAAGAGCCTGTGGGATCAGGCCAATGCTCCATCTAGTTCCAGCATCCTACTCTATCAGTGGCCAAGCAGATGGGTATGGACCTGAACACAAGAGCACTCTCAACTCCAGGGGCTTTCAAATTTGACATGTATCTCAGTGAATAACGGCCGGGAAAGTCCAACACAGCCATCATATTTTACTCCAAAATAGGGGACTTCTTAAAAAAATATGAAGGGGTTGGTAAAAAGGAAAGGAAAGTGGATCAAATCTCTCCAGAATACTTGGGGGGAAATATAATATACAGTGGTACCTCGGGTTACATACGCTTCAGGTTACAAACGTTTCAGGTTACAGACTCCGCTAACCCAGACGTAGTACCTCGGGTTAAGAACTTTGCTTCAGGGTGAGAACAGAAATCGTGTTCCTGCGGCGCGGTGGCAGCGGGAGACCCCATTAGCTAAAGTGGTGCTTCAGGTTAAGAACAGACCTCCAGAAGGAATTAAGTTCTTAACCCGAGGTACCACTGTATCTCAAATTAGGACTGGTACCACCAAATCTGAGAGAATGTTAGCATTATTAATAGAGTCAAGGAAGCTATTGGAGGCAAAAGGTCTTCCTTTAAAAAATGAAGGTCTTGCCTAAATGAGGACAGCAAGAAAGAAATTTGAGGAACACATCACCAAAAGCATGTTTTAACAACAACATCCATAGATATAACAGAAGTAGGAAACAGATGTAGGAAAATAGAAGTAGGAAACAGAGGGGTAGCTGGACTGGGGGGAACAGTTGTGGCAAGAGATTAAGTTCTAAATTTCATTAACAAATTAAATATGAAACAAATCACTGGGTCTGGATAGTATCCACCTGAGATAATACTTAATTCAAATGTGAAGCTGCTAGTGTTCTTTCTCTCCCTCTCGTCTAAGATTGGCCTGCATAAAGGAAACCACCTTATAAAACTTTTCTTCAAACTGAAGCCTATTAAAAGTTAAATGGATTGAGGATAATGTTTAAAATCTTAGATACCCCATGGCAATTCATTCTTATGACACCTGGTTTTATATTAAAAGCTCAAGAAATGTTAAAGACTGGAGATATGATTAGAACAGAATATTGGAGAAGGAAGAGTTCAAAGGTCACCTAGGCATTATGAGAAAGGACCACTTTCATACCCATCACCTGCAAAACTGCCTATCCAGAAGACAACAGGTCTTAAACAGAAAGTTAATTAGAGAACAATGCCTGCAGAGCAAGGAGCTCCATTTAACCACTTTGGCTATAGGCAACCAATATTCATGAGATGTTGTTGCTTTTGAGGTCAAGGATTCTGCCAAGGAGGGCATCTGACATTTTTTTCCTCTCCTCAAATTGTTGTTTTCTTAAGGCATCTTGACATTATTCTCAAAAGAAAAGTCAGCAAACCACAGTTTATTTGCTAACAAAAACATTTCCTCCATAGGCCAGGGAAAGCTTGAAGGGAATAAAAGCAGAGTTCATCTATTTTAAAACAATGGATAACGTTGCCAGCAAGCATATTTTAAATGCACAGGTTAACGTAGTTCATGAGTAACATTTCAAACAACACAGTAGCAACAGTCTTCTTATTTAAGTGCTATTAAGTCATTTGTGCACATTGAAAAGCCAACTGAAATTTCCTTTATTAGGCAAGCATCTATTAAAGACAGCACCATAGACCCCCCAATGGGAATGGAAGTTAATAACCCTATCAATTGCATAGAAAAATCTCTACTTTCTAAGCACTTTGTGGGGGGTTTTAACTACTTTGTGAAAAACAAAATTTGAATCAAGCAATGTACAAATTTTAATAAATAAGAACCATCTGGACTACACATTTAAAGTAGTATCATGCCACTTTAAACAGTCATGGCTTCCCTCCAAAGAATCCTGGGAAGTACAGTTTGCCAAGGGTGCTGAAAATTGTTCAAAAATCTCCAGAATTTTCTGAGGAGAGGGATTGACTGTTAAACCACTCTGAGAATAACCACCTCTTCCTGCTCCTCTCCCCTTACCAGTAGGCGCTGAGGGGGAAAGTCCACATATTCGTTTGCAGCTAATCTTTTACTTCCTGCCACAATCACTGTGATTTTACACACATTTCTTTCTCATTAATAGATGGCTCTCAGAGAATTTTTCAACAAATCACAAGCCACATCTGGTTCACGAACAAATCTGACCACCCATAGCACACTTCCGGATTACTTATTCACACACAATTTGGTTGTTATTGCTGTGCTTCAGTCTTCTAGAAGCTACAAAAAGTCTGATAAATGATAGGATATTGCAAAGGAAAATGCAGGATGTCCTCTACTAGCTGGCAATATAACCATGAAAATATTAGGATGAGTGCTCAACCTAGTAGTTCCCTTACACTATATGCAACAGGTGATCTGTTTTCATCTTGATGACTTACCTGAGATCTTATCTGGGCACATACCCTTTGAGAAAGATTTTTTCTATGCTGGCTCCTACTGTTGTCAGCCCATGTCAAACAGGCCATGACCATCTACCTCCATAGCAAGATTGTGCTTTTGGCCCACTACTGCAAAACCCTCAAAAGCAATGATGGACAGCCCATCTCATGAATGGCTCACCAAAGGGAGAAAACAAATATGAGGGCAACCAAGATGATCAAGGGTCTGGAAACCAAGCTTTATGATGAACAGTTGAAGAAGCTGTGTATGCTTAGCCTGGAAAAGAAGAGACTTAGAGGAAATATGATAGTCATCTTCAAATATCTAAAGTCACATGGAGGATGCAGCAAGCTTGCTTTCTTCTGCTCTGGAGGGTAGGACTCGAACCAATGGCTTCGAGTTACAGGAAAGCAGATTCTGACTAAACACCAGGAAGCACTTTCTGACAGTAAGAGCTGTTTGACAGTGGAACAGACTCCCTCGGGATGTTGTAGATTCTCCTTCATTGGCGGTTTTTAAGCAGAGATTGGATGGCCACCTGTCATGACTTTAGTTGAGCTTCCTGCAGTGCAGGGGGCTGAGATAAATGACCCTCAGGTTCTCTTCCAACTCTATGATTCTATAATAAAGACACTTACCCAAATGGTGGTCTAAGAACTAGCATATTTATTCCCCTACCCAGTCAATTTTCTTATAGCATAATTATACTCAGAAAATGAGCTGACACTTAGTTTTGGCGTGATGAAAAGAACACTTATTTGCTGCCTTTAGCAAAGGCATTTTCTTTCTTTGTTGTGGATTATTGTTACACGGGTGGGTTGTGTTTTTTAAAAAGAAAAATCAAAGCTCAGGAAATAAAAATGCTAAAACCTTGAACAATCATGCAAATTAGCAGGAGATGGACGCTGCTGCAATATCTAATTAATGCTCTGGGAACTCATGTCACTTCTAGTTAATTTCAAGTACTTGAGAAAGAAAACATGCTTTCTGGTTTTCACGCTTCTGTGTTTTGTAGATCCCCTTCAAATTGGTATCTAAATGGGTAAGCTCGCTTAGGCTTGATTTCAACTGGGACTAGTAATTGCAAGCCAAAGTGGAGACACTTGGGTAAAATGCCTTTTTTTCCCCTCAAGAGCTGTAGAAGTTTTGGTTAGGTTTTTTAAACAAAAAACACCCACACCAATCAATCGAGCCTCCAAACCCCATTGGTCCATCTAGCCCAGCCCAGTACAGCTAAGTGGCAGCAGCTCACTGTAATGTTTCAGGCAGCGGCTTCTCCCACTACACCATTGCTGAGTGGCAAACCTTCAGTAGCAATGGCCGTGCTGCGTCCTCTCCCTTTCCCTCCTTTAAAATGGCTGCTTTGACCACATTGCAAGGGATGAAAGGGAGGAAGCCACATGTCTCTGCCTTCCCCCTTCAACCATTTCCAGAATTCCCGGTGCTAAGGGGAAGGGATAGTCATCACTGCTGGAACAGTACCCTGTCATTGCTCAGAGGATCACGAGGTCAAGGATTTGGAGGAAGCATCGGGTGGGGGGCGTTGCCCTTTGCACCAATCCCAGATGACTCCACTTTCTCAGAACCCCCTCTTCGTCATAAGCCCATCTTGCTACCACTTCCTGAGCCTGAAAAAGTCGTGCTGCTATCCTCTGGGTCCAACTACTCTGGCCCAGAAGACATGATCTCCACAGCACTGTTAGAGCCAATTGTGGTGAAGCCGCAAGTCTTCTCCCAACAGAAGCAGGGCTAGGCACCTAGAACAAACTGAAGGCTTATTCTGGTATCCACCTGAAGCTGTCGTGTTATGGAATAAACATTTGAACCTGCTGGCATGAATCTCCAGAGCAAACTAGGGTTCAACTTGGAACTTGAGCTTTGCCTTCCTTGATTTTGCCTTACTAGAACCTGAAGTTTGCCTTCCCAGAAGCTGAGCTTTCTGTTGTGTGACTTTGCTTTGGTAGAACCCAAATTCTTGTCTAGAACCCCCTTCTTGAGCTGAATCACCATCTAGCTGAGACCCAACTTGGGACAAAACACTGCCAGGTATGTGGGTTGATGAATAGGAGGGAGAAGAGGAAATAGTTTAATCCAAGCCAAATAAGAGCCTCACCCTAAGTGCTGCAAGCCAAGGAATTGCAAAGTTTAGCAGAAGTGTCTTGCTGGGTGAGGTAGAGCTATTATACTAGCTTCCTGGTGGGTGGGTTGCTTATAAGGAGAGAGAGGTTGGCATGGTGCAAACACATTGGCAGAAGCACTGGATTGGTTCCACTAGTGAGTCTGCACCATGACAACCACCCCACTGCCTTGCCCAACAACAGCAGCAAACCACCTGCTGCCCAGCTAGCACAGCTACTCTGTCCCATGGTGTGCCACTTCTGAAACTCAGCAACATCTTCTAGTTTGAGTTTGTTAAACAGGAAAGGTGGTTTCAATCCTTTCAGAGAACCCAGAGAATCTCAGTCTGGAGGCAGCAATGCTTCTGAATACTAGTTGCTGGAGACCACAGGAGGGGAGACTGCTCTTGGGCTCAGATCCTTAGTGTGAGTTTTCCACAGACATCTGGTTGACCACTTTGAGAACAGGATACTGGACTAGAGGGGCCATTGGCCTGATCCAGCAAGCTTTTACATTCCTATTTTTGTTTTAATGTATATTGCAATCTTCAAGAGTTCAGAAACGTTAGGAAAATACGCAGGTAACAGCCCATTTAAGTTGTTATTTCCAATATCAGTGATTGCCACTCAATAGAGCAGGGATAGGGAATCTGTTCATAAAGCTGTTGTTGGACTGCAACTCCCTTCATCCTTGACGATTGGCCAGGCTGTATGGGGTTGATGTTGAGAGAAGGGTCCAACCACATCTGGAAGGCCACAGATTTTCCACTCCTGTGCTTGAGGAGAAGCTTCCTGAGAATGCAACAATTCAGCTCTGGGGCAGACTACCAATAATTGGCCCCAAACACGTACTCATGTGCCATTTAGAAGAAGTAGAAAGGGCCCTAACTGCAAAGGTTTTGAATTTCAGTAAAGTTTTGGTCTGGCATTTTTAGTTTGCAAATTCAGCACTGAAGCTGTCTTCTCTGCCTCTCACATCTTATCCAGACTCTGAGTGACATTAAAAAAATCCCACCTGCAATTTCCACTCTCAGTACTTTAAAATGTCAGGGAAAGTAGATGGTCACACTAATTGTGGCCAGCTGTTACACTAGTTCCCGTGATATGAGAGTCAGGGTCCGTGTGACAAATCATCAGCATATCAACCAAAACCTATAAACTGAAGGAACACTCTGGTTGAAGCTATACTACTGGCATAACTGCTCAGGGCAAATCAGCCCAATCAATAGTTTTAACATTAAGCAAAGCAGAGCAACCATTGACATTCAAAATAGGCAAATTGATTGAAATTTGTGAACATGCATAATGCATTTATTGCAAGGTTATTCTCTTTTACCACAGTAAACATGTTTGTGTGTGTCTGTAAATGTCATTTGCTTTGTCTGCGTATTTTTCTGGTGCGTCTAACAGCGGCTTGTGTTTAGCTGATGGATGACCGTAGCTCACAATGTCAAAAATGTGGGTGTGGGTGTATTGGCTTTGAAATAGCACCCAAATATAGAGAGCCTAGTCTTGGCTTTGAAATTATGTAGTTTTTATTGAACAACTGTGTGAGAGCTAGCAGGTTGTAGCTAATGGGAGTTGTAGTCCAAAACATCTGGACAGCACCAGGCTGGGAGAGAGGATGGCCGAGAGTGTTAAGTTGTGGGCGAACATATCAAACGACACAGCGATTCTTCAAACAGCTCTTGTTTATTCACAGGCCAGAACTGAACTGAACTGAAGGGTTCAGTTAGCCTGCTTATATAGAGCTCCAGTACAACGTTACTGTGACAACTTTCTAAAACTATCCAATCACTGAACATCACTTTCGATCCTTCATTTGCATAACTATCTACAGTATCCCCCTGCTGGCCCAGGGTGAGGACTTCAGTACATAACAGAGAGAGTAACCTGAGAGATGAGAACAAATTGCTACTTGAAACCCCAGATACATATTTCAGCTCAGCTCATCATGTCCCACCATGTTTTGATGTCTATAATACATGACTAACAATGGGCTATTACTAGGCTGTTGCCAGAATTGCTGAAAGTATATGATGTGCTTAGAAACCTAGGAAGCTGCCTTATACAAAGTCAGACCCTTGGGTCCATCTACCTCAATATTGTCTACACTGACTGGTAGTAGCCCTCCGGGATTTCAGACACAGTTCTCTTCTGATGCTACCGGGTGATGTTGGGGGTAGAACTTAGACCCTTCTGCATGCACAGCAGATGTTTTGCTACTCAACTATGATGGCTTTTTCCTCTCAAGGACTTTTACGTAGCCCCTTTTCTACACACAGCCCTTTTTCCAAACAGAGTTCTGCTTGGAAGTAATCCTACCAACGCAATCCTTTTTTTAAAAAATGCTGAATGCCGCTTCTGACTCCTGGAATCCTCCCTTCAAGTTTTAGCATAGGGTAGGAAGCACCGTTCAGGCAATGCATCACCCAACTCAAGAAGTTTCATTCTCACCCTTCAGCCTCACAAATCCCTTCTGAGGGGCTATAGTGGCTGGTGAAGGCAGAGACCAATGAGAAGGAAAGCCAACTAATTCTGGCGTTGTTCCTGTTGAGTTCCACAAAGGTGAGACTGAGACTGAAGAGGAAGAGGAGGAGGAGGAGGAGGAAGAATCTGACAGGCAGCTCCACCCATAACAAGGCAGGCGGATGGGGCCTAGCTGAGGCCTAGCTGAGCTTGGTGTGGCTGCATTCAGACTAATGGGTCAGCCTCCGCGGCTGAGAATCTGCTCAGCCTTTTAAACATTTTTCTTCCGATCCTTGAGCCTTATCCCTGAAATCGTATAAGGCAAAACATTTCAACGGTGTTTGAGCCACATTTGTTCCTTTTATTTTCCTGAACACTTGTGTGTGTGTGTGTTTGTGTGTGTGTGTGCGCCCGCACACACACACACACACAAACACGCACGCACACGTTTCTCCTCATAGCAACAAAACCCAAAAGGTCTTGTAGGATACACAGCCGCCAAGCTACCAAGTTAATGCTGACAATGCTGCCATCTGTTGACCAAAACAGGATACTTTTAATCCAGAACCACTCATAGAATCATAGATTGTAGAGTTGGTAGGGACCCCAGGGGGTCAACTTGTCCAACAAATCTCAGTTAAACCATCCACAACAGATGACCATCCAGCCTCTGCTTAAAAGCCTCCAAGAAAGGGGAATTCACCACCTTCCGATGGAGTCTGTTTCACTATCAAAAAGCTCTTACTGCCAGAAAGTTCTTTCTAATATTTACTTATCATCTCCTTTCTTATAACCACTGATTTGGATCCTAGGCTCTGGAGAAGGGGAAGCAAGCTTGTGCCACTTCAAGTGACAGTCCTTTAGATATCTGAAGGTGGCTATCATATCTCCTCAGTCTCCTCTTTTCCAGCCTAAACATTCCTAACTCCTTCAACCGTTCCTCATAAGGTTTGGTTTCCAGACACTTTATAATCTTGGTTACCCTCCTCTGCACACACTCAAGCTTTTCAACAATCTTCCTAAATTGTGGTACAATGGTACCTCGGGTTACAAACTCTTCACGTTACAAACACTTCAGGTTACAGACTCCGCTAACCTCGAAGCAGTACCTTGGGTTAAGAACTTTACCTCAGGATGGGAACAGAAATCGCGCGGCAGCAGTGGGAGGCCCATTAGCTAAAGTGGTACCTCAGGTTAAGCATGGTTTCAGGTTAAGAATGGACCTCCAGAACGAATTAAGTTCTTAACCAGAGGTACCACTGTACCCAAAATTGGACACAGTATTATTCCAGGTGTGGTCTGACCAAGGGAAAATGCTCTGTACTTTATAGAGAAACATTAATCTCTGTGTCCCATTTGTTCAGATATAAGATAAAGCCTGCATACTAAGTTTAAAATCTTAACATTTAAAAGTTCTATTCAGATTCCCTGTGGAAAGCACATTATTATCCTAATATTTTTTTATTTAAAAAAAACACCTTTAAAGCCATTTTGAAAGCTGCGTCTTATCAGCTGTGTGTGCATTTATAATCCATTGTGCCTTATCTACTATTTTACTGCGGTGCATTATTTTATGATTTTCTAGCGACTTTTGTTGCTCTTCTCTTTCTTTCTTTTAAAACTTGCAGTCTATCCCGGGAGGGCATATGGTGCAGGATGGAAATTAATACAATGAACAAATAAAGAAACAGGCAGAAAAAATCCAAAAGCAAGGAAGACGAGCAGAGGTGTGTTCATGTGCAGACATTAACAAAAAGAGAATAGGAGAAGAAATAGTTAATGAAATCATGTGAGCTTGGTTTCCAGGTTTGTTATCAGAAATGAGAACAACTAAGAAGGAAAGCAGAGCAAATGCTTCTTTATCAAGCAGAGATAAGAAAACAGCAGCATAGTAGGGTTCATCATGACTGTACGAGGAAAATATAGGGCTACAATTGGTGCTGGTCCTGCTCAGGCCTCATCTGCACTATACATTTAAAGCAGCATCATGCCACTTTAAACTGCCACCCCCCCCCCCGAATATTGGGAACTGTAGTTTATTAAGACCCCTGTTCCCTTCACAGAGCTACAGTTCTGAGTGGTTTAACAGTCAATCATTCTATCTGTGGAAGTGCTGCTAGAAACTGTGGCTAGGAATTCCTTTTAGCAGTCTAGGCTGCACTAGGGATGGCAAAAAAAAAACTTTATTCAATTTGGATTTAAAGGCAAACATACCAAAATGTGCAGTTTCTGAAACAACACTTAAACTGAAACACACCCACCCTTCAAAAATTCATACTTCCCCAAATTTTGTAATGCCATTCCTTACACCTAGTGTGTATACAAATGTTTATACAGGGTGGGTCCTTTAAAAGAGGCCCCATGGATAGAGAGTATATATGTTCCATGGGGCCTCTTTTAAAAGACTCACCCTGTATTAGTAACAATAACATACAAAATGCATTATATTGGGGAAATCGCTTTGCAATCATGTACAGTGGTACCTTAGTTTACGAACTTAATACATTCTGGAAGTCCATTCTTAAACCAAAAGCATTCTTAAACTGTGGTGCGCTTTCCCTAATTAGGCCTCCCGCTGCCAGTGCCCTTCCACTGTTCGGATTCCGTTCTTAGACCAAGGTAAAGTTATCAAACCGGGACACTATTTCCAGTTTTGCGGAGTTTGTAAACCGAATCGTTCTTAAACTGGACTGTTCTTTAACTGAGGTACCACTGTATATTAGGCATAATTGTGCCTTATAAAAGAAACCAAAATGGATAGAATTGCCCATACATAGCTGATTTATCAGCTATAGTCAGCTCAACCATGGGTCAATAAACCATGCACATCCAGTCAAATCCAAGTTAGACTTACTTTAATGCACTGCACATAGAGCTGCCTTTGAATGTGTAGAATGGTGCTGCTTGGTTGCTGGTGGGAGCAATTCCACACCAGGTGAACTCATCATTACCAGGTACATTTTGAAGTGCTGCTTTCAACATTTAAGGGCCTATGCAAACAGGTGGGGACTGGGCTATTTGAAGCACCTGCCTCAGAGGCCCTGCTCATGTGCCCCCACCTGTGAAATCAATCCAGTTTCAGGGCACAAGAGACAGGGCCTTTTCTGCACTGGCTCCCAGACTGTGGAACTCTCTCCCCTTTGTACAGGGTCTTTTATAAGATGGATTTTGGAATGGCTATTGCTCACCCTCATCTGCTCCAAAACTATGTCAATGCGCCTGTTCAGGGGTTTCACAGCATCTCCATGCATTGCGAATGAAATGAGAGGCAGGAATGGGCATTGTCTGCATATTGGTGAGGCTGAAACCCAAACCTCCAGATGACTTCTCCCAGCAGTTTCATGTAGATGCTAAAGAGCAATGTGGACAGAATAGCCTACTATTGAGGCACACCACAGACTCAAAGGCATGAAGCAGAGCTGGAGTATGTACCACTTTGCTAGTACCATCTTGTTCAGCAATGTCTATACTGACCAGCAGCAGTTCTGAAGGGTTTTAGGCAGGAGTATTTCCTTGCCCTCCTGGAGATGCTGGGAATCAAGCTTGGGGCATTCCGCATGCAAAGCAGAAGCTCTTCCACTGAGCTAAACCCCTTCTGCAAAAGCAGTGTTGCAGCCATGATGTGGAGAAGTTGGATGCCATGACCCAGTCACATTGGACTGGAGTTGCAAGGCAGAAATGATAGCTCCCAGGAAGTTCAAAAACCGCAAGTAGAAATGTAGTGACAAGGAAGATCACTTAGTGTGCATGTCCTTCCACTCTACCAGCAGAAACTCATTGCAAATAATCAAGGCTTCCTGGAGTTTTGGAGGAAGTGGGGAATGGGCTAAAATCCCAAACCAGTATCTGAATTTTCTGCTGAACGATGGAGAACTAACATGGCTGTTTGAAGGCGGAAACATGTCAGTTAGCTTAAGCTGGTGATGTCTTAAAAATAAACCTTTAGAACATCAAAGGGAAACTGACAATAGCCTGGTTGTGTCTCAAACAGCTTAAGATTCTGTTTAAGTATTTCTTGTTCCAAGGAAAGATGGTTTTGAAGTTTAGAACGAGGCATGTATTTGAAAGGTGTAATTCTTTTTTACTTTTGGAACACAGATTAAGTAATTGGAGCTGGAGTAAATGTAGGCATAAATGTCTCATTTTTGTCAGTTGTTTTCCTTTAATAAAAGAAACCACAATCTGCACTTTTGATGTAAGCCTACTTCTCACCAGTTGTCTGAAAACAATAAAGAGACCCCATTTTTTCATAGCTGATTTCCTGGTAAAGAGAACACAGAATGCTTGAACATAGACGAAATGGTTTCCTTAACAGTTTTTTCATTCTTTCTTTTCTGCTTCTTTCCTTCATTACTCTCTCTTCTCTCCCTGTTCCCTCCCTACAGTACTGCAGTTATAAATACAGAATGATAGGTAAAGGGGACCCCTGACTGTTAACTCCATTCGCAGACAACTCTGGGGTTGCGGCGCTCATCTCGCTTTACTAGCCAAGGGAGCCAGCGTAGAAGTTCCGGGTCATGTGGCCAGCATGACTAAGCCACTTTTGGTGAACCAGAGCAGCACACGGAAACACCATTTACCTTCCCGCTGGAGCAGTACCTATTTATCTACTTGCACTTTGATGTGCTTTCGAACTGCTAGGTAGGCAGGAGCAGGGACCGAACAACGGGAGCTCACCCCGTTGCGGGGATTCGAACCGCTGACCTTCTGATTGGCAAGCCCTAGGCTCTGTGGTTTAACCCACAGTGCCACCCACATTCCTTATCCAGAATGATATTCTGCATTAAATATGAGTCTTTTTGTTACACTCCTGAGTCTGTTTGTCCAGGAGACAATTCTTATGATAGCTTGTTGTAAATAATTATCTCCTAAACTCAGGACTATTAAATGAAGGCGTTTTGGGGGTCATTAGTCCCTCCCCCTTTTGTTTTAAAATAGAGCTATTAACATTCTGTGAAAGCCAACTCTCCAGTTCCTTGATGTTATACTGCCTCCTGACTATCAGGCTGAAGAGGGTTGAAGGGAACTATAGAACCAATTAAAACAAGACCGTAATGATAGACTTTGTTCAATACTCTATTAAAGAAAGCAGAGCGGCTGCCAGGCCTGTAGAGATCAAAGATTTCTTTTCAGTTTGCATGCAATTCCACTTCTGTAATTGCTTGGAGACCATTCGGCTGCAAGCAAATGCTGTCTGTATTAGCTTGAAATGTCAGCAGCAATGAAAACATCATCAGAAATATACAAACATTCAGCTTTAGGTCAGTAGGACTCTCAACAAATGTGCTTACTTATGCAGCAGGTCTGCCTTCTCCAACTTAGCTGTTGGATTGAAACTCTCATCCTCCCACCAGCATTCAAGGTTCAAAACTAATGGGGTGATCAAGCAATATTATATATGTATTTTACCCAAGGATGCAAAGATTGCCAGCGTGTACAGAGTATTCCTATTTATTTATTTATAAATTACACTGGCTTTGAGGATAAGCATTCAAAAGGCAGCTCACAACATACCAAGGCATGCCAAGGCTACAAAATGCACCAAAGCAAACATAAACTCACTAACTAGACTAAAACAGGAGTGGGTAGGTCCACAGTCCCTTGGGGGTTAATCTGTCAAGGGGCATATGCTGGTAGTGGGTGGAGTCAGAACCAAGAATGGATGATGTGCCCCTTCTCTGTTTCTCTCTCTCTCTCTCTGTGTGTGTGTGTGTGTGTGTGTGTGCTTCCTTTTCTCCCCCTCCTCATTATACACATGAAATTAGCCATAGGTTAATTTTCTAGTTCATCAGAGAATATCACCCCAAGAGCAGTTTAGGTAAGGTAAAGGGACCCCTGACCATTAGGTCCAGTCGTGGACAACTCTGGGGTTGTGGCGCTCATCTTGCTTTACTGGCCGAGGGAGCCAGCGTACAGCTTCTGGGTCATGTGGCGAGCATGACTAAGCCGCTTCTGGTGAACCAGAGCAGCGCACAGAAACGCTGTTTACCTGCCCGCCGGAGCGGTACCTATTTATCTACTTGCACTTTGACGTGCTTTCGAACTGCTAGGTTGGCAGGAGCAGGGACCAAGCAACGGGAGCTCACCCCGTCACAGGGATTTGAACCGCCAACCTTCTGATCAGCAAGTCCTAGGCTCTGTGGTTTAACCCACAGCGCCACCAACTGTACAAATGTTGCATATATTAAATCAGGAGTTAGGAACCTCCAGCCCAGTCCTAATTACACCCATCAGGGATCCTAATTTGGCTCACAAAGTGGTTTTCCCAAGCCACAACCACTTGTCTCACTCTTGGTGTCACATAGGACCCTGGTTGTGCAGGAATCTCTGAACAGTTATGGAACAGAACTCCTCTCTCATTCCTATGCACAGCTTTGTGAAGTGTGGCAATGGTGAGGATTGGCTTTTGTCATCGTGATGGGCAGTGCTTTTATTCTAAAAAAAATGTATATTGAAATACTGCCCCTCAATGGGGCCAAACTTAGATTCACAAAATGTTTAGGGGTATGCGTACCCCCCAGAAAAAAAGCACTGGTAATGGGTGAGATAGCTTCATCCCCATTCCTGTTTGGATCAGTCTTTCTGAGCTTTCTTGTGTGTGTGTTCCCTTCAAGCTACAGTATTGTCCTCTGGGAGTCATACCTTGTAAGTTATGACACACGATGACACTGTTTAGTGTGTGTGCGCCCACACACACAGAGAGAGACACCAAGCCTTACCATTGGGTAAGTATGACTACAAATTCCTGCCTGTTGGTCATACTTACTAGAGATGATTATTACTATTATTATTAATTACCTGCCTTTCACTGTTAAGGCGGGTTAGGGCATTAAAACACAATGTATTAAAAGCTCACACACGCACGCGAACTGTAATTTACCCGACCTGCAATTCCCAGCACCCTGGGCAAACTACAGTTCCCAGAATGTGGGGTGGGTGGGCGCCTGCGTTGAACGTGCTTTAAAAGCATGAGGCACAGGCAGCCAATTCTCTTTCCAGGCACAGCGTTAACGCGCTTCCGATCCAGCAGATGCCGCCCTCTCCCCGCGAAAGAGACGCAGCTCGGGCGCTTGGCTTCCCGGTCGCAGCGAGACTCCACCTCTTCCCTTTCCCCGCCTGCAGGAAGGAAGAGCCGGGCGCGGCGCGGTCTTCGGTTCTTGCTGCGCGCCCTACGCCCGAAGTATGTTTGCCCCGATCCCAGCCAGTTACTTTTGCAGTGGGGTGGGGGCTTTGCCGGTGCCGCTCCTGAAGCACCTCAGCGGAGAAATAGACCAGGAGTTCCCAAGGGCAGGTGCCTTGCTGTCCACGCGGCTCTTGCCGAGGGGAGGGATTGGATCCTGCTCTTTCCCGCATCCTGTTCCCATCGCCCCGTGGGAATTCGCTTCCCGGAGTTAATGGGAGGGCACGCAACGCCTTAGAGCAGGTTTCCTCAACCTGCCCTCCAGGTTGAGACTACAGTTCCATCATCCCTGACCACTGGTCCTGCTAGCTCGGGATCATGGGAGTTGTAGGCCAAAAAAACATCTGGAGGGCCGAGGTTGAGGAAGCTTGCCTTAGAGACCCAGCCAGACCATTTGGGCGTCTAATCTCTAACTTTGGCCACACCAGCCTTTCCCAGCCAAGATGAGCCATGGCTAAGGGTACCCAGCTGAGGAAAGGTGGTCTTTTCTGGGCTGCTGCCCTCAAAATACTCGCAAAATATAGCAAGGATACTCCTGAGGCTTTCTTGCCTTCTACTCTTCAAGGTGAAGGGGATTAAGATTGGGCAGCTGGTTTATAAACAGAAGTGCTGTATTATTATTATTATTATTATTATTATTATTATTATTATTTTAAATTAAGCAGCCCACTTTATATGATACCGATTCTCGTGAAGACTTGCTTGGCTAGGAGAAAGCTACCCCCTGGTGGACGTCTGCCTCCTAGGCAGCTGTTAATTTATTGCTGGCATATATTGAGAACAACATGTGATGCCGTGGCTAGATTACAGAACTGAGACTGGAGAGCCAGGTTCAAATTTGTATTCAACCCTGAAGCTCGCTGAGCGAAGTTACATATAAAATGGGTGAGGAGAGAACGGTTGCAAGCCACCCTGGTGGAAGGGTGGGTTACAAATGCAGTAGATGAGATGAAAAATAAAGTCAGGTGTTGTGGGGCATGGAGTCTGGCAAGTCTACTGTAAGTGACAAATCTTTAAAACTGAGGTGCTTGCTCTATTGTGCTACTTATGTTTATGTAAACATCCCATGCATTGAGCAGAACTGTTTATGGTTGGTTTCCAGGGCAGGGGTTGCTTGTTTATTTATTTAGAAATCCAGTATTCAGGAAATGGTGTTTGGTATATTTCTTGCGGGTGGCATAATAACATCTTTTCTATTCTTATGCACATTTTATGTCTTGGTCTTAGCATAATAACTCTGCTGTAATGATTAGAGCGTTGGACTAGGGCCTGGGAGACCAGGGTTCAAATACCCACTCATCTATGAAGCTCACTTGGGTGACCCTGGGCCGGTCCCAGTCGCTTTGCCTAACCTACCTCACAGGGTTGTTGTGAAGATAAAATGGGAAGGGGTGGAATCATGCCTTGAGCTCCTCTGAGAAAAAGTGCCATATAAATGCAATAATTAAATATAAATCACTAACCTAGTTGGTGGGAAAATAGAGTGAAGCTGACATGGGGCAACTGCTATTTTTTAAAAGTGAAAATTTTTGGCTAGGAACAATTGTACAGTGATACCTCGTGTACCACTGTACAATTGGGACGCGGGTGGTGCTGTGGGTTAAACCACAGAGCCTAGGACTTGCTGATCAGAAGGTCGGCAGTTCGAATCCCCGCGACGGGGTGAGCTCCCATTGCTCAGTCCCTGCTCCTGCCAACCTAGCAGTTTGAATGCTTTCAAAGTGCAAGTAGATAAATAGGTACCGCTCCGGCGGGAAGGTAAACGGCGTTTCTGTGTGTTGCTCTGGTTCACCAGAAGCGGCTTAGTCCTGCTGGCCACATGACCCGGAAGCTGTACGCCTACTCCCTCGGCCAATAAAGCGAGATGAGCGCTGCAACCCCAGAGTCGGCCACAACTGGACCTAATGGTCAGGGGTCCCTTTACCTTTACCTTTACCTTGGGTTATGAATGCTTTGGGTTATGAACTCCTCTAACCTGGAAGTAGCTGCTCCTGGTTGCAAACTTTGCCCCAGAATGCAAACGCAAATCACGTGCTGGAGGCCCCATTAGCAAAAGCGCGCCTCAGGATAAGAACAGTTTCAGCTGAAGAACGGACCTCCAGAATGAATTAAGTTCATAACCAGAGGTACCACTGTATCCTCTGTCTGGTCCTTACTGTTGATAAGCCCACATATCAAAGAAATATGGGATCTAGGTAACATTTTAATTTCTAGTTAAGAAAGCACTGCATTCTCTCTGTCCTGCCCTCCCCCTTTTATGTCTTTTAAAAAACCAAGAAAATGACCATAAATATGGTAATATCCTAGAAGACAATGCAACCAACCTAACTACGTTTACTAATCAGATATCTGCCAGTATATTTGGAGGTTTTCATCGCTACAGTTCATCCTTTAGGCTGCACTCCAGTACCCAATTTCCTATGAATAAATCCTGTTGAACACACCAGGGCTTACTTCTGAGTAGACATACATAGGATTGTGCTTCTGTGAGTCAGATTTCCAGTGCCATTGTTTCAGTAGCCTGAACTACTTGCCCCTCCTCAAAGCTAACAAGCAAAATGAGTTACCCAAATACATATCTGCACACTTGCCCCTCCCCCCCCGAAAAGTGTGTGACATATTGCATGGTTAAAGTTTGGGTCACTTTGGTCCTGGTTTTCCTTTTAAATACATGTTATGTGCAGTCATGTCATGCTGAGACGAACAGACTTAACTTTTCTGACATGAGAAATGAAATCTGCACAGGATTTAAAGCTGTACAGGGTTTAAATTGGCGCAGCTGTTGGATGTAGCAGTTTCAGAGCCAGCCACTCATGCACACTTGGGGATTTGCATGCATGCGATAATTTATTACATTTACCATCAGAATTAACTTGTGCAGAAATGCAGGGTAAGGCTGAATGTTGAGGCAGAACAGAGTTTCTTAGAGCCTCCATTGCTTTAGATCTAAATCCCAAGCATTATTAACATAGAGCAGCCACTTAGAAGATGAATCAGATTTTTCTAGCAAATGTTAGCAATTATAGAAATCATAATGGTGAATGAAAGTCCACCACTCTGTGTGGTTTTTCTGTTTTTATAAGGGACAAAAAGTTGACATTTGGGTGAGGAATCCACCTCTCTAGTCTGAGGGAAAAGGTCAGAGACTTCTGATGTCTGCATAATCTGGAGTAGAGCTTTTTAAATTGCCTCAGCGACTTTGTTTACTACTAGTAAAATGCTACTTTCTGCAGTTTATGCTGGAGGAGTTATTCCAATTTGTTACAAATTAGTTCCTCTTTTCTTAAACCAAGTCCCTTGTTCTCATCATGGTGGCTGAAACAGATTAGCAATCTGAACCCTTTCTGCCATTAATCTATTCTCTCTTTCTCTATCCCCGTTAAGCACAGCCAAGACTTCGTAACCCACAATTCCACTTCTCAGGAATGTGGTGGTTTTCCCATAAAGTTACAGAACGCGTTCCCTTGCCAGGGTCATGAATTCCTGAGAGGCCCCATGTTGGTGTTTATGGTTTTGCAACAGTGGCAATCAGCTGGGATGGAGGAAATGTTGCTTAGAGGAAGGATTAAGTGTGTAAAACAATGAGAACTTTTGCCACTGGGTTAATTGCATTTGTATTAAAGTGTTCTGGCACAGCAGATTCCCTTAATATTTTGCGAGGTATCCAGGCTCCAGCCACCAAGAGTGGATGAAAACTGCCCTTATCAGCTTCTTGCCTTTATGGCCCTGTATTGCCTTTTTGTCTGTCTGAACTTGAGGAGGATACTCTAGGACAGGGATTCCCAAACGGAAGTCCATAGACCACCAGTTGCCCGCAAGCTGCATACAGGTGGCCCACAGCATCTGTGTAGAAATGCAATTAAAAATCATTCAGCATCTAGCATAGTGCATTACAATGCCTACCACAAGTTTTTTTAAAAAAAAAAAAAAACGAGCCTCAGCAAAAAAAATGGGGCAGGTGGGAAGTTTGGGATCCACTACTGTAGGAAACTCATTGATCTGGTCTTCTGTGATGTATGTGTGGGTGCATATCCCTGCAGTCATCATCTAAGGCCCTTTGTGTGCCTCCACGAGTGGTCCAGAGGGCGGCAATACGAAAACGGGCCTTTTCTGCAGTGGCTTCCCATTTGTGGAATACTCTCCCCTGAGAGGCTCGCCTGGTGCCTTAGTTACATATCTTTAGGTGCTAGGCAGAAACATTTTGTGAGTAGCCCAGTATACCTGAAGGAGCGTCTCCACCCCCAACGTTCAGCCCAGACACTCAGGTCCAGCTCTGAGGGCCTTCTGGCGGTTTCCTCCCTGCGAGAAGCGAAGTTACAGGGAACCAGGCAGAGGACCTTCTCAGTAGTGGTGGCCGCCCTGTGGAATTCCCTCCCATCAGATGTCAAGGAAATAAACAACTATCTGACTTTTAGGAGATCTCTGAAGGCAGCCCTGTATCGGGAAGCTTTTAATGTTTGATGTTTTATCGTGTTTTTAATATTTTGTTGGGAGCTGCCCAGGGTGGCTGGGGTAACCCAACAAGAGGGACAGGGTATAAATCAATTATTATTATCATCATTATTCCTCTTCTCCAAGGCCTTTGACTAATTAAACAATCTATGGCCTTTTAAACTGTGAGGGTTTTAGTTTTTGTTTGTTATTATGCTATGTATTTTTTGTGGTTTTTTAATATTGCAGTTTTATATATTGTAGTCTTCCGGTGAAGGGCAGTAAAGAAATTTAATACATAATAATAAGAATCCACATGGGACCAGATAATATTTTCATTTACATTAAGGATGGAAAATCTGTGTTGTTGGATTTCCATCAGCTCCCACCCTGGATTTATAAAATAAACTCGGGCAAGCAGCACCCCCAGTTCATATAGTTTTGGTGCCACCTTGTGACGGAAATCAAGACGTCGTGCACACAGTGGCTTCAACAACCAGCAGCTGTTCACAAACTAAACTTTTGAGTCTACAGTTGTGTTGGCTCCTGTCAAGCTGCCAGATTGTCGAATGCAAAATGCAAAGTGGAAAACATTTGCCCTTGTCTGAAACACTTCTGCATATACCTGGGACAGTTCAGAGGTGATTCTTTTTGATTCAGGCAGTCAGTCTATTAATAAAGATATTTGGCCAGCTAAGCTTTACTCAGAGTAGAACCCGTTGAAATTAATGGACCTAATTTAGTGTTCATTAACTTCAGTCGGTCTACTCTGAGTCAAACTTAGTTGAATGCCACCCTAAGAATAGTCAGGAAACAGGAAAGGCAAATACAAAAGACTCTGTATCCTAAATGTGGGAAAGGAACCTTGTTATACTTATAACAGCGACCTTGCCAGAGACCAGATGTGTCATATTAAAGAAATTCAGTGAGCATGTATAAACTATGAGAGACATGGACAAACTTTAAAAGAGCTGGAGCATGGGAAACAGAACGGTTTGGGACATACAAAATGGAACTGGAGCTTAATGTGCTACAGATCTGCAGGCTCAGAGTACAGCAGAATCTCTGCAGTCTTCTGTTAATAATCACCGCCAGCTTAGTATTCCTGTAGGTTTTTTCTGCTTCCCTTGAAAACTAGGGAGAATGACTGTAAATTCCATCTCCTTAGCATCTTTGGGCCTGAGAAATTTCAGATCTTTTCCCATGCGAGTAGTAGTCTGTCGGCAAGGGTGTATGAACTTCCAACACCTTTTGCGGCAAAGGGTGAGTGAGTAATGATCATTCTCTCTCTCTCTTTTTCTCTTGCTCGCCCTTTCTCAGCTGTACAATTGTGCTAGCTGTGCCTTTGTGCTGCCTTGTAGTAGTGTCCTAATTTGCATTTCAGATGAATGGATGCAATCCTGATATCACTCATCTCCTTTCATTCAGATCCACTGGGCTTTAGCGATGGAAAAAATCTTGCTGCAAAAGATAATTGGAGTTCCTGCTTGCACCCCATGTGGCTAGTATTGCACATCCCTCATTATTTGTATATATGAGCACCTACTCAGAGTTAGGCCCTGGTCAGTTGGGCGATTTGAGTTGCCACAACTACGCCGTAGTGCACTTGAGAGTATGTGCAGAACAGAAGGCCAGAACGAGGAGGGCATCAAATCTTGTCCTCGTTCAGGGCTCCATATTACCAAAGTCCACCCCTTAGCCTTGAACCTTCTTGCATTTTAAAGATCAAAACAAGCACCTCGAGTTGAATCTGAAACCCTAACTGGCTACAGGCTTAATTTTGTACTCCTCTCTATGTAAACATTTGATTTCTTCACCTATTTATTTTCCTTTTGTCTTTTAGTTTGTATCGGTCACTGGTGCACATTCCCATAGATCATGGTAAGATCCTTTCTATTTGTTGATGGTCTTTGGCATGTATCAGTTTAGTATTCAAATTGTGTGCTGTGGTACCTAGATCCACATTAATATATTGTTGTTGTTCGTTCAACGCTTTTTACAAAACCTCTCGAAGCAGCATACGAAAGGTTAAAACACAGAATCCATTGTTACTAAAATTGATATTCACATATGTATAGGCTTGTCAAAGGTGCTCTGAAGTGTGAGAAAGGAGAAGAAGCTAGAATAGCCTGGGTGGGTCCTTCTACCACACAGCTCTCAGTAGCTCTGGCCAAGTTGGCTGATCTCTTGCCCAATACCACCATAGGGCTACTTACAAATCATATCGCCTTGTGTAAAGGAGGTGATGGGGAGAGACACACAACAGAGCAGCCTGTCAAGATAACCTGATTGAGGAGGCAGGCATGAAATGAGCAGGCAGGGGCATCTATCTCAGCTGCTAATTACCCAGTGACAAGCATGGAAGGCAGCTACTTCAAGCACAAGTTGTTGCTTTTTAACCCCAGTGGCATATTATTTTGTGTTGCAGTCCTACTACACTTGCTTGCCTGGTCATAAGCACCTTTGAACTCATTGGGACCATATATATATATATATATATATATATTTGCTTTCGTAGATTTTCACGGGTACAGGAATGCAGGTTTTGGTGTCCTCGGGTGTCTTCCCGTGTAAAAGTTGGGGTGTCTAGGCGACGTTTCGACGAGGTCTCACTCGTCATCTTCAGGCTGGTGCTTTCGGCTTCTTGTTACTGGAACAGAGCGGGATCTCAATGTTTGAGTTCCTATAAATACTGTAGAGGGGGTGTGGTGTCTAGCCTCCAATGTTCTGGGCAGAGAGGAAGTTCCCAGGCTAGTGTGCCTTTTCTTCTTTTGTTCCTTAATTACTTGAGAGATACCTTGAGTGATTTCTTGAGTGATATCCTGAGTACCACTTAGGTGGGTCATTAGGTGTGGATTAGTTGCTAAAGTCTTTGTGTCTTGACCTCTTGAACTTTGTGAAGAGTTTTCCTGAGAAGATGGCTGTATTGCACTTAGTTGTGCTTTGGCTTGGCTTCGTGTATAGGGGCGAGCTGTGGTTTTGTGGCTTGTGTCAGCCAGATCTGTGTAGGGATTGCAGGGGGGTGCAGCATCCGGAGGTGCCACCATGGATTGGCTACTGGATGGTGTCAGTAATTCATCTGTGGAGAGGGTCTGGGTTTGGGTCTGGTGTGGTTGATTGGTGTTGGCGTTCTGTGTGCCTCTGGATCTGGTGTCAGTTTTTGTGGGGAGGGCTAATTTCCAGATGTCTGGCAAGCGGGATGTGTCGTCACGCTTGTTCATGTTGTGAGGGTGTTTCTCTATCTCGATGGCTTCCATGATTATTCTCTTGTGGTGATGTTCCGTGTTAAAGAGCAATTTGGAATCTGCAAAATTAATTTCGTGTCCTGTTTCTTTCATGTGTTGGAAAAGAGAGGAAGTTTTTTCTTCTTTTTTGACGGCATTCTTGTGTTCTGCGATACGTGCATTTATTCGTCTGTTTGTTTGTCCAATGTACGTGGCTGGGCAGACTTTGCAGGGTATTTCATAGATCCCTTGGTTTTCCAACTGGATTTTATCCTTGGGGTTTCTGAGGATATTGGCTATTTTTTGGTTGGTGCAAAAGGCTGTTTTGATATTGTGTTTATGGAGGATTTTGCTAATTTTATCTGTAGTGCCCTTGATATAAGGAAGGAGGGCCATGCCATTGTTTTCTTCTGTGTCTTGGTTTTTGGGGGGTGTTTCCTTTTTCCCAAAAGGAAACACCCCCCAAAAACCAAGACACAGAAGAAAACAATGGCATGGCCCTCCTTCCTTATATCAAGGGCACTACAGATAAAATTAGCAAAATCCTCCATAAACACAATATCAAAACAGCCTTTTGCACCAACCAAAAAATAGCCAATATCCTCAGAAACCCCAAGGATAAAATCCAGTTGGAAAACCAAGGGATCTATGAAATACCCTGCAAAGTCTGCCCAGCCACGTACATTGGACAAACAAACAGACGAATAAATGCACGTATCGCAGAACACAAGAATGCCGTCAAAAAAGAAGAAAAAACTTCCTCTCTTTTCCAACACATGAAAGAAACAGGACACGAAATTAATTTTGCAGATTCCAAATTGCTCTTTAACACGGAACATCACCACAAGAGAATAATCATGGAAGCCATCGAGATAGAGAAACACCCTCACAACATGAACAAGCGTGACGACACATCCCGCTTGCCAGACATCTGGAAATTAGCCCTCCCCACAAAAACTGACACCAGATCCAGAGGCACACAGAACGCCAACACCAATCAACCACACCAGACCCAAACCCAGACCCTCTCCACAGATGAATTACTGACACCATCCAGTAGCCAATCCATGGTGGCACCTCCGGATGCCGCACCCCCCTGCAATCCCTACACAGATCTGGCTGACACAAGCCACAAAACCACAGCTCGCCCCTATACACGAAGCCAAGCCAAAGCACAACTAAGTGCAATACAGCCATCTTCTCAGGAAAACTCTTCACAAAGTTCAAGAGGTCAAGACACAAAGACTTTAGCAACTAATCCACACCTAATGACCCACCTAAGTGGTACTCAGGATATCACTCAAGAAATCACTCAAGGTATCTCTCAAGTAATTAAGGAACAAAAGAAGAAAAGGCACACTAGCCTGGGAACTTCCTCTCTGCCCAGAACATTGGAGGCTAGACACCACACCCCCTCTACAGTATTTATAGGAACTCAAACATTGAGATCCCGCTCTGTTCCAGTAACAAGAAGCCGAAAGCACCAGCCTGAAGATGACGAGTGAGACCTCATCGAAACGTCGCCTAGACACCCCAACTTTTACACGGGAAGACACCCGAGGACACCAAAACCTGCATATATATATATATATATATATATATATATGAATAATTTTGTAGAGTATTGTTATTTTTGTGGGGGGTCACAGGCACATTTTTAACTGAGAGACTGTGTGTGTGTGTGTTTAATGGGGAAAGGGGATGGCCAGTGAGTCCTTCCTTAACAAACGAGCATTTTAAAGCTTTGTCTCATAATAAAGACATGTGCTCAGATTGCTTAGAATGGTTAAGCGTAAAGAGGGCATCATGGCAGATTTGGAGGAAGGAGAAATGGGGCGTGAGGCGGGTGGGCCTTTGGGACCCAACAAACATTTGTTGGATTCTGTCTCTGTGTTTATCCCTGCAGCATTTGAGTGGTGCTGCGAAACACAAATGCCTCTGGGCAGCTTGCAGCGAATAGTTGCAGTACATGGATAGCAGTTGGTTACAGAGTCCACAGTGCTGATTCTATGTGAAGAAGTGCATGTGCTGCTGAAAACAGTTGAGTCATGTACCTGTATGTAGAGGAATCAGAAATATAGGAGGAGGAAAGACTCTGAGGATGGATAAAGCCCCTCCTATATAATCAAGAAGAAGTTGAGCTCAGGAAGCCCTAACTGAGGAATCTTCCTCTCCCTTCACTCCATTGGGGCTATTTCACAGGTTTGCCCCCAGTGTAGAATTGACAAGAAGCTGCAGCCAACCCCTATTAGGAATTAGTAGCTGTGTTTGCAAACACTTGTTTGTTTGCAGCTCTGTTCCACGTATTTATGTGTCCCCCTAAATGACACTTGACCGCTTCTTGCAGGGTAAATAAGGAAGCGGCTGGGAATAGGAGTCGAAGCAAAATGCAATTTTTGGCATAATAAATGCACAGACCTAAAACCATGAGTGTTATGTTGCATACATTTTAAGACATGAGATTCTCGAGATAAGAGGTCTGTGAAAGGTAGCACTGCAAGCATAATACACAGTATTACCTTGGATCCCGAACACCTTGCAAGTTGAACGTTTTAGCTCTCAAATGCCGCAAACCCAGAAGTGAGTGTTCCGGTTTGCGAACGTTCTTTGGAACCCGAACGTCCTCCGTGGCTTCCGATTGGCTGCAGGAGCTTCCTTGGTTTTGGAAGTCGAACGGACTTCCAGAATGGATTCCGTTGGACTTCCAAGGTACCGCTGTATACAGCTCAGGAAGGCCATATGTTGTGGTGAAGAAGATGATGATGGTGATGATGATTTGGGTTGTGTCCAATTGAGTTCCTCCACTGATGGAAGGCTCTTTGATCCAGTGGAGGCTTCTATGAGCCAAAAGGAGAGAGGGAGGCGATTTCTGCATAGTGCCCCTTTCTCTGTGCCACCTGCCATACTGTTCCCCAATCTTCTGGAGCGGATTTTGAGAGGGATCTGCAGAGGAAAGAGGGGGAAAGTGAAAATCACTTTCCAGTAACAGAAACCTCATTTGGGTTACAGAGCCAGTGGAAAGACCCAATTGGAAACAGCCTGATGATGGTGGTGATGTGTAAACAATTGTTTCAACTGATGCAATGCATAATACAATTGATTCAACTGGGCTTTATAGTTCTCTCTCTCTCTCTCTCTCTCTCTCCCTCCCCCTTTTAAATGTTTTTAAACACCTAGGCTTCTTCTTAACATTCCCTACAGCATTCTGAGGTTTCCCAGGGTCACTTCCACCCCTTCTCCTCCTCCCCTTCCTCCTCCTCCCCTCATTCCCCCTAAAAGAAGTATTTGGCTAAGCATCAGAATCACAATTCTGACTACTTGAAACGATCCTTTGTGCTCCTCTCCTAAATTAACAACAGCTAGGCAAATCAGCCAGCTGTATTCCACTTTCTTTGCTGCAGTCGCCACCAAGATCCGCTTGAGAAACAGTTTGGTTAAAAAGAACAGCTGATAATATTTTGCGCTTCAGCATTGCCTTGCAGCGGAGCAGGAGAGAGAGAGAGAGAGAGTAAACAGCCACTCAAAACTGTTAGAACTATTGGTGATGTATACTTAAAAATTCAGTGAGTAAAGCTAGCAAACCTTATTAAAATATAGTGCAGTTGCTTTCAAAATGGATACTGTCTTGACTTGGCTATGTGACTAATTCAGAGCTACATAGGTAAAGGTAGCACGTTAGGGAAAAGGTTAAGCTAGTGGACATTTGATGTGGGTCACTTTCAAATGCACAGCGATCCATGTACTTTTTGAGATGATAAAGTTCTGGGATGCAATTCTACCAGATGCTCAGAATGGTACAATCACCACCTGGCATTTTATTTTCATCCAGAATGTGGTGTACCAAACCCGGAACCGAATTGATTCGGTTAGATCCAGACTTGGTAATACTTAAGAGTAGACCCACTGAAATAAATATGGCTTCTACAGCTAAGGCTGCAGTCATAACAAGGAAGTAAGCCCCATTAAATTAAACAAGAGTTGGTGTAGTTAGGACTGCACTGTAAGTCCTGATGTTCCCAATATTATTTTCTGAAATTTTAAATATATACAAAATTGTGAAAGTGTGAACTTTTTAATTTTAAAAGTTGCATATAAAAATAATTTGGAGCTATTTGCCCTTGTTCTTAAAAGCTGGTTTCCAAAGACCATTGGGAGCAGTCCAGCGCCATTAAAATAATGGGAATGTTGCCATTGACTTCAGTGGGATGCATATCAAGCCCATTGTTAGGGCTCCGCCCCTCCCCCACCAAAGCCTTTCAGAGATGGGCTGGGAGGGGAGGGGGAGACTTCTACTTGTATTCAAGTATGTCTGACACAAAAAAGTGCGTCCTATTAGTCCATGGGAACCAGAAAGTGAAACTAGCCATAAACAAAAGGAGACTGACCTCTTAAGACTTATTGTCAAAACTGAATGGCAAGAGTAAATACAATTAGGCTTTTGGAATTCATTTATTCTTAATAGTTTAGGGCGGAATACTCGCGCGGCAGAAGTCAATCCTGTCAAATTCTGAAGCGTTCAGGATTTTGCCTCCAAAATGTATATTCATAAAGCACGGAGACTCTGGTCTGTTTCATGACCTCCAGTTAATCTTGACAGGTTTTTCATGTTGAAATAAGAGTGCAATGTTTCTCACCATATTAGTGAATTGGGGTTTTTTTGGGGTGCCTAGTAGGGAGGGGGTGTCAGTGCCTTGGTTCATGTTGTCTTCACTTGATGGAGGAGCAGGACACCCCACACACAGATGACATGGCATGTCGTCTTCCATGCCAACGCCAATAGTTTTGAGCTCCTGTTCACATGATTTCTCTCCTTTGAAAAAGAGGGAGAGAGAAACGGTATTCATGGGGGTCTCTTCAGTTAGAGACCCCCAGGTCATCTGCATAGTGGAGGGAAGAGACACTAGATAACGTAACTGGGACTGCCTTGCTAAATCTCTTGTCAGCTTAAATGCTTGAGGGATCTCTGCACTCCATTTAGCTCTCACTCCACCGCTGTTTAGCTATTTGAGCATCCTTTTCCACTTAAGCAAATGGGTTGAGTTTGTGCAACCAGGTTCACAAGTGTGTGTTGACAGAGAGAGATGCTTTATTGAACTGTTGCACATTGTATCTCGCTGATTAGAGATGATTTTTTCCATGGGCAAAGGAGGTTGCACATCTGATTGATTCTTCTGTGTAAACAAATGCTGGATTTAATTGTAGGTTGCCTTGAACAGAAGAAGGTGGCCAAGGAGCAAAAGGATACCCTAGTTACATGAGCGATACTCTTCTGGCTTGGATGAATCAAGGGAAATGCACTCCCTTACTTTAAGGATAGAGTTATAGTAGACACAGAGCAAGCACAACCTGTGGCCTTATCTCTTATCCACTTGGAGCTACTAAGCTACCCGATTTCAGGCTCCTGGGGACTTCTGTCAACTTAGGTGATCTTAGGATTGGTGCAAAGCTGCCAGTGCCTTATAAATCAAAATATTTTATCAACCACCTTAATGTGATAACCACCTAAGAGTCATGTGCTTGGGACTGAGCTAATAGTAGGACAGAAAGTTGCATCGCTTTCCGAATTAGTGGCAGGAATGGGCTGCATGAATTAATTGGGAGATGGAGGACATGCTGTAGAAATAATTGATTTTTTTTTATCTTTGCCCATGTTCTTAGGGGGATTCAGTGCTTCAAGAGAAAGGACCATGGTATTCCCAAAATGTCTATGCGAGATACTGGAAGCATTACAACCAAGCCATGGAGTGGATGAGCAGGCACCGATATGCTTACAGGAAAGCCATGGAGTCCTTGTACAATCTGCCATTTTCTCCTTCTGAAAGTCTTCCCAGTGGACGCTACTCTGATTGGGATGAAGGGGAGCCCCTGAGGACCGGGTCCTATTCTGCTTTCACACGAGGGAGCCAACCCAGGCTCCCTCCCAGGTCTCAACATGCCCCACGTAATGCCGCAGGCAGGGGGGTCGTGGAGAGCGATTCTGAAACAGACACCGACTCCGAAGACGAAGCAGATATCGAGTGTGACTTGAGCAACATGGAGATCACAGAAGAGCTCCGCCAGTATTTTGAGCAAACAGAGAAGCACCGGGAAGAGCTGCGTAAGTGCCTTCGACCATGTTCCCCATGTTATTAATACAGCTACTCCCTTCTCTCTTTCTTTGATCTATAACATACATACACACATACATACATACATACATACATACATACATTTAGTGATCGGTTTTTGGCTGCCTTTTAGGACCAAGCCCTCACAAGCCAGCTTAAAAGGTAAAGGTAAAGGTACCCCTGCCCGTACGGGCCAGTCTTGACAGACTCTGGGGTTGTGCGCCCATCTGACTTTAAGAGGCCAGGGGCCAGCGCTGTCCGGAGACACTTCCGGGTCACGTGGCCAGTGTGACATCGCTGCTCTGGCGAGCCAGAGCCGCACACGGAAACGCCGTTTACCTTCCCGCTGGTAAGCGGTCCCTATTTATCTACTTGCACCCGGAGGTGCTTTCGAACTGCTAGGTTGGCAGGCGCTGGGACCGAGCAGCGGGAGCGCACCCCGCCGCAGGGATTCGAACCGCCGACCTTTCGATCGGCAAGTCCTAGGCGCTGAGGCTTTAACCCACAGCGCCACCTGCATCCCACAAGCCAGCTTACACACATACAAAATATTAAAATGGCAATATTTGATGAAAAATGCAAATCTGAATAAAATACCATGAAAAACAGCATTGGAAAGTAAATAACCACAAGATAACAATAAAGCGCTAGTAGCAGCTTAGCCCAGAATAATAACTTTTAAAGCAAATTTTGCAATTCAGTAGCAGGTCAAACATGTCCAAGGGGCATACTTTCAAAATCCCACCTCGTCTGAGCAGCTTGGGGTGACAGAATTTGAATCCAGATCTCTCTTGTCCAAGGGTTCTAGCTCACTTAGGTTTTACTCAGAGTACACCCACTGAAATGAATGGGCCTAATTTTAGTTGGTCTACTCTTAAGTACAAGTAATGTTGGATTCAAGCCCCAGATCGTGGTTATATCCACACCATACATTCAAAGTGCTCTTATAGCGGTTTTAACAGTCATTGGGTTGCGTTCAATGTAGCACTAAGGTGAATATTCTTCCCCCCTCTTCTCCCCATGTGCGCACCCCTAAATCTGCTCTGTGTTTTCCCACAACCGCCGGGAGCAGTTGGTTGAATGCTACCCATAGCATCCCCCAAAGAACCCTGGGAATGGTCATTTGCTGTGAGTTTTTCGGAGAACCTTCACAGAGTTGCAATTCCCATCTTTAAATGTGTCTCGTGGATGTTGACCTATATCTGCAACACAAAGCTGCACCTTTGTTTAGGTTTACATGCAGGGCAGGGCATGGCATGTTAAAGGAGAGAGGCAGAACTGGCCTAGTGGGCTTTTCTGGGAGGAAAAACCCTGCCATTAAGAAATTCCACCCCTTCTTGAAGTCTTTGATCTAATGGCACTGGAATTCAGAACCTGAATTTGTGCACCTCTATCAGTCTACCTCTAAAAGGAGCCCCCTGTTAGTTCATTTCTTTTTTTTCTTTTATGCCACCCCACCATCTACCTTACGTCTTTTTGCTCCCTGCAGAACTGCTTCTTCAGTTTGTTTACCATGGCAGAAATATTCCTAGAAAAACCCCCTTCTTGAGGGTCTTCTGAGAGCCAGTGTGATGTCGTGGTTAAGCATGGTAGACTCATAATCTGGGGAACCGGGTTCACGTCTCCGCTCCTCCACATATAGCTGCTGGGTGACCTTGGACTAGTCACACTTCTCTGAAGTCTCTCAGCCCCACTCACCTCACAGAGTGTTTGTTGTGGGGGAGGAAGGGAAAGGAGATTGTTAGCTGCTTTGAGACTCCTTAGGGTAGTGATAAAGCCGGATATCAAATCCAAACTCTTCTTCTTCTTCTTGGCTGAGCCTGAAAGCCATAAGGTGCTGTCAGTGTACTTGTTAATACAGTGGTACCTGAGGTTACGAACAGTCCTGCTTACGAACACTTCAGGTTATGAACTCCACAGACCCAGAAGTAGGTGTTCCGGGTTGCAAACTTTGCCCCGGGATACGAACGCAATCCGCTTCTGGGGCCGCGGGAGGCCTATATAGGGAATGCACGCCTCTGGTTAAGAATGGACTTCCGGAATGAATTAAGTTCATAACCTGAGGTACCACTGTATAGACATATGAATCTGGCACTTTTAAGGTTAAGTTTAGCAGATAGTTGGAGCAGCCCAATGGAAATTCCTGGCTGTGTTGTTGGAAGTCTGGAGGAAGCCCTGACGTAACCTATAATATGGATCAGCCATTTGCTTTTCTTTCTTTCTTCCTTTGGCTTGATTCCAGGACATCTTTAACCTCTGAGTACTGCAGGAAGTTGGCTTTCTCTCTTTCCAACCCAACTATATTCCACTTTCATAATCGGAACTGTGCTGTATTTGGGGAGAGGAAGCCTTTAGACAAATCAGTAGCATCTTCTCTGTGTAATAGTTTGTTAAAATGCCTTGGGGTTAAAAGGGCTTTCGAGAGTTTTTTTATTTTATTTGACTGGCGTAGTTTTACCATGTGAAGAAAATCATGATTCCCTTGTGCGTTTTATACTGAGGCTTTCACAAAATGCAGCGCCTGTTTTCTAGGCTAACAAGAGTTCCTTGCTCAGCAGCCGTTTCAGCCACTAGAGTGTCTATTAAGAATAACAGCAGAGATGGAGGAGGAAGAGTGTCTTTCCAACTCTATTATAGCCTGAGTGGTGCCCCCGCTCAGCCCCTTGAGACCTGGGTGTGTGGAAGAGATACACCAACACTGCCTTTAATTACATAGAGCTATTGATTTTGCAGAGTGCAGTTTTTTAAGCAGAACAGAATTTCAGGGCGGAATTTGATTAGGCCAAATGCGATAACCGCATTACCGTGCTTCCTCTTTCATTCTCTGCAGAAAACCCCTCGTAATATATATTGATATTGACGGAACTGTAGACTGTTTAAAAAGAAGAAAGAAAAATGCCAGGCATCATCACTGTAATCTACAGTTCTCCCATGCTTATTGGCTGGAGGAGGTGGCAGGAGGGAGAGATAGTCCGAAGCAGGAAACCTCCTGTGCTTGTAGAGGAATCCTTGCACGTTTTATAACCCTGGAAAAAGTTCTAAAAAGGCAGGAAGCCTCTATGATCACAGGAGCCAAACTCATAGGGAGTGACGAGAATGGCAACTGGGGGTGGAGCTTAATTCACCTGGCCGTGGAGCCCTTCCCAGCTTCTTGACTTAACAATAAGAATGAGGGTATTTCTCTTTCCATTTCTCCTTTTGTCCTGTTCTTTCAAGCCCTCAGCCTATTTCTCCCGGTCTCAATCCACAGACTCTAGCCTCTTCACTCTGCATTCATTGATTTTTAGTAGGACACTGACACTGGCCTGATTCAGCCAACCATCGTTTCCTCTTAAAAGAATGCACTTCTGCTTCTCAACTAAGCACAGTTCCCCGTAGCACTAGAAGTCAGAAATTTTACTTCTAAGTGCAGCTAGGTGATGGTTATCAAACCATGGTTTGAAATCATAGTTTGTTAGCTAACTTCAGCTCCTAAGTTTGGACATAGTGGAGAACCGTGCTTAGTTCGAAAGTTGAAGTTGAAGCCTGTGGCAGGGCGGAGCTATCTAAAATCCCAATGAGGGCAAATGCTGGGATGACTCTGGTTCTTTTGCATCCCTAAAATCTACCCCACCCTCTTTGTGCAACTTACCACTGCTCATTGCCCACCTTCCTAGTAATATGTGCAAAGTGAGGGCAGTCCAGAAATTTTAAGGTGCTTTGACAGGTACTGAGGCCTGTGGACCTTGTCATCTTCACCCTGCAGCAAGACCTCCAGACCAAATCCAAAGTTGTGGGCCTCGTTTGGGGTTTTCAGGAGACAGAGGGGGAAACTATCTTCCAGATTAATTCCAAATCAGATTTAATTCTGATTGGGAGTGTGGTGGGTTTGCCCATTACTAGTGATGTGTTGTGACTTAATACATGGTTTGCTGTCTGTGCCCATGGAATGTTCTGGAAAATCCCAAACGGTTGAGAGGTGTGGTCAAGACTGAATATAATCCTTTTAAAAAAACCTACTTCATATTCTTTAGAGTCAAGGGTAAAGAAAAAAGAACAATAATTGGCCTTAAAATATTTTTCATTCCTTCCTTCCTGCTTTCCGCCCTCACTCCAGGAACCTCTTCAGATTCTGACAGCCTGTGGGCTTCTATACACTGCAGCCTCAGTTCTGTGCGCTGCCTCGACTCCCAACTTTGACAGTGAAGCATTTTTTAAACTGGCAACTCCTGAAACCCTGCGCCTGATTTAACACTCCAATAAGGATGTGTTATGTCTCTCCCCCTTCCTCCACCAAACCCACTCTTTTTTTCTCTCTCTCTCCCTCTCTCTTCAAACAGCTTTTCTTTTCTTTCTTTGAATTCTTCTCAAGTGCTCTCCAACCCTTTGTAATTCACATCATGTGCTAGGCTCCTAGATGGCCCCCAAACTAGCTGTGCTAACCGTGCTTAGCTGAGCTTTTACAATATGCCAAGTTATTTACATCATTGCACTGTAGAGAGTAATATACCGCAGGCAAAGTGTGGAAACAACTGTTAGAAAGCTACAAAATGATTCCTTCCCAGCAGACCTCATCCATTTGCTTCTTCTTCTTGTTGTTGTTTTTCCAGTAAGGAAATAAGGCTGCAGTTTTGCACACACTTACCTGTGAGTAATCCCAGTAGAACTCAGTAGGATTTTGAAGTAGACGATGTACATAGCATTGCAGTATAAGACTTTACATCCGGTGATTCTCCCTCCCACCACCGTATTCAAAATTATTTAATAGCTTACATTATTGCTTTAAATTGGCAATTCTTTCTCATTGTTCCTTGCAGAACTGGTAATTCTAACCTGCAGGAGACTTTTTGTGGTTGTGTTTAAATGACTTCCCAGAGGCTGTTTATGAAGAGCATGAAGTCATTTTTCCGGGTTATTGCACCTGTCAGATGTATCCAGCATTCTGTTGTGAAGCTATTCAGAAATGCTGGTTATAAAGAACACGAGACAGCAAAATAGCCCTCTTAGATTTGCCGAGAAGTTCTTAAAGCTGAAAGGAATATAAAACACTGGCAGAAGCTTGCAGAGTTCTTGAATGATGGGTGGCCTCACTTTCAACACATCCATGCTCAACCTAAGAATTTTCTTTGCCTTTGATTTTTCTGCATATTAAATCAAGCAAGATTAAAATCAAAAACATAATAGAAGGCTGCTTATTTGCTGATCAGAAGACCTGAGGCTCCCCTGCTCCATTGCAGTAAGGTAAAGGTAAAGGGACCCCCTGACCATTAGGTCCAGTCGTGGCCGACTCTGGGGTTGCGGCGCTCATCTCGCTTTATTGGCTGAGGGAGCCGGCATACAGCTTCCAGGTCATGTGGCTGGCATGACTAAGCCGCTTCTGGCAAACCAGAGCAGCACACTTACCTTCCCACCAGAGTGGTACCTATTTATCTACTTGACGTGCTTTCAAACTGCTAGGTTGGCAGGAGCTGGGACCGAGCAACGGGAGCTCACCCCGTTGCAGGGATTTGAACCGCCGACCTTCTGATCGGAAAGTCCTAGGCTCTGTGGTTTAACCCTTTTTAGTACAGCAGCACCTCGCATTGTGAGTGGGGCTAACAATTAGGTATCACTTGCTGCTGCTGCTGCTGCTGCTGCTGCTGCTGCTGCTGCTGCTGCTGCTGCTACATAAGGACTTTTTTCATTGTGTTCCTTTCTAGAGCAACTGTAGGTTGCAGGACAACTGAGCCCTGCAGTATATCCAATCTGATCCTTGTCTTGCCTTGTGTCCAGGCTGAACCTGGCTTTCTCTTGCGCCTGAGTTGGGCTTTGCCTTGCCTCACCATATCACACAGTGGGATACCCAGAAAGCTTTTGCAAATCACGTTGCCTTTCTTCAGTGCATAGCGCTATGGCATTTGTTCTTGATCTTCTCAGTATATTTTCTGCCCGTAACTTCTGCCAATGTGGGTATCTGCTTTAAAAAAAAGAAGTAAATAAAATTTGCACATGACTTTTTGCTACCAAAGCCATTGAACAACCACAGGGGGGGAGGGCAAGAGATAGTTTGGCAGGAAATTCACCATGCTTTAATTTAAGTAAGGAAATAGCATGGCCCCAAATACTGTGTTGGGCTCAGGCTACCCAATTAATGTAAGAGACAGTGAACAAATTCCACTGGCTGTACTTTGCGGAGCTGAGATACATGGAAGCGTCATTTCTGAAACAAGCAAAAACGTAATTTAAACAGATTGGCAAATGGCTGGGGCAGATGCTATATTTAGGGACTGAGGGGAGCTTCATGTTGATGGCTCCTTGCAGAGAGCAGTAGACAATTCTCCTCAGGATTCTGGGCTTTCCCACCATCAGTGTCTTTTCTAAGCTTGGCCTTTTTATGGATTTGCTCTGCTAGTGTCTGCAGCTGCCTTAAGGGCCTCCTGTAATTTTTCTTCCCTTCCATGCTCCTTCAGGGGAGCCTGTAAGAACAGCTGTTGGCGAGGGGAGCAAATGATATTACTGCCAGGAGCACCTCTCAGGAAAAGTCATTCCCTCCCTCTGAGATTTCTTGTCAGAGCCCCACTCTTGGCCTGTAACCTTGAAATCCTGTTTCTGTTTCCTGCACTTTCTCTTTTCCCAGGAAAGTCCAGCTTTCTCCCAGCTGCTGATTTTACTGTGGTTTGGTTTTTATGAGAGGAAGATCGAACTTGCACTCTGTTTGGTCCAAACATTTAAGATCCTAGATTAGATTATATCAATTGCCTGTTTCTCATTTGTTGCTTCGCATCAGGAGACATTTTATGCTTCCTTTTTTTTATAGTCATGTATTGCCTTTTATTAAAAATGGAGCTAAAAAGCTTGGAAATGATAGATTCCTTCAAAAAGGAGAAGAAATAAAGAGGCAGAAAACAGGCCTCATCAGATGGGCAGGATGTAAATAAATTAATAATAATAATAATAATAATAATAATAATAATAATAATAATAATATTCACCACCATCCCCTTCCCAAGACCTGGTGGACTAACAGTTTTTACAAGATGTGGAAGAATACCTCCTTATGTTTTTATCCCATTCAGAAGAGACATTTATTTTGAAAAATATTGTGTCTGAGAGTGAGTAAGCGAGAGAGATTCTACATTTTACTGTTAAATATTTTAATCATAGAATTGTAGAGTTGGAAGGGACCCTGAGGGCCATCTAGTCCAACCCCCTGCAATGCAGGAATATGCAGCCATCCCATAACAGGGATCGAACCTGCAACCTTGGTGTAATCAGCACCACGCTCTAACAAACTGAGCTATCCGTGCCCTGATGTTAGCATATATATTTAATGTTAATCTTTAATATCTCCCCCCGTGAAGGGGTGAGCTCCCGTTGCTTGGTCCCTGCTCCTGTCAACCTAGCAGTTTGAAAGCGCGTCAAAGTGCAAGTAGATAAATAGGTACCGCTCCGGCGGGAAGGTAAACGGCGTTTCCATGCACTGCTCTGGTTCGCCAGAAGTAGCTTAGTCATGCTGGCCACATGACCCGGAAGCTGTACGCCGGAAGCGAGATGAGCACCGCAACCATGACTAGACCTAATGGTCAGGGGTCCCTTTACCTTTTAATGTTACATTCCCCTAATGTTGTATATCTAATGCCCCCACTATTGGGTAATACTGTCACAATGCCACCCAGGTGATCCGATTGTGTAGCAAAATGTGCTTCTGCACTACATCACAGTCTAAATTCTGGAAGTCTGCTATATATATAATCCAGAAATTAAGCATTTGGATGTTACAGTGACATTTCAGATTGCAGGAGAGACAAGTGGGAGGCAACAGCAGCCTTCAAAAGCCAGATCCTGGATTCCAGTCAAGTTTAAATTAGAATCTGTTCTAAGAAGAACCAGATTAACATGCCAGTTTACTTTAACCAAAAAGTTAAGTTTATTCACAGAGCAAATGGAACGAAGAATTTCACTCCAAAAATAAACAGAGAAAATGTGAATTCTGACTTGTAATGCTTGTGTTAACTGATTAGAGAGGCAGTTAATTTAACTCTACACCAAAATATCCTCAGCACCAGGCAGCAGGTTTGAGTTAGAAATAAAAAGTCCCCCCTTTGTCCCCAGGGCAGAAGATGTAACATGGAATCTAGGAAGCAGGGCTTTTCTGGTTTGTACCCTTAGCATAAACTTTGCTGTGTATTTATAGGAACTTGTCTGCAGAACTGATGCATGAATGCATGAATGAATAAAATCTTTATTGCTAAAAACTATAAGCCGTCACAATTGGTCACAATGCGTAGAATACAAATAATTAATTTAAAACTGAACAGCAGCAACAGCAAAGCAAACATACAAAAATGCAAAGATCACACCTGGCATGCCCTGCTGTCAGACCAAGATTAACCAGTGGATTCAACATTTTGCATGCACACACAGGAAGAGAAGGTTAGGGATCTGGGCGAAACAGAGGCTGGATACAGACTTTTAGTTACCTGCCGTTTTGTACAAGATAACCTGTTGAATCCCTATCTTTCTGCAACAGATGCTGCCCAGTGGCTAATTCCCATGCCATTCTTAAATGTGTTTAAAATTTGAATCATGCTTTCACTGAAACTTCTCCCATGATCTGCCCACCCCATGTGATTAAACTGCATCAGATCTTGCCAGCTATTAGCTAAATCAGTTTTGAAGGTAGAATTCATCTGAAATATGTGACAATTTGCCACTTTAAAGTAAAGATAAAGGCACCCCTGACTCTGGGGTTGCAGCACTCATCTCGCTCTATAGGCCGATGGAGCCAGCGTTTGTCCACAGACAACTTCTGGGTCATGTGGCCAGCATGACTAAGCCGCTTCTGGCAAACCAGAGCAGCACACAGAAACGCCGTTTACCTTCCTGCTGGAGCGGTACCTATTTATCTACTTGTACTTTGACGTGTTTTCAAACTGCTTGGTGGGCAGGAGCTGGGACCGAGCAACGGGAGCTCACCCTGTTGCGGGGATTCAAACTGCCAACCTTCCAGTCGGCAAGACCTAGGCTCTGTGGTTTAGACCACAGTGCCACCCGCTATTATTATTATAGTAATAAGCCCCATATTTGCTAGCTTTTTAATCTCACCCTTCTTTTAAGGAACTTGAAAAAACACACCATGTTTGTACCCCTCAATTTCATTTTCACAATAGTCAACTCAAGCAAGCTGAACCCAAGGTCACCCGGTGTAGGTTATAGCTGTGTGGGAAACTGGACCTTGGGCCATATATAGTCCAACATCTGTCCATGCATATATTCAGTTACAAATGTCACTATGATTGCTGCTTTCCTCTCCAGTGAAAATGGCTCTTTCCTTGCAGAAGAGACAGCAAGGTGCATTTGAGACAGGAAGCTGCCTGATCTTCCCCAAATCAGATTTATTTTCGTGTGTTTACTTCTCCAAAGAGAGCTGTTACATTCGTTCCTCGCTACCATAACTTTGCCCTTCAACTTTTGCCTTCAGTCCCTTGCCAAGTTTAATGTACTTTCTGAATGTAGCTAATTGTTTTAGAATGCTGCAGCGTGTCGCCAAATACAATTAGAAACCAATCTTAAACTTCAGATTTGAACGGAGTTTTTGTATTGGATTAAATAGCGCCGGTAATGGATATTATGATGTTTATCTAATTCTGTCAAACGTTGTAGTTTGAGGTTTATTAGGAAATGTGTTCCAGATGATTCAGAGCTGCCTTGCCACAGGCATCTGAGGACTTTTGCTCCATATTGAGATTGATGGGGAAGTAGGAGGGGAAGAAAACACACACACACACACACACACACACACACACACACTGAAAGAGGAGAAAACACCTGTTCCTTCTGTAGTCCAGTCAGTTTGTAGCTTGACATGAGTTTAAGGGCTAGTTTACAAATTGCTGTTTCTACATAAGGACAGCTCCTAGCCATAGCATCGAGAGTGGCTTGTCACTTCGTTCTACACACTACATCTGGGTGTGGGAAATGGCTGCCATTTCAGACCGTGATTTAGGAAAAGGGGTTCCATTCCCACCACCACGGCTGTGTGTTTCTACATGCTCCGGACTCAAGGTGTTCCAGTTAGCAGGGGAGCAAAGGAGACAGGATAAGGTGTCCTTCAGCCGTGGCTGCTGGCGCCAAACTGAGCAGCCTCTGCTCCCCTTACCTAGCATGTTATGAGATCTTTGAACCGGAGCATATGACAACTATGCCATCTTCTGAAAGAGTACAGCTTAAGGATGGGAAGCCTCACTTTGCCAGGCAAATAATTGCACTTTCAAACTGGGCTTCTGCTTTGACATGCCATCATCACCTCTGCTATTGGAGGCAATTTCTGGAGGCTACAGAGCAGCTGAAATGGACCAGTCCATGGTCTTGGGGGAGAGGGGGGAGGACATTAGAGCAAAGACCTTTCGCAGTCCATCATTTTGTTTCCTTAGCATTCTGTTTTTAGGCTGGAGTCATTTCAATGTCTGTACCCTACTAAGAGACTAGTGTGAAGAGAAACTATTTTCTGAAGCACTCAGTTCTGTTGGAGAGTCTTCTGCATTGTCCTGAGCTTGCTAAGGGGTGTGGTGCTGGTAATTCAATGAGTGTCTTGGGTTTCTGTGATGTCATGGAAGGTCACAAGCATTTTAACTATTCCAGGGCAGCCAAAATGGTGCCCTCAAGGTATTGCCAGACTACAACCCTCAACATCCCTGACCATTGCCTATGCTGACTGAAGCTGATGGCAGTTGGAGAAACATCTGGGGGGCATGCTGTTGGCTCCCCCCTATACTAAGTGAACGAGCTGTGTGTGAGCTTTGCTCCATTTTGTGCAAAGGGCAAAACGCCTCCTCCCAAGTCATCCCTTTATATGTAAATGGGGCAGACATTTGTCATGTCAAGTATGTCTCTCTGTCATGGCTTCTGTCTGAAGAAAAAATGAAATGTGTTCATTGTCTTTGAGAGGCCTTTCTGAAGTAAAAGAAGACATGCTTGTAGTGGTTACATTTTTTTCAGTGACAGGCTCCAGTGGGCATTGTATTTCTTTTATTCACCCCAGATCCTGTTTTGGTTTTTTGTGTGACACCTCATTCATTCTTGTCAGCCTGTCTGTTATTTAAAGACTGACTGTATGTCTGAGCACACCTGGATGAAGGGGAGGGAGACTGAATTGATACTTGTCGCTTGGGGAGACTTTATGATGAAATGTGGCTGGGGACCAGTAAATCAGTCAGACATGTGAAAGCACATTAGCAATACTTGGACAAAGCATCAGCGAAACTGTCCACTTAGTGATAAAAATGTCACTTAGAATAATTTGCTCTTCATGCTGCAGCTGGATAGCTCCACAGCTGGAAGGCTCATGTTGCCATTGTAAAATGCTGTGACATAATTATATTGTATAGGTTGAAACAGTTGTGCTACTTGGTGGGAACTCTCGTCCTTTGTTTTTCCCAGGGAGATTTCAGAAACTCTGACCAATTCCCTTATTTGTTTGTTTTTATAGAAAGATCCTTCAAGTATAGCATTTCAGCTGATGTTCTTGCAGTCTATCAAACTTCAAAGGGGCAGCCTTTCAATCTCCATAGTTATAGAGTGTGATTCTTGGATAGTGCAATGATCACAAAAATAATACATTTTAGTAAAATATTGCTCTAATGTCATTGGTCCAATGATAGTGTTACTTGAATATGTAATCTTAATCCCAGGGTTGTGGGTTTGAGCCCCATGTTGTTGTTGTTGTTGTTTATTAAATTTGTATACCACCCTATATACACAGGTCTCAGGGCAGTTAAAGAACAAAATCATAATATAAAAACATGAAATACATAATCAAAATAAAAACAAGAACAACTCAATAACCCCCCCCCCTCCTCATTTTGGGCAGAAGATTCCTGTATTTCACAGGGTTGGGCTAGATGACCCTCGGGATCCCTTCCAACTCTGCAATTCTATGATTCCAGGCTTCTCTGTGGGTCTTTCCAGATGATTCAAGAGCTTGAGGGTTGCAGAGGAAGCAGGAAATGGCCACGCCAAGTGAAGTCCAATTGGAGAGCAGGCAAGGCCAGGACCTTGGACAGCTCCGAAGCAGACCTGGTTTGTTCCACCTCTGGCTGGTTAAAACACCCTGGGCTTATTTTGCAATTTGTGAGGCTGAAAAAAGGGGCGGGAGGCTAATCCTCTGAGTCAATAGGACAGGAGGGACCCAGATAAGATGGTTCTCTATCAGGCCTCCTTGGTGGACCTCTGTCCATTAATTACAATGGGACTATGCTGAGTATAACTGACACTGGATACAATCCCAATACTGTATATTGGGGTGGTGAATCACATAGCCTGCAGGCCCTTGTTACCTTAGAAAAGCACCATTTCTCTCTCTCTCGTGCAACACCAGCATTGGAAGGGGTTAGATTAACGTACCTGACTAACGTAGGTCCTTTCAGTGTGTCTCCTCCAAATAGAACTCAGTTGACTATGATCCTTGGTTTTTCTGTGCCTGTGAGACTCTGAACTTCACGGTTGTGGTTGCCCACATTGGGCAAAAAAGATGCCTGCATTGCAGGGGATTGGACTAGATGACCCTCATGGTCCCTTCCAAATCTACGATTCTGTGATTCTATGAGAACTCTATGAAAACTCTCCGGTGGAGATATCTGGGCTTTTATCATGGCACTGGCGTTTCCACAGCCAAACACAAAACAGCAGTAAAGAGAGGAGGGTTCCTGCTGTTTTTCCTTTCAGATTTTATTTCTTGTGATTTATTATTTACTGACTAGTTTTTAAAAAATAAAAATGGCCCATTATTTTTGCAGGTATGCAGAAGCAGGTATAGCTTACAGAGTCATGCAACACAGCCTTACGAAATACTCTCCTATTAATATTGCAGAGGGGTAGGAGTGTCGACTGGGTTGGCTTTTCAAGTCAAAAATCCCTCATATAGAACACTTCTCAGACTTGCTATCTTGAAAATTGCCCCCTCAGAACCTCCTCCTAGCCCACAGCAGGAAGTACTCTGGCTATACTACAAGTTTCTACATCTTTGTTGAATTGCATGAGTTTCTACTTCTTCGTTGAATTGCATTAATTGTTTTGATGGATTTGTTGTTGTTGTTTGCTTTATATGCTGTTGTGTTTCATATTATAGTGATTGTAACATGTGTTGCTTTTTTAAATGCTACTGTGATTATTGCAAGTGGCTTTGACCTCAACATTTGTTGTTGGTTGAGTGGGATATAAATATTAAACCAGAAGCGCTTCTCCCTTTCAATGGCCTTAACAATATAATTCACAAGTAAACAGATTAAATAATTAGCATTTGGCTGCCCTTTTGTGACACCCAAAATCAGCTTCTGGAGGCAGACATCTCGCTTCACCTGATATTATGGCCGGCTCTGGAGAGAGCGTTTTGCTTAAGACCTCCTAATGGCAAAATGAGATTGTAGCTCCGTCTTCAGACTTGCCTCCTAGGATGAAGCAAAACGAAGAATTGAGGACAGTAGGACAGTATCCAGGCACGTGAAAATCCCTGTGGCCGGATTCCTCCTCTTCCATGTCACACATTTAGTGTGTGAGTAAATGGCTATGCACCCATGCTGAGTGGCGGGTGCCATTGATTTAACCTGGGGGCTTTTAATTAATCTGTAGATTGAAAAAAGAAAGAAAAAAAATGAAGCTTCGCACAGCTTATCTGTTAAGAGTGATCTGATGGCAAAAAAAAAAAAAAAAAGAATATGAAGGACGACTAAAAGGGAGGGAGAGGAGGGGGACATAGGATTTCACTGCACAAACTTGTGTTCTTCAGTTATAACCCCCTTAAGGGCCCCTTTGCTAAACTGATGGACAAGGCGGCCGGCTGGGTTGCCAAGAAGCATGGAAACAATTTTATTTTATTTTATTTTTTTACTTCCTGAGACCAGCTTTATCCTGATCGGTGGAACTTACATTATCCTTTGTCTATGCACCAATAGTTACTCAGACAACTGCTAGACAGCTGGAGGTACTATTCCTGGCGGTAGCGTATTTGTATTTAAAGAAGTAGTAGTTAACAATCACATAGTGTGTTTAACACTTAGAATCTTTTACGGGGAAATACAGAATATAGTAGGCATTATATTCCCCCCCCCCCAGTTCTGCTTTGTTAAACCTAGCTTCACCAGAATACTCAATTTCTTTCATTGTGTGCATGTGTGTTTTACGTCTTTGAAAGGATGGAAAGATACTTTCTAAAACAATTGTCTCATGTTGAAGTGACACCCACCCGTCACATTTACTTATGGATTACATTCCGCTAAAATCATGTTACTTGAAATCAGCTTCTTCGTTCATAATTGAGTTTACAACTGTACTGATACTTTATTAATCTTATTATTGTTTAAAGCTCAGGCAAATATGATTATTGGCCAAATAGTTTCTGGGTTTCAGTCATTTTTATTTCAGTATATCGATGCATTATCCTAGTAGAATAGGGTAATGCATTATTCTAATAGACCGTGTGCAAAGTATGTGAGTAAAAACACACCAAGATGTGCTGAGTTTAATCCTCCATTAAATGCAGCTACTGGCTTCGTCTGGTATCAGAGCTGTCGACGGAGACAGATTGGAGCCTTGCGGGGGGAGGAGAGACAGTGCAGCAGAGTCAGCTGGTCTGCCTGTAATCTTATTGCTGTAGACTTGATCCTTTCTAAAAGCAACTGCCAATGTCTGATCCTGCACTATTATTATTATTACTATTATTATTTGGTAATATTAGGGAATAGTTGGAATGTACCGGACCACAGATGTTACAGATTTCATAGTGGCATCTGTGATGTATTGAAGTAAATTGAATGTGTGCTTACCGTCTCCTCTGGACTGGAGAAGACAATTCCCAATGGCATAGCATAAGACAGACAATGCTTCTCTGGCCCTTATGGAGGCAAGCTGGAACATTATTATTATTATTATTATTATTATTAATAATAATAATAATAATTATTATTATTATTTTTATTTTATTTTATTTTATTTTCCATTTCTATCCCACCTGTCCTCCAAGGAGCTCAAAGTGGCTTATTTTTAATCCCCACAACAACCCTGTGAGGTAGGTTAGGCTGAGAGGCAATGAATGAGTGGCCCACAGTCACCCTGTGAGCTTCAGGGCAGAATGGGGATTCGAACCCTCGTCTCCCAGGTCCTACTCTGACACTCTAACCACAAAAGCACACCGGCTCTTTATTCTCTAATACGCTTTCTAATCTAGAACAATTCCTTGACTGTCCAAGGAAAAACTTAATTTTTTGAAATTTTTAGTTTGTGGGGGGGGGAATGTATTGGCCTGGGGAGGTCTGTGAGTTTATATAATCAAGCTTGCAGTATACAATCAAATTCTTTAAATGCTCTCCTTGGTTCCCACTTCTAAATGTGGTCTATTTTAGAGCCAGTTACCTGTTGAATCTCCGGCCAGCCTCACTTAGATTCACTTTTACTGAGCTGTGTTTTCAAGCTGTCCCCTCCGACGTCCTAGACGGAAGACGACTTTGTATATGTGGGCAACCGTAGATGGAAGACATCTTGCACTATTTAGTACAGTGGTACCTCAGGTTAAGTACTTAATTCGTTCCGGAGGTCCGTACTTAACCTGAAACTGTTCTTAACCTGAAGCACCACTTTAGCTAATGGGGCCTCCTGCTGCTGCCGCGCCGCCGGAGCACAATTTCTGTTCTCATCCTGAAGCAAAGTTCTTAACTTGAAGCACTATTTAGCAGAGTCTGTAACCTGAAGCGTATGTAACCTGAAGCGTATGTAATCCGAGGTACCACAGTATATTGCCCACTATACATCGGACCCAGGAGGCGATTTTTCACCTGACCGTCCATGCAGGAAAGATGTCTCTCCCCTGACCATTAGGTCTAGTCGTGGCCGACTCTGGGGTTGCGGAGCTCATCTCGCTTTATTGTCCGAGGGAGCCGGCGTACAGCTTCCGGGTCATGTGGCCAGCATGACTAAGCCGCTTCTGGCAAACCAGAGCAGCACACAGAAATGCCGTCTACCTTCCCACTGGAGCGGTACCTATTTATCTACTTGCACTTTGACGTGCTTACGAACTGCTAGGTTGGCAGGAGCAGGGACCGAGCAACAGGAGCTCACCCCATCACGGGGATTCGAACTGCTGACCTTCTGATTGGCAAGTCCTAGGCTCTGTGGTTTAACCCACAGCGCCACCCACGTCCCTTACAGAGAAGGTTCTAAATTCTTCAGTGGCTTTATGTCACCCTTTTTGCTTTGGCAGCCAAAAAGATCAGAAAGAAGACCCTGGACAATATAGCAGTGAACTGTAAGGGAGACGCAGAGATCTAAATAGAGACCATTATTTGTGGCGTGACACCCCTTTTGCTTGTATTTATTTTTGATTCAGATTTGTCATGGCCAATGTCTAGTACAATAAAGTTATTTGGATTGGATTGGCTTGCAGTGGGGAAAGTAGACAGAGATAATATCTTTCTCAAACACTAGAACTGAGTTCACTCAGTGGAACTGATGGGTGGTAGGCTGGGGCAGGCAAAGTTAAGTGGAATTAATTGTGGCCTTTGACATGGTTAAGGTGCTTCCACCAGTCCCCATCTGGATGGATGAGGTCTAAGTTGCTAAGCTGATACTTGGCTAACACTGGGTTTTATCTAATGCTAGCCCTAAGCAGTGTGGACCCATTGAAGTGAACAAACCTAAGTTAGTAATGTTCATTAATTTCACTGGTTCTGTTCTGAGCAAGACTAGTTGGGTTTCAACCCATTTTTCTCAGCTATGACATCCATTGGTAGGTACACTCTTACAGGCACCTTCTGAACAAGGAAGGCTTCTGAGGTCTACAGATCTTTGCCTATTTCCACCTAATTACACAGTTCAGTTAACCTTCATACTTGGGATTTTCACAGCCCCAACCTGTTAGCAGAAAGCACCAGAAAAGAGCCCTTTGCTTCAAGATTCACAGCAACATTTGACTGGCTGATTTTAGATTAAAACGTGAGCAAGAAGATGCCACTTGCCAGATCACAATGGTTTGATAAGAGAAGAGTTAGGTTGACTAACATCAGTATTCCATCATACTGATTTACTGCTGGGGGATTTCCTGATTGGTATCAGTTTCAGCTATTTAAAATTACAGATCTTTTGAAAGACAATACTTCTCCATTTCAAGAAATGGCAGGCAGTGGGCCAATTTGGTTTCACTATCTTCAGATTAAAAATGTTACAAGGACTCAAAAAGACCAGAATAAACATGGGGAAACCTTTGCAGAAAAGCTCATACTGCCCCCTTTGCCAAGAGGATTAGTAAGTAAATGATATTATTTGATTCTGTCAATGTATAAGAGGAAATTACATTTCAAGTACAAATTGGAATGGGGTTTTGGGGAAAGTATATTTGATGATGAACGGATCTGATTGTGGGATAATATTGCAAAAAAAACTATTAATGTAACAGAGCCTTTTCAGTGTAAAAAATATTAATGTAAAAGCCTTTTCAAAAGCCCTGTTCCGCTGATATCTGTCCCCTGATAGAACTGTCAAAATGATATGAAATTCCTAGTACTATACTCAGAAACACTGCTCTTAAATGACGTACTTTGGAAGTGATGGTGTGTTCAGTAACCTCTGCCAGAATCTGTACTGCAGCTGTCCAACACCTGGAGTCTTCCAGCTGTTGCTGGACTACAACTCCCATTATCCTTCAGCAACTGTTCATTCTGTCTGGGATTAATAGGAGTTGGAGTCCAACAATATCTGGAGGACACCAGGTAGAGGAAGGCTATGGTACTGTTTCATCATAGAAACAATTGCAGCCACCAACTCCATCTAATTGGTATAAAACCATTTTGGACACATTTTGCTTATTCTTCACATGCTAAGGAAAGAACAGAAACAGGCAGCTACATAAAAAGGGTTTTTTATTTATATCACATTGGAATGAGTATTTCAGTGGTGATGTTCAATTATTTTCTTTATTTACACTTCTGTAGGGTTGCTAATCTTTTTGCATTCTAATTTTAAAAAGTGCCCTGACTGTCTTGTTCTTGCATCAGAACCCAAGCCTTCATTGGTTTTACAAACCATTGCTCCCGATGCTGCCAAGCAAGCTAGCTTAAATAAAATAGTTATTATACGTATTTATAAAGAAGAAAATACGGTGTGTTTTTTAAAAGAAAACATTTTGATTTGATTCCATAGGGTTTTGGTTTTTTATCCAAGGATCTTTAAAAGGCCATTAGTTGATTACTCTTTCCAGAGACCCTACGATGTTGGAAAGAAATAATAATTTTGTAGATCAATGCACAGTTATTGCCAATTCCTCTCCCACTCTGCCTGTATTGAAACAGCCATTATGCTGATGTCTTATTGACAGCAGCTTTCCTTACAGCAGTTTCAATTGTGTGTTTTCCTCTAGGACTCCCTCAGCTTAAAAGGCATACCGTAGTTGCATTGAATGCACTTGACTTGGAAAATATGGTTTCTGCCATATTGGAGCTTCTCATACACCTCTTCCCTCTTTTGCAGGTTAGGTAGCCCACTGTTAGAAATTCCTCCTTGCTTCTTTGTCCAGTAAAACTCTGTGTCAGCACCTTAGCAGGCTCTATAGCACAACACATTTCTGTTTTGTATTTTGACATTTTCCCTTTAGTTTGGTTTTTTTTTCCCCCTGGGAAGAACAGTGTGTTGTAATGCCAAACTGATGGTTATTTTGGCCATTTGTGTGTAAATGTATCCTTATCTATAAGGAAAGGAAATGACATGTCTATGAATGGCAAGTTGCCTGCATTTGTAATCCTTATGATAGTTTTATCTTATTCATAGCAGTTGGCTTCTACTGCAGTATTGTTGCCATCCTGGACAGTGCATCTATTTAACAGATCATTAAATCCTCATGCTGGTAGTATGATTTAGTGTCCATTCACTGTTACCTTTTTCTTCTGGAGGAGTTAGGTAGATCAGCTCCCATCATGGTCAGTGGTAAGAGATGGTGGGAGTTGTACTACAGCAAAACACCTGAGGTTTCAAAGATTGTAATAATAATAATTTTATTATTATTATTATTATTATTATTATTATTATTATTATTATTATTATTACCACCCCACCTATCTGGCTGACAACAGAATATTAAATACACAATAAAACATCAAACATTAAAAACTTCCCTAAACAGGGCTGCCTTCAGATGTCTTCTAAAGTCAGGTCGTTGTTTATTTCCTTAACATCTGATGGGAGAGCGTTCCACGGGGCAGGCACCACTACCAAGGAGGCCCTCTGCCTGGTTCCCTATAACCTCACTTCTTACAGTGAGGGAACTGCCAGAAGGCCCTTGGAGCTCAGTGTCCGGGCTGAACAATGAGGGTGGAGACGCTCCTTCAGGTATACTGAAATATGTTTGAAAGCACCCAAGAAGGGGCCACATAGCACACAGTCATGTTTCTGTTTGTCCCACACAAGAACTCACTGGACTCCATACTTTTCAACAATTGGACTCAACTCAGAGGGATGTAAGCAGGTGTTGCATGGTCCCTTTCTTAGCCATCACTTTCTGGGCAATTCCAGCCCCATCATCATGCCCAAGTCATTCTAGCAATTGTTCTGTAAAATTGGCTGGACTAAGAGAGTGATTGACTTAAAATCACGGTAAGCTTTAAGGGTCTTCAAATCCAGTGCTCTGTCCCATGACATCGAATGCTCACATGCATAATGGTCCCAATTATATCACAAACAAATCAGGAATATTTGTCACTTGAACCATGGATTGTGATTCTGGTTTTGAGAAGAACAAAGTTTCGCAATAGCACCCAGTGACGATAAAAATGAACACACTTTGGTAACTTTTGCTTGCAACACAGTTTATAAATCTGCAAATTAATAGCATAAAAACACAATAAAATAGTTTAAAACAATTTAACGGTAAGATTTTAAAGAAGAGCAGATAAAACCAATAAAAGCTCAATCAATGATGAAACAGCAGAGGCCACAATGATGAGCCATAAATAAAGACAAAAATCCATTTGGCACAATATAAAAGGCCTGTCTAAATTCAGGAAGTCTTCACCTGGTTATCTCAGTTGGCTAGAGTAGTAGTTTTCGACAAGTGTGCTATGGCACAATGAATGATGGTCAGGGGTGCCGTGGGCAACACTGGCCTCTGTCCCTCTTTCCTTTTGATGCCCTCTTGCATCTCTGCCTCCCAGAGGCTTACACAGCTGATTGTTGCAGGAGCCCTGCCTACAAGCTCCCCAGGCAAATGGTCTTCTGGAGCTGGCCAGGGGGTGCTGGTTGCAAGGAGCAGAGGCGCCTGCAGCACCTGCCTGTAGGACTCCCAAGGAAAGAGGAGAGAAGAGGAGGCTGAGGGAACACTCCACAAAGGAGAGTGTTTGAAAAAGGGTGAGAGGCTGCCAGCTCGGCAGGCAAGGGGTGACATAACTGGGCACCTGAGCCCCACAGGGGAGCCACAGAAAGAATGTAGTTGGTCAAGGGAGCCATGGACTCCAAAAGGTTGAAAACCTGTGGGCTAGAGCATGGTGCCGATAATGCCACAGTTGTAGGTTCCACCCCCATATGGAACATCTACATATTCCTGCATCGCAGGGCATTGGAGTAGATGATCCACAGGATCCCTTCCAGCTGTGCAATTCTATGATTCTATGATGGTGGAAGGACAAAAGTGGGACCTAGCCACAAAAGGTGCTTCTCAACTGGTAGAGATTTGCACACAGAGAATACTAGAAATATACAGGGCAGAGCTATAGCTCAGTGGTAGAGCAGATGTTTTGAAATCCCCAGAATCTCCAGGCAGGACTGGGAATCTCCCTTGTCTGAAACACTGGATACCCACAACCAGCCAGCAATGATGGAATAACGGTGTGAGTCTCTATAAGGCAGCGCTCTACATTCCTCTCTTGTAACCCCACCAAACCCGATCTTGTACATGCCTTGTGCATATAATGCTTTCTGGAAACAAAATCACTTCCTAATTGTAATTAGATAGGGATGGAGCTCTTTAAAGTCATGCACTTTGCTGCAATGTGTTTCGGCATTCGGGAAACCAATAAAAACGGCATGCTTTGGAGTTATCCTTTGCTCTAATTCCTGTGTTGCCAGCGATCTTCCATAAGCGTGGAGTAAATAATGCTCTAGGTTGAAAGCTTAAAACTAATGAATGCTGCCATCCAATTTGTTGGTTCATTTTGTGTGCATTGGCAGAACTTCAGTTTGTTTAATTTGAATACTGGCCCACAATGAAGTCATTGTATAAACGATGGTCTTCAAGAATCTGTAAGATTGTTTTTATGTCGCTGCATAGTTCAAATGGCTGTTTCGTATCTGTTGATTAGAAATAAAGCCTATCACAGAGTATATTTTAAACATTTTCTGCAAGGACAAAAAGAATAAACATCAGGGGAAATTCTCTAATCTAAAAATCTCTTAACTGCTGTTCATAGAATCATAGAATTGTAGAGTTTGAAGGATCCCTGACAGTCATCTAGTCCAACACCTCCTGAGGGAAACTGTTTCACTGCCGAACAGCTCTTACCATCAGAAAGTTCTTCCTGATGTTTAGTCAGAATCTCCTTTCTTGTAACTTGAATCCATTGGCTTGGGTCCTGGCCGCTGGAGCGAAGGAAACAAGCTTGCTTCCTCTTCCATGTGACAGCGCTTTAGACATTTGAAGATATGTCTCTTCTCTGGGCTAAACATACCCAACTCCCTCAACTGTTCCTCATAAGGCTTGGTTTCTAGACCCTTGATCATCTTGGTCACCCTCCTCAGCACACGTTCCAGCTTGTCAATATCCTTCTTAAATTGTGGTGCTCAGAACTGGGCACAGGACTCCAGGTGTGGTCTGGCCAAGACAGAATAGAGTGGTACAATTACTTCTTTTGAAGCAGCCTAGAATAGCATTAGATTTATTTTGCTGTTGCATCACCCAGTTCACTCATGTTCAGCTTGTGGTCTACTAAGACCCCTAGATCTTTTTCACATGTACTACCGCCACACGGGTGGCGCTGTGGTCTAAACCACAGAGCCTAGGGCTTACCAATTGGAAGGTTGGCAGTTTGAATCCCCGTGATGGGGTGAGCTCCTGTTGTTCAGTCCCTGCTCCTGCCAACCTAGCAGTTCGAAAGCATGTTAAAGTGCAAATAGATAAATAGGTACTGCTCAGGCGGGAAGGTAAATGGTGTTTCCATGCACTTCTCTGGTCTCGGTGTTCCGTTGCGCCAGAAGCGGCTTAGTCATACTGGCCACATGACCCGGAAAAACTGTCTGTGGGCAAACATTGGCTCCCTTGGCCAGTAAAGCAAAATGAGCCCCGCAACCCCAGAGTCGTTCGTGACTGGACTTAACTGTCAGGGGTCCTTTACCTTTACCTTTTTACTGGCAATCCAAGTTTCCCTTGTCTTATTTATGTGCTGTTGGTTCTTCATGCCTAAGTGTAGAACCTTACAGTTGTCCCTATTGAAATTCATGTTGTTAGTTCTGGCCCAGTTCTCCAATCTGTTCAGGTCATCTTGAATCTGAACTCTTGTCTAACAGCTACCCATACTAGTTTGGTGTCACCTGCAGATTTGATGAGCATTCCCTCAATTCCTTCATCCAAATGGACTATAAAGACGTTGAACAACAATGGGCTCAGGGCAGAATCCTGCAGCCCCCCACTTGTCACACTTTTTTCCAGGATGAGGAGGAACCATTAGTGAGCACCCTTTCGGTTTGGTCAGTTAACCAGCTACAAATCTACCTGGCAGCTTCTCTGGAATAAGTAGGAGTTGCAGAATATTTGACTTCTTCTTAGCCACCGTGGACAGAAAATGGCAACATTCCTTTAAGGTTTAAACACCTAGGTTAGAGTTGTGAAATCTTTACCCTGAGACACGCAGTTCCCTTCTGGGGACATCAGTTAACTTTGTGTTAAAGAATGGGAAATAGTTGCATTTCTATAATTTGCAGAAGTTGTACTGCTAGCAGAGCTGAGCTTTTCTTAAGAGTAATGTGTGTCCCTGCCCAGAATAGTCACCTTTGCTCAGGCAACTTATACCACACGTTTACTATAAAAGCCTGCAAGTCAGCTTGCAAACACTGGTAAGGTAAAGGTAAAGGGACCCCTGACCATTAGGTCCAGTCGTGGCCGACTCTGGGGTTGCGGTGCTTATCTTGCTTTATTGGCTGAGGGAGCCAGCGTACAGCTTCCAGGTCATGTGGCCAGCATGACTAAGCCGCTTCAGAGGAAACAGAGCAGCGCACGGAAATGCCGTTTACCTTCCCGCCGGAGCAGTACCTATTTATCTACTTTGACGTGCTTTCGAATTGCTAGGTTGGCAGGAGCAGGGACCGAGCAACGGGAGCTCACCCCGTTATGGCGATTCAAACCGCCGACCTTCTGTCCTAGGCTCCGTGGTTTAACCCACAGCGCCACCTGCGCCTCCAGTGCAAACACTGGCAGAACACTTTAAATACAGATACTTAAAATATCTAATAGCAGTATATGGAAAAAAACCATGCCATCCATCGATATTTGAAAGCTCAGGACTTTACTATGATACACATGCTATACATTTTTACCTCAGTGCTGTCTAGACGGCAAACTTGGGCCTGGCACAAAACAGTGTTCAGCCATCCAAAATTTATTTAAGCGCGTTATACTGGGGGATATTAGGTGGAGAATTCTTTTCTGGTTTGGGGAGACTTGTGTTAAAAGCTGTGACACAGTAATAAAAGCAAAGGGGAGGAGGTGAAAATGTAAATGATCTTTAACTGCTTTTCCACCACCAGAAACAATTGTGCTTGTTTGTGCCAATAGTGGAGAGATACAGAGTAAATTATGGCAATATTTAGAGGTGAGGCAAGACTTTCTGTCTGTGAGCGTTGCTTCCCAGCAAAGAAAGGAATCCAGAAATTGAAGTTCCAGATTGTACTGTTTAAATATCTATTGTCCATGAGTGAGGTATAATTTGTCTTGTGAACCAGACAGATTGTCAGTGAGCTGCTACACACAGAAATAGTTTCCCCCCCTTCCCCTAGCCTTAAAATATATTGCAGATGTTTTAAAGCAGGTATTGCAAAACACTTCATTTTGGTATACAATCTGCAGATAATTTCACTGATGAGTGAAATCTGGATGAGTTCTGGTGTGTGTGCATGTGGATCACACAGTGACCCTCTATATGGAGCCTTATCTCTCTCTACATGTGATAAAGATTTTTATCCGAGTCAGTAGCTGCATTGGATTTGAGAATTATTTTTATTTATGCAATTGTGTTTATACATGCTGTTGTTTTATCTGTTTTTCAAATATGCAATTCTTCAATATATGGTTTTATTTCATTGTGAAAACATTTCACAATGCTTCATAGGAAGCGATTCATAAATGAAATAGATAACAACAACCATCATTACTATTATTATTTTATTAAACACCTTTTAACCACTATCTCAATTTGATTTATGCGTAATATCATTAAAAGTAGATAGAAACACAAAGGCAAGTGTTGGATTTGTGTATTGACTAAGCGTCACTAACATATTTTTGAAACTTCTCTGACTGTTTGTTGTCTTTGTTTTTTTCCATTCCATTGTTTAAATTGTATTTTTAATATCTATTGTTAGCCAGTCGGAGAGCTTCTGGGCTGAACAGCAGGGTAGAAATTTTCAAAATCAAATAAATACAATCAGCCTGTTTCTCATGCAAGATAACAATCTTTCCTGTTCACTGTTGGAGACAGTAAGCAAGAACAAAGATGGGCTGTTTTCAGTGTGGCTTTTGGGGCACACAGCTGCTGCTTAAGAAGATCTACACATCTGGCTGTTTCCTGCAAAGACACACATTTTGGCAAAAATCCACCCAACAGTAAAATAGATCAGCGTGCAAATGTACACACATAAACTTAAAATACGGGATTATAAAATGTGTATATGCTGAGTCTTTTAAAGCTATGTCAGAAATATCTTTCAGTTGTATGGCTAGGCAGAGTGTCTCTCTCTTCCAGTGTGGCATCCCTTGTTATTACAATAGAAGTAAAAATGCCCTCCTTTTTGAAATCAGCTTTCAGCTGGCTTCGTAGAATAAGACTGATTTGTGGATCCAAATTATTTACTTTTTTAATCTGCAGATAAATTTGAGCCACCGTCGATTTCCATGGGTGCAAAAGGCTTAAATATTTAACAGTCTTAACCAGAAATTAAACTCGCTCAGGCAGCGCAGGATTGAGTGCATCAGCTTGAAGACTGGCAATTCTCGTTTAATACTTTATCACTCTGCTGCTACCACCTTGGGTAGTGTTTAATAGGGGGGAAAACAAAGTGCATCTGTGTGAGCATTCAGGAGGTTGTCAATTTGGCAGGTGCCTTGACAATGCCAACAGCTGGGTTTCACAAGACAAGCTTAGCTCGGGTATGTGTAGCAAGCTGAGGCCTGTCCTTTCTCTTACCCTGGAGAATGTCAGCAGTTTTCACCAGCGGAGGTTTGGCTAAAGTTACACTGTCCTGTTCTATCATTTCATCGCCACAGCTGCAAAACAATTTAGGCCTGGTGGTCCCATTTTATTGGGGGAGGGTGGGAGGGAGAACCAAGTTTAATTTAACTTCTGTCATGTATGACGTGTCTGTTCTTTCCAGTGCAACATCTGCTCTAATAATTTGTTCACACTCTTATTCCTTTTTTTAAAGGGTTTACAACAGGAATAAATGTTATCTTCCCCCCAGTCCACTTTTGATTCCCTTTGTCATAGTCCTCATCCCCTGCATACTTCCGCGCGAGAGCTTCCCCCTCCTTAACTTTAATTTTAAACTACTTGGCAGTGCTCAGGGTGGCAGTTTTAAAAGCATTGAAGCCAATGAAATGATCAAGAAGATAAAAAAGGCAAGAGATTTTTGTTATCTGATGCACCCATGAAGGGCAGCTACAGAAGAATTTTCACCGTGGCAGGTCAAATGCCTGCCATAATAATGGTGGTTGTGATGATCAAATGCCTGCTATGATGATGAGAACAACAATAGTCTTCCCCAGGCGACATAAAGCAGAGAGAGCTGAGGCCAAATTCCAGCAGGCAAATTCCAACAGCCTAGATGCAACCACAGAGGAACCTTCCTCATGCATCCTAGCCAGGTCTTGTTTGGGCCACCATTGGGCCACGACCTCCTCAGCAGATCTTAGGAAGCAGACGTGCTGGCCTGGGAGAAGACAGTCCCTCGTGTATCGTAGCCTCAAGCTATTTATTGGGGGGAAATTGTCCAGTAGCACCTTAGAGACCAACTAAGTTTGTTCTGGGTTTTGTGTGCATGTACAGTGGTACCTCGGGTTAAGTACTTAATTCGTTCCTGAGGTCTGTACTTAACCTGAAACTGTTCTTAACCTGAAGCACCACTTTAACTAATGGGGGCCCCTGCTGCTGCCGCACCGCTGGAGCACGATTTCTGTTCTCATCCTGAAGCAAAGTTCTTAACCCGAGGTACTATTTCTGGGTTAGCGGAGTCTGTAACCTGAAGCGTATGTAACCCGAGGTACCACTGTATCTGAAGAAGTGTGCATGCACATGAAAGCTTATACCCAGAACAAACTTAATTGGTCTCTAAGGTACTACTGGACAATTTTTTATTTATTTCGACTGCGCCAGACCAACATGGCTATCTACCTGAATCTGTTTATTGCTGTGCAGGTAATTGCCAACACTCTGAATTGTGCCCAAAGAAAAATTGGCAAAGCAGTGCAGCTTTTAAAAGAAAGGGATAATGTACTTACAGCTTCAAGGCTTGTTGAAACGGGAACCAGCATACTTGCAAGGCTCAAGTTGTGTATGGATTGTCTTTGTTTGAAAGGTTATGCATATGCCCAGTGATTTGTGTTTCCCATAAAATTTTGAATAGGGGAATTGTCAGATTTTACTTGTATTTAGCAGACAAAAGCGAAATGCTCCCCAACCGCCAAGCTTGCATAATATTTGGCATGTATTCATTGTTACTAATGAACTTAAGAAGTGTGGCGGGGGGGGGGGGAGAGTTCCATGGAAAAATTCTGCCCCGCATCACTGTGTATGTCTTCAGGTCTGCGTATGTGGCCCATGTGTAATTTTAAACCTGTCTGGCATAACTGAGGAGCAGCTTAAGGAGCTGTCTTGTGTTTTGTACAGGAAAACAGCAGGAGCTTGAAGCAGAACACCAGGACATGTATGTCGAAGCAGACCACGACCTTCACCTATCGACAGGCCGATCGGTACAGCCCCCAGCTGAGAAGCCCGGCGAAAGGAGAGGGGCTGAAATGAAGAAACTCTATGGCTTGGGTGCCAGCAAAATCCAAGCTATGGAGACCACCATGCAACTCAACTTTGATAGGAACTGTGATAAAAAGCAACCCAAGTACTGGCCAATTATTCCCCTGAAACTCTAAGGTTTGCATCCTTTTTCCTTTTAGGAATCTCAGGGCTCCATAAATTGATGCTCGACCGAGCAGAAGGATTCAGTGAATGAATCAAGAGTCAGCAAAAGCCCCCTTTCTTATTTTCCTTTCCTCTTTCCAACTCTATTTGAATTTGTCTGCCAGTTTCCAGAGCCCATTCCAACCCAACAGGAAGAGCTGAATTAGTCATTTGTACTGTAGGGGATAGGGAAAATACTCTATAAAAATATATTTCAAGTAATTTGATTTTGGCTTGCCCTGGCTCTGCAGGAAATGAGGAGTAGCATTTGTTTTCACTTAGCTGTGCTGGGGAAAAGGTTAGAGACTATCCAGAATTATTATTTTTTTACATTTTTTTAATGTTATCTTAGATTTGCCCTAGATTTTAAATGCGACTTCTTTCCTGTCACTTCCACCAATACCCTGGAGGCAGCTATTGGCCAAGATACAATATATTAAATGACTGTAGTTTAACTATTTGAGGGTTTTTCTCAGATATTCTACCAGTAGAAGAAAGTTATGTTCGAGACTGAAACCTGGCCTGTGATGTTTCACCTCAGAAGAAAACGTGTGAAGAGCTTTCCCCCACCTCTCCTTTCAGTTTGTTGTTGTTACATGATTAGGTAATAAAGAAGTATGAGATTATAAGTGTGTTTTCCAGCTCATTACAAAATTGCATTTCCCTCACCAGAAAGCAGGACAATCTTTAAAGGTCTTGGTACTCAGGATGGGGTGGGGGGGAGGGAATAAATATTTCAGAACTGATTCTTATGCTCAAGGACCACAGTTCAAAAGTCAATCAAGGGCATAGGCTCAGAGGGGGACAAGAATCGTGCCTCTCCACTCTGGCTAGGAGCTCACCAATCTACTCTTCTTGCCAAGTGTTCAAGGGAGCTGAGGTGCAGCTCTGAAGACAATTAAGCCTGTGAACCTGAGATGCCGTCTACCATGCATACGCACGGACAGATTGTTCCATTGAATAATATTTATATCCCACCTTTCTTCCATGATGAAACCCAAAGCAACATGTATATGGTTCCCAAGCAGTCTCCCATCCAGGCATTTACCAAACCCAGACTTCATCTCAGCAATTTGGTGTCTTCAGACCGTATCCTGGGATCAGTCTACTTCCCGTCCATGGCACTTTTGAATCTGTTAATCCCCAAGGCCATTCTGGTACATTTCTACATTGATCTGCATTTTTTTAAGATCGGCCTCTGAAAAATTGCATTGCATGGAACACTCCTAAACCCAAAATACGCCTTTTTAAACAAAGTACAGTTGTACCTCAGGTTAAGAACTTAATTCATTCTGGAGGTCCATTCTTAACCTGAAACTGTTCTTAACCTGAGGTACCACTTTAGCTAATGGGGATTCCCACTGCCACTGCACAATTTCTGTTCTCATCCTGAAGCAACCTGAGGTACTATTTCTGGGTAAGCGGAGTCTGTAACCTGAAGCGTATGTAACCTGAAGCGTTTGTAACCCAGGTACCACTGTATTTATTTCTGCAGACATACACATTTCACACGCTTGTTGTGTATCACCTTATCTATTCGTCTGAAGCATAATGGTCACTAAGATCACTATTGTAAGAAGCTATTTTAAGTTGCTTTGGGTTGCCCTGAGCAAGATCAAGCAACTAACCAATTTAATAATTAATAATAATCAGTGCTTTTTTTCTAGAAAAAGAAGTGCCAGAACTCACCATGAACGCCTCTCTTGTTCTCTTAGGATGGCAATGGCGCCCACCTGAGAGGTGCCGGAACTGAATTCCAGTGAGTTGCCCCTGAAAAAAAGCCTGGCAATAATAATATTTAGATGTGACAAAAAGCACACCTTCCATCAATTCAAATTAACCACCATATTAGAAAAAGCATACCAAGTCACCTAAGGATCAGGGTTTTCCATATTATTCTTTGACTGAACTAGAATTCTACAAATGCAGCATTTTTGGCGGGGCCACCACTTTGTTTTAATAGAACCAAGAAATTCCAGATTTTTTTATTTTGAAGTGGGAGGGAAGACAGTTCAATATTAAATTAAAATCACTAGGGATCCTAACAACTGATAAGACATTGGTGGTTAATACAGAATGGTAGGGGAACTTGGAAACTCAGTGTTCAGGGCTCAGTCTCACAGTGGTACCTCGGGTTACATACGCTTCAGGTTACAGACTCCGCTAACCCACAAATAGTACCTCGGGTTAAGAACTTTGCTTCAGGATGAGAACAGAAATCATGCTCTGGCGGTGCAGCAGCAGCAGGAGGCCCCATTAGCTAAAGTGGTGCTTCAGGTTAAGAACAGTTTCAGGTTAAGTACAGACCTCTGGAACGAATTAAGTACTTAACCCGAGGTACCACTGTAGTTCTTAGTTCAGTTTGACGGCTTCCTCCGTAACCTAGCTCTGCTCTCCAGGCACAGCAAACTTAAATTGGACTATGCTTCTCCTTTATCAGTTCCCCTTGACTACAATAGCAGTCTTTTCTTTCTTCCTTTCTCTTGCCTGTTCATGGTGGTTGAGGTCAAATCTCCTTGGCCTCAACTCCTGAGGGAGTTTCTCTACCCAAGTTTAGCTCTTACATATAGGAATGCAATCCAGTATTTCTGACTTTTGACATCAATACGAACCACGCATAGAGTTGAGAGGAGGGGCATATTGAGATCTTGGCAACATCAAGGGTCATTCTGCTCATTCTGCTAGCTGAAAGGAACAAGCTGCAACCGCCATTCCATATATAGAAGGGGATCGGACCGGCAGCTGAATCAGCTTCAATGCTGCCAATGGAACATCATCAAGCAGCATACTTGTGGGCAGTAGGGTAGCTCATGGGTGCAGGATAGGCTGGGTGGACCACACAGCTCTATCCAATATCTAATTCCTGCTCACCACTCTGCCAGCTGCTCACTGCCTGTTCAAGTGCTGCAATGCAGCCACCGGGGTAACTCCTGCATACATTGCATGGGTGGTGCCTGGTGGAATGGTGTGGCCTCAGCTGGCTGCTTGCTCACTCAGAACTTTCCCAACGGCCCTATTGCCAACTCAGACCAGCAGCAAGCAAGCAAGGAATGCTGCTTGAGTTTCAGCTCAAGAGGGCGAGAACAGCAGGGAGGGAAGAGCCAAGAGAAGATTTGGTGTCTCCTGCCTGAGCTGGCCATCTCAGTCTGCCTAATGATAGAACCGGCCTTGTTTCCCACTTAGGCAAGAAAGACCTTGTTCAATCCATTGTTTATCTTGGGTTTGGGGTGAATAAAACTTGCTTCCCCGAACCTACAACATCTTCCTTCTGCCACGGCTTTTGCCAACAACAGATTTATTTATTTATTTGCAATTTCAATGCATAACAGGCATTCCAGCCTAAAAGAATTGCTCAACCTGCTCCAAAAAAAGCTTCAGATTAACATCTATATTCATATTCCTTAGCATTGAGGCGTATTCTCAACAGGAGCCAGTTCCCTTGGAATTGGTTGAGAATTTTTATTTTTTGCAGTTCCTCTTTATTTTTCTTATCTACTGTCAGAGCAGCTACATTTTTGAAGTCGTTACCTCTTGTTTGGGTGCTGGAAGTCAAAACTGAACTTGTGATTTGATGGCAGTCCCCCATTAACAATGGTCTTTATAAGCATTGTCTGATGAATTCGCTGCAGGATCCAGTCACAAGAACAGCTGCATTGTTAGCAAGGAAAGTTGTGTCTGCATCATCATCTTTGGTCCCAGCAAAGGAAATGCAAATAATTAGTGGAAGGAGCGTCTGGCAATGTTTTAATGTTCCATCGTGAAAGTCTCTCACAACTCACCTCCGTTCAGCATAAGCTCATTTCTTCTGACTGCAGAACATCTGCCACAGAAAACTTCTAAATAATTAGTTTCTAAAGAAAGGGGGGGGAGCTCAGATGATGTACTGAAGCTGTCCTGGGGGAAAGGTACTCTATCTTAGTTGTCCAAAGCAATTAAATCTTACTAGAAAGAGAGGGACACGGGACACAATAGCAGCAATTTTCTCCTGTTATCGCTGTTTTAGACAATTGAATAGTTTTATGGCATGCAAATGTAGCAAAATCAGTTCTTTACACAAGAACACCATTGTTAATTCTTCAATACTTCATTGATGCTGGGTAGAATTAAGGAAAATCATAGGCCAAAACGTGCATTGCAAAACTGCCCATCTTCAGTTAAATGGAACAATCTGAATGGATCCAGAAGGCATGATTTAATCAGAAATGCTGTAATATCCCACGTATGTAATTTTGCAGTGATGAAAAGCAGCTTTGCAACCCAGTATGTATGAAATCACTAATGCAACACAGATTTGACTTGTAAAATTAGCTGACATCACACCATGTTTTTCAAAATCTGACATTACATCAAGTGGGCTTGAAGATGAAGTCTCCGAGGAATAAATTAGTGTCAAACAAGGCTGCGTTTTTAGCATACAGTGGGTTAGCTAGGTTATAGTAGCACAACACACAGAAAGCCAGCATAAAACAACAGAATAAGTTAAGATGATAGCTTGTTGGGAGAAATGTAGGTTCTTTTGAGGCAAAAAGGAAAAGCTCTCTAAAATGTCAAAAGCTTGCTGGTTTTGAATTTCCACAAATGAATCAATTCAGCAAAAGATACTTTCTTCATTTACTCTGTGTTGAACAATATTTGCTACTAGTATAGCAACAATACTCAGAGAAAATACCTTTTTTTTCATAGCACTTCACTCAGTCAGAACAAACCAAGGTTGGTTTAAATTTAAATGCCTTGGTGCTGAACTGACCATAGAGAAGGTGTTAGGGAAGCCTCTCTGGAGAAGCTGTTCAATAGCTGAGATCCCAGCACTGGAAAAGCCACCTCACTTCATTTGGTGAGGTTACCCAAGCAGGCTTCCAAAGAGGATCTTAAGGTTTGGGTAAAAACACAAGCAGAGCTCTTCAGGATCAGGCCAAAGCCTCATCTAGTCCCACATTCTATTTACACAGCAATCAACCAGATACTTAGAGGAAGCTGACAGGCAGGAACAGGACACAAGCACAATAACATAAGCAGAAGATTACAGACTTTCTTCAGCAGTCTGTCACTTGTTCACTTCTTGAATCTTAATTCACTGGACTCATAGACACAAGATAAAGACTGCATGCCTTCCAACATTTCTCCAATGAAAACACAGATGTATTATTATTATTATTATTATTATTATTATTATTATTATTATTATTCCCCGCCCATCTGACTGGGTTACCCTAGCCACTCTAGGCAGCTTCCAACATATATAAAAACACAATTAAACATTAAACACTTCCCTATACAGAGATGTCTTCTAATGGTTGTATAGTTACTTATCTCTTTAGCCTGCATAACTCCATAGCCTCCAACATTCCTCTGATGAAAATAGGGACACCCTGAGGAAAAGTGAGACATTCCGGGATCAAATCAGAAACCGAGATGGCTTCTGTAAATCCAGGACTGTCCTTAGAAAATAGGGACACTTGGAGGGACTGCATTAGTTCAAGGCTCAGCAAGATGGACCTTTCAAACATCCACTGTTCCTGGGCAACTACTCAAACTTCTGGTGCCATTCTTATTTTCTGTTGAAGGCAATATGCCTCTGAATACCACTTACTGTGAATTGCATGTGTGGGCGGTACTTTTGTACTCGGCACCTGCATGTGGGCAATATTAATCTCATTAACCACTGTGAACAGGGTTTGCCATATTCCGAAAAGTGAAAATCCAGACAGAGTTTTTTCTTGGGAACATCTACCAAATAAACATTCATTTTGGGGCTTTTCTTACATTTTTTAAAATAAACAAATACCCCAACTTGCCATACACCCAGGTTTTCTCAATTCAGCAGAAATCTGGCCGAACGCCATTTTGGGGGGAAACCCAGACGTATGGCAGCCCTAACTGTGAGAAAAGGATTCTGGACTATGACAGAAATTTGGCCAATAGGGCTCTTCTTAAGTTTGTTTGTCCCAAATCTGGATAAAATAACTCCATTGAGAGTTTCATCACAACAAAGACTATTTGGGACATTTTGTGGATTCCCTCCAAACCATTTGAGGTTTGATGGCCTTGTCCTTGAACAATAAAGCTAAACCCATATGCACAAGCAGTACAATCCTAATAATCCCCCGTTGAGTTAAATGAGGCTAACTCCTGCATAAACAAAAATGGCGAGGAGTTGGCTGTAGTCTAGAGCTTTAACCATGATCATGTTTTCCTTTCAGTAACCCTCACATTTGTACCACGGCCTGTGACATTAAATATTGTTTTGCTATCCTCATCTTGAGCAAAACATTTAAACCACAAATTCCAGTGTAGGTAACATGGAGACAGGTCTGTGCTGTCTTCAAAAGAAATGAAAGGCAGCAGAAATGTTGTGCATTTCAGTGGAAACAGCATTTTAAGCATTGGCCGGTACAAGAAGAAAAATCTTTTCCTTTTACTCAGTGGAAGGAATGCTGTCTACTAAGCAAAAAAAGAAGGGTAGGTAATATTATTTGCATAGGAAAAAAAGAACCAAAATAAGCAGACACTAAATATAAAAGAATTTGCAGCTGCTTTTTTCCTTTGCAAACCCAGTTCAATCAAGGGTGCTGAAACACACCATTAGCAAACTCCTCTGGCATATCCACCAGTGAGGTGCTGAGTCAGCTTTCAGTTCTAGCTGATTACATTTCCTATATTTCCATGTCTCTCTCTCTCTTTCTTTGTGGTTCTTCTGGTTTTCTGATATTACAAGTCCAAAATTACCGTTGGAATGCTTGCGTCTGACAATTTGCAAAGCAGTAGAGATTGGGCAGGGGAAAAGAGAATTGGATTAAATCATTAGGAATTGAGAGGGAAAGTTTTTTTTTTTTTAGCTTTCCCTTCCAGAACTGGCACCAAAAAGAAAGCCAAGGACGTTGGATAAAGGATCACTCTCCTCACATTTTCCTCACTTGCAGGTGTCTAGGAGATATTCTCCAGGCTTCAGTAGGAATCCTGTAACTGTGAGCAGCTTTATCACGTGTTTAAATGACCCAAGGATATGTGCAGGGGTCAACTGCATTGATGGAATTGGCCCCTGATTCATTGGGCACCACCTACACAACTGGACACCTCACCAAGTCATTTCCACGAGCTCTTAGCAATTCATATAGACTTAGAAGCTGCCCATTGTATAGAGCAGTTTCCAGTTCTTTTAAATTTCTCCCTCACCCCCCAGCCCCCATGAGGCAAAAGTGAAACATATCCGTAAAAAGCACGAGACCTCCAATTTTAGCACCCATTTTGTCTACCTAGGCTGCAATCTTAAGTTGACCATTTGTATTTCTTATGTAGGATACAGAAATGGATTTCTTTTTAGGTGTTCTTTAGACACTCGTGAGTCATAAATTCATTGTTTTAGCTCCCGTCTGTAGAGATAAGGGCATGCCTCTTATTAGTGACAATCTAGTTAGCATGCTGTAATTAACTCTGAAATGGTACTCACTAATTTCCAGATAGAATTAACTATGGTTCATTGGGGAGGGGGGAATTATGCACTCTGTTTAATGTGCAGCCATAATTATTTTAAGCAATCACTGCTCACATTTACATACTAAGAAATGATTGAGGGAAATGCAATCTAAGACAGTTCTTATGTTCTTTGATTCATTATTTTAATAATCAGTGTTGTTGCCACATGGTTCTTAAGGGTGCAATCCCATACCTACCTACCTACCTACCTACCTGGGAGTAGGTCCCATTTATCTTGATCAGACATTTCTAAGTAGGTATGTATCAGATGGTAGTGTACTGTAAATGGTGTTGTTTTTAATTCATTTCTGAAATATGGCTGCTATTTTCATAGTTGGTATAATAGTGAAGACAGCCCACCAAGGAATTTATTAGACGAACATCTGACATGAATATTATGGTTTTTCTAAGGTCAATTAAAATTTTAATGGTACCCAGCAGTTGGAACCAAAAGTTATAAATGTATCCAACAGCTGGAATCCAAAGTATGATAGCTCATGTTAGAGGTACAGATGTCAACAGAGAGCCTGAATTAGTAATCTTTATCTCAAATCGGTCCTCTACTGAGTCCCAAGAGGAGGAGTAAACATTTCTTCATCATATTGCTTAGCAACAGTTATTAGGTGATTAATTCTTAGCAATGACACTGCCTGAAGAGTGCTGAAGCATTTGAGCATTTTGCATTTTGAGCTGTGACTTCCTTCAGAAATGTCTGATTGACTTACTTTCTTTTTCTTAAATGAAAGCTAATAGCCTGGGACTTTCTCTGGCCTTGGCTCTCCCAAATCCTATCCCTTCTGCCCTTCTATCTGTGGCACTGGGGGCATAGTAGCTTGTACTGAAAACTTCTGGAGAATGGGCTGTAACCATGAAAAATATATCTTTATGGTGTCTTAGGGCTGCTTGCAGTTTTTTTACCATATGTCTGCCTTCATCAAATTATGAAATTGCTATGTACCTCTGGCTGAAGTGGTTTCTCTGTGGCTTGCTAAAACAAAAGCCTGAGAAGTAATACAGAGAGCCAGCTTGGCATAGGGGTTAGAGACCTGGGGACTGAGGGTTCTAATCCCCACTCAGCCTTAAAACTCACTGGGCTGGTTTGCGGCAAGCTGCAGTTGCCATTCCAAATCCTGTTGTGGTGTTCATGTTGAGTGCTTCGTGGAGATGGTTGTGTAGGCGTAACAACTGTGGTGTGAAGGGAACCACCCTTGTGATTATGAAGCTGAACCAGAAGTTAAATTAATGTTATATGCACGGCTTAAACCTTGCTGTGTAACAAATTATAAGGCTAGAATTAAAAAGAAATCTCAGTTATGTGAGCTCCGTGAGAACAGTCCAAATGGCATCAGCCAGAACACAAATAACAATAATAATAACAACTTATTAAATTGAGGGACCACTTCTTCTTGCCAAAGGCAACTCAAAGCAACAGCTTTAAGTTCCATAGAAAAAACCACCCCCACCTTCCTGCTGTCTTACAACCAATGGGAGGGCACTGCAGGACTCAGCAGAGAGGAGGATGGAGACAAAACTAAAATTGGTTGGCTCTTCCTGTCATTGGCTCTGATTCCACCTATGGTTTGTTTTCCTGTCTTCTAGTACCAGTGGGCACCAACCACCACTGAATTTTAAAATACAAAACTGTAAATCCAGAGCAGATGAACAATAAAATAATGGAGGACAAAGCCAGACTTATTTCTTATAAGAGAAATCCTGATGCTTCTAGATTTCTTTATTCAGCGTTGAGAGATTTTCGCTTCAGAGGTGGGCAGTACTACAACGAGCTCCACTAACCTTGCTTTTGCTTTTTATGACTGAAACTTGGAAGTCTCTTTGCTTGTTGAACAACAATATATATTTGAACAGCTGTTCTTTATTCATCCCTTTTAAGAGGTTAAAAAAAAAAGCATGTCTCTGGAAGGGATGTGTGAGAAAATACATATAAATAAAATGTTCTTATTCCTCTGTGTAATTTATTCCCATAAAGATGAGGCAGCGATGGACAACTTGGACGTTATTAAAAGAGGGTTAGGTAAATTAATGGAGAACAAGGCTATCAATGCCTGCTTCCACTGCCAGAGCCAGGATGACCCTGAATGCTAGTTACTGGGATCATTACTGCTTGCAAGGTTCCCCTGGGCATCTACTTGGCCACTGTGAGAACAGGATGCCAGAGTAGGTGGGTCTTTGGTCTGATCCAACACGATCCTTCTTATGGTCTTACCTTCTGTCCACCCCTAGCCTATTAGGTTGTTGTTTTTCCACCAGCACTATGACGATACCAGCTCCATCCAAGGAAGAAAGGGGAGAAAGATATGTCCTTCCAGAGGTTCTAAAGCTAGGACCTAGATTTCTCAAATAAGTAATTTGAGATCTGATTTTCTGTGCATGTGATTGGAACATAAGGGTTCACATACACAGTTTAAGTCTTCTGCTTTTCATAACTATGCAAGTGTTTCCCATCAACACTGGTAGGTGGTCCTTGATGGAATGCTTCCATGCTGTGTATTCTGGCCCCTTCCGTCAATAACCCACAAGCCTCAATGTAAGCACTGCAATTGCTGTCTCCAACATAGTCTGCCATATTGAGATCTTAAGAAAACAGCTCCTTTGAACTGCATTGCAGAAATTAAAATGTGCCTTCAGCATGTGGTAATCGGAAATAAACAGGTTCTTATACTTCAGGCTACTGGAAACAAATGGCTATGTTGTGCTCAGGTGAGGAGCACCCACCACAGACAGGACCAACTTCCCTCCAACAACAACCAAAAAATGCACTAATTGTGGGTGTATAATGAGTTCTTTTTCCCTTAATTGATTTTCCATCGTAAGAGGAAATTTGGGTTAAATGTATATAAAAAAGTACAGGCTGGCATTTTGATGACAACAGCATCATGTGGACAATGCATTAAACATGTGCATTTATATCACCAATTCCACAATAAACATCTGCATGGAAGCACCATTTGTTTCTGTGGAAACACATCACCTATATTTGACCATGTTCTTACTTATGCAAAGACACATTTTCCCAAAGAAAAGGAATCTGCCAATCGAAGCATGTCCATTCACTTTGACTGCTTTAGCAGTTTCTTTCTACTATCAGAGTCACAAGATTTTTGACGGTGCTTTAACAAAACCCCAACATTTAGTACAACCCCAAACTTGTAACCATAGAGTGATTATGGGGGGGGGGTCCTCTATGCTGTTTAGACCAGTCCCCATTTTCTCACACTATACTTTTAATTGGCTAGGTCTTAATGGTTTTAGCTGCTGTTTCATTCTCTGAGTCAATATTGCATGGTTTTTGTTGTTGTTCTGTTTTATTGCTGGAAATACTTATATGTATTAAATAAATAATTTTTTTATTTCATTTTAATCCATTTTGAAATCACAACACCCATTCCAGCATATGATCTTCCAAGGAACTGCAGTAAGACTTTTCAATTTGATTACATTAAAAGCCACTTTGCTCCATCACCCATTTTTATGAATGTTTTAAAAATAGGTAAAAATGCCTGTGTAGTGATATCTATAAGATCTGGACCACAGTTCTGTTTAATAACTTGCATGCTCCATTGGCCTCCCCATAAAATTAATCAATGAACCATATAAAATGAGCTACTTTTTCCCTAATTGTACAGAACACAGCATTGCTTTGCCTGCAGGGTTTTGGGTTTTTTTGTTTTTGCTTCCTATACACTATGAAGCTAACATCTGGTTAAGAACCGTGAACTTTCACTATCTATGATCATTATTTCCAGTTTTCTCCGAGTGCTCAGCTCAGCAGTGATAATTTTCGGAACATAATGGAATAACCTTGTAAATATCAATCTCAAAGATGGCTTGCTCTTTCCCTGGCACTCTCGATAATCTGAATTGATATTATGATATGGCACACACACACAATAATAGAACATAATAGCTGAAAAATGTTATTGGAAATCACACATTCAGGTGTAGAAACTTCACTCACAGTGTGAACAATGATCTAAAAAGGTAAAATAAAATATGTTCTGACTATCAAAGCAAATATAACAATTTGTGTGTGTAACAGCATGTGAACGATTTCTCCTCATGTGGTCTAAAATAATAAAAGACGACCTGGTTGTAACAATGGAAGATCCACTCGACTCAATAAAAGAGGTATTGGCAGAATTTGATCAATATGGGGAAGTAACGGGCTTTAAATTAAATAAAAGGAAAACAAAAATAATAACTAAAAATATGTCGGCAGATAAAATCGAGGAACTACAAAGAGAAACAGAAATAGAAGTAACCAAAAAAGTGAAATATCTGGGCATATGGGTAACGTCTAAGAACATAGATTTATTTAAAAACAACTATGAAACAACGTGGAAAAGAGTCAAAAAAGATATAGAAACGTGGGGCAGACTTAAACTGTCATTCTGGGGTAGAATAGCCACAATTAAAATGTCGGTACTTCCAAGAATACTATTTTATTTTCAAAACATCCCGGTGATCAAAGGCACAAAAATATTCAAAACCTGGCACAGGGAGATTTCCAAATTTATCTGGCAGGGAAGGAAGCCGAGAATAAAATTTAAACTATTAACGGATATTAAAGAAAGAGGAGGCTTCGCCCTGCCAGACTTGAAATTATATTTTGAGGCATCATGCCTGTGCTGGGTCAAAACATGGATAAAACTAGAAGAGGCGGAAGTGCTAGACTTAGAAGGCCACGATAATCGATTCGGGTGGCACGCATACTTGTGGCATGAGAGGAAGAAAGTGCACAAAGAATTTGGAAATCACATCTTCAGGGGCCCTCTAATGGAAGTGTGGGAAAGGTACAGAGATGTTTTGGAACCTAAAACGCCACAATGGCTGTCACCACTAGAAGCTATGGCGGTTAAAAAGAGCGATAGGAGAGCCAAATGGGTAACTTACGAACAACTATTAATGAAGGAGGAAGGAAAGTGGAAAATGAGGCCGTACGACCAGGTTAAGTCCCAAGTGTATGACTGGCTGCATTACCATCAGATAAACGGAATGTTTAGGAAAGATGTTAAAGATAAAGGTTATGCTGACAAGAGTTCTAGATTTCAAAACGAGATTTTGGAAAATAATACAAAAACTCTGTCCAAAATGTATAAACAATTATTGGATTGGAACCTAGTTGACGAGGAAGTTAAGGCAATAATGATACATTGGGCTAGAGATCTGGGTCGCAATATCTATTTCGAAGAGTGGGAAAAACTCTGGAACCAACACCTTTAATTCACGGCCTGTGTGTTATTAAAAGAGAACCTAATGAAAATGTTCTATCGCTGGTATCTGACCCCTGCAAAACTAGCAAGAATGTACGGATCTAGCAATAAATGTTGGAAGTGCAGGGAAAAGGAGGGAACTTTCTACCATATGTGGTGGGAATGCCAAAAGGTTAAAGGGTTTTGGGAGAGTATATATAATGAAATGAAGAAAATGTTAAAATATACCTTTGTTAAAAGACCGGAGGCGTTCCTGCTGGGTCTGGTGGGAAGGGAGATCAAGAAGAAAGATCATAAGCTATTCCAATATGCAACAACAGCAGCAAGGGTCTTAATAGCCAAAAATTGGAAATTAGAGGGTATACCGTCATTGGAGGATTGGAGATCGAAATTATTAGAATATGCGGAGATGGACAGGTTGACAGGAAAAATCAGATACATAAAGGATCAGAGGTTTGTCAAAGACTGGGAAAGTTTCACAAAATATCTGGAAAATCTAATTGATGATCAGATAACACTGGTGGGTTTCAAAGATGCTCTGTAAGAGGTAAAGGGTAATGTCCAAAAGGAAATGTACAAATGGAAATGACTTATGGCATTACAAACAAAGAAACGCAGAAATAATGTTCATTAGTAGTATGGACGATTCGTGGTAAGACTGAAGGAAGTCATCTTCTTATAGAATATGTAGAGAATTGTTATGTTTGTTTGTATTTTGATTTTGTAAACCAATAAAAATTATGCACAAAAATAATAATAATAATAATAATAATAATAATAATAATAATAAAAGGTGAATCGGTGACCCCAGCCTAGCAGCATCATTTAGACATCCATCTTAGTCACTTACTGGAATTTTTGCCTTTACTTGAAAGGCCATAAGATCAAACAGTAGATTTTTTTCTATATTAATTGGAGAATCTGTGCCAGCTGGTTTGAACTGGTTTGGTTCCATAATTTAGCACATTAGCTTGTCAACATTTCTACTGAGAGTTGTTAGGTAAAGGTACCCCTGCCCATACGGGCCAGTCGTGTCCGACTCTAGGGTTGTGCGCCCATCTCACTTAAGAGGCCAGCGCTGTCCGGAGACACTTCCAGGTCACGTGGCCAGCGTGACGAAGCTGCTCTGGCGAGCCAGCACCAGTGCAGCACACGGAAACGCCGTTTACCTTCCCGCTATAAAGTGGTACCTATTTATCTACTTGCACTTAGGGGTGCTGTCGAACTGCTAGGTGGGCTGGGACCGAAAGACGGGAGCTCACCCCAGCGCAGGCATTTGAACTGCCGACCATACGATCGGCAAGTCCTAGGCACTGAGGTTTTACCCACAGCACCACCCGTTGTTGTTGTTGTTGTTGTTGTTTAGTCGTTTAGTCGTGTCCGACTCTTCGTGACCCCATGGACCAGAGAACGCCAGGCACCTCTGTCCTCCACTGCCTCCCGCAGTTTGCTCAAACTCATGCTGGTAACCTCGAAAACACTATCCAACCATCTCGTCCTCTGCCGTCCCCTTCTCCTTGTGCCCTCCATCTTTCCCAACATCAGGGTCTTCTCCAGGGAGTCTTCTCTTCTCATGAGGTGGCCAAAGTACTGGAGCCTCAGCTTCACAATCTGTCCTTCCAGTGAGCACTCAGGGTTGATTTCCTTCAGTATGGAGAGGTTTGATCTTCTTGCAGTCCATGGGACTCTCAAGAGTCTCCTCCAGCACCATAATTCAAAAGCATCAATTCTTCGGCGATCAGCCTTCTTTATGGTCCAGCTCTCACTTCCATACATCACTACTGGGAAAACCATAGCTTTAACTATACGAACCTTTGTTGGCAAGGTGATGTCTCTACTTCTCAAGATGCTGTCTAGGCCTGTCATTGCCCTTCTCCCAAGAAGCAGGCGTCTTTTAATTTCGTGGCTGCTGTCACCATCTGCAGTGATCATTGAGCCCAAGAAAGTAAAATCTCTCACTACCTCCATTTCTTCCCCTTCTATTTGCCAGGAGGTGATGGGACCAGTGGCCATGATCTTCGTTTTTTTGATGTTGAGCTTCAGACCATATTTTGCGCTCTCCTCTTTCACCCTCATTAAAAGGTTCTTTAATTCCTCCTCACTTTCTGCCATCAAGGTTGTGTCATCTGCATATCTGAGGTTGTTGATATTTCTTCCGGCAATCTTAATTCCGGCTAGGGATTCATCCAGCCCAGCCTTTCGCATGATGAATTCTGCATATAAGTTAAATAAGCAGGGAGACAAAATACAGCCTTGTCGTACTCCTTTCCCAATTTTGAACCAATCAGTTGTTCCATATCCAGTTCTAACTGTAGCTTCTTGTCCCACATAGAGATTTCTCAGGAGACAGATGAGGTGATCTGGCACTCCCATTTCTTTAAGAACTTGCCATAGTTTGCCGTGGTCGACACAGTCAAAAGCTTTTGCATAGTCAATGAAGCAGAAGTAGATGTCTTTCTGGAACTCTCTAGCTTTCTCCATAATCCAGCGCATGTTTGCAATTTGGTCTCTGGTTCCTCTGCCTCTTCTAAATCCAGCTTGCACTTCTGGGAGTTCTCGGTCCACATACTGCTTGAGCCTTCCTTGTAGAATTTGAAGCATAACCTTGCTAGCCACCCGTTGTTAGGCGTTCATAATTCTCAGAGTTCCCTAGGAAGAGGGACTGACTGTTAATGCACTCTGAATATTGTAGCTCTATGATGTATGGAAGTGAGAGCTGGACCATAAAGAAGGCTGATCGCCGAAGAATTGATGCTTTTGAATTATGGTGCTGGAGGAGACTCTTGAGAGTCCCATGGACTGCAAGAAGATCAAACCTATCCATTATTAAGGAAATCAGCTCTGAGTGCTCACTGGAAGGACAGATCCTGAAGCTGAGACTCCAATACTTTGGCCACCTCATGGGAAGAGAAGACTCCCTGGAAAAGACCCTGATGTTGGGAAAGATTGAGGGCACAAGGAGAAGGGGATGACAGAGGACGAGATGGCTGGACAGTGTTCTCGAAGCTACTAACATGAGTTTGACCAAACTGCAGGAGGCAGTGGAAGACAGGAGTGCCTGGGTGCTCTGGTCCATGGGGTCACGAAGAGTCGGACACGACCAGTGGCGTAGCGTGGGTTGTCAGCACCCGGGGCAAGGCAAGTAATTTGCGCCCCCTAACCCGTGGATTTGCGCCCCCTAACCCTAACCCCCAGATGTTGCGCCCGGTGCGTCGGGCCCCCCTGCACCTCCCACGCTATGCCACTGGACACGACTAAACGACTAAACAGCAACAACACGGAAGGTCGTAGCTCATTGGTGGAGCCTCTGTTGGGCGTGGAGAAGGTCCCAGGTGCCATCTAGAAACCAAACTAGATGGGCCAATGGGCCGGCTCAATAGAAGGCACCTTCTTATCTCCGGGCGCACCTGAGGGCGCACGCGCGCACGCGCCCCACTACAAGCGTGTATTCCTTAGAGCAGTGTTTCCCAACCTTGTGCCTCCAGATGTTTTTGGCCTACAACTCCCATCATCCCTGACCACTGGTCTTGCTAGCTAGGGATGATGGGAGTTGTAGGCCAAAAACATCTGGAGGCACAAGGTTGGGAAACACTGCCTTAGAGCTCCAATGGTGTTACTCGGGAGATATCCTTCCACTAGGAGAGAGAGTTGGGTGCAAGGCACATGTAGAGAGCCACACAATGCCCGGGAAGCTCCAGGCACCTGAAGTCTCCTCGCCCTGCCTTGCTGCCCCCCTCACAAAGGCGTCCGAGGCGAAGAGCTGCCTCCGCGGAGTTTCCCGCCTGCCGACCCGCGGCGGGGTCTCCTCTCTGAGGCGGCTCCGCGCAGGCCCCGCCCTCTTCGGCCAAGCAGGCGCGAGAGCGCATCCAGGGGGCGAGCGGCGCGCGGAGGAGCAGCTGAGGCGCCTGTTCCGAGAGAGGAGGACGCCGCCGGGAGGAGTTTGCTCGTCTCCTCGCAGCCAGCCGGGGACAAGCCAGCCTTGAAGGGCAAGCGGGAAAGTCGCCACTGCCGCCGCCAGCCGAGCCACCTGCACGCCTGCCAGACGCCATGGGTAAGAGAAGGGCTGCTTCGGCTCTTGCCTTGAAAACGGCTCCGGGGTTGGAACTGCCTTCCCCTCAAGCCCTTCAGGCGGGTGTGAGGAGGGCGGGACCCAAACTTGAGTAATTTTTGCAGCAGAGGGAACCTCAAACTCCTAAGCGCCCCTGCATTTTACCCTCTGGAGAAGCCTCCTTTCCTCTTATTGCAGATATTGGCTGGGATGGGAGAGGCACTCTGCACATGCTCTTGTGCGCGCGGGCCTTTCTTTGGGGAGGCGGGAGAGAGGTGCTGAGCATTGGGAAGAAGTTGAGATCCTTTGAGATCCTTGGGTCTTCCTCGGGATGCTGAGAGGAGGGAAGGGGAAGCGACGAAACGCAGCCGAGGGAGCCCTGAGATACCAGGAAGGCTCCCTCTTCTCCCTTTAACTTTGCAGTAAGGTTAGAGCCCCGCTGGCTACAGATCACCCTGCAGTGGAGTTTTGTCTGCTCTGTTAAAGCTTCTGACCAGACACAAAGCAGTGTGCAGGAGCAAGCTTAAGATGCATGCTTTGTTTTGGTACATGACTTTAAAACGGCAATACTGCCCTGCATATAGTTCGTGGACTCTCACACTCTTACTGTGTCCCTTTTTAAAATTGTAACAAATCAGATCTAATCTGCCTCTGGTGGGTTGGAGCTGGATTTTGGAAAGGGATGGTTAGAGGAAAGGCATAAGCAAACAGTTTCACCTTTTTGAGATCTTGGCCACGGTGTTCGCTTTTTTGAATTAAGTGTGTCCACCCAGCCCAACTGAGAATTTATACTTGGCTATAAGTCATAACTCCTGGCTTGTGTCTTCGTTTAGGGTTGTATGACTTTAAAGCCTGCTTCATTAAACACAATCAATAGATATATTCTGAAAGTCATGGACCGAGCGGGTGTCCTTGTGGGAAAGGTTTTGCCTGATCTTTGTGCAAATGACAACCCTCTCTACTTTACACCTCCTTTTACTTTACATATCCCTCCCTCCCCACAAAAAAGGTATTTAAGTACTTTTAAAGCTCTTTTGAGTTATTGAAATAACGATGCACTGCTGTTCAGTCTTGATGGCTAAAAGTATATGGCAAAGATTTCACTAATTCATTCCAGCTGTAGACTGCTTAGAAAAAAAAAGAAGTCTCAGGGATTTATTTTTTGGATGAAGTTGTGAGAATTAAGTACATCATCAGTTCTATGTGACACGTGTAATAATTTTACAGTCAGCATAAATGTTCTAATGCACTCCTGAGACACTGCTTTGCTTATGTGGTCATCAAATAAATAGGTATATAGTACATAGCATATGGAAGGTGTGGTGACTGACTTCAATTAATTGCAGGAAGTCCTTATTTAGTGAGGGCCCATTATTGCAGGGGGTGGGGGTGGGCAGAGGTAGAGAAAGTGTGGCATACTGATCAGGAAGAGTAGGTATAGTAATTGTACTCCTGAAGTGGCAGGAGAAATAGCTAAGAAAGTTTTTCCCCATTGTGGTAGAGTATATTCACAGTGTATTTTTTATGACCAAAACTTCATAGGTGTCCTAACCGGAATTTATGCAGAAAAAATATTTATTTAGAGAAGGTCTTTAACACTGGCTGCTGAAAAAAGAAAAAAGAGGCAAGATCTAGCTAAACATGTACAGAAAAAAAATCAACTGTGAAGGCAATTGTGACCAATTTTAAGGGGATTTCTGGAGTGTGGCAATACTTATAAGAGCAGTTAGTTTTTTAAAAAAGATATAAAAACTGAAATCAGAATGGCTTATTCAGAGTTCTTGTTTGATTGTGGTTGTTCTTGTGTCTTTGCAGATACAATTGAGGGGGGACCCTAATATTCTATTTTGGAATTATAAACTTTAATATGTGCAGGATATCTTGGTTATCATGCTAACTGGAACAATTGAAATTAAGCACACAGATGGATCTCAGACTATCTATTGTATAGTTTGCTTACAATAAGCTTTTTTGGTTTGGAAGGTTAAAATGAATTCCTTTGGCTCCTGGGTAGAGCAGAAGTTTTATAAAATGCTGACGCTTCAGATAAAGAAGACCAAGTTGCTCAGTTTTAGACTTTATATGACCCAACGAAGGTTATCAGAGCAAGACTGCTGTTTATCAGCTCATATCCCTATGCTAGTATCCAGATGTTTGTACCGTGCATCTGGTTTTAGTTTAAATTATATGTCTATATGGTCTTGGTTGGCCAAAGCCAAAGAGGATGTACAGCATCAAATTAGCTGACATTCTCAAACTGCTTTATGGTTTCCACAATTCCTTATACATTGGGAATGAAGATTAGGCTCCTGAATTGCAGTGCTTACTTAACTTTGAAAGAAGGGAGGAAGGGCAGGCAGAAGAAGAACTGTTCCTTTTAACCTTGACAGATAAGGGAGTTCACTCTCCACTCCAATGAAGTTGATGGGGAAAGTGCCATTTATATTAATCTACTTGTGTTGGCCTTGATCCAGATTTGGTTATAGACAATTTAGTGCTTCTGGGCGAGCATGTGTGTGTGTGTGGATTTTCGCATATAAATGAACTTATTCAGAACTTGTTCAAACAGGCCTGGATGAGCACTGTGGATATGGATACATGTATGTATCCAAGTATTGGATACATTTGTTGGGTGCACAGAAGTTTATTTTGCACAAGCGCTCAAACAGACTGGCTTTGTTTGTGTATGTGGGTGCACACGGTTCATTTTGCAATTTCAAAATGATACAATGTACTCCTATTATCTTCTTTTTTTAAAGCACGCCAAACAGTTTTAAAACTAGTTTCTGCCCATTCAGCAAATATGGTGGCAAGCAATCTGTATTGTTTTTGCAGCAGAAATGGGCCACTAAACATAAACTTGGATACTGGTCTCATTGAGCTGTGTGCTTAAGAGTTGAAAAGCAAAATTAAACATTGAACTCATTGTACAGAAGCGGGTCAGGTCTGCTAAGCAACTGCAACCTATCTAAGGATACGCGCCTCTTAGTCCTAAGATTGAAAGATTGGCAATTGAAATGGTAGCCAAACCATTAAGGTTCCAGAATGATTTTTTTATTGACATCCTGTTCTATCTACTTAATTGCTTCTACACATGACTTGAAACTGATTAACTGTTATGGAATTCGGTTGGCCATTCTTCGGCTAAGATTCATTAATGCAGTAAAACATTAAGACTTTAAACGTTTATTGACTGACTGAATTAAATCATGAGACTAGGGCAGTATTGAAGAATATTGATTAAAATGTGGAAGGGGGAGGAGAGAACCATAAAGAGTACAATCACAATGATAAGAGTTAGAGAGAGATGTGAAATGTTTCCTGATTATTGTTGCCATTTGTTCTGATATTGAATCTTAGATATCTTTGTTTTCAATTTATATGTTTAATATTACTTGTGGTAAAAAAGGATGTTTTTAAAGTATTGCAGTGATACCTCAGGTTACATACGCTTCAGGTTACATACGCTTCAGGTTGCAGACTCCGCTAACCCAGAAATAGTGCTTCAGGTTAAGAACTTTGCTTCAGGATGAGAACAGAAATCGTGCTCCAGCAGCAGGAGGCCCCATTAGATAAAGTGGTGCTTCAGATTGAGAACAGTTTCAGGTTAAGTACAGTCCTCTGGAACGAATTAAGTACTTAACCTGAGGTACCACTGTATTATAACATTGATAAAGGGGGGGAATCCCTCCCCAGATTAGAAAAATCATTACCAGCCAGTTGGCAATCTCCCTTTCTTGGGTACGGGTCATATTCAGGTGCTCTTGGAGAAAAATATTTTTAAGATCTATTTCAGTTGGGGGTTAGGCCCTGTTTTGGCACAGAAACTGCTTGGGTTGCCCTGTATGATGACCTCTTTTGGGAGAGAGAGGAGGAAAATGTGTCCCTGTTCATTCTCCTCAACCTCTCAGCGGCTTTCAATGCCATTGGCTATGGTATCCTTTTGGAGTGACTCTCCAAGTCTTATTTGGATAGTTGTTTCCAGAAGGTGATGCTTGGGAGTGCTATTTGGCCCCATGGTTCAGTTTTATCCCTCATGCTGTACAGCATCTACATGAAACCATTAGTGGTGTCATTCAGAGTTTTGGAGTATATTGTCAGCAATATGCTGATGACCCATAGCTCTAATTCTCCTTTACATCTGCAGGTGTGGCAGTAAATGTGCTAGACTGAGGTCTAGCCTCAGTAACAGACGGGATGAGAGCCAACAAACTGAAGCTCAATCTAGATAAGACAGAGGCACTTTTAGTGGGTGGCTCCCTGGAACGTGATGGATGGGGGGTTGCCTGTTCTTGATGGGGTTACACACACACTCTCTGAAGGAACAGGTACTTTTGGATTTTTTGCTGTCACCTAAGGCTCAGGTGGCTTCGGTGGCACAGAGTATCTTTCATCAGCTTCAGATGATGACCCAGTTGCACCCCTGTGTGAATAGGGACAACCTAACTTCTGTTGCATATGCTCTGGTAACCTCTAGGTTAGATAGTTGACTTAGTGTTGTTTTGACAGTTTTAGGCTCGATAAACAGCATTTGGGGACAGTGACCTACTGTAGGGCAAGACTGGAGTCTTGCTTGCAATAGCAAGCATGTGAAGAAGATAAGCAAAAGGACTGCTGTCCAGAGCAGGATTGGAAGCATCCAGAAACAATGTTGCTTTGGCCAGGGCTGTTAAAGCAACAGTCTTGATCTTTGTTTTAAAACAGCAAGTTCTTCTTTTCTCTAAAGGCCACTCTAAAACGTTTGTTAATGTTCCATCCTGCCTGAAACTGTCAGAACATTTGTTTATTCTATACAGCCATATCGTAAAATATGGGTGGTGGGAAGTGCACAGCTGTAAAACATAAAATACCATTGTAAACAATGCAAATCATTAAAGTGACTTGTTAATCAATTTAAACACCTGCTAAGGCCTCTTGGCATGAAAGGGCATTCAAGATACACCTGAAAGCCAAGCGGTTTTGCCTGCCAAATCTCTGCTAAAAGAATGTTCCTTCCACAGCACAGGACTGGTGGCACTAAATACCCAACTTCCATTGGACTCCAATCAGGCCTCTGTAACACAAGGGCACTTAACAGTGTTCCTCCCGATAGAGCTCTGAATGCACTTCACCCAACAGCTAAATTATAGAAGTCACACTCTTTCCAATATTCTTATCTACCTGGGCTATTGACTTGCCCTTCTGGTGCAAAGGGAGTTGGATAGATTTCACTAGGGAAGCTCAGGCAAGTGAGGGATGAGAGTTGGATGAGATACTATTTTCTAATACCAGTGCTTAGGTGGCGTAATTGATGCCAATAATTAATGAGAACCTGAACAAGCTTTGATCAGTAAACCACATTAAGGAATGAGCAAACTAACAGGAACTGCCCGGTTATGGTAAGTAGTTACTTGATGCCTGATGTTACCAATTGAGGTGGGGGGAAAGCACTCTGAACTCTGTCCATCTTTAAACAGGTCCTCAGAATGCAGTTTGAGTTGTGAAGACATTCTCAAAGCACTCTGAGTTAGACTAGCCACCTCAACAGGAGCTTCAGTTCCAGACAGGTCCTCATGCTTTTGGTAGCTGTGCAGACACTTGGTTTACCTCTTGATAGATTTTGAATTATTAGGAAATTTCCTAACTGGCTTATAGACTTAACTACATCAGATGGATTTTCTGACTCTCATGCTTGTTTGTTTGAATACTAGACCAGGCAAGCCGCCATACCCTTTTGGGGTTATTGTAGCCTTTGAGTCGAGGGCAGGCAACCCTTTGCAAGTTACTGCATTGCCCAGCAGCTCCCCTGAACTGCTGCTGAAGGAACATCCAGACTTCAGAGCTGCATCTCAGTTGTTCCCTGTAGACTTTTGCTGTGCTCCCAGAGGTTTGGATGAAAAGCAGAATTTAGGTATGAATGCCATGCTAAAAGCAAAAAGGACTTGGAAATTTCAAGAGAAGGATGTTTTGTTATAGCCCTCGTTGGTGTCAATAGATACACTGGCAAACCTGCCTTGTGCATGCAAATACCTTTTGCTGACAGAGGATTGTACAACACAGCTCCTCCCTCTAAAGCAGGCTTAGGAAGATCTTGTGCCAAAGGAATAGTTGGATCTGGCTGCTTGTTAACTGTCCATGTGTTACTAACTTCCATCCCAACCCCTCCCTTTTCAGTCTAAACCCTGTTACATGCCTGAGAAACAATCTTGTAGCCAGATTCCTTGGCGTGAGACCGACTAAGCTGAATGGGTCTTGAACCCTGGGGTTTTCATAAGAGAAGAGGAAATGAGCAGGCCAGTTCCTCCCCCCACTTTTAAAGGACATAGCTAGAGAATACTAAAGAAAAGTTGATTATACAAACATCAGCTCTCTGCATCTCCGTCTCTTCTCAGAAGACTAATGCCACTTTTTGCTTGAGAGAGAAGATGACACACATTTTTTCAGCAAACTTTTGAAAAGGTAACTTCAAGAAAATCAACTAAATAGACCTTTGGCCACACTGCTACTGTTGAAAAGTAATGTTAGTTACAAACTCCATGAACAGCATACTTTTAACTACTTGGAGTTAGGGCTCCAACATACGATTTGAACTGGGAAAAGAAGGACAAATCTGTTTGTGTTTAAACTGTGCTTTCTTCTTCTGAACAGCTGGAGGCAAATCCTGAAAGAAAAGCAGCCCTCTTTCTTCCTATTCAACTGTACATTTTGTCCAGGCAGGATTAAAAACCCTTTGTGAGACACAGTAATGGTCAAATTTGATTAGTATTGGTCATTATAGTTGGCTACATTTCAATTGTGGGATCCTTTGGTCCAGTCCACGCTTAAATTCTTTCTTTTCATATGCATACTTTCCCCCTGATGAACTTAAAAATATTAATTGCTATCTCTCTTTACCTAAATAAATAATCCTTTGTTCTTGAAACTTTATTGTGTTTTTGTTTGTTTGTTTCAGATCTCATTTGAATGATAAACTAAGGGAACCAAACATTTTTTTTAAAAAAAAGCCTGTGGTTTTTGTATGTGAACTATCACACAACTGATTCTTTTCTTACAATGTAATGAGTCATAATACGCTTTTAAAGTTAAGCATGAAAACACACTGGACTGTATTGTTTAAAATATTATGAGAGATCTTGAACTTGCTTTGATCAATGGTTCCTTCAATAAGTTCTCTGTTCAAGTCAGATGACAGAATTTGACACTTTGGATTGTTTTAACTTTAATGTATATCATTGCGCTCTGAACTTTGTTAGGTTATTTTGCTTGCTTATGTAACAGGAAGATCATAGTGAACACTTGTTCTAAAGTACTAAAGAATTCCACACTTTCAACATTCTTAAACTGAGCCTAAATTCCATTGTGTTCAGTTCATGTATGATATCTAAGTTCACATATCAAGTCAGCACAGTTACATGAGCACCCACACTGTGGGATAGCCTTTAAAGCTTCAAAGGGATGCACTGTGCTGAACTCACAATTGTGAGGAAGGAAGGAAAATATCTAATAAATATATCCTCTCCTAACATCTGTTCACATCCTTACACACACCCTTGAAGGTTGTCCCCATCTTGTGGAATTCTGAAATCTAATTTAATCTATGCAGGGTCAGGACAGGTCACTCAAGGAACTCCCTGCCTACATTGTCCTCCCTGTCCACATTGGTCTCTTCTACTCTGAATAGAGATTAGCTGTAAAGTGTTGTGGAGCAGTGAGCAATGCCTTTTCTTCCACTGATGTGGGGACATTCCAACACCATTTTGTAGTCCTGCCTCTCTTTCAGATGTGGCAGTTATTGTGTTATGCCACAGACCTCATGGCAGCCATTTTGTGACTGGTGCCCATGGCACTCTCTCAAAATTCCAGATGTGTCCACTGACTGTAAAGGTTGCTGACGCAGATATCAACCTACTATTGAATAAGACTCAAGAAAGATGACTTTGGTTACTACTCTGACAAAACAGAGAATAAAAGGAGGGATGATGAGGGACACTGTACCTCTGAAAGAAATAATAGAGTGTAGAACTGTCTCCACTGCTTAACTTAATGGAGGCTATAGTGTGCAGTCACAGTGGCAATCAGATTGTCTGTAGTTTAGATATTCCAAGCATTGGTCTTCAATGAAGATTCAACAGAATATAAATTGGAGTTGCTCTAGAGACAAAGAAACATAAATATCTCTCCAAAAAACAAAAAAGAAAAAAAAGAAAAACCCAACAGATTAATAAGTTCTTCTTTATTCTGTTTATACAGACTTAAATCATTGTGTAAGTTTGAAAGAGAATAAATTAATACAGAGGATAGAAAGCATTGCCTTCCCAAGTGTGACCTTCAGTAAAGTTTTCATTTATGGATATGTTGGCTTCCTGAGCATGTCATCATTAGAGGTGACCTGTTCATCCATGAAATTGAATCCATGGAATTGAATACCTTTAGTTAGAAAGGTGAAAAATTTAGATATGGATTTGTGCACAACTGATGCCTTTTTGCTGACAGCTTGTCAAGCTAGTTCAGCCCGGACACTGAGATCCAGCGCCGAGGGCCTTCTGGCGGTTCCCTCATTGCGAGAAGTGAGGTTACAGGGAACCAGACAGAGGGCCTTCTTGGTAGTGGCGCCCACCCTGTGGAACACCCTCCCTTCAGATGTGAAGGAAATAAGAAGCTATCCTATCTTTAAAAGACATCTGTTTAGGGAAGTTTTTAATATTTAATGCTGCACTGTTTTTAACACTTGATTGGGAGCCGCCCAGAGTGGCTGGGGAAACTCAGCCAGATGGGCGGGGTATAAATAATAAATTATTGTTATTATTAAAAACATAAAATTTAATATAAGAGAAAGTGACTTACTGTAGCACTTCATTAAAATGTGGCAGTTCCCAGTACCGCGCTTGCCACACATCTACTAAGCAGTGAGGAGATTGGAGCAGGGATCCTCTGCAGTTTTCCCATGCTGGTTTTTCCTTAGCTAAGGACTCCACCATCTGCTCATCAAATGAAGAAAAGCAGATTTTTTTTGGGGGGGGCATGTTGCAGGCAATAAGTGGTGGCAGACAAGAAAAGGGTTACGCATCTTGTTCCACCAAGTGCAACTCCCCAGCAAGTTCCTCCATTGCTTCCATTTTGCACTTTGATAAATAACAAGAAGGAGAATTCTACATTTGCTGCTGAATTCCACCACATGGGTCTGTTGTATGCAAGGATGAAAGCGTCTTTGTATTTAGATGTCTCCCTATAACTAACAGGTATCACTGTCCCAGTGTTCCATCCATATCATTGATTTGATCTATATTTGTGTCATTCATGATAATGATGATGATGATAATAATAATAATAATAATAATAATAATAATAATAATAATAATTTAATTATACCCCACCCATCTGGCTGGGTTTCTCCAGCCACTCTGGGTGGCACCCAATCAAATATTAAAAACACAATACAGCATTAAACATTAAAAACTTCCATAAACAGGACTGCCTTCAGTTGTCTTTTAAAAGCAGAATAGTTGCTTATTTCCTTGACATCTGTTGGGAGGGCGTTCCACAGGGCAGGTGCCACTACCAAAAAGGCCCTCTGCCTGGTTCCTGGTAACCCCACTTCTCGCACTGAGGGAACCACCAGAAGGCCCTCAGAGCTGGACCTCAGTGTCCAGGCTGAATGATGGGGGTGGAGACACTCCTTCAGGTATACAGGTATAGCTCACAACAGTAATAAAGCACACAAAATGCATTAGAACAACACATTCATAATGTTGATTCAGAATTGGAGAACAGTACCATAAAAGCTTACAAGGGACGCGAGTTGCTCTGTGGGTTAAACCACAGAGCCTAGGACTTGCCAATCAGAAGATTGGCGGTTTGAATCCCCGCAATGGGGTAAGCTCCCGTTGCTCGGTCCCTGCTCCTGCCAACCTAGTAGTTCAAAAGCACGTCAAAGTGCAAGTAGATAAATAGGTACCACTCTGGCGGGAAGGTAAACGGCGTTTCTGTGCGCTGCTCTGGTTCATCAGAAGCAGCTTAGTCATGCTGGCCACATGACCCGGAAGCTGTATGCTGGCTCCCTCAGCCAATAAAGCGAGATGAGCGCCGCAACCCCAGAGTCGGTCACGACTGGACCTAATGGTCCCTTTACCTTTACCTTTACCTTTACCATAAAGGCTTACATGGCCCAGAGTGTTTTAAACATTAGTTAACCCAGCAGATTATTCTCCAAACAATGTCACATCTTTAAAAGATGGTTAAAACAGCTTAATAATTCCAGACCAGCTGCATTAAAGAACTTTAGAGAAGCTCACTCAAAACAGGTAAGTTTCTAAACTTTGGGCCAAATGGAGATTGGTGGGGAGGGAGTTCCATAAACTAGAAGTCACAACTGAGAAGGCCTTGTCTCTTGTGCTCTCCAGCAAGTTTGATCTTACAGTGGGCCTATATGTAGGGATTCTCAAGCGGATCTTAATGTCAAGGCAGAATGGTCTATATGTGCATGCTTGCAGATCTACCTTTACCAGCAGTCAATGCAGCTGGTAAAAAAGCACGTCAGAATGTACATCTAGATATGGACGTGTCTCTGCACCAAGTTGCACTCAGTGGAATGTCTATTCACTTGTAATTATGCACCACTAGAGGAACCCACAGTATATACAACTGAAATAAAAATTTTAAAAGTCTGCAACTGACACTTTCAAAGATGCCTGCCCACCTCCTCTGCCCCCCTCTCCCAAGTTTCAACTTTGCTTGTTTATCAAAGCAAGTCAGCAAAATGGAATGGAAGTCGTGGCACATTCTGATGAAGCAGGATGTACCGGCCTGATGCTATATTGAGGTTATGTTTGTGACCCAACTTTCAGGGGCTACAATACCCACAGCACAGATGTCTGGAGAGTTCTTGTTGATATTGGAGAGCGTGCTGAAAAAAGGGGAAGAGATTCTGGGGAAATAAATGCAGAGTTTGGTATAATCCTGGCAGTAACCCCCCCCCCCAGCTTAGATTCCAGGCAGCCGATGTTTATGGGGGGGACTACTTGAATAACCCTTTGCAAAAAAGTTGTCTGTAAACATTGTCTGGAATGCTGATCTGAGGAAATTAAAGCTTTGCTTCCCTGCGATGTTTGACACCTATTAACTTCTGTCTAGCTTGACAAGTTGCCAGTAAAAAGGCATCAGTTGTGCACAAATCCATATCTAAATTTTATTCCAAAAACAGTAATCTGTTTTTAGTCTTCGGGGAGTTGTTCCCTGCTGTGAATAGGAAACAGAGTATGATTCCTACCATATATGATCACTAGATCTTGCAATCGGATACCATAATTATTGCCACATCTTCATATCCATTATTTGTATCTCACATTTTCATTCCATCCTTCCTCCAAACAGCTCACAACAATGCACACGCATGGAGGTTGCACTTATTCTAACCTCACAACAATCCTGTGGACTGAAATCATGTGACTGGCCTCAGGTCAACCACTCAGCTTGATGGTAAATAGGGATTTGAACCCAGATTTTCCTAAGCCATGGACACAGTGACAAATTGAAAATAAATATTGGTGGGAGCAGCTGCTGATGGAAGCTCTGTTTAGGCAAGTACTACTCTTGTGAATTATCCCCATAAGATATATAACAAAGGGTTTTAACAGCATTATTCCATGGAGAAAAAAAACATATAAGCACAGCTGGAGCATGGTATTAATCTACACAAAACAGGCATATTGAATTCAGAAGAGCAGACTAGTTTCTGTGTATGTCAAATGGATTTCCTTTAAAACAGTGTACTAATGCAGCTGTCCATTTCAGAGGCAGCAGTACAGAATGTAGGATTCAGATTTCCTCTTTGGGCGATTGACTCACAGCTGACGCCCCTTGCATAAAATGCTGAGAGAAGACAGTGCTTAATTGTACCATTTTGTGGGAGAGTTTGGGTGGTCATATTTTGACTTATTAAGTTGACATATGAAGAAGCCTCCTTGCTGTATATGCAGCACCCATGTGTGAAGGGTTAAACCAACTAGCCAGGAAATCTTCTTTTATCTTTTAACTAGAGTTTCTTGTTTTGTCTGAACCAGGAAACTATGGTTAACAGCTTTGCAATGAATAGACTTCAAACCATGTTTGAATATTCTGACTTGTTCTGAAGTTGTTGGCCATAATTCCCTGGTTTATAGTTAATGGAGGACCTCCTGTTTGCTTGCTCACTTGTTCAAAGGGAAAAGCAAAGAAGCTTTGTGTGCAGCTGAAAGACTTGTTCATATTTCAACTTATTATGTCATGCTCTAATAGTCCAAACATGGTCAGTGAAATGAAGCAAAGTATTATCTGTTTTTCAGAGCAGTCTGGGTGTACTCATCACTGCTCATAAAAACTTTTGCCTGCAAATGTTACCTTCCTGGTGTAAAACTTCTTGCTAACATCTCTTCTGAAGTGCCAGATAATGACATACTTTCACACTTGGGCATAGCTCATTCCTGCTTCATGTGGCTGATGGAGAGAAGCGCATCCTTGTTTTAACTTGTGTTAATATTGTGTTGGCTTAGCTATGCTTGAGAAGCTCTGGAAACTGTATCCCATGATGCAATTGTTGCCAGTGGAATTGTGGGTGGAGCAGGTCACACTTCGGGCCCATCCATACTTTTGCTTAATGTGGATTGTCCCTACATTAATTCTGGATGAACCTCTTAACTTCGCACAACCCAGATTTTCACTACGGGACAATAACATATGGAAAGGAGGGAAAGTACTGTCACAAGACACCATTGAGGAGACATAGTTGGTCATTTACCCTGATTTCTCTCCTTGGTTTATCTTGAACTCCACCCTTCTCCCACCACACCCCACCCACATCCACATCCTCCTCCTCCTTCATGCCTTCTGCTTTTAGGACTTCTTATTCTTGCTTCTGGGAGCAATCTTTTTAAATTTCCAACTGGCTGATGGTCATTTTTTGTTAGCCCCCCCCTTTTAATGATTCTTTTTCACTTTTCATAAAACTACAGGCTAGCAGTCATGACTTGTTAGAGAGAGAGAGAGAGAGAGAGAAAGAAAGAGAGAAACCATAATCCTAGGTTTGAATGTAGCACTTAGCTGCCTATCCCTTTCCTGGTTTGTAACCCCACTCATACAGGAGAAGGACTGAAGCTGAAGTGATCAGGCTTGCATGTGTGGTCAGTGCACCACATCCTTGGCTTAGCATTATAAGGAAATACTGCCATTGTTTCAGCGCTGAGCTGTGGAAATGTCCAAGAAGAGCCACAACACAGACATGCCCATTGCAGTAATCTTATTGATAATATAAAATCTAGCTGTGTGTGTGTGTAAGCACTTGGAAAATCTTCTAGTGATTCAAATGTTGTCATGCGTCGTCTCTTTCTGTTTTCTTAAGAAAGGTGCAAGAGATATAATAGAATCAGGTGTGCATGTTATTTTGCACTGCCCCTGGTATCAGAAAAATTGATATAAGTTTATTAATCAGTTGGTTGTTAGTAGGGAGTGGCATTCATACAAGTGTAGCCTTTCGTATGCTTACTCAATATGGGGATAAGATGGAGATAGTAGCCAGGTTTCTGCAACACACAATGAAGAGTCGTGAATGCTATACAACACTAACTTAAGTGTTAGATGCAGGTTTTTGATGAGTGATTTTTTTTTGTACTGAACCCCATTGAAATCTTGTAGCTGTTGTTGTTGTTGTTGTTGTTGTTGTTATTTGTACTCTGCACATCTGACTGGGTTGCCCCAGCCAGCCTGGGCAGCTTCCAACAAATATAAAAACATAATAAAACATCAAATATTGAAAACTTTCCTTTACAAGGCTGCCTTAAGATGGTACATATGCCAATAAAGATTTGAGAATCTGAATAAGAGGTGTAATCAGTGCTTTGTTTCTGGGGGATACACAGTTCCCACCCCCCAAAGGTTTAAAGTGTGGCACTTAATGTAATAACTTCATGGTGAGTACAGGCACTTTTTTTTTAGTTGCAGTCCTTTAAAATGTTGCAGTACACTCATGAGATGAATCTTACCGAACTGTGGCTTCTATCCATTCCATGTAATCTATAGAGGGCACCTAACTAATCTTTGCTGTGATCTGGCAACAACTATTCCACCAGGCTATTGCAGATGGAGAGATGGGACTACAGGATCTCCACATTGGCTTGGCTAGCAACTTTTGGAGCCTCTACTCCTTGATTTCTCCCCATTATAACAACTCTGTAACTAGGAACTACTGCTTGAGTTTGCTTTTACCTCGTCTCCTTCCCAGTCACTTTGCCTTTTGTTTGTGCCTTCCAAGATTATGTCTGATTCTTGATTTTTGTAAGATGCTTTGGGAACTTTTTTCCCCTTCAGAAGAGTGGGAGCAAAATGTTTTAAATATGTTGGCTGTTAACTTGAGCAATAATATGACAATTGGTTAGTTAAGTACATCTACTACTTACTGGCATGTATTCAGTCTTTCACAAAAAAGTTTAATGAATTGTAAAGGATTGTAACCCGCTCTGGAACCTTACAGTGAAGGGCAGGTATTAAAATAAGTAAATAACGTAGAATGTGAGTGGTCCTTAACATATAGTTCTGTACCATGAAAATTGGCATTTTCTCAATGTGTATAATGATATTTTCTTTTGTAAGTTGCTCTATATGGAAACAAAGATGCACCCTGTGACCCTTTTGATGAACTTGGAATCTCTTTATTGGACATACAAGCTGTATTACACATGCTCAACATATATCGCGTAATCACTTTTGGGTATTCTGCCCATCAGGCTATTGTTCCATACCTGTTCAGACATTCTTTTCCCATCCAGTCATCTTCTCAGTTCAGAAGTGGCCCATCTCATAGTTAAAATTAGTCCTTAATTCTCTTGACTAGTATATACAGGAATTAGCTGGTTGCAGTTACAGCACTGCTTGATTTTTAAAAAGAAAAGTAAGCTGTGCAGTGAATATGATCTTCCTTTATTATTACATCAGATGGGCAAAGTGGTACCTTTATTGAAAATGTAAAGTCTTAATAGTGACAGTTTGTGAGGGAGAAGTGGGGGGAGCCAGAGGTAATGGGCTGAATATGAGCAAATGCAGTTATTGGTACCTAGATGCCATTTAAATCAGGGCTAAAGAGTTAAGCCAAAAGCTGGCAGGTTTTGAGTTCAGATAGAGGACAATGATGAGGCTAATAGCAAAAATTATCGGAAGGAGCATGTAAAGCTTAGCACTGGGAAATAGAGTAATTTAAGTGAGGTGGGAGGCTTGGATAGAGAAAGGTAGTACGTATAATTGTAAGAGTGAAAAGTGGGGAATGAGGACAGAAAGATAAGGTTGGAGATGGTCACGGGGAGCTTTGAAGGTAAGGGCAAGAAGTCTGTGCTGAATGACAGCGTAGGGAAATCTGTGGAGGGGCATGGTTTTGGCAAGGTATATTTAACGGAAGTGAAAGAAACTGAGATGAAGGGAAATTCCTAGTAGTCAGATCAGTGTTGACCAGAATTTTAGTTAAAGGGGATGTGGCAAAGTGGTGTATCTACCCCTTCCCCCCAATTGTTTCAGGAGAAGCATCATCCTAGCTGAATCCCAGCTTACCCCCATCCTTACCTGTAGCTGCATATTGAGCATCTAGGTGGGACTGAAATGCATGCAATTTAGGAACATAGAAAGTTGCCTTATACTGAGTCACTTCATGTATTTCTCTAGATGACTATCGCCAACACTGAATGGCAGTGGCTATCCAGGGACTCAGGCAGGAGTCTTTCTCTGTCCTGGTTTGGACATGCTGAGGATTAACCGTGGATTGAATTTCTGCATGAAAATGTTGTGCTCTTCCATTAACTCATGTCTTTTCCCTTTGAGCCACAGCCCTTCCCTAATAAGCCCACCACCACCAAATCACAAGGGAGCTTTGAGAAACTTCAACTGAGGACAGAGAATACCATGGAAGAGATTATATACAGACATTTCTTATTTTAAGGTTGAAGACAGGCAGACCTAGTATCAGTGTTCGAAACTCTCATCGTTCTAAGTGCATTTTGCAACAGGGAATTTCATTAGCGTGAGCACTTTCTGAGCTCTGGGTGCAGCACTGCGCCTAAGATTTCAGATTAAAAGTGCAGAGTGGAAGGAAAGGAGGACCTTTTCCTGCCTCCACACTTCCAGCTACTCTCTGAAGACTGGAGAAGAGAATATTAGGGGGGTGGGCAGGGGAAGGACTAGTCACTAGACCATGTGGGAAATGAACATAATATTTTAGTTGCAGTTCATTCATTTTTAGCTTTGTATTCTTAAAAAAAAAACAAAAAACACGCCTAGACATTCTGTTGTTGTGCCCATAACCTAGGTTTAAGGTTCCATTTAGCTCCTAGCTTTCATATCTCAGTTTCTAACACTGCTTAGTTTCTGTGGAGCCTGTCCAGTCCAGACATACATTTTGCTTTTCAGGGCTGATTGGTTTCTAGGCTGTACTCCCAGCAGTGTTGCATCGTGCTTCCAAATGAATGGGCCCGTTCACTGTTCCAGCAGCATAGGGAAATCGTGTGCTCCCTATGTTCCAGCCTAGTAGAACATATGTCGTGTTTGCTTTTTTAAATCAGCGTTGTTTGTTTTCACAGTAGTTAAGAAGTTGACATTGGCATGAATTCCAATTCTGTAGGAGATGGAATTTAAACAAGTAAGATGAAGCAGGGTTGCTATCCAGTTCCCTAACTTACAAGAAACGGTCTTTTAAAAAATCACATCTGAAATAGGAATCCTGTTGTAAGATTTGCCAGTGCATTTCCTCTTAATGTGCTGAAATACAATACTGTGGTAGGACGTGTTTTGTCTTTCTGATTTTTTATTATTTGTTGAACAGTACAATAGTATGATGAAGTTGGCTCTCTGTATAAAGAAAGTAGCGATAATTGCTGCTTATATTTACAGATGTGCATTCCCCGTACTATCTTTAGACAAGCCAGTAAGAAAACATCTCCCACACTTAATAACTATTTCCCCAAAGGACCACAGGATATGGGGCTTTCCCATAACAACAAATATCCTCATCTTTAGTTTAGCTCCTTTCTACATTGTAAAATATTTCAGTTTAAAGGCACTAGAGGAAGTTGACATTTGGCTAATATTTCCCTGTCACAATCAAGATTTTGGCTTCTGGGGACCTCTGAGCCCTTGAGAGATTTAAAAAGTGGCCCTCCAAATGTGAGTGTTTCATTCTATCAGTTCAAAATTATACTATCGTGAGTAGATAAATAGGTACCACTGGGGCGGGAAGGTAAACTGTGTTTCCGTGCACTCTGGCACCCATCAGGGTGTTCTGTTGCACCAGAAGCAGTTTAGTCCTGCTGGCCACATGACCTGGAAAGTTGTCTGCAGACAAACGCCGGCTCCCTCGGCCTGAAAGTGGAGATGAGCACCGCACCCCATAGTCGAATTTGACTGGACTTAACCGTCCAGGGGTCCTTTACCTTTACCTCTGAGATATCCAGTTGAACTTGGTAATATTTCTCATATTCCATAATAATCTCTGGACTGCTGCCATCAGGCACTTTTCCTTCAGCTTGTTTGCTTTCTGCTGCTCTTCTCCACTTCCCAACTATAGGGAAAAGCAGCTGAGCCCAAGAGAACAAGGAGGCAGAACAAACCCCAGCAGAATTGATTTTCTTCTTCCTGGTAACCTATTGAACAATAGAGAAGGGTTTCGGGATTTCGCCATACCACCCACAACCTGTTACTGCTGTGTTCACAGCAGTCATCTGTTTAGCAGATTTGCCACACACAAGGGCATCCTCTACTGGTTGTGGGAAGTTCTTGCTGTTCCCAGTGTAGCGGCTTCCTGCCTGGATCCGGCTTCTGAAACAGAAGGGAAATTCATTTGGGGAAGTCTGTTCCATGGATTGTACTTGGTGATTGTCTTTCCACTCCCGAACCCATATATAACTTCAAGTCGCAGGGAGAGATAGAAAATCAGGAGGGTTGTATTTATAAGTAGTCTCCTATTATCTAGGCGCAGCGCTCGAAGGTGGGATGTCATTCCATTTCTTTTCATATGGACCTTTAACTTGTCTCACTTTTGTTCTGGTGAACATGACTGAGTCTGTCCTGATCACCCTGCTTTTCCTCCTCCCATTTCAGACACTGTTTAGGGAACCTGTGGCCCTCCAAATGTTGGCTGAGAATGATGGGATTTGGAGTTCATCCACATGGTTTAAGGAGTCCTGGTTTAGGAAAATGGAAAAAAGTGCCATTTCTCCATTCTTGAAAAGTTGTTGCTGTTGTTATTTATTTTTATTATTTTTATTTTATTGAATTTCTATACCCCCCTATACCTAGGGATCACAGAATAAAACCTCTCGTTCCACAAGTCAGGACAGCGATATAAGACGCCAGGTTGGGGGCTGGGATACCCTAAGTACAAGCCAGTTTCTCTCCTCTCTGAACTTGTAGGGGTTTCTAAAATCATATGAAATAGAAGTCTAGTAGAAGATTTTCTGATACATTTCTTTTCAAATGTTTTGATATGTAATATGTTGCCCTGGCGGCTTCTAGTGGTTGGTTTGGAGGGAAGCCATGAGTGTTAGTTCACACGTAGTGCTAAGCCAGAGCTGTGATTTGTTTCTTCTTGCCTTGGCAAGAGGACTGGTGTGACAGGCATGATTTGAGCAGTGTACACTAGCAACCTGCTTGTTTGCGGTAAGCTGTGGTTTGTTTCAGACGCCTTCTGTTCTCTCTATTGTTCCATATCCCCACTTGTATCTTGCTCTGATATAATTCTGTGATCATTCCAAATTAGTACCCTGGCTTAGTTTCTTAAATCCTTATTTGTAGACGTACACATGAATTGTATTAAATTATGGCATCTGTCGGGACTGCATTTTCTGAAGTGGGAAGAGTTGCACAATCCCTGACCTCACTTTAAAGTCATCAGATAGCAGTGTGAGAAGGAGGAGAACTGCAGGCAATTAGACTTGCCATCACCAAATGTGGCCGCCGCTTGTATTATCAACTGCAATAAATAATAATAATAATAATAATAATAATAATAATAATAATTCATTATTTATACCCCGCCCATCTGGCTGAGTTTCCCCAGCCACTCTGGGCGGCTCCCAATCAAGTGTTAAAAACAATACAGCATTAAATATTAAAAACTTCCCTAAACAGATGTCTTTTAAAGATAGGATAGCTGCTTATTTCCTTGACATCTGATGGGAGGGCGTTCCACAGGGTAGGCGCCACTACCGAGAGGCCCTCTGTCTGGTTCCCTGTAACCTCACTTCTCGCAATGAGGGAACCGCCAGAAGGCCCTCGGAGCTGGATCTCAATGTCTGGGCTGAATGGTGGGGATGGAGACACTCCTTCAGGTATACAGGACCGAGGCCTTTTAGGCTTTAAAGGTCAGCACCAACACTTTGAATTGTGCACGGAAACGTACTGGGAGCCAGTGCAGATCTCTCAGGACCGGTGTTATATGATCTCTCAGGACCGGTGCAATAAAGATTGAAGGGACTGAGCCTTCCGCCCCTAGCCTCACATCAATGCAAGCATATACATTATCTGGGGTAGTAAGGGAAGGACTACAGCTCAGTAGCCTCTTCTTTGCATGCAATTCCTGGAATCTCCAGGCTGGGTTGGGAACGCATCCTTCCTGAAACCCTGGAGAGCTGCTGCCAGCCAGTGTAGGCAGCACTGAACTAGACAGGCAAATAGTGTGACCCGGTGCAAGGCAGCTTCCTATGTGGGATCCACTTTCATAGGGTCTGACTATATTTTATGGGGAGCATATGCATGCTGCTAACCGTAGGCTCTTCCAGTAACATCTGTAGAAGAAATGTGTGAAAAGACAACATTGTGTTTGATGTTTCCCTTTTCCTGCTCATTAGCTGCTGCTGCTTGCGGGGAGGCCGAGGAAGTGGTGGATAGTCCGATATCATCTGACACATTTTTACAAGTTGCCATTGGGAAGACATAAGAGATGCCTAGGGTTCCACCTTTCTTCCCCCCCCCCCACCAAAAGGGAAAAGAACAAGAAAAGATAGAGTAAAAAGAAAAGGAGGAAGCAGAGAGATAAGGAACATTAAGAATAAGCCCTATCATAATCAAACAGAAATATATATGTATATGTATCCTTCTATCATTTTCAGTCCACATACAAAGAAGTGCGCCTTCCCATCTCTCTCCTGAAGAAGCTTCCCTCTTCCTTATCCTCACATTGGGTTCCACCAGCTCATCGGGTGCAAGAAAATTCTGGTTAACATTGCAATAGCAAGGTTCAATATTAATATTTGTAAATGGAATCTCTCTCTCTCTCTCTCTCTCTCTCTCTCTCTCTCAGCTTTAACATTAAAAAACAGTCCAGTTGCAAAATTTACAAAGAGGTTTCTAAGATTTACTTCTTATTAGAAAGATATATAACAAATCCCTACTTCATTCTCCTGTGATCAGTAGAAACTATATTTCAGAGAGGGTGGGAAAATTTAAAACACTTCATTGCTTGTGTTCTTCCTTGCATTTCAATTAGTCTCTTTGTTTTATATCTGTTTTGAAGTAAGAAAGGACCTTAGTTCAACTCTGCCTTGTTCTGAAACATGCAGAGTTTTTTCATTAGCACTGCCAGTTTTTTGGATTGGCACCTAAGATGGCTTGGAATGAATGCAACTTTCTATGTCCCTTGACAGTAAGAAGTTTAGTTAGAGTTGTCTGCATGATGGGAACAAAAAGCATGTAAGGCTGTATGTGTTAAAGAAAAGTTTAAATTACATTTTAGGTCTGAAATAACTCTGTGTAATTGGATTTAAAAAATATTGGGTCAACAGCCTCTCGGTAATTTTTAGCTCAAAAATGTCCTCTTTGGCAAACAATCTGCATAGTAAAACATAAAGATCTAGTAAGAGGGCTGTAATTTGTCCACCACATATATTTGGATTTAAATAGATTTCTAGGCAGCTATCCTGGATCCAGTGAATTGGTGTAAGTGACTGAGAACTGCATGTAATTATAATGAGGTTATCCCTTATCAATGTGCTTTAATTAGGGTTGTGACTTTCAAACTAAGACCTGTTCTGCATTGACTTGTCTGTTGTGGAACCCATAGCATGTTATGGGGACACTCTGGGGATGTTTTTAGGGCATGCACAATTCATGCACACAGAGAAGCCATCAGGATTTGCATGTGGGTTGGGCCTTCCACCCCACCCATAGTTCTTCAGGCAAAAATGGTAACTGGTTTAGCATGTTGTGTCAAGTGTTTTCCGTGTTCACTCAAGCTCCAGAATGCTTGGAAATCACAGCTTTTGAGTGTGATGTTCTTAGCAGACACATTATTTAGGTAATGTGGTATGAAATCCTGTGTCGTTAGTTTAAGCTTCATACAAGTCCCAGACTTGTCTGTTCACTGAAATGGACATAATAAGAGTCCATGCAGCTGAATCTACTATTCCAATTTCCAGGCATGTGGAAGATGCAGCTGTGGGAATCATGCACATGGTTTTAGCCCTGAACTGGAGATATTTGCACCATGGAAATTAGTTTGGCGTCTGTAATCAGTTATTTTCCAAGAGGAGGAGATAATGCTGGTGAACCAGTGTCAGAAGCAGGGACATTGAGCTTCAGGAACTTTCTGGTCTGTACAATAGTGCATAACATCCAACATGCTGCAGAGGAAAATCGGGACACACGTCTTTCAGGGTTGAGTCACATGGCGCATGTCTTTCTCTAAAAGAACTCAGAAAACTGTAGAGTTTGAAGGGCTCCTCGGGGTCATCTTGCCTAACCCCCTTGAAAGGCCAAAATTTCCAACTCACCCTGGCAGGACAGGTTTCCTGGAGGCCAAGAGCACACCACCTCTCCTTAAAACCAGCTTCCGGTGAGGAACACAGCCAGTTTGGAGGCAGGAAGGAAGTGGTGGAGGGAACTGGAGCCTGCTTTCACTTCCTCCAATGTTGGACGGAGGTAGCAGCTGTCTAGGCAGCACCACCACTGGCTCCACAATTTGGAGACTGTAGGTGCTCTCTCTCAGCCACTTGCCTCCCAGCCAGGAGAGCTGCATGCAGTTTCTGCCACCACACGCTCTTCTCCACTCACTGCCTGCCCTCACTACCATGCTGAGGCAGCTGACATGCAAGGAAACACAAGTGACATGCAAGGAAACACCAAGGAGTTTGGTGGTACCTGCTGGAGCGTAGTACTGCCTCCACCACCTCCATGGTTGAGGGCTGTGGTGCCAAAATCAGGGGTGTCCCAATTAAATCAGGACAGTTGATGACTATGGTAGTGCCCATTGTTGTATCTGTTGCTGTGAGCCACTCAGGGCTGAAAAGTGGAAGAAGACAAAAGGGACAGGATTGGCCTCCTAGAAGAATGCAATTTCCCACTCTCCGATTTAGACATGTTTTCTGGTCATAACAGCTGGGCCTTTGCCTATTCAATAACCCCCTTCCCTCTCCAGCCTCTAGTCTTGTTCTCAGTGTCTTCCTCTGTTTTATCTAATCTCTCTACCCATCTGCTTCCTTCCCTATCTGCCTGCCTTCAGCTCCCATTCATTTTTTGTTCTGCCTTTCTCTGGTCTGACTGTTTAGCTCAGATCCTGGCCTGCAACTGCTTCCACTGCTATGACTGTTCTGTGGATCTGCTTAAGCTCACCACCCCAACATTAGTATACATTTTGCTGGGATTCGCACATTGAGCTCTCATTATGCTTAGCTGCTTGTGGCCCAGTAATGGAAATCAATATTGAGATGGACTGATCTTTCCGTGTCGTGGGAATGTGTAGACTGCTGCTCTTCATGGATATTAGGACAAGTTCATTCAGGCTTTCTGGTTGCAGACAGACATTTGACTTAGGCTGAGAAACTTCACTGAAAAATATGTGTGTGAATTGTTTCTTACTTCCAAGTAATTGTGCGTTTATGATCTGATTAATACTAATAGACTATCGTCCATCATGAGTAGCTGGCTGGACTGAACATCTTGTGCTAAAGCCAAAATTCTTGCATTTTTTGGTACATGGGTGGGTGGGTGTGTACACACACACACACACACACACACACACACTTTCTGCCTATGCTACTGTGCTGAGGGAAGCCAATAAATAACTTAAAAACTTAAAGAAATTTCAAATGAGGCCATCACAATGATATAAATCTAACATACTTTAAAGTAACTATCTATCAAGCCATGATCCCATGTATGAACTGGGCTAGATCCATATCTATCATTTTGAAAGGCAGTGCTATATTTGTGAAATCAGCTATGCCTAATCAGTGTTCCACTGTCTATCATCTTGTTTCTAGTGCCTAAAGATGAAAAAAAAAAAACATGTTGCTTTCCTGGATGAAATTAATATTTTCCTTGTAGGATGCATAGGAGACACTCTGTGCTAGAAATGGATACAGCCTTACTATATTCTGTTTTAGTGCCGAGAAACTGATGGGGAACTTCGGAATGAAATTTGGCAGTTTGCCTGGATATATTCAGTTTTTAACAAGTACCGCTTTGTGCGTTGGCACCCCCATGCTTCCCACCCCCCCAACTTTGGTAGCTGAAGAGACAGGGAGGAGGATGAGGATAAAAAAGCAGCTGCTAGGAAGAAAATGGGCAGAGAAGGAATGAAAAGAGACGGGGGGGGAGCAGGGAGAGAGAATTCTTTCACAGCAGCTGTTAGAAGTTGGAGGCATAATTCTTAAATTCCTTATTTGCTTCTAAGCTATAAAAAGTATCTGAATAACTCTGCTTTATTCTTTCAAACTGCAATACAATTATTTTCATCCAGCTCACATTCTAGTCATCTGCTAAGCACTATGCTGTCCTTTAAACTCTTATTCCCCCCCCCCCAAAAAAAATTGCCATATGCTTCAGAGACGTACATGAAACATTCTAGAAAGTTCTCTTTGGGAATTCCAAAGTACCAGACCATTTCTCTCTCTACCCCTCCCCACCCCCATGTTCATGAATGCAGTTTGGCTTTAGAACCAAAAAACAAAACAAAACAAAACTGAAACATATTCCAGAGGTGTAACAATCCTAATCCGAACAAAGCAAGGACCCTTAAATAATGCTGGTCCGTTTATAGGGCTCAAATTCTATTGGTATTAGACTGGCGTTCCTTAAAAACTGAATCCTATACCTGCTAACCTGGGACTAAACAGTATTGAACTCAGTGGGGCATACTTTAGAGTATTCAGGTATAGGATTGCACTTTAGATCCTACCCAGCTATTTTTTTAACCCTGGTATTTGTTTATGTCTGCTTAGATCAGGGGTCGGCAACCTAAGGCTCATGGGCTACAAGCCACCCAAGGGGGTCATTTAACCAGCCCCCGAGCAGCCCCCAAACCGAGCTGCCCACTTGGTGAGTCCCCGCGCTCTGCACTAAAGCGACAAATGCCGGAAATCATGAGCGCGCGCACAGCCCACGGAGGGATCTCTGCTGGAGTGAACCCGCCCAGGCGAGGTAAACCTTGCCAGCCCCTGGTTTAGATAGCTATTGGTCAGGATGTTCAGTTTTCATAAATTCTAGCCAGCTTTTTCTTTTCTTTCTTTTGTTAATTGTCCTACCTGTCCAGATATTTATAAAATATCCCCATAACATTCCTCAAAGAATCCGTGGTAACCTTAGATACATTTACAGTGACACAGATTGCACAGTTAACACAAGTCTTGCTGCCGTCCTGTGGTACCTTCCTTGAAACCTCCTTCTAGAAAGTATTTCCAGGACACTGTGGTCTCTTCTTTTTCTGGACTCTCTCTTGCCTATTGCAAGTGCTAATTGAAATGCCTGTCCAGTCTTCTCCCATCATCTTCCAGTGTTACTTGGAGTTTCACTGTTATCTATAGCCAGTGGTGCGGAGCCTTTGACCATATATTGTTGGTTCCCCATCTTCTATCTGCCCCAGTCAGCATAGCCAGCTGTTAGGGGTTACAGGAGTTGTAGCCCAACAACAACTGGAGGACCACAGATTAACACAGCGCATAGGAGAACTTTGGGACTTCCCCATAGGCATCTGATTGGCCACTGCAGAAACAGAACGTTTGGTCTGATCAGCTTGGCTGCTCACATGTTTATCATACCTGATACCATACAGAGCAGGGTTTCCCAAACTTGGGTCTCCAGCCGTTTTTGAACTACAGTTCCCATCATCCTTGACCCCACTGCTCCTGATAGGTAGGGATGGTAGCAGTTGTAGTCCAAAACATTGGGAGACCCATGTTTGGGAAACCCTGATATAGAGCTAAGTGGCACTTATTAAATGTTTTAAAAGTGGTGGTGGTTATACAGTGTCTCAGTTGCATCCAGAGGTTTTTATAAGTGGACAACAAGTGGGGAATATTAAATAGATAGCCAACTGTTCAATTATCAGGGTAGTCCAGTTTATTTTTCTCTCTTTGCTAAAGCTAAAATAACTGCTATGGCACAACATAGCAGATCAAAGCTTAGATCAAATTGGATCTATGGCCTGTGTGAATCTCTTCTTGTTAGCTGTATCCTCTTCATCTTTTTAAAATGCAGCAGTCAGGGGGTGTTCTTCATTTGCAAACAATGAATTATATTAAATGCACATAATGGTTTCATTCTGTAATTGCAATTGATGATTTCCAAATAAAAACCTGTGTGAACTACTAATGGTATCTTACTGTATTGATGATGGAAGGACATGACTCTGATTCTCTTGCTCCAAGTTCATTTGGGATGGGAACTTTAATAGTAATTAAAAGCAGCAACACTGTATTGGAGAGGCCAAAAAATTGATCTTCTTTGCTATTGCTGGAGTGTGTATGGATAAAATGGTGAATATAATGGTGGAAGGGACAGCAAAAAGTTCATTTTGGTCTCAGTTTGTTAGTTGGATAAAGAAAATATTCAGTTGCACTGTACTGCATCGATCAGTTCTACCCACAAATGCCCCCATGCAGTTGCACCTTAAGCTGTGCTGATCGCCCTTCAAGGCTCTTTATCTGTGCCTTCCTTCCCATCACTAATCTAGCTACAGCCATATTTGTGACCAGTGTCACCAAGGAGTAACATTTCCCTGTAATACTACTTCGGTTGCTCATTTTTGCAAAGATGCTCCCACTGTAGTGGGAAGTTCCTCTACTGAAAACGGACACAGCACCTCTTATTGTTCAACCACACCAAACTAGACGTGTGTGGGTTAATTGTATGAATACAATTAGTATGCTTTTCTGTCGTTATGTAAACAGCAGCCTCAGGACTGCTTATTCCTCTCTCTGTCACAGTAGTGACAAAGAATCACCTCTCTGTGACTAGTATTTGCATTTCAAGGGAAACCTCCCATTGGCTTCAGTGGATCCTACCCTTGAAATGCAAATAGAAGCATGTTCCTCCCTGGATGCCTACAACATCAAAAATCCCTTGCATATACTCACAGGCAGAAGTTCCATATTGCTTCGAATACAATATTTTTCAAAGGAAACAGTTTCATAAGGGTTGCTGCAAAAGGTGAAGGAAAAGGCTCCCTCTTTCTCTTTGCCCTGCGCTGCTGAAAGCAAGCTCCATTGTGCTCCTGGAAGAATGGCAGAGTCAACTAATCCTAGTGCTTCCTTCCTGAACATCTCCCCCTTTCAGTGATATTACGTCATTATGTTCTTTATTTTAAGCACAGCACTTTCAGGGTGGAGGGGAGGGGTTGAGCAAACAATACATGCTACAGGATATCTCTGAACTGAATCTTCTGCATCAAAATAATAGCAGCAGCCACAGAAGCAAATTTGGATCAGGAAAGTAGTGCTGGAGGGTTAGGTTAACCATGCCCTTCCCTATATCCATGGTATGCTACACTTGTGCACATGGTCCCTTGTTGTTGTTGTTTAGTCATTTAGTCGTGCCCTCAGGTGCGCCCGGAGATAAGAAAGTGCCTTCTATTGAGCTGGCCCATTGGCCCATCTAGCTCGGGTTCTAGATGGCACCTGGGACCTTTTCCGCGCCCAACAGAGGCTCCACCAATGAGCTACGACCTTCAGTGTTGTTGTTGTTGTTGTTTAGTCATGTCTGACTCTTCGTGACCCCATGGACCAGAGCACGCCAGGCACTCCTGTCTTCCACTGCCTCCCGCAGTTTGGTCAAACTCATCCTGGCAGCTTCAAGAACACTGTCCTACCATCTCGTCCTCTGTTGTCCCCTTCTCCTTGTGCCCTCAATCTTTCCCAACATCAGGGTCTTTTCCATGGAGTCTTCTCTTCTCATGAGGTGGCCAAAGTATTGGAGCCTCAGCTTCACAATCTGTCCTTCCAGTGAGCACTCAGGGCTGATTTCCTTAAGAATGGAGAGGTTTGATCTTCTTGCAGTCCATGGGACTCTCAAGAGTCTTCTCCAGCACCATAATTCAAAAGCATCAATTCTTCGGTGACCCGCCTTCTTTATGGTCCAGCCCTCACTTCCGTACATCACTACTGGGAAAACCATAGCTTTAACTATACAAACCTTTGTTGGCAAGGTGATGTCTCTGCTTTTTAAGATGCTGTCTAGGTTTGTCATTGCTTTTCTCCCAAGAAGCAGGCATCTTTTAATTTTGTGACTGCTGTCACCACCTGCAGTGATCATGGAAATCTCTCACTGCCTCCGTTTCTTCCCCTTCTATTTGCCAGGAGATGATGGGCCCAGTGGCCAGGATCTTCATTTTTTTTATGTTGAGCTTCACATAGTCAACTGTGTGCACATGCACAGTGTCTGCTACTATACAGCTTTTAGTCTGAGGAAGAAACGTGTGATTTCAGAGCTCTTTGGATTTACCCTAGGAGTGAAATTTATCTTCCCTTCTAGTAGCCTTTTGGATAACATAAGACTTCAGTTTCTTATGCTGGTCAGTAGATTCGCTTCAGGAGTTTTAATTGAAGTGCCAGGAAGATCAGTGGTGGTACTTTGGAGAGGAATTGCAGTGCAGATATAAAACTTGTCCATGTGGAAGGATGAAATTCCCATTTGTCATTCTGAGTCCGAATATTTGTGCTGAAAAAATCTGCCTGCAGCCCTGATGTAACATCATGGTAAATGCTGGTACTGTACGATAAATTATTTTTCTGCTGTGCTGGCTCAGCAAATTTGTACCACCCTAAAGGAAACGCTTACTTCCCACTACAGCAAGTTGAATGGAGCTATATGTTCTTTGATTTTGACTTTCATAGGGAATATGAACTTGAGACTATATGGCAGCCTCATGCGCATGTGCATGCACACTTATGTTTCCAGCATTTCACTCTCGCTAGGAAAGGGATGATGTGGGAGGCAATAAGTAACTGCTGTCTCCTTTGAGATAGCAGCAGAGGGAGTTAGCTGTCTGTCGTCCATGTGCACAATCTGTTAAGCGGCACATCCTGTTCATCTTATTTTTCTGTTCAACTTATTCTTTTCGAGGGGAGGGGGACAGAATAGTGCATTCTGTTCCAATCATCACAGCATTTCATTAATTTTAACACGGTGAAAATCAGTAGATAGCTTATTTTTCTCTCCTTTGATAGCACTTGAAAGCATAAAGTTACATTTTGTCATACGCAGCCATGGAATTCCTCCCAATATACTTCAGTGGCAGAGCACTTAGGCAGCAACATAATTCTTAATCTCCTTTGTAGCAGGCCTGGGAAAGGCTTCTCCCTGAGACCATGGACAGCCACTGCCAGTTAAAATACAGTAGTACCTCGGGTTACATACACTTCAGGTTACAGATGCTTCAGGTTACACACTCCGCTAACCCAGAAATAGTGCTTCAGGTTAAGAACTTTGCTTCAGGATGAGAACAGAAATTGTGCTCCAGCAGTGCTCCAGCAGCAGGGGGCCCCATTAGCTAAAGTGGTGCTTCAAGTTATGAACAGTTTCAGGTTAAGAACGGACCCCGGGACCGAATTAAGTACTTAACCTGAGGTACCACTGTAATCATTACTAGGCCAGTGGTCTGGCTCTGTATACGACAGTCCCTGTGTCCATGAGATAGATGATTTAGCTTCTCTCTCCCCTCCCCTGCCTTAATACTTTAAATATTAGAGATACTAAGTTTGTTTATATATACTGCACCTAATGTAGATGAAACCTTAATCACTATATACCAGTTAGAGAAAACGTCCAGCCTGCAAGGCTAATTTGGTCTGGGTGTTCCTTTTCTTAAAGTCACACCCACCTGACATCATATACAATGTCCCATGTGGGGCAGGTAAAGAGGCAGCTACAAAGGAGCAGTTGGGAGCCTTAAAGTACACTCTCAAATTGTCCCTTTGCAAGCTGAGCTTGTAGCTGGTGCCTTCTGAGATTGGTGCCAAATAAAAGCCCACTGTCATTGGTTCCACTCAGGGACTCCTAAGGAAAGTTGATTCCTGCCAAAAGCAGAGTTTGCAGCCACTGCTGACCAGCTGACAGTGTGTTTGTGTGTGTGTGTGTGTGTGTGAGAGAGAGAGAGAGAGAGAGAGAGAGAGAGAGAGAGAGAGAGAGAGAGATTGGGGTGACATTAACGAAAAGGTAATTCCCTTCAACCCACTGGTCTAACTGCTATGATGGCATGGAATGGAACAAGTGCTTCTAATTGCTGAAAGACGGAGAATGAGTCATATAGAGTTGCCTGTAATATAAACAGTGTAGCTGCTGTAAGGGAAGTGGAAAACCTAAGTTTGGTTAGAGAGGAAGGTTGCCATACTGGGGCCTAGGGAGAGGGTGGTTTGTGTGTTGTTGACTGGGAGAGAAAATTGGAGAGGCTCAGTCAGACACTGAGGAATGCTAGTGGAGGACTTGAAAGCCTGGTGGGAAAGGGACTTGAAAGGCATGACAGCTGAGTGAAGGGGTGCCCAAATGCTGAGAAGTTGATGGCAGTGGATCCGACTATGGGGCCACCAAATGCAAGATGTCCAACACATTTATTTCAAACGTTTCTAGGCATTTCTAGGCATCAACTATTATAACGTGAAAAACAGGGTAGAGTTTTGTAATATTTACCTGGACACTGTAACTCCTGTTGCATGCACAGAATTATGTGGATACAAAGTGCCATGGTCCACTGCAGATATAGCAAGTACGGGAATTCTGTAGTAGGAAGACTATCTCAGGATAGAAGAAGCCACAAATATTCATCACTTTGTTGACTGCAGACTGCAAGCAGTTCAGAGTGTTTTGCACCATTTTCAATGTACAAATATTGGAAGAAATTTGGAGGTCCTTAATGAAATCTCTCTCCTTGATTTATCTCAGTTATAGCCAAATTCTGGCCTTTCCAGTAGCTTTCTATACAGAGATAATGGCGAATGGTTCTCTCTCTGATTTGAGCATCTTCATGTCATTTATTGCCTTAGATGCACTGGCTTTGAAAAACATCCCAAATGATAGCTTTCATTGCCTTGGACACATTGTTCTTCCATAGACATAGTTCATGCCTTCATCCCCAAGCTATTTGGTGCAATGGTATCTCATAATTTGTAAAAGCTTATACAAACTGGGACAAAACTCATTTGGCAGAATTCTGTGGTAAGACAGTTCATATTACAAGACAGTAGATATAATTAGAACATAGGAAGTGTTAGGAATTAGGCTTTAAACCAATGTATTTGCACAATAAGCTTTTAAAAACATTTTGAGTATAGCAGCTGAACTGACATTAAAGGAAACAGAGAGGCATGTGGTATTTCTGAAAATTGGGCTACAAGTTTAGACTTCCAAAGGGTTTTTTAAGGGTAGGTGATAAGCTGTTTGGAATTCAATATAATAGAGTGCAGTGAAACATAATTAGATTTGTTTTCAGACAAAGTAGCCTTAGCATTAATCAATGTTTGTTTTGAGTGTGATGGCTGGACTTATATAAAATAGGAAGAAAACATTGCAATGCTGGCTAAAAAGAACATCTATATTCGAAATGTTAATCACAAAGTAAACTCCTAGCAGATGGAATATTGTACATTTTAGAGCACAGTGGAAATTATTAGACAATTAAAGATATTGTTGAGGTATAAGTATGCAGCTGTTGCATGCCTCTGTAGTATAGCGATGTGTGACATTTTGCCAGGTATTTGGGGATCCTGGGCTTCCCCAGAGTCATCTGCATCCTATGAGGTGAGCAGCCTTCAGGTCTGTTGTACTCTGCAATTATGTGCAAATACAGCAAAAAAAAAAGAAGAAGAAGTATGGGTTCAGAGTCTACTTCTCACGTGTATATGTCCATGTCTATAGGGCTCCGCTGGGACCAGTGCTGCCACAAAAGGCTTTTCTTTGCCAAGAGTCCACAGTTTCCACTGTTATTGGCACCCAGAAATCTAATTGTCCACTGCAGGAATAACATTTTGTTAAAAGCTGCTGGCAAAGATGGGAAGGCAGAAAGCATCTCTAGCAAGCAGCAGTGTTAAACAGAGTTGAAGGGGAAAGTTAATATGAATGCACACTCTGCTCATTGTTTCTGTTTTATACAATGCTCTTTCTAGGAAACTGGTGCAAAGGGGACACAACTTGTGTGTGTTTTGGAGCTGGGAGCAAGAAAGTCCACCTTGCTGGCTACTAGAAATGATGGTTGGCTACTAAGCCCCAGTGAAATGTGAGGCATTATTTTTGTACCCAAACTTCCAGTTGTTCCTCACTTCTAAGCTAATGTTAACATAGGACTGAGTGAGACCAACTCTACCTTGCTCACCTACCCAGGTCGCAGTGATACAGACAGATCAGTCTCCTCATCTGCAATCAGATCATGAAAGAGGGAGGACTTATTCAAAGCCAACCTGACATTCAGCAACAACAGCTGCAGACCTGAGGGATGGCTGATAGGACAACCACAAAGCATTCATTGCACCAGGATTTTGCTGGAATATCTTGAATTCCTGTTTTGCAGCCCCAAACACGCAGCAAAACAAGGAGGTTTATTGAGGCCATGACACAGACCTTTATACAAGACAAGTGGGCAACAAGTTCAGCTTGGTGTATCACAAGTTGTGCTGGTGTTAGGGGATTCCTGCAGCTCCACTTCAGTCATTGGTGTGGCACAGTTTTCTTTTATAGCCCAGTATGGATCGGCATATAATGACCTTGGTGAAAGTATTTGTTTAGCTCCATTATGTTTATGAAATGCAGTATCTAACTTGGTAATATGTGAAGGTGCACCAGTAGGGGCCCCCAGACACCTACTTTAAACTGGCAAGTAGGAAGACATTTAAATAAATGTAGAAAGATGTTTGTTTTTTCAGAAAACTCATGATTTATCTATGCTGAACATTTCAAAAAGTGAAATTTGCAAAATAACTGTTTCAAAAGAACCGTGGCAAAGTACTGCTTTCTGAAAAGCAAACAGCTGAGTCTGGTGCTCTGCTTTTCATCTGTTTAGCTGCCTTTTACTCTTTCTTAAAAGTTAGGTAATAGAGGCAATTTGAACTGACATAGGTACTGGTTTAAATATAACTCAGGAGGGTTCTTCTTCCTGGAAATATGTTTTGTCTTTAAAAACAGAAATATAATCTATTTACAAAAGAAGATGTCAAACCATAAATATGATTTTTTGCCCCTTCAAACATGTGTGAGCCTCCTCTCTTGCTAAGCTAGTGTGGGAAAAGATGTATTTTGTAAAATTCAGAGTCTTCAAACAATTAAGCCAGGCTGATACATCCCCCTTTTGTTCTTCGACTGCATAAATTTAAAAAAGGGATGTTGCACTGGAATGAGCCCCATTCTGAAATATATACCCTGTGTCATAGTTAAGGAACTTGGAAAATTATGTTTGAAATGCACATTATATTCAGATGGCAGAAAGTAGGCCCTCCGTATTGCATCAGCAATGTTGGACATTGCGTGTGCAAGTATAACTTGGCATGCCTATATATCCATTGTCACGAATGGACATTGAATTGGTCTGTATTCAGAAGCCTCATTAAGGTATCATCTCAGTAATTGAGTGCATCTGCTTGTCTCTGTCTTTATGCAGCTGGGACCTGGCAAAGGAGAGAATCCAATTAGAGGCTGCCATGCAACAAGTATGAGGGATTTGGCTGTGTGGTGATTCTCCCTTATCTCCCCCCCTCCCACAACCTAAACCCCAATGTTCTGTGAATATTAAGGTGGGACAAGCAATTTTTATACCAGGGGTCAGCAAACTTTTTCAGCAGGGCGCTGGTCCATTTTCCCTCAGACCTTGTTGGGGGCCGGACTATATTTTTTGGGGGGAAATGAATGAATTCCTATGACCCACAAATAACCCAGAGATGCATTTTAAATAAAAGGACACATTCTACTCATGTAAAAACACACTGATTCCCAGACTGTTTGTGGGCCGGATTTAGGAGGCAATTGGGCCGGATCCAGCCCCCAGGCCTTAGTTTGCCTACCCATGTTTTATGCATCTGATTCCTCTTAAAGGGAAACATACATCAATCTTAGGAACAATCTTGTCCATTAGGGCTGCACAGCTCTGGCATCATGTGTTTATACAGTATTTGGCCCCACTGTCTCATTCATGTTTTTCTAATTGCTGCTTAACTCTTAGAAATAATGAAAACATGGATGTAAAGCTTGACCTCAAAGTAATCATGCTGTTCTGGGCTTATGACTTGCCATCTTATAATCATTGTGTGAGCCAAAGTACTTAAGGCTGTTCCATTCCATTTCATCCTCACTCTTTTTGTAGTCTCGCCAATGACAAATAAGATACCTGTATGACTAAATGTAGTGGCACTTTGCTCTTCCATTGAATGCCTGCCTTGTGCTGCTCAGTAGTCTCTCACTCCCTCACGCCAATGTTGTCACCTGACTCTTTGTTTTGGTGGGCAGGAAACCCAGATCAGATGCTTCCAAATTCCTAAGGTTGTCACTATTTCCTTTCGCCATGGCATAATAGATCATTGGAGAACCGGGCGTTTCTCCAACTAAGAACTATAATCCTATGCAATATATCAGTACTCCTGGAATTCACAATTCGATGTGCAATAAAACACATGAGATGTTTTAAAAAGTTAATCTGGCTATTAGTTTTCTTCCAGCTCCAGTCATTTCTGGAAAATATATAAAGCACATGACTATAAATACTAGAAATTTACTACAATGCTAGGAATTGCCAACAGTCCTAGTATTAACTGAGCTGTTAAGTGCTTGCTATCAGTTGACTGTTAATAATTAGCTGCCCAGATGATAATTCATTTGTTCTAAAAATGTCAAACCTTATTAATGCATTAAGTGTTGCATTCCTCTCTCTGAGATATTATATAAGTCATAAGATACCTAGTTGTTTACATTATAGAACTCCATTTTTCACCCTTAAACTGAATGTTCCAAAACTGCATGACCTATGCAACTCAAATAGATGCTTGCATGGAGAAAGTACACTTGTACAGTACATTGCAAGTGGAAAATGTTGCTTTTAGAAGTTGACAAAGCTGCATTGTAAAACCAGAAGCTACTCAGATTGTCCATTGTTCTCTTTTTAGTTGGCAGTCAGATGCCAATTCATTGTGTTGTGATTGGGTGCCTTTTAAAATTTGTTTGTTCCATGTCATGAGTACAGAGTGATGCTTTCTTGCATTTCTGCAATCTTCGTTAACCTCTTGCTGTACATGCTAAAATAGCCATTGTTAGATGAGGAAGCTTTCTTTTGCTTGATTAATTAAAGTTTAATAGATTGATTTACAGCTGAGTAATTTAGAGTGCAATTCTGTACATGTCTACTCAGAAGTAACCCTCGTGAGGCTTACCTTCCCAGGAAACTGAGGATTCACTCAGATTAGTGAAGCAAGAGGAATGATCTGGAGATTTACCAACTCCATAGTTTGCATTTTTCCTCTGAGAATAACAGATTAGATGTGACATATGGCATCTCTGTGTTTTTCCCCATGGTGCAAATAGAAGCTTTGTGGGAGGAGTAATTTTGATTGGAGAAAACAGAGTGGGGAAAAGGCTTAACTCTCACTCCCCCAGTACTGCAGTCCCAGCTGGATTCCCTGCAGTTACTATTTTAAACAAATAAAAACTGCAGGAACTCTGATCACAATTCCCCAATGTCATGCCTAGATTGGCCCTGAGTAAAACATTGTTTCTAAACTTGCTATGCCTTGAGAATTGTTTTGGTTGTCATCCTTGTGCACAAGTACAGAGATATGGGTATTACTTACTACTTCTTTTTCTTTGGGGCGGGGGCGGAAACTGTATTGTTCATGAGAGGAATCTTCCATGCAATGTTAGTCATCTAAACATTTCTTCAAATGCCTCTTCTAAAACACCTTTTGAAAGTGAAGGAGGTCTCTAGCCTTCCACAATGTGATTATTTATTTTATTTCAGTTCTGAAAAATCTCTTCATCGGTGGATAAAACTGTAACTGAAATCACAGAACAATAAAATCATCCAAATTAGACTGAAATGAAAACATTTTCGTGCCTTGGAAACTTTGTTAGTAATGTTACCTTAGTGTTATTTGCCCTAAACTTGATCAGGGAGTATTGGACCCAAGGTAAAGTGAACTTTCTTGAAGAAGGAAACCTGTTAGAACATTCACGCTATGTCCAACTGTTAGTTTCCTTCTGTATCTTCCTAAAGCTCCTTCCATTCATTCCCAGTTTGTTGATGGTCCAAAGCATTAGGCTGGATCCCAACGCCTATCTTGTTTGATAGCTGCTGATGTTTGTGGGAGATGAGCCTGAATGTTTCTTGTTCCTGAGCAAAATCCCTTGTTGAGTTTAGTAGATGGCACTACCTCCCACTCAGTACACGTGGGGAAAGGGGTACAAGGATCATTAATGGGTGCTTCGGATGCACTGGCCATTCTCCTCCACTCACAAATATCCAAAGTATGTGTTGCCATTGTTGCCTGAAAATACAAGTTTCAGAGGTAGAGGTGTGTGTGTGTGATTGAAAGGGAGCACCACATACTCAAAAACCATACTGTCTGCTCTGGTAAATGCATATCTGATGACATCTCATCACCTTCTACTATTTCTGATGTTATTGCAGGATTTCAGCGAGAGGGAATGTAGGAGCAACTGTTACTGTGAACTTCCCTAGCCATGGTAGGGGACATTACTGATCCATTGCCCAGAAATTGTTAGGCTAAGCTTGTGACTTCAGTAAGGCTGTTGGCTTTTGACGAGTCATTCTTCAGATACGAGACCCTTTTCATAGGACATGATGGAAACCTGGCGGAACAGAGAAAACCAGTGGGACATGGTTATGTTGGGATACAAACTTGATTAGAAGGACAGGGAAGGATGTACTGGAGGTGATGTCATCCTGTGCATCTTTGAGTCCAGCAATGCAGAAATCCCCAAAGGAGCAGATTCCTACACAAAATTGTTATGGGTGGTGATACCAGACCCCAAGAGTAATTTAGTACTGTAGATGTGCATTCACCCCACTGCTAAAAAAAGAATGAAATCGAGTAAACATTCAAAAGATGAAATGTTGTAGCAATGTGTGACTTCAGCTACCCTCACATAGATGGGCTACGTATGTGTTCCAGTAAAATTTCCATATACCCTAAATGACTGTGCCCTAGAACATTTGGGTCAGTGTCCCCAGACTTACAGACAGACAATAAACCCTACATAGATACCTTAAACTGAGGAGGAACAAGAAATATATTAAAAAAAATTCTGTCCCCTTCTAAAAGGTCACAGAGTTGAAGGTCGATTGCCTGGTTATAGAGGAAATTTTTTGCCTGGCACCTGAATATATGTTATGATGGTGCCAGTCAAGCCTCCCTGCGAAAAGCATTCCACATATGGGGAGCCACCCCCCAAAAAAAGACCTGTTCCCATGTTGCCACCCTCTGGACCTCTCGTGGGGGAGGCACATGAAGAAGGGCCTCAGGAGATGATTGTAGGGTCTGTGTTGGTTCATATGGCGAGAGGTGGTTCTTAGGTATTGTGGTCCTGAGCCATATAAGGCTTTATAGGTCAAAAAATTGAGTTGGACCCAGAAACGAATTGTTAGCCACTGCAGTCAGGCCAGGGTTGCTGTTATATTCTCAAACTGTCTTGTCCTGGTAGCAACCTGGCCGCTGCTGAAGTTTCCAAACCATCTTTAGAGGCAGCCCCACATGTAACACTTTGCAGAAATCAAATCTAGAGGTTATCTGAGCATAGACAACAGAAGGGGCATGGCTGGGCCACCAGCCGAAGCTAATGAAAGGCACTCTGTGCCCCCTCAGTCTCAATGGATCCAGAAGTCCTCCTCCAAGTTGCATATCCACTCATTCAGAGGGGGTGTAACCCCATCAAGAACAGGCAACCTCCTATCCATCTGGTCTAACAGGGCCTCAGTCTCATCTGGATTGAGCTTCAGTTTGTTGGCTCTCATCTAATCTGTTACTGAGGCCAGACATCAGTCTAGCACATTTACTGCCACACCTGCAGACATAAAGGAGAATTGGAGCTATGTGTGATCAGCATATTGCTGACAACGTACTCCAAAACTCCAGATGACCCCACTCCCTGGTGGAAAGTATTTGTTAAAGATAAAATAACCAAGCATATAGAACTGCAAGCCTTGCTTAAGCAGAGCCAGCATGGCTTCTGCAAGGGCAAGTCTTGTATTATGAACCTAATAGAATTTGTATGAGACTGTCAACAAGCATACTGTAGCTAGAGGTGATCTGGTTGACATAATGAACTTGGATTTTCAGAAAGCTTTTGACAAGGTACCTCACCAAAGACTCCTTAGCTGGTATAGAATAAGAGAAGAGCTCCTCTTGTGGATCAGCAGCTGGTTAAGTAGCAAGACAAATTCACGGATTAGACAGATTCATGAAGAATAAGACTATCAATGGTTACTAGCCATGATGGCTTGGTTTGGCTTCCATGGTCAGAGACAGTGATGCTTCTGAATACCAGCTGCTAGAAACCGCAAAAAGGAACAGCACGGTTGTGCTCATGAACTGCTTGTGGTTTTTCTGCTGGCATCTGGTTGGCCACTTTGGGAGCAGAATGTTGGACTTGATGGGCCATTGATCTGATCCAGCTGGCTCTTCTTATGTCCTGTCCAATGTCACAAATGCAAACAGGATCTTGACATTCCCATCCTCCAGGAATTTTTGAAATCTGTTTAATATGGTCTATATACTCTCACTGGGAGCCTCTAGTACAGATAATAACTTCTCTTAGTGGTGTGTGTGTGTGTGTGTGTTATGAGCTGAAACGTCTAAATTATTTTCGTCCTTACTAATAGGAAAGTGCAGCTGTCAGGCCTGTAAAGAAATGCCACCCTTGTCTTTACAGAATATCCATTCTGTGGTTACATCTCAGACTTACAAAACAAAATGTTCTCAGCAAAAGGCTCTGATGCAGTTGCGATATTTCAAGGCAAGGCTAGAGAGAATTAGCGGTGTTACCAAACTGTTCTGAGAAGTGTCTTGTTTTGTGTGGTGGGCAGTAATTTGTAGCTATGTTCAGAAAGTAGAATGAACTCCATTTCAATTAAAAATCATTGAAATGTATGTAGACAAAGGATTTTATCAGACAGTTATCAAACACTTTACTAAGGGAACCCAGCAATTACTGTTTTCCCTCTGCTGGTTCTAGACCTAGTTATTTGTTTCAAACCCTGATAGGTTTGTAACTGTCTTCACTGCGTAATATGTAGTGCAGATACCTGCACTGACTTTTTCTGGAAGGGAGTCTGAAGAAGAGAGACAAATAGCCTTCTAAGAAAAATATATTGCTTATCACTAAGATTGGCTTCTGTACCACCGAAGTAGCACCAAGCTTTAAAAAGGGTTCGATGATTGTATAGGCTAGCTAACTAGAACATACATTTCAGGGGGAAAACTGGTTGAAAGTGTTAGTAAGATAAGCTTAACACGCATATAGAAGAACAAGTCTTGCTGAAGAAAGAATCAGCATGGCTTCTGTAAGGCAATTTCTGTCTCACTAATGCAGAGGTAGGCATTCATCCCCGAGGGTCACATGTATGGGGATGTCCTCAAGCCAGAAAGCAGGGTCCACCAATGCTTGAAGATTCAGGACAGGCAAAGGAAACTGCTTCTTTACACAGTGCAATGTTAAGTAAGATATAGTGATGGCTGCCAATTTATACAACTTTAGAAGAGGATTAGACAAATCCGCAGGAGAATAAAAAGCTACCAGTAGCTTCTAGCATTCATGGCTGTATACTATCTTTAGGAACAGCTGCAGGATGCATCTGAATACCAGTTACAGGGGAACAAGTGAGAGAGATGGTTGTTCAAGGTAACAACTTGCTTGTGGGCTTTCTGTAGACATCTGATTCACACCTGCATGGTTGACTTTCAATCTAATGCAGTAGAGCTTACAAATGCAGTCTGAGACCTTCATTCTTCAAGTACTTATCAATGTTCTACCCAATAGAAATGGGTTCTTATCCCACACCGTAAGTTTAACTTCCATAGGGTGCAATACACCCTTTCCCCCTTTCATCCTTCTGATCTATTTCTGGGACATGAGTAAATTCTGCCAGACATCTTGGGGGTTTTGGGGTTTTTTAGTTACACTTGGAAAGATTAAAACCATTTGCTCCTTGAATCAAGGATGCTTGGTAAAAATAACATTTTTACTTGGTAAAATAACATTTCTACATCTCTGACCTAATATACTTTTTGTTATGTGCTATCTTAAGATATCTTAAAAATATTAGCTCGTTAACTTTTTTTAATTCTAACAAGGATAGACTTGGTTACCTGCTGTGATATATTTCTAATTTTTCTCCAAACGTAAGTAGATGATGCTGAGTACCATATGCACATCCTGGGCTTGGAGTGCTATGACTCATAAGTGTCATCTCATGATAAGTGCTGCTGTGTAGTCTTGGCTGCTAGCTTCAGCTATTTAAAAAGAGAAGAAAAGATGGGTCTGATGTGGAGTTATTCCAAATGATGATGTTTGTACTCAATCCATCTAGCCCAGGGTCAAATCCTGTGGCCTTCGACATGTTCTTGCACTACAAGTCCCATCATCCCTGATCTTGAGCATTGGTCATGCTGATGGGAGCGGGAGTCCAGCAACATCTGCAAGGTCAGGTAGACCCCATCCCTAACTGGGGACTCTGCTACACAGCTGCAAATAAAACATTTTAATACAAACGTGACACTAGATGGCAACCGTAAGCTATGCCAAACTCAATGTATTTCTCAAAACATTTTTTTAAAAAAATTCACAGTGGTTTTTTTAAAATGTGTGTAGATTCCACCCTAGTCTGTTCAGACAGAAAACACATTTTTCAGAGAGACATATTATTTCTATAACATGGATTGCATGTGGATCTTTTTGCAGACTCTCCTTGGCTCAGTGGAAATCATTACTTGTGATGATGCCAGCTGAAGGACATATCCTGTCTCTAAAATGTAATACTGTCCGGTCTCTAAAACGTAATACTCTAAATACATAATACAGTGTGGTGTAGTGGTTAAGAGCAGTGGACTCATAATCAGGTGAACTGGGTTTGATTCCCCATTCCTCCACATGCAGCTGCTGGGTGACCTTGGGCTAGTCACACTTCTCTGAAGTCTCTCAGCCTCACTCACCTCACAGAGTGTTTGTTGTGGGGGAGGAAGGGAAAGGAGATTGTTAGCTGCTTTGAGACTCCTTAGGGTAGTGATAAAGTGGGATATCAAATCCAAACTATCCTTCTTCTCTTCTTTATTGCAAGGTTTCGCTTAAGAGTGGCTGGGGAAACCCAGCCAGATGGGCGGGGTACAAATAATAAAATTTATTATTATTATTATTGTTGTTGTTGTTGTTGTTGTTGTTGTTGTTATTATTATTATAACTTACATTCTGTACAGTCCTGTACATTCCTATAAAACTGAATACCAAACCTCTCTCAGAATGTTCAGATGAGTTGCATATTATACCCTGCTCTCTCATAGCAATTAGTTTAAGAATGGCCTGCAAAAGGTCCCCAGGTGGCTCCCTATTCAAGCTCTGCTAGGGGGCCAGATTCCCTGTCGCTTTGGCAGTTGGATTTTGTGGACCTTTCATCTACCTGCACATGACTGGGAAATCCCTAATCTTGCTATGTCCCTGAATTAGCTAAATACAGAAGTTCACATGTTTCAGGCCAAGGGAATCTTGCATTCTCTGAGCAAATAAATAAAAATAATTTGGCAATCCCCTTTCATACAAATTGCCCATAGATTTGAGGAGAAAAATCGGCCCAATGTAAGAACTGAAGTCCCATGAATATTGAGCACATAGTGGCATCTTACCTTGATTCACAATTAAGAAAATGGTTCTGAGCCTAGGCTTTGGCTTCTTTTAGAATGTATAAGCAAATGAACAGAGCAGCACAGAGAGCAATTGTGAAATTATCTCTAAGGTGTGTTTTGTTTTGTTTTGTTTTTTTAAAAATAACAAATAAGAATCCTTAAATAACAAATAAAGAATCCCTCTTTCCAACAAAATCTAAACCTTCAGTAGTAATGCTCTACTTGGGAACAGGTTCAGCAATTTCAAAGAATAGTACATGTTGAAAAAATGCAACAATCTAATGCAACACTGAATTATTATTCCCTTGTACTGCCCCCCCCCCAGATATCAAATGCTACAGAAACCGACAACTTTCTATAACATTGGGTTCTTTTGTAAGATTTTGAAACAGTATCATTCTCACACATAAGGCAACAATAGTGAATTATGATTGGTCAGCTTATAGCAAACAATAGGAGAGCCTCCATGTACTGTCGTATCAATTGTTTCAAGGACTTCTTAATCTTTTTTTGTCATCTCACGTCTTGAAAAAAAACGTTTAGATATATAATGGAAAGCAAACAACTCTAGCATTCTTTAAAAAGGCTAGACTTTAACATTTCTTCTTCCTCAATGAACAGGAAGTTGTCATACGTCACTAGCATTTAATTGTACTTATGAATGATGTCAACAGAAAAATCCATTGTCCGTCATTCTGTTGAGTGCACACAAGAGGAAGATGGCACTAGTGGATGGCTACTGGTAACCACAGTTTGACTCAAGATTAAGAGCGCAGAGTCATTTGACTACAGCATGAACTCAGCTTGAAATCTGGGCCATGTTTTACCATGCCTTATAGCTCAGCTCCCAAAGCAATTCTCAAACCAAATTTGAAAATCCACCCCAAAGATGCAGTGCAATATATATGGGGAGCATGGATATATATATGGCAGTCTCTTCTGGCCCCTTGCAGTTGATGGCATGGTGTAGGTTCCAGAGGGGGCGGGGCAAAAGGAGCTGTGGCTTTCCCCTGGTGGTAAAGATGCCAAACCACAGAAGCAGACCTTTTATTGGTCTGCCAGGTTCTTCTGGTTTCTGGCTGCCCAATAAATGTGCACTCTGGGCCAGGCTAGGAGGTGCTGCTATTTGTGCCAATATCAGTTGTGTTGAACGGCTTTTTAACAAGTAAATGGCAGGTGCAGTGGTCTCAAACTATATTGGGACCATAACTATCACTATCAGGGCCTTGACCTGAATTGGGGAGGCCACCTGCTAACTGCATGAGTTGCTAATATCATGAATGGCATCTCATACAGTTTTGTCCTCGGTTGTGAAGTTCTGCATATAGCAAAGCAATTCCGTGGCTGATTCATCACCATATGCCAAGACTGCTCTCACTACATTATCAATAAATCAACTTTTCTGTGAGAATTGTCCTCAAATTCATTTTTCACTGTGGTTTAAGATTACAGCGCTGTCCAGGACTCCTTCAAGCTACTTGAGCTTTATGAGAGATGCTTTTGTGAGCTTGCTTAAACAAAGTTTTGATCCCCCTATTAGATTTACAGTCTTGCAGTGCATTCTCAGAAGAAGCTTTATGAAGATCAGAATCTTGTTACCTCAAAACACATGCATGCACACACACACCCAGAATTCACTTGGCACGTTTGACAAATCAAATGTCCCCATACACCACAGAAAGCTGGGACTTGTTTAATCCAGACCTCAGTGACTGGCATTGATACTCACTCACGGAGATGCTGGATATTGCTGGTATTCTGGCTCTCCTTGCCAGACTCACAACTCTAACTCACATGAGGCAGTACAGCATCCCAACATGGTTCTACAGCTTACAAATGGATACGACATGGCACAGCTCTTTGATACATGGCTAGGCTGGAGATAAGACATGAATCCAACACTTGACATGCCCACCCCATGCTCTCCTTTTGAAAAGCAGGGCAGGCACAGCTATTTGCACAGTTGGCTTTCTGATCCTTAGGACTGGGGAAACAAATAGGTACTCCTCTGTAGAGGCTGGGCATGCAGAGTTTGTTCATGCTGGTATTGTTGTCTCTGCAACTTTGCAGATGGAGTTGGCTCAATGCCAGATTTATCCCCAGGCACCTCCACAGAAGGGAAGTGCTCTTCACTGAGGGGGAGGGCATGGGAGCCACCTCTAAAGTTTGTGAGATTGCACTTGTGGGGGTTCAGTTTCACAAGAGCAGGATGCTCTTCTGACATCCCATAAGTATATTCCTCTAGTCCTCCAGACTCAAACCACTGGGATGCCCAGACTTTTCCTAGGGTCCCAGATTCTCATCTCCCAACCCAATAGGGCCTTTCCTCCTCCAGTTGTCCAAACCAGGGGTGTAGTATGGGGGAGCTGAGGTGGCTGTCGCCCGGGCAGGTTTTGGGGGGTGTCCATCAAGGCACCCTGCCCCGTCAAGAACTGTTGCATCCTTCTTAGCTGACCTCCACCTGGAGGGTGGCTGAGAAGGATTCAACAGGCTGCACCCTGGTCCCTGCAAGCCCAGTGCTGCTTCTGTGAGTGGCAATGGGCTCGCAGGAAGGGCTCCTTAAGCTGTTGTGTCCTTCTCAAGATGCTGTCCAGCTGGGCAGCACTGGGCGCAGGCAGGTAATGCTCCGCAGCTGGTCCAAAGTCCTATTCTTCCTTGTCATCCAGTCATCCTCTTCAAGATGTGACCTCAGGACTCACAACAGCTTGGGCAAGCCATACTCCTTAAGCTGCACTTCACTGTCTGTGAAATGGGAATTAATGATGATTTTGCTTTCCCCCATCCCACTTTGTTGTGAAGATGAGTGAGATAAAGAAGCATTTTTCACTAAACCTGGCATCTTTAAGAACAGGGTGGGATAGAAAGCAAAAGTTGAATAAATAACTTTAAAGATGACTTATAAACATGTATTAAAATAGAGTGTCTCTAAAAGACAAAAAAATAAGTTCTCGTCCATGGCAACTTCATCAGTGTTGCTTAGCAGCAGCTTTTAAAATAGCTGTATTACTCAGCGGCATCAGCCCACACATAGATGTGCTAAATGACACTTTCTGATTTTGCCATATTGCGAAAGAGATAACCAAATGGCTGAAATGCAACTCTGAGTCTTTGCTAGTGGGTTTTGATGTGACATGGCTTGGAGGCCCTGTGCTGCAGAACAACATGTGTGCACAGACGGCACTACTCCCTGTGGTGCACAGGGCAATCATCCTGCTGCTTGGCTGACAGCCAAGGCTAATGGCTGTGTCAATACGCTAAAGCGCCAGCCTGAACCAGATGCAAAGCCCCTAAAAGCAACAAGCACTGATTTAGAAACTGACCTAGATCATTGTGGTTCTCGCAGGCCAATCCTGCAGAACGCATTCTGGCCATATCATAGCAGATAACCAGCCAAATGAAGTATCTCTAATTTCTATAGCCTACTGCATATACTTGCTATTTGAATCCCGGTCACACAAACCCAACTTTCATGGTAGTGGTGAAAAACAAGCAAATTTGTATTTTATTTTTGCCTGGACTCTGTAAACAACTAGATCACCTTTAATGAGAGCTTTCGATCTGAAGCAGAAGCACGTCAGCTCGTGAAAAGTGTAGCCACTAGAATATCATGCATCTTTAAATTCGTGGTGTTCCCAAATGTGTTGTTGACTACCCAGTGTTTTCTCAAATTTGTTACATGCAGGAAAGAGAAAATTTTAAAAATGCCATTTGCAAGTGCATGCAACCGAATGAACTCTTTAGTTCCTGCATTCCCCACCACCCTGCACTGCTTCATCCTGTAGAGCTCAAGCACATGCAGTACCCATTTGCTGGACTTGCAGGAAGCAGTGGATTAAGCTTATTTGTGAAGAGAATGGGTACGCTTTGCTTTTGATAATGATAGTCTGTTTACATGGTACCAAATGGGGCACATGCCAGAGAAGAAGTGGAAAGAGTATTCAAGGAGCTACAGGTAATACTGGAAAGTGTGGAGGTGCAAGGGCTGCACCTCCAGAAATATCTCCATACATGTGTGGAGAAGATCATAGCAATGATTTACCCAGCACTGCTGCTGGGTAAATCATTGCCTATATTCCGATGGTGGTAACACACTGAAATTATGAGCTGCAAACAAGCACAGGCACCCTTGAGCCAGCCATTCTGATTATGGGCTTTAGAAATGGAGAGAATTGTACAAATACTTAGGGTCAACATCCTTCTAATTGCATCACTACTCATTATGACATTAAATTGCTGTCACATTTGTCTCTGCAGCCACAAAAGCCGGAAAATTCCTCTTCCGAAAGGGGAGGGAGGGAGAGTAAAAATATACCTAGTGTTCTCAAGACTGTTGGAAGAAAGTGTGTGGGATGAAGTGTGTAGGCTGCCTATGGATTCTTCAGGGGCCTGTAGGCTGTTTAATGGCCAGCCTTGCTCCAAAATGAAAGTGTTTTGCTTCGGGAAAACACATTTCAGTACCTACTTTAGCAGCCCAATCAAAGGCTGAAAAAAATGCTGCAGTTAATACTCTCTAACATTGCCACTGTATACTGTTTTTCTGTGAAATGCATTCACTTTGTTTAGTTCCCAGTTTTAACATGCAGAAATGGGGGAAAAGGAAAAAAGAGATTGGTTTTACTGATATCTAAACTCCTTCCAGTAGCACCTTAAAGACCAACTAAGTTAGTTCTTGGTATGAGCTTTTGTGTGCATGCACACGAAAGCTCATACCAAGAACTAACTTAGTTGGTCTTTAAGGTGCTACTGGAAGGAATTTTTTAATTTTGTTTTGACTATGGCAGACCAACATGGCTACCTATCTGTAACTGATATCTAAACAATATGGTGGCCTGGTTAAAGTTTAACCTTGCTAATTTAAAGGTAATGATGAACTGAAAACATGGTTGTGAAATTGCTGGTATATATGTTTCCTGGTGGGACGCGGGTGGCGCTGTGGGTAAAAGCCTCAGCGCCTAGGGCTAGCCGATCGAAAGGTCGGCGGTTCGAATCCCAGCGGCGGGGTGCGCTCCCGTTGCTCGGTCCCAGCGCCTGCCAACCTAGCAGTTCGAAAGCACCCTCGGGTGCAAGTAGATAAATAGGGACCACTTTCTAGCGGGAAGGTAAATGGCGTTTCCGTGTGCAGCTCTGGCTCGCCAGAGCAGCGATGTCACACTGGCCACGTGACCCGGAAGTGTCTTCGGACAGCGCTGGCCCCTGGCCTCTTGAGTGAGATGGGCGCACAACCCCAGAGTCTGGCAAGACTGGCCCGTACGGGCAGGGGTACCTTTACCTTTACCTTTACGTTTCCTGGTAGGCAACCTGTGGCTCTCTAACTCCTTTGACGTGACCCCCTCCCCAGTCTGAAAAGTGAGAAGGGAGGGAGGGATAAGGGAAGACAGCAAGACAAAGTGCCACACCCACATTTTGTTTGGGGGCCTCATATGGCCTTGTCTCATTTCAAGGAACATGCCTACCGCATGTTCAAGTCATTACTGAAACAAGCTTAGCATGTGCACTATGCAAACTAAGGGATGTTTTAAGAATATATTGGCATAAGAAGTGGACTGGGCTCATGACCCATCTAGTGCAGCATCCTGTTCTCACAGTGGTCAGCCAGATGTTTATGGGAAGCCAACAAGCAGGACTTTAGCACAACAGCACTCTCTTCACTTGCAGTTACCAGAAACTCATATTTGGAAGTATACTGCCTTTAACAGCATAGTCATTGTGGCTAATAGCCATTGATAGCCTTATCAAAAATGATTTTGTCTAATTTTTGGCAAAAATGCACTATATTATAGAAATAGCAAGTGGGGCTTTCAAGAGTTCTGTGTCATCTCATGTATGGATGGAAGCCAATTCAGAATGCCTCAAGACTGGTTTCAGGTAAGGGGAAAAAACCCCTAACTTCACAAAGCTCCAATTAACCTTTTTGTAGAGCATTATATTTCCCAGAGACCATGTGTGACAAGTGCAATGGCTACTCAATTGAAGAACAGTTGGCATAGCTTTTGAATCATGCAATGCTTCATACTGTATCTCTGCTGTATCCCCTTTCACATGTCAGGAATTAAGAGAACAGCATTGCCCAGATGTTTATCCCAGTCTTGGATTGAGAATGTGGTCTCTGAATACAGAGGCTCCATTTAGGGAACTTCATGCATTTTGGCAGCAATTATCAAAATTATCTTTGGAGACCCAAAGCTTGTTTCTTATGTAGTTATACCAACTCTTTTATGTTGGGATATAAACCTGGATTAATTTTATTGTTTCTGAAATCAGTGGCATCAAATATTGTGGATAGTCCTTAATTTTCTCGATTTTTTGTGGACTTGTGACTGCCCCAAAGGCAATGGAGTGGACCCACCAAAGAAGTAGGAGCAGAAAGAGTAAATCCATTAGTACTGTTGCACAGTGCCTAGTGGGAAACTTTTCACGGCTACAGGGCCATACATGTGGTGCATGCACTTCCCACATTGCAAAGCATGCTATGACTGGCACATCTGCCCTCCACTCCTGTTTTCTTGCCCTTTGGATTTCATGTCATTGTGTTTGCAAGTGTTTTGCAGTGGCAACATCTAGCCATTGGGACATTAGTAAGGGATTTAAGTTCTAAAAAGTAAAACATGCTACATCCAGAGGGAAAGATAATGTGCAAATGGTGGTACAAAAGCTTGTGCAAATAGAACAGTATATCTGGATTTCCGTTCACCCACCCCCCATTAAATTGAGAAGAGGATTCCATTGTTGCAGGGCACTGTTGGAGCTAAGCACAATGTAGATGAAGCTAAACATAGGAGAATGCATCTTTCCCCTTCTACAATATGCATATTGATACTAGTGTCTAATTGCTTTGCTAGCTGAATCTGGAAGCCTCATTTTTTTGGGGGGTGGGCAAGTTGGGAGCAGTTGTTCAATCCAGAAAGAAGCTTAAAGGATTAAAAGGAATTAACGTTTTGACATTAGCTAGAAGAGTCTGGGCAATGGACTACTTTCGGTTCAACTGCATGATATTTCTTTGATCAGCATGCTATGAAGGGCATAATCTATACTAATGGTGAACTCATTCACCAAGTGTGAGTCTTCACATAGTGAAAATGCCGCCCACACACACCCAAGAGGGGAGGTACCAGCAGGCTCAGGGGAACCCCAAGATTCACAGAAGTACAAACAATCCCTAGGAGAAAAATCTGAGGGGATTGAGACTCTGAGGCAGTACAGTGAGGACTGAGCATGCTCAGTAACCAAATAACTCTGACAATTGGGCGTGAGTATCCTAGAAAATGCATATCCTGGAGGGACGCGGGTGGCACTGTGGGTTAAACCACAGAGCCTAGGGCTTGCTGATCAGAAGGTTGGCGGTTCAAATCCCCATGATGGGGTGAGCTCCCGTTGCTCCGTCCCTGCTCCTGCCAACCTAGCAGTTCGAAAGCACATCAGAGTGCAAGTAGATAAATAGATACCACTCTGGCAGGAAGGTAAACGGTGTTTCCGTGCACTGCTCTGGTTTGCCAGAAGTGGCTTAATCATTCTGGTCACATGCTGGCTGTACACTGGCTCCCTCAGCCAATAAAGCGAGATGAGCGCCGTAACCCCAGAGCTGTCTGTGACTGGACCTAATGGTCAGGGGTCCCTTTACCTTTATCCTGGAAAACTGTCTAGCTAACTGGCTGACATACTGAATTACAGCATTCCACACTGAAACATTTTATTGCAGATCTCATTTGTAGTGGTTTAACTTGGAACCCAAGGAAGCAATAAATATCTGCTCCCTCCCCCTGCCTCCACAAGATGACTGTTCATTCATCACTCCATTCATAATGTGAAATGGCTTTTCAATAGTTTCTCAAAGGACTGTGTTTTTGTTGTAATACATCAGCTCACACCTTGGCAGGATTTAGTTTCAGATGCCAAAGGGTACAATATAATCCTTGGTCAAAGCCCACATAAGTGTCATACCTTCAGCTCTGAAATTATGGCATTAGAAACTCCTACCATATCTTATCAAACAGTGACTGTTGCTCACTTTCTATTTTGAATGTTGAATGCAATCTTTTCTTCCTCCCCCCACCCCCCGTTCTAAAAATGAATTTAAGCAAGGAAAAGGAAACCTATTGAGAAAGCATTGACGTTTGTTCTCTGAACAGACTATAAATAGCACAACTCATAGGCATATCTCTTCATGCTGCTTTGTGCGAACTCTTTATGTTAAAGGCTATAGCCGGAATCATATGATATGTCCTGGAGGAAACCTTAAAATAAGCATGCAGAATTGCACATGCATAATTAGCCATGTTGTGCTGCTATGGAACATCTGTTCTTTCCAGCAGAATTTTGCAAAAGAGACATTTCCAATTTATTGTGTCCAAAAAGTGCACCTCAGTTACATTTAGTTTTAATTATTTGAGGGCCAAATCAACTGTTAAAAATTATTTGCTGCATTTGTATCTCATTATTTTCCCCAAGGACCCTAGAGTGACATTCTTCTACCACAACAACATTCTCTGGGCAATGCGGCACAAAACTGCTACTCCTTTGTAATGGCTTAAATTAGATAAGTTCCTTGGATTTAAAATCATTTTGTTCTGCTGGATGAACTACATTTTTAATGGCCATTCATTTTGGGTGGTATAATCAAATCTTTTTCATACATTTTTGAAAGTTGGTAAAGGCACTTCCTAAACCAAACCTTATACAGCAGTTCTAGCAGGTGTATTCATTTTTTGTTTTGTTTTTTTACCCACTATGTCCTAATTTTTTAAACACCTTGCTTTAACACAATTCTGTTAAAGCAATTTTGCTTTATCAATATCCTATTTGCTGCTTGCTGGCACCCAAAGAATGAATTTTCTTTCACATACTATTATTCATTTGATATCTCAAGATATAAATATATATCTAGAGAAGTCTATTATATTTCAATATACACCATTATTGTTCTTTTATCAGCCAATTGTCTTCCTGTACAGATAAACCTTTTCATGAAAATGTCAAATACTGGTAGAAAAAATAGAAGGAAGTACAAAAGTCAGCCTTTCTTCAGCCAGCTATAAAATAAAATATTACCTACTTGCAGAAATATTGCATCAGTTTTACACCTGCGTAATAACTACTGGTCTTTGCTATTAATTGTCTCCTTTTAGGACTAGCCAATTCTTTAAATAATCCAAAAGGATCCAAGCCAAATGCTTAGTAGCTGGTTTCTACAGCACTCATAAAAGAGTTGATATTGTTGTCTTGTGACTCTCAGAAAGTTCACACATCTGCAACGTGAAAGCAATTATGGGATTGATACATAGTCTGAATGTACTGTGGAGCTTACTTAGTCATTCCCAAAGTTTAAAGGTGAGTGTCAAATTAACGTAGCCAAAATGTACTTGTGTGATTAAGAACCCTGATTTTCTATACAAGCTGTGTGATGAGAGGGGAGGTAACCCATAATCCTCTTCTCCTTGTTCTGTTCTAAAGGTCTTAATTGTACTTTTCATTGGCCTGGTTTGAACATCACTTGAAACCCTAGTTTAACTATGGTTTAATGCAAAGAGCAGTGTACAGGTGCACAGTTCTTAAAAGTCCCCACCTTGCTTCTCTTCTGCTCCTGGTATAGCCTCAAGCAACTAACTCCAAGCCTTGGCATATCCTGTCATTCAAATCTGGGCTTGTGTTTTGTTTTTCCCAAATAAGCCACAAGCACTAAACCTTGACTACCACTCATGACTTGTTTGGAGAGGAACAAACTATGAGCTCTGGTTTGGACAACACAACAAGCCAAGGTTTGTTGCTCTTTGTGCAGGGGAGGAGTGAAGTGAACACTACTTGTTCACATTAACCATAGTTAAACATTGCAATGGTTTAATGTGACATGTGAAGAAGACCATTGATATTGAGATAAGGATGTAAGATAGAGGCATTACAGCTTGGAAGAGTGGTTGATTACATGTTAAGTAATTTTAACTTGCTTAAATACGTAACTGTAAATCTTGGTTAACATGGATGCAAATGTATGGTTTAAAGCTGTTTTCACTTTCCGGTCTGCTCAGCATCCGAAGTTCTCTAATCTCAGTAATACAACAGCATATTGAGGTTTCTCAGTGGTCTGAGAATTCAGAGATAATAGCAAATTAAAGTTAGCACAAGCTTCCCAGTTCTTCGGCCCCCAATAAACCATGGTTTTTCAGACCTTAAATCAAATGGTCTGAATTCGGCCAAGCTTTTGCTCAAGCATTTGTTACAAAACTGGGAACCATTGCCCTTCGGCTTATGGTTCTTTGGATCCAACCCAAGAACTTGGATGTTAGTCTGGAAAGACTATGCAACACAGTCTGTGTGACAGAACAACTAGACAAAACAATTGTCGGTTTGTTTGTTTTCCAGGGTCCCACTGACTTTTCTTTGTTCCCCTGCAGTAGTTTTGAGGTTATGTAGCTTCCTTTGGTTATCTTTTATGCCTCTTTCTACTGTGATCTTGGTAGGATTTCAGAACACTATATGTAAAAGTAAACTTTCAAGAACAGCATGCTGTGAAAAGAAAAGGGAGGGGTAAAATAACAAAACGTTCAAATGTCATCATGTGCGCCTCTGCTTGGCTAATTTGAACTTTAAATGAGACTGGCAATATGAAGTTGCCAATCCCCAAGCATTTAATATGTGACTGTTAATTTATATTGTAATATTTCAGGATACTGTGATGCTAATAGCAAGTGGAAACGAAGTTTTACATGTAAACAAGATGCATAATTATGTGTTTTGTCTATCCTCAGTGCAGGGCTTTTAAGATTAATTGCATATCTCAGTTTGGATAATATGGCGACAAATTGGGTTTGCTACATGTGTAAGACTTGCTGCAACTATGAGAACAATGTATTTCAAGAGGTCCACAGATTATCCATAGGAAGGTGAAATTCATGCCTAATGCAAAATGTTTCTCAACAACTAGTAAGACTGGCATTCTGCATTTTAGCAATGTAACAGAAATTGTAGCTCCCATTTTACATTTACAGAAGTACATGAGATCTGACATTATTGAGTACACAAGTATCTGATTATTGAGTTTTATCATATAAATGATTACAATGAAATTGTCTAAAATGGCCATTGGCTACTGAGTGTTCTGATTAAAGTTCTAGGAAGGAAAAGTGAGTCTGAGCCGAAGAGCACCAGCCCTTTTCCCAGCCCTCGCCCCACTCCCACCCCAAGCCAGCAGCCCATTGTCCTGCTGAGATGGGGGCAGGCCAACGGCCATCCTGCAGCAAGGTGGGTGGCACCTGGCCTGGTAAGCCCATGTGGTGTCGCAAACCCCGCCCACCTCTTGGTGGGGATGAGCAGAAATTGTGGACTCTGCACTACTTATGCCTCTCTCTGCCTCCTCTAGTAGCCAGGACTTTGTGGAAGAAAGTTTTAGGTGCACCTGGTTGCTAGGAGAGCAGAACCACCTCCTGATCATCCTAAACTGGGACAAAAAGCAGAGTGCCAATATATCAGCTCAGTACAGTAGATTTTCCACTGATTTTCATGAAGTTTTCTTAGAGAGGAATAACATGTTGATTTCCTTCCCAATGAGCCTTTAAAGCACACTTCGTGCAGTCTCACACTCTTTTTCCTCTCTATGTTCATGGACTTCTTTTAAGACCAAAGAACAGCAGTGCACCCTGCCAAGTGAAATGTCGTTTCTTAGTCACACAAGGAGATGCGACACTTGTTTTCTTGAACTGGAATGCTGTACTCTGATAAAGATGAGAATTCTTAGTTTGGGAACCCAGCATACGAAATCCATATGTCATATGGATGCATCTGAGCTAAGGTAACATTGGCTGTTTCCTATGCAACGCCTTACGAGGACTTAATGGTGCTACTTTCCTGGACTAATAGGGGGCTTAATCCTTGGGAAATTATTGTTGTGCTTGCAGAGTCATAAACTCAAGGTCAGTTGGGATGCAGGATCAATGCACTCTCCTCTTTCTTTCTTTCTTTCTTTCTTTCAAGAAAGCCTTCTGTTAAATATTCACCCACAGTTTGCAATATCTTCCCTTCACACGATCAACTTGCATGCTTAGACGGCAAGTAAGTAAACTGTAAGATTTCTGTCCAAAGTAGCACTAAGTCATTGGTTCTGCTTGTGCAATAGAACTGCTCCTTCTCTACCCCTCCTAAATCTGTTTTTGGGGTTCTCCTAACTTTCCAGAGCCTATTGGGGGGATAGGGCATGCACAGGGGGGTGGGGTGAGAGGGGAAGAATTCCATTGCACAAGCACATATCATTTTGGTAATGGAATGGAGACGTTGAATTCCACCCCAACCTTCTCAGTACTGGCACCTCAGTTAAGAAATCTCCTCTCAGATATGGCTAGTGGCAACTTTGAGTTTTCAGCACCTGCTGAAGTCTATTTATTCATTGAGGCATTTGAAGGAGGCTGCTGGGTTGTTAATCTTGTTGATTTTAGGTTGTTCAGTTACATGTTGTAATATGTATTTTGTGTTGCTTTTAATGTAGCCCTCTCTGGGATTGTCTTGGCAACAACGAGTGGGTAAGAAATACTATGTTTCAAGACCTGTCAGAATTTTAAATACAGGGTGTATGTATAGCTAGAGCAATCCTCTTAAGTGGAAAAACCTTGGTGGAAGTGCAAACAAGCAGAATAGCAGAGTCAAGAAGCCTGTGAAGACAATTTAGATGCATGGTCCAAAGAGACGAAAGGAACTTTGGAACTGAAATGGTTTAGAATGTCAACAAGCTGGGATATGAAGACACTGTTGCATACAGTGATCTGTCTTTGCCAGCACGATACAAAAGGACAGAGGACTTTCTCTGGCTTTCTCTTAGGAGTGTTGTGTGAGACGACTGTCATACCAAGAGGCCTATGTTGCGGAGAATCGAATGTGCAGATCATGTTAACTGAAGCTTTTACATATTCATTGACAGTGTTTACCTGACAAGACTATTTTTAATATACTTGCAACCAGCTTTTACTGATATGTTTGACATTTAAAAATGGTTTTCCTGTTTTTTTAGGTTGTGTACTGCCTCGTGATGTTTTATAATGAATTTGAGGTTCATGAATATTTATTCACAGCTTCCTTTCTTGGATCATTCATTGGGGTTTAGTCCTTTAGCCTTTATTTTTGCCACCCATGGTATACAATGAATACAGTGAAATGATATTGATTTTTGATCAAATCTATCTGAAATGGTCCTTCTTTTCCATGGACCAGCAAACGTGCAACTTTGGGTGGGGTAAGGGTACATATCCAGAATGGTCAGGACGCGGGGAAGGATCACTCTCCTAGCCAACCAGGCCAGCTGAATCGACTCTGGCAATGTCATAGCAAGCTGGCAAAATGACATTAACACTAGCCTCCCCACTGCAAGACTTGTCAACATCATTCTGGGCATATGGCTGTAAGACAGTGTGAGAGCACTTCGAAAATTGCTGTGCTAGACCAACCCCAAAGAACACATACTGAGGGTTGTATTCTGCATAGCACTGTGTGAATGTTCTCTCAGTACAAGGGATTTCTGCTTGTGCAATAGAAGGTTCCTTCCTCTTCTCCCTGCATGCCCCCTAAATCTGTTCTAGGGAAGAGCACATGCTGTGAAGAAGGGGGAAAGTCCATTTGCACAAATGGAAAACCTTGGATTGAGAGAACGTGTTAGTTGAATACTGCCTATTATCTGAAGGGGTTCCCTCTCCCTGCTCTAGGCACTTATGAGGGGCATGGTGATGGTGATAGACATCTCTTGTTGCTTATCCCTTGCATGTAACACCTGCATAGCAGGGAGTTTTTGCTAGTAGTCGCTAACAAGGTGCTACTGCCCATCCAGACTTCTTTGGCTGCCACTTTGGTTGGGTTTTATGAGCCTGCCTGGTTGTTTATTGTGTAGGCTGGCTTCTGGGTAAGGCAGTGCAAAAGCCAGGGACCCAAGTTAAACCAAACCACCCATCCAGCCCCAAGCATAGCTGTCAACTTTCCCTCTTTTTAAAGGGAAATTTCCTTATTCCGAATAGGATTCCTTACAAGAAAAGGGAAAAGTTGACAGCTATGGCCCCCAAGTGACATCTGTGCACCCAGAGAAGCAGCAACTGTTTCTGCAGTGGTTTGCTAGAAGACACAAAGTAGATCCAGCACCCCTCCCATTGCCTTGATACTATTGCAGTGCCAATTTAAAAGTCAGGGATAGGCTGGTATGTCCCCCCCCTCAAAAAACCCATTGGATAAAGGATTTTCTTTTTTTCTTTTTTTAAATATTTTTATTAATTTTAAGAAATACAGAAAAAAGAATAAAGGATAGTTATAAGAAAATAGAATAGAAGAATAACAAATTTCCATGTTCTTTTTCCATCCAGTCTAAAGGACTTCCCCACATCCTCCAAACCCTGCGTTCTCTATCATATAAAACATCAGCAATTTGTTAACTTATTTCAAAACTTATTGTATCTTCCATTTTATCATGTTCCCTGATTTCAATTTTACTGTAACCCAATTCTTGTATGCTTTGTATTAAACACAATAAAGTTATTTCATTATTTTACCTCTAAATTCTTGTGTCTTAATTTTCATTTCATTAACTTACATTTGCTGAAGCTAGAGTTTCCTGAAAGGTGCATTTTTTTAACATTCATACAGCTTATAGTGTTTTTTCAAATAGTCCTTAAACTTTTTCCAGTCCTCCTCAATTGTTTCTTCTCCCAAGTCTCGGATTCTGCCAGTCATTTCAGCCAATTCCATATAGTCCATCAACTGTGATTGCCATTCCTCCAGCGTGGGTAAATCTTGTGTCTTCCAATATTTTGCAATCAGGATCCTTGCTGCTGTGGTAGCGTACATGAAAAAGGTTCTGTCCTTCTTAAGCACTCTCTGGTCTACCATGCCCAGAAGGAAGGCCTCTGGTTTCTTAGGTAAGGTAAATCTCAGTACCTTTTTTAGTTCATTATGGATCATTTCCCAGAAGGCCTTCACTTTCGGGCAGGTCCACCAGAGATGAAAGAATGTCCCTTCCGCCTCTCCACATTTCCAACATTTATTGTCAGACAGATGGTATATCTTAGCTAGCTTGACTGGGGTCATGTACCACCGGTATACCATTTTCATAATATTTTCCTTCAAGGCAGTGCATGCCGTAAATTTCAAACCGGTGTTCCATAACCTTTCCCAGTCTACAAACATAATGTTGTGCCCCACGTCCTGCGCCCATTTTATCATGGCGGATTTGACTATCTCATCCTGTGTATTCCACTTAAGCAGCAAGTTATACATTCTCGAAAGTAGTTTACTTTTTGGCTCTAACAATTCAGTCTCTAGTTTCGATTTTTCCACCTGGAATCCAACCTTTTTATCTATTTTAAAGACCTCCTGAATTTGCGCATAGTGCAGCCAGTCTCGCACCTTAGTTTTCAGTTTTTACAAGCTCAGCAACCTCCAATTGTCTCCAATTTTTTCAATTATTTCCCAGTATTTAGGCCAATGGGCCTCCATGTTAAGTCTCTTACGTGCCTTGGCCTCCACCGGTGAGAGCCACCTCGGGGTCTTACTCTCCAATAAGTCTTTATATTTTGTCCAGACCATCAAAATTGCTCTTCTGACAATATGATTTTTAAACAATTTGTGCACTTTAACCTTGTCATACCACAAATATGCATGCCACCCAAACGCATTGTCAAACCCTTCCAGATCTAGGACGTCAGTGTTCTCCAATAAAATCCAATCTTTCAACCAGCAGAAGGCTGCAGATTCATAATATAACCTCAAGTCTGGCAGGGCAAATCCCCCTCTTTCTTTCGCATCAGTTAATATTTTAAACTTTATTCGGGGCTTTTTGCCCTGCCAAACAAACTTAGAAATATCCTTCTGCCACTTTCCAAAACATTCCACCTTGTCCACGATCTGTAGGGCCTGAAACAAAAATAACATTTTCGGCAATACATTCATCTTTACAGCAGCTATTCGGCCTAACAAGGAAAGTTTCAATCTTGACCATGTTTCCAAATCTCTTTTGATTTCTGACCAACATTTCTCATAGTTATCTTTAAACAAATTCAAATTTTTGGAGGTCAGGTACACCCCTAGGTATTTTACTTTTTTAACCACATTCAACTCCGTTTCTTTAGAGAACTCATCTGTTTCTGTAACTGTCAAATTTTTTGCTAAAACCTTGGTTTTTTGCTTATTTAACTTAAACCCCGCCACCCGACCAAAGTCAGAAATTAATTCTAACACTCTTTTAGTACTGGAGACTGGTTCCTGTAATGTTAATACCAAGTCATCTGCAAATGCTTTCAATTTATATTGTTTCACTCCGACCTCAATTCCTTGAACCAACCGGTCCTTTCTAATCATGTTTAGCAACACCTCCAGAACTGAGATGAACAATAGGGGGGATAGGGGGCACCCCTGACGTGTCCCTTTTTCAATTTTAAACTCCTCTGTCACCACATTGTTTACTATCAATTTAGCTTTTTGTTCTGTTTAGATTGCTTCTATACCATTTTCAAACCCCCGCCCCACTCCCATCCCTTCCAAATTTTTCTTCATGAACATCCAAGAAATATTATCAAAGGCCTTCTCTGCATCAATAAAAATTAAGGCCGCTCTAGTATTAAGATTTGTTTGTAGAAGTTCCAAAATGTCAATAATGTTTCTTGTGTTATCAAACAAATGCCTACCAGGGAGAAAGCCAGCCTGGTCCTTATGGATCACTTCATTTAATACTTTTTTAAGTCTACTTGCCAGAATATCTGCAAAAATTTTGTAATCCACATTTAGGAGTGAGATGGGGCGGTAATTCTTAAGTTGAGTCTTTTCAGTTTCTAGTTTAGGTATCAATGTGATGAAAGCTTCTTTCCACGTTTCCGGTGCCTTCCTTCCCTCCATAATCTGGTTACAAACCTCCATCAAGGGTTGTATCAAATAGTCCTTTAAAACTTTATAATATTTGGAGGTTAGACCATCAGGGCCTGGAGACTTGCCTAATTGAAGATTCTGAATGGCACTTTCAATTTCTTGCTGTGTGATGTTACAATTCAGGTTTGTTCTCATTTCCAGGGGTATTTTTTGTAATCCATTAGTTTTAAGAAATTGATCCACCTCGGAAGCTTTTTGCGGCCCTTGTGAGTAGAGTTCTTTGAAGTATCTCTGGAAACACTTTCTAATTTCCTCGGGTTTCTGAACCATTCTCCCTTCAATCTCTAGATTTGTAACTGTGTTAAGCTTTTGTCTCTTTTTCAACTGCCAGGCTAGCAGTTTCCCACACTTATTCGCCGATTCGAAGGATCTTTGTTTCATTTGTTTAATTTTCCATTCCACCTCTTGATTTATCAATTTTGAATATTGCGCCTGGAAAAATTTCACTTCTCTTAGCACATCCTTCGACTTAGGCCTAGATCTTAATTTTTTCTCTCCTTCTCTTATTTTCTCCAATATCTTCTCCTTCTTTTCATTCCAGAGCCTTTTCTTAATCGTGTTTTGTTGTATTAGAAACCCTCTCATAACTGCCTTACTTGCGTCCCAGATTGTTCTTTTTTCCACGGTGGTATTCAAATTTATCTCAAAATAGTCCTTTAAAGTTTTTTGGGCCTTCTTAACAATCTCCTGATCTCTTAATATTGGATAAAGGATTTTCAATGTTTTTGCTACATTTATATCCCACATTTATTCCAGAGTGGCATTTGAATCATCACTAGGAGTCCTTCACTCCATGCACTGACCACACACACCCAGACCTGCTTGGCTTCTGCAAGGTGGAGGTCACCTGTGTCTGGAAGGGCTGTGGTAGAGCACCTCTTTTACCTGCAAAAGCTCCCAGGTACAATTCCCAATCATCTCCAGTTAGAGCTGCAGAACCACTTCCAGTCTGTTTGCCCCATGCCTAGAAAGTACAGTTTTCCTCTTGCTCTGCATTTTCTGGGCACAAGGCCAAGCGGTTTCCCCCTTTCCTCATTTCCTGGAGGAAACCTGCTCTCTAGTGCTGAATCAGAGCAAACGTCAATCCAGAAAGAACCTGAATTGCTGTTTGCTCCAATTGAGTGCTAAAGAACGATTTCCTCTAAGGAAAAGCAGTGGGACAAGAGGAAGGGGGTGAAAGCCCAGGACTGAGCTAGATGGACCAATGGTCTAGCTTGGTTTACAAAAGCTTACTGTGTTCTTGCATGTTCAGTTAAAACCCTGGGACCAAGTACAATCGGCACTTTATTAACATTGATCATCCTTAATTCTATATAGTGGATAAATTGTATCTACTTTTTACTGCATTCCATTACAAATTAATATTAATTGGTTATATTGATGCCCCCCCGCCCCGCCCCCCAAAACTCACTGTAGTGCTTTTCAAAAACAACAAAAGTCTCCTGTGTTGGAATTGGCTTGGCCTGCAGCGTGGCTTTGATTTTCTGATGTTATGAGAAGCATGTGACCAATTAAGGTCTGACAATCAACTGATTTCAGTCAGTAACTTGGGGAAGGGTTGCTAATTATGTATAGCCCTGTAAGTGTAGCAGAGTGATAGGGAACTGGGGAGATAAGACCCACAAATAACCCATCTGGAAGACAGAAAAATGGCCTGTGACCGTCAGTTTAAATGACTCTGCTTTAAGGGCATACAAAAAAAGAGAGAGAACCCTCTTCAAGGCATTTGGTTCATATTAAGCTTGTTTTCTTGCTATCTTTTTTAATTGTTTGATTCTGGTAGGACTCTGTGTTGTTTTTGTTTAGTACCTTTCCATTTTTATACTTGTCTCATTGCATTGATTGCATTTCCCCAAATGAATTTATTAAATGTATTTGCCCAAAATAGTGGATTTTGTTGCATGTATTGTAGTGCAGGAGAGGTGGGAGTGGTTTACAATTCTATTAATAATGATGATTTCCCTCACTGCGAGAAGTGAAGTTACAGGGAGCCAGGGAGACCTTCTCGGCAGTGGCGCCCTCACTGTGGAACTCTCTCCCATCAGATGTCAAGCAGATCAAGAACTACACAACTTTTAGAAGACATCTGAAGGCAGCCCTGTATCGGGAAGTTTTTAATGTTTGACATTTTATTATGTTTTTATATTCTGCTGGAAGCCACCCAGAATGGCTGCGGAAACCCAGCCAGATGGGTGGGGTATAAATCACCTATCTATCTATCTATCTATCTATCTATCTATCTATCATCTATCTATTATTATTATTTTTACAGTAAAGTGTCAACACAACCTGACAAAAATAAAATACAGCATAAGGAAATTCAAAAGCAGATAAAAATGTTAAAACTCTTAAAAATACAAGATACATAAAATGCTCACCCAACAATAATCTAATAAAGTACCAAGCCCTACCTACGCTACTAAAAATTGGCCCTTCTATGTACGTGTTTAAATGTGAGGAATAATGTAGATAGAGCAGGTAGAGTGAAAGGTAGAAAATGCAATGGCACTTGCAGGTGATACTCAACTAATAATAATAATAATAATAATAATAATAATAATAATAATAATTTATTATTTATACCCCGCCCATCTGGCTGGGCCTCCCCAGCCACTCTGGGCGGCTTCCATAAAAACCAAAAATACAGTAAAATATCATACGTTAAAAACTTCCCTGAACAGGGCTGCCTTAAGATGTCTTCTGAATGTCAGGTAGTTGTTTATCGCTTTGACATCTGCTGGAAGGGCGTTCCACAGGGCGGGCGCTACTACCGAGAAGGCCCTCTGCCTGGTTCCCTGTAGCTTTGCTTCTCACAATGAGGGAACCGCCAGAAGGCCCTCGGCGCTGGACCTCAGCGTCCGGGCAGAATGATGGGGGTGGAGACTAAGTCATACACTATGAGTAAATCAACTGAAATCAGCATGGTGAAGCTACTTGTCCATCAGTTTCAGCAGGTCCAAACCCTGCAAGTTTACATCTGTGCAAAGCCAGCATGGATCACAGATGAGAGAATATGCCAGTTGCCTGCAGCAGCAAAGACAATTGGCTAGCACATCTATGGGGCAGTTTGCTTGCTGAAATGGTCTGAGTTTTCTAATCCACAAATAATTTAACAGCTTCTCATGTGCTTTTGGGGCATCGTTGTTACTGAGATGCTCTCCCTTGAATTGTTACTGGAAGCTTGGCCTTGCTGTCATTTTAGTCTCCCTTAAGGTACTCTTAAAGTCACTGTCCTCTTGTCTAAAAAGAGAGGTTTTCTTGCCCTGGCTCTGTGAGCAGAAGGCTTAGGGACAGCCCAGGCAAGGAAGTTCTGTTTGTCATTGAGAAATTGTGGGTTCTAGTTTGACACATGGGTATTATAGATGAGGGTAAATCCTTTGGTTGCCCGAATTAAGCCTAAATATAGGATGTTTCTGTATTGCTGCAGTTTATCGTCTTGTTTCATCCTCTGCTAACTAGAGCCTTCAGGCATTGAGGGGGCCTCAAGTAAATGAAGATTCCTATCTTTTTATATAAATAAAATTGAAGAAGAAAGGAGAAGAGCAGCTTTTCTAAACCACATTCCATAGATATATTTTTTATTTTGGCTTTATTTCAGATCAAGTTGTGTTGAACTTCCCATTGAAAACTACACTAGTCAGCCATTCAGCTGTCAGCTCAGGGTGAGGTGAATTGCATTTCATGTGTCTACTGACTAATGCAGTTGGAATGATTTTCTTCCTTGGGCTTCACTTCTCTTTGAAAATTTCTCTAATTATTTGAAGTCTAATGCCCTCTTCTAAAATAATTAGGTTTTGTACACTTCCAGACTGTTGCAACTGACAATACAAGGTGGGTAGATGTCTTGCTGTGTACTTAAGCAGTGTTGTGCCTGCCTAGCTTTTTGCATGAGAAAATGCCAGCATACCACCGTTAAGAAAAAAACTTCTGTAAGTTTTAAAATGAGTTGCCTAGACTGATCTCTTTAATTCTAAAATAGAATAACTATCACCACAAAGTGGCTCTTAGCATGAAATACAATTATCAATGAAGTAAAGATGAGTTTTAACACCATCACATGTCAGTAAAATCATCTTAAAGACATTGCATTAAAAAAAAATCAGTGGTTATCATCCTACTGTTTTCTGTTAGTCAAACTTTCCAACTAAACATATGTCCCTTTTTCGTTTTAAAAAAGAAATAAAAACGGGTTAGAGATAAGGCAGACAGATAATTAAACTTCAAACACTGCTGCTGCGAAAAGTCTTGCTGCTTTTTGTTTAGGCTTTGAAAATGCAGCAGCTTAATGCCGCTATTGTATGGAGGGAAAATATGCTAATGTGAAGCACATTTCCCATCAGAATCCCTTTCAGTCATGTCATAGTTGAGATATGAATGATGATAAAAGAGGAAAGAATGGAGAGGCCTGTATTATGAGAGCACTGCTGTTTTGTTGTTATGCATTGAGAAAAGGGATGAATAGAGATGAAGAGTTCAGTCACCCATGAAGACCCATGGCCTCTTGGCTGCTCAGGGATGAGTGGGTTCTCATGGACTCAGTCTGTGCTTCCTTCCCGGCCAGCTCTTCTGGAAATCTTCCCTTCTCAGGCATCCCATATCTGGGGCTGCCACACACCTCCCTGAAGTACAACAAGGCCATGTACAATTAACTCATTAAGTTTATGAGGGAGCAAAGTCAAAAGAGGAGACTAGCCCTGCCTGCCAGCTTATTGGCCTTGGGCTTTCCTAACAAATGGAAAGGTTAGAAATATAAATAAATAAATAAATTGTCCAGTAGCACCTTAGAGTAGAGACCAACTAAGTTTGTTCTCAGGATGAGCTTTCGTGTGCATGCACACTTCTTCAGATTTTTAAAAATATATTTCTACTGCGTCAGACCAACACGGCTACCTACCTGAAATGGAAAGGTTGTATATCCAGATTTGATCACAAATTTTGGGGATTTGAGACTGCAGAAGCTGCTTCATGCATATCTGTGAACCCTTGTTCCCAAGCAGGCAAGCTTCTTTCTTCAGCAGTCTTTTAAAGGGGAGAGTCTCCGTGTCTATATCCACACAATTTCAGGCATGTCTTGCAAATCTTCTCTGCCCACTTCTTCATAAATACATGTGCAATTTTCAAAGAGAAGTGAAGCCCAAGGAAGAAAATCATGTGTTCTTGGCACCATGCTCAGAACTGATGTGCTGACTGATGTGTTTGCCATCAATGTATTATTATTTTTCTAAGAGTTAGAGCTTCAGGCTGCTATCCTATTCACATTTACCTTGTGAGTAAGCCCCACTGAAAACAATAGAATTTACTTCTGCGCGGACAAGCATAGAACTTCAGTGCCAGTTACCATAGCATGAAGAATTTTGTGATGTGTGAACTTTGAGTACAAGAGAAAAACTAGTCCATTTGAGGCAGTCCTTTGATGGACTTGCTTGCCTACCTGAACATGTCCCACCTCTGATGCGCGGATGGAAAAATAATAGTCACAGATCATGAATTTTGTGTGGCAGGGGATACAAATCTGTGATGATTTTGCCATTGGTTTTAGTGGGAGGTCAACTGCATTTAAGATATAAAAGCAAGTAATATTTATGCAGATTTCTGCCCCGCCCCCCATTTTCTCGGACTTACGTTGAGTTTCCCAAGGAAAGCGTTGACAACCCATGTCTAGAGTAGACAAAAATGTTAGAAATAAATACTGTAGGCAATAATCCTACTCTGGCAAGGCAATTTACTAGACGGGCCAATCTGGTGATGCAGAATCAAGGCTGCTACTCTTGTCCTCAACTCACCCTACAGTGCTTTTGTGTTCAAGTTCATTGTGTATATAAAATCCCCTACTGTTTTGAGATTTGGCAATGCATAGTCCCAGACTAAACATGCAAATTTCTTAGCTTCTGTCACTTCAAGTAGTCCAATATTAAAGTAGACTTAACAAAAAGAAAAAAATCACCTGGAGTTTCAAAGAGCATGCTCTACTTCAGTGTTTCTCAACCACTGTTCCGCGGCACACTAGTGTGCCACGAGATGTTGCCTGGTGTGCCGTGGGAAAATTCGAAAGATTTTAAAATAAAGTATTTTATAAATTTTCATATTTGTTTACTTACTATTTCATAATAAAGTAATTATAAAATACTTTCTTTGTGTTTATTTGATTCCTATTCAAGAGAATTACTTTATATATAGTCAATATAGGCACAGTGTTATTTTTTTTAACATTTTCTAATGGTGGTGTGCCTCGTGATTTTTTTCATGAAACAAGTGTGCCTTTGCCCAAAAAAGGTTGAAAAACACTGCTCTACTTGAGTGTATGATACAGTGTTGATGTGAGTGAAAGAGAACTATTAGACTTCAGCTGTCATTATTGATTGCGCCTGATTTGCATTCTCTAGGGCATTGTGAAGGGGAGAAAAAAGAGTTATTTTTAATGCATACACAGGGGTCCAATCAAGACACAACTTGAGCCTGGGTTTCTTATGCACGAGGTATGAGGGAATGGCAGCTTAGAAGAGGTGGTGGAGAGTGTGGAGATAAGTTGGGAGCTCTGTAATCCAGTATTTTAGTAAGAGAATTCGTGAAGAATATTTGAAGGTGGGAAAGTACAGTGCACATTCAGATGTGATAGATGGCTTGTGACACTTTATCATGATAACCAAAGCACTTCTTTAAAAGTGGTACATGAAGGACTGGAATTGGGATTTCTGAGTACTTAATTCCACAAGGTCAGGACTTCAATTTGCTGTGAGTCAAAAAGAAAAAAGGTTGCAATGTAGAAAAAAGCAATCCCTACAGGATCTCTGTGAATGCAGTAAATTGTAAGCTGTTATCAATTATGCAAACTGGTATGTGATCTAATGAAATGAGACTTGATTAGAAGGATGCACACTCCATTTCGGAAAGAGAAGCAGAGGGAGCAGATCCAAAGTGAAATCCACAACGAGCACAGCAGAAGAAAACGTTTGCCAATATATTTACAGTATTAAAATGTGAACTGTACTTGTGTACAGATAGCAGTCTAACAGACGTCTGGATTAAATTCAATGCTGGTGACCCACTTTCGATCCAGCGGTGGCATCCGCTAATGCTTACACCAGTTTTCACATCCTAGTGCAGCCCTTTACACCCCCTGAAAGTATTTATGGACGGCAGAGGAACCGCACAGGTCAGCATAGAAGCTGGAATCTGTGCCTCTGGATCAGTAGTTGTGCAGTGGGCAGGACAGCATAGCTGGATTTCATCCATCTGTTTCTTTTAAGGTCCTGGATATGTAATATACCTGGATTCAAATATGAAGGCCTTGTTTGGATGCTATGCTAAAATATGGTTTATATTCAGGAACTGGAGTGTGCCTTGGGTTCACGTGCTCCCTTTTACACCTGCAGTGAAGCCACAAGAAGAATGGAAGATTTTTTAAAATTACTTTTGGGTTATATGCAGTTTAACTTTATGCCTGAACCCAGAAATGCTGTGGGTTAACAATGGTTTATGAAACAGGCATGTTTCAATAAATCGTAGTCTAAATTAGCCATGATGTAACTGACTGCTTGGAAGAGAGGCAGAGTCCTATCTCACTTGCAGAGAAGTGTGAATAAGGAAACAACAGTGGAGAGAAATAGTTGCTTCTCTTCTTTCCCAGAGCTCTCTGCCACTGAGCAGTATCCCCACACTCCTCAAAGTCCTTTTTGTTTGCCAGAGTGCTTGGAGGGAGAAGTGGGAGGCTTTCAAAGCATTATTTAAAATTATTTAATCCTGTGGAAAGAATGGTTATTTATCTGCAGGTGCGCATGTGTGTGTGTGTGTGTGTGTGTGCGCGCGCACACACACACACACACACACAATATTACTAAATGCAGCCTTAGAAACAATACAAAAGTATGAAATCAACAAGGCTTTGAAGTTGTTTGCAGCTTCACCCATGCATTGAGGGACAATGTGGTGTTGTACTTAATGAGTTGGTCTAGGACTGTGAAAGCTCCAGTTCAAGTTTCTGCTCAGCTGTGACCCTCACTGGGAGACTGGGGGCCAGTCTATAGTGCTCTCTTGTCTAACCCTCAAAATGGTTGTGGTAATAAAACTATAGTTTGAAGTAATAGTTCATCTATGGAATTTGCTACCACAAGAAGTGGGACCACCTACGTGGATGGCTTTAAGAGGATAAGGCCACAGTCCAGTAGAATAGGATATCAAGAGCTACCAGCCATGATGGCAGTGTTGTACTTCGACTGTCAGTTGCTGGGAATCATAAGTGGATAGAGTGCTGTTATGCTTACTTCTTGCTTAGGGGCATCCCATAGGCATCTGGCTGGCCACTGTGAGGATGCTGGACTAGATGGGCCACTGTTTTCATGCAGCAGACTCTTCCTATGATAAGATTGGGGTGGAAGAATCATGAATGGCATCCTGAACTCCTTGGAAGAAGAGATGGCTAAGAAACAAACAAACCCCACAATGGGATTGTCATGAAATGGTTGTAGCTGGAAAAGAATGCACTTGCTACTTCTTCTGTCTCACAATACAACAGCTTCCCTCTCCCTCCCTAATGTTGGATCAGGGCTTTTTGAATTTATGGGAAAGGGAGGAGTCATGTCTCTTGGTCTTGTGCACAGACTCTTTGGGGCTGGACTCATCTGGCTACAATGGAGAATAGATTCTGGTGCATGAGGGAAGAAAGCCCTTTGAAGTGTGTGTGTGTGTGAGAGAGAGAGAGAGAGAGAGAGAGAGAGAGAGAGAGAGAGAATAATTGGTTACTATCAGGTGACAGATAATCCGTATCATTTTCTGCATGTCCTGTTCCCTATATCTTTTAGCCAAAAGTTACATTTCCTATGTGAGTGAGTCAATATTCTGGACCAGTCACAATTTCCCTTCTAATCCACACACGTTGATTTAGACTATCCCGCCCCCCATTTTTTGTTTTTAATGTTGAAGCAGCAAGGTGTAGGGATCAATCCTCACAGTCGGTTGTGTCATATAAAATTTCAGGTGCTGGTACTGACAATGTAAAATATTTCGGCAGAGAGGATGAGTGCTGATAATCTAATATACATTTAATTTGTGCTCATTAATGTAGATCTGCTTCTGCAAATTTGAAATACATCTGTTCTAATGTCTTGACTTGCTAGTCCAAGTAGGGTGGTGGTCAGAGAAGGAAATTTGTTTTCTGTTGATGACAAAATTCACAAACTTAGCTTGGTTGTATCTATGTTATTCTTTAATAGCCTCCTGTAATGCACACTGATCATTTTGAAAATACTTTGAATTTTGAAGGATGCAAAATTGTGCTTCTTCTCTTTTGTCACCGATTCTCTCCCAAGCCTTGTCATATTAATGTTTCCAAATTTCTCCTGAATTGTGTCACACTCGCTTCCAATTTGGTGTTCCTGGTTTGGATATGGTTCACTCATAATCTGGTGAACCGGGTTCATGTCTCCGCTCCTCCACAAGCAGCTGCTGGATGACCTTGGGCTAGTCACACTTCTCTGAAGTCTCTCAGCCCCACTCACCTCACAGAGTGTTTGTTGTGGGGGACGAAGGGAAAGGAGAATGTTAGCCACTTTGAGACTCCTTCAGGTAGTGATAAAGCGGGATATCAAATCCATACACTTCCACTTCTTCTTCTTCTTCTTCTTCTTCTTCTTCTTCTTCTTCTTCTTCTTCTTTTCTTGAGTGTCGTATGACTGAAAGAGAGCTGTTGCATCTCACACTAGATGTTCATGTCTTGGTAGTCTCCATATGATGCTAGAAAATGTCTTTTTAAAAATGGAGTTGGGTTTTAGCAGCAAATATCTAGCTATATCTCAGGGGTTTCTCATAGGGAAGACCATAGGGTGAAGCCATAGCACACTGTTCAGATAATGCAATGCTTTGCCATGTATGCAATTTCTAAGGCTCCTGGACACACACATTTGGTAAACTCTGGAAATGAAAAAGCGATGTTACTCAGGGTTCACAAAAGTAAGGCCCCAGTCATGTGTATTGAAAGGGAAAAAGAACCCATGGGATTAGGTAACCTCAAGCATGTTGAATGCTTCACCCCCACCCCCACCCGTTCACACCCTTGAAGACAGGGGCAGATAAGTGGACATGACAGGTGAGAAGTCCCAGGAGCCATTGTAGTTGTGATGAAGTAGGAAAGGGTATCCAATTGTTCTCCTTGCTCAATTAGCTGTTCCTTTATGCTTTCTCTTGCGCTGAGTTTAGCAGGTTGGTATTTACCTGGGATTTTTGAATTTGTATTTGATAGCTTTGTAGTCTAGTTTACTGCTCTCTGAGGACAGATCTGAGCATTGAAGAAAAAGCTCATGGGACTGTCAGCTCAGAATGTAGAGGGTGAGTGGGAAGAAAACATGTATGAATGCTGTTGGTCACTGCAGGCAACCCCTGCACATGGAAATCTAGCATGACAGAAGCTCCCCAACTCTCCTTCGATGCCAGGAGTTTATGACTCCGAAGAATACCTTCTAACACACTCCATGAAATAAAACATTTCATCTGGTTTTTCATCATCTGTATTAAACTTGAGAATACGGTTCATGTGCAAATGTAACATCTGCCTCAGATCTTAATCTTCAGATCCCCTGTACACAGTACTAAACAAACAAAATAACTGGCAAAGAAAATGTTTGATTTGCAAAAATCTTCAAGCCAACGTCTATTACATGGGCTCGGCGAATGATGTGCTATGCTCCGTCATCTCCTGATAAAAATTTGCCTATGACTGGATGAGGACATCCTGTCGTCTTTTTTAAGCTTCTATTTCAATAAGGACGCTCCTTCGTAAATAGAAGGAATCTAACTTTGGAACTTGGAAAGTTGAGATCTTATGTACCTCTAGTAATTGTCTCACCTGTGCACCTCCTCTCTTCACTTGTCATAATAGCTTAACTGCCCCAGAGACATGAGAACCTCCTCACTACCATATAAGCACATGGTACATAGTTATTTGATGGGCATAAATATGCATTTATTTTCTAAACTGCGATCAAACCATGCATCCTTCAAGTCGAAACCTAAAAATACAAAGGAAACAGGCATGTTCTTTGAAAGAACTGGGGGCATGTGGAATTAATAAAAATTCCAAGCATAATAAATAGGCGACCATCATGGGAAAGGGAGTCTTGTTGTCATGTGATGCCATGGGCTCTCCTTAGAGATGGTGAGGGGTGAGTGTCATCGCTGAGTCATGCAACAGGAGGGGGCTCTGCTCACTCCCTCAGATGCAGCCCCTCTTCTGATGTCACTAATCTATTCTGCACCACAGAATTGATTAACATTCACAGGGAGAACAGGAAAGTAGAGACCATGTGAAAAAAGGGAGGCTAGCTGGGTTTATCCCCCCCTTCACGCTCCCACTGCAAACACACAGAGAGTGGGGAGACAATCGAGCACAGACCTGCTATTTTATAACTGGGGTCTCTGACGTATGGCTGAGTGTTTCCTGGCAGAGATCTTTATGGACCAGTAGGCAGATCGAAACTAAAGCTGACACGACTTTGTGCATTTTGGAAAGGAGCGTAATCTACTGTAGTGAGGAACAGAGCCACTCAATCACTGCGGCGGTAAATAGGAGACAGAAGGGAAGGAAGAAAGAAGGAAGAGAGACTCTTTGCTGGGGGCGGGGAGCGAGAGCATTTTTGGTGGATGGTATAAAGCCAGCCATGGAAACTGCAGCGGAGGAAAATACAGAACAAAGCCAAGAGAAAAAAGGTACCCAGAGGACTGAACAATAGACTGTTTAAATCTTTTTAAGAACCTTAAGTGAAAAGATTTAGGCTATGTTTGTCACTCTCTTTAGAGCTGTGCTTAAATTATCATTATGGCATCTTCTAGCTTCCAGTGGTTTTTATGCTGTATGGCTTGACAGCAGATTAATGGAACAGCCATCTCTCCCAACATCTCTAAGTTGGTGTTTTCAGCCATCTCGAATCCCATGAAACAACCCGGACTGCATTTTTTGCAGTTTAGAGAAAAATTGTGTGTGTGTGTGTGTGTGTGTGTGTGTGTGTACGTACACACATATATGCCTTATTCACACATTTTGAGTCTGATGTTAGGGGTTTGAGTGATCCAGTATTACTGTAACAGGAAGCTTTCTGCCAGTGTAGACATAATGGCTTGTTTTCTTTTGCTTTCTTGTACAGCACTTATGTGTTGCATTTCTATAATATTTGGGAGAAGAGAATGAGGCAGTAATATTATGCAAATAATTAAAGTGTACAATAGTGTTTGGGGGCAAATGTTCCAATTGAGAGACTTACAGACCAGAAAATGGCAGTGTGGCAAGAGAAAGCAAATCTGAATGTTGCTGGTTGTTGTTATTCTTAAAGATCAATGAAACAAAGTTAACAGCCTGCATTATTTCATTCTATTGCACTTCTCTGTAGCAGGCTAGTGTAGTTATTTAGAAACTTTGCAGCCATTTACCCTTGTATAAAACCACTGACTTGAAAGGGAATGAGCATACACTAAAGGATTGGTTCCAGTATTTTATCTTGTTTGAGAAATTCTAAAACTTACAGGACCTGTTATATATATTGTTACTAGTGGTTTCTTTGTATTTCATCCTAAATTGCTAATGAATACTTCTAAATTAATGGTTTAGAGTGTCCGGAAAAGAATCTGTTAGTTAAATGTACAGTGATGTGATACATATTCCGCAAATTTTAATTGTGTTGCTCAGTGAAACATCTAAAACATACAATATTATAAGAGCTTCAATTTCAATAAAGTAAAATTTGGTGAATAGTTCAGCCATTGTATAGAATAATAGCCTGAATATTCTACCTGAAAAAATGACAATGCTAAGGAATCAAAACATATCAAAACACTAGCATGCCCATGATGGTGAGAAACACCCCAGAAGGTTGTTTTTGTTGTTGTTTCAATGGATAAAGTTGTTTTTAAAAGGTGCTTCTTATAAAATGAGCCCTCCAAAGTGTGTACAGATCCTTTTTCAATATTGCTTCATTTTGCATTTTGAATTTCAAAAAAATACAATTAGTACTCTTTCTTAAGTGAACGGAAGAGAAAATTGTGTACCTCCAGGCCAAGAAGTGAATTGTACTTGAATGAATGTCTTTGAAATCAGTGAAACTTTAGGAATGCCGTGTAAGGTGTATATTCATTATTTCCTTCACCACACCACCCTTGCAAAGAAAGTTAATTGGTGGCATCTAAAGAACTGCTTAGCCTTTGAACCAACTTGATGGGATGGATCTAATCTATCATATCTATACTATATCTATATATCTCAGTGCCATATCGCAAAACCCTACTGAAAGTTTTCTGTATTCCAGAAGCAGTTTGCTCTGCAACTTAGGATGGGTGTTGTGTTGCAGTTTAAGAAACACAAGTGCGAAGTCCCCTGAGGCTCATAGTCTTTTTGATCATGGCCCACGTCTAAAGCATTTCAGGACTAGTGTCATGTATGTGCCTTTAAACATCACCTAAGCTTGCAGAATCGTTCTACATTTAAGATGACACTTCTGATCCTGACTTTAGTTAGTTTGCTAGATTGCATGGACTTATTTGGAAGTATACCATTTTTCCTTGATCGTCTGTAAAGGGTGCGGCTTATAAAGTCTTTAAAAGAAAGTAATCACCCACGTTATGATGTTCCCCTTTGTAGAATGGGTTAGGTTTACAGAGATAAATAAAATATGAATAGCTCCCCTCACCTAAAACTCAGACCAGACACTGACTATTTATGCTTTGGGTATTATTACTATTTTTAAAAAAATTATTTACATTTCTAAATGGCTATTTCGGAGACATTCCTAACTGAAATTAAGAGGATGTGAGCATTTTACTAGGCTTTGATATCCTGTCAAGTTTTTTTTTCTCTTTCATTTTTTAAAATAGAATTTAGATATGCATAATTTATTTGGATGGTGTTTTAGATTTTGTTTGTAGTATTTAACACCCAAGGACCTCTATGGATATTACTGTGGGTTGTTTTTCCAACCCCCTTTGCAGTATTATTTACAAGACACATAAGAATTTTGTACTGCTTTCAGGTGTATGACACACCATGCGAACTTAATATGGAGAAAAAATTCAATACACAAACCCTTTCACACTGTTAAAACCTGTATCAGAATCCCTAGATTTTTTTTTTAAGTAATGCAAATGTTTTCTAAATAACATGACTTTAAAAAATATAATTACGTCCATTTAAAAGAAAGCCTGTCTTAAATTGTAGCATATTTTTTCATTGGTCATCTCTATGAAGCAATTGTTGGTGTGTTATCGAAATGTCAGATATTGAACAAGGAAACACTTGTCACTGTTAAAATATATCGTTTTGATTTTTTTAAACATTCCCTTGTATGCAAATAAAGATTCAAGTGTTGAGGTGATTGAAATAATTGTTGGTACATTTTGAGTGAAATCTTCTTCTGTCCACACCCATAAGAATTCTGCAATTGATTTTTTTAAAAAAAGTGCAGTGGACTATCATCCTTTTTGTAACATTCTAGAAACGCACAGCAGTGTTTCTACAAAAAATAATAATAATGCTTTTCTTGAATTGTTGAACAGCAATAACCTACTGTCATAGAAAGGAATCCATAGCTGTAAAGATTAGCACACAGAGTGAATAAGTTGGATACCAGAGTAAGTTACTTACACTTTGGTCCCATTGAAATCAACATGAAATTATAGTTATGACTAACTTAGGTGTCATTGAAATCAATGGGACTTGGGTGCCATTAACATGATGGTTATATGCCCATGGTGGTTTACATCTGAAGTGGTGCAATAGTGCATCTAATTTTTCATTCTAATGTACTGTAAAATGTTTTTAAATACTTGAGTCCTTGACGTTTAGTTTTTGGTGAATGTGTAATTAAAATACGTTTCGAACTAAGTATGTCTTATACTATAAATCTCTAGAACTGTATGAAAAAGATTAGCCAAAAAAATACACAGTGTGATTTGCAGTATCCTTAAGGCTTCTCTGGAGAGAAGCCATTGTGGCATTTGCTGTTCTTTTAATTGGTGAAACTGTGTGACACTCTTGTTAATATGCTGCTTTATTCCGATTATCAAATATCAAAGGAATAGGCTATGAACATTGTCCGTGGAAATGTTGAGCAGATATTTTACAGGCTGCAAGACAGATTGAGTGCATTTAAAGCTGAAGGTTTATAAATTATTGTAAATGACAGGGTTTATCTTGCAGGCATTAAATTAAATCAAAAAGTGAGGATGGGGATAGGCGGATTTACTGAGATGGAATAAATGGGTAAAATGAATGCCATTTTATATCAGCAGAGGAGGAGGAAATACACCCAGATACATCATATTAACACAGACAAGATGTTTGTATTAATTTGGGGCGGGGATACTATCCCAATAAGTAAAGGACAGGAGAAACATGTCATACAAGATTTATTGCAGATGTCCAGAGCAAACTGGCTATAAGGTTATGGTAGATTTAAAAAGCAAATTCCAAAAGAATTGCTATATTTGAGCAATGTATGAAATGATGCTTGTTTTTTACAGCAAGCAAGAAAAACCTGAACACACAAAATGCACTGTTTAGGCTGCAGTGCTATAATAACTTCCTTGGGAGTTGGAAGTTATTATACCATTGAACTTAGTGGTACTTACTTCTGAGAAGACATGCATATTAGAAGGACTTCAACATTTGACTATTGACCTTCCTGTGAAAAATTGCTGAGAGATTTCAGGCGGAAGGTGTGTTGCCATTAAAAATATCGAAAATCTGAAATGGTGGTGAAAAAAAGAAATAAAATCAGAGTTTTCAGGAGTCTAAATTGTAGGCTTACATAGTACAAGCACTTTTAAGTGTGTATATTTGAGATCAGTTTCAATGTTGCAGAATCCTTGAATTAACTCCAGCTACTTCTGCTCACCAGCAGTCACAGGTAGGATACTGTTCATGCCCAATCATACTGTTGGCTTCCTATGTGTTTTACATTTTACTGTAGGTCACTGGCACCATATAAAGTTACTTGTATTTTAAAGTTCATTAAGCTTTCAATACTTACTTAGGATTTGTGGCATATTGTGTGACAGCACGGAAGCCAGATATGTCAGAAACTATGGTTTAGATCAGGGGTAGAAATTGCAAATTTACCTGATCCTTACAGTGTTTAATAAACTTGGTGAATGCTCATCTTTGGAGAATAGGATTAGTTACATAATTTGTACAAGTATGGCAAAATAAATAAATAAATCAAAACCAGTTCTTCCAGGTTTAGCAATTATTCACAGGCATATGAGAGATGATGAACACAGCTCCCATGCCCTGCAAAGGCTATGCCACTTCATTTTAGTTTTATGGACAGCTCCGTGTGTGCAAATTGATGGATACCTTGATCTGCCCTCTCCAATAAAATGAACATCTCCCCAGTCATATTCAGGTTCACACAGAATTCTTGATTTGAGGGATGCTATAACTTCAACTTATGGTCAGGGGTCCCTTTACCTTTAAGGGACATGGGTGGCGCTGTGGGTTAAACCACAGAGCCTAGGACTTGCCGATCAGAAGGTGGGCGGTTTGAATCCCCACGACCGGGTGAGCTCCCATTGCTCGGTCCCTGCTCCTGCCAATCTAGCAGTTCGAAAGCACGTCAAAGTGCAAGTAGATAAATAGGTAACGCTCTGGCGGGAAGGTAAACGGCATTTCCGTGCACTGCTCTGGTTCGCCAGAAGCGGCTTAGTCATGCTGGCCACATGACCCGGAAGCTGTACGCCAGCTCCCTCGGCCAGTACATCTAGATGAGCGCCGCAACCCCAGAGTCGGCCACGACCGGACCTAATGGTCAGGGGTCCCTTTACCTTTACCTTTATAACTTCAACTTATCATGTATTGTTTCTCTACAACTGTCAGAGGAGCCTGTGATTGATAGGTTGCACCTAGTTGAAATGATGTAGGTAGGCACAGAGCCATGGAATGACAAAAATGGTGGCAGTAAAAATGGCACCATCATGGTCTAACAAGGGTGATAGGTAGAAATGGGTATTCATGCACAGATCACACTTCTAGAAGTGACTGAACAAAGAAACGGGCCAAACGTTAGAGAGTGCAGTCGTGGTCTGCACATGCTTCTATGCTCGAAGGTCACTTCTGCCAAACAGATGGCTGGTGTTTGTCTGCTTTGACAGTGCAAAGCACCTGTTTGGGAGGGCAGGAGAAGGATTCATACCCCTTCCATCACATGTGATTGGTGCTGTCAGCCATCTGTCAGCCATGCTGGGGCATCACCTGGTGATAAGAGTTGAGCTTCCCCAAAGCATCGCTGCTTTTCTGCATGCATGGATTGCATCCGGAAAAGCAGTCGTACAAGAGGAGATTGCTTGGATCAGAGGGGCTCAAATAATTTGCAAAGGAAAATGTTAATGAAGTCAATACGCTTACATAATCTAAGTAATATTCTTATGGAAGGCTTTAGCTGTTGCAGCATAACCCTCTGTGGCATGCTGTTGAAACTTGACATTTATTTACTCTTTATGTACAGAGAGAGAGGCCCTTGCAACAGGTCCCAAGAGGTGCAAAATTTGGTCTACCAGCAGGGCTAGGACTGTGGGGCACAGGTTTGTGTTAATGGCACCTTCATCTCTTCCTTTTCCATGACCCCTGTTTGTAGAAGTACCTAGTACGATCTTCTTGCTCTGGTGCAGGAGTCTTTTCCCAGCAAGTGATGGAAGGGTGCAGGTGTAGCCTTGTGTTAGCACTGAGTCTGCCCATATGTCCTGCCACAGGCCAAGAACATATTAAAAATCATTTGTTTAAAATAAAGCTGTACAAGGGTGGTTAAGTAATAGTACACCGTGTTTCCACTTTAGATTACCCCATCCCATCTAGAGAAGAGTAATGCCTCTTAATTGTGCTGTACTGGTCACTAGTTTCCTCAAGGAAAAACCACAATTCTCCGGGCCATATAAGTGTCTTTAAGAAAGGGAAGGAACTGCAGGTTGCTTCCATGTTAGCCCTTTTTCTCTGGGATTATCATCTGCTGTTCACTCACTTTTGAACGTAATCTGGATGTTCTGTAAAAAAAAAAGAGAGAGAGAGAGAGAGTGAACAAAGCTTGACCGTTCCGTGTGTGTGTGTGTGTGTGTGTGTGTGTGTGTGTGAGAGAGAGAGAGAGTACACAGGTTGTTGTTAGATCACTGCAGTGTTCTCCATGTTTTCCTCCTATGTCTCCTGCCCCACAATCTGATAAATTATGACTGATTTTCCTGCAATACAATGCAATGGCAGCCCCAGCCTGTCAAGTGTGGATACACAAAGCACTATTAAGATTTTTCCAGGGCTTTTGCGCCTTTAAATTAAACACTTCCTTTTTTCAGGTTCTTCCTGTGTAATTGCTTCCTGTTGATCCCAGTCTGAAGGATTTAATGAGTAATTGCCCGTTGAATAGATGCTCTGAATGTTAGTTTCTGTTCACGTCGAGAAACGAATAAGTACCATTTCACTATTAAAAATGAAAAGAGAAAGGAAATAAGTAATTAAAGTGTCCCCTTTGGTGGGAACATAAACTGACATCAGGGCAATTCAGAGAGGCTATTCAAGGAGTAATTGCTCACTAACCCCCAGCTGGGATCAATAGGAAGCAATAACAGAGGCTGAACTTGTAAGCAATAAACTATATATAAAGCTGGCAGGGCTGAATGGAACTTACTTGTGAGCAGGCGTGATAGAAATGCTAGTTAACATAGTGCTATGTTTTAATCCTGTGAGGAACCTCCATTTTGATTCTTCCTCCAGCAATTTGTGAAGAAGCAGTGCCCCAGTAATACTAAAGGACTCTAATGTGGAAGCAGTTTGAAGAAGCATAATTACAAAGCTCACACAGAGAGACAACTGCATAACCCATATATGCAAAAAAAATTAAAATGCTGCAAATGATCAGCCAGCCCTCCATTTTCTTGTTTGAGATCATGGTCAGCTGCTGTGGCATCCATTGTGGGCCTAAAGACAGAAGACTGATTGTGCATTAAGCGGAAACAGCCACAGCTGAATAACATGGACATATGCTCAAGGAAATGTTGATAATTAGCTATCTAAGAGAGGATCTTTTTCTTAGACAGATATAAAAAGTGTATGGATCAAAAATAACTTAGTCCATGGTGCTTAAACTCCTTAGATTTTTGCTGCAAGGACTCAGTTTCTTTACAGGATCAGCATTGGCTTTATGAGATGGGTGCAGATGCAAAAGATTTCACTTCCAATTGAAACCCCCGCACACTTTTAATTTTGTGGTTATATAGCAGCAACCGGGTTGATTTGCTTTTTATTCTCCAGGGAAATCTGAAGCAGTTTAGTTGCCTCAAAACCAAACCCAACTCAAGACCGATTTGCAAGAAGACTTGGAAAAGCCTGAATAGAATATTTAAAGCATACTCCATAAACACTGCACTGGTGATTTCACAACTTTTTTTCATTTGAGTGGGATTTCCACTTAAACCCCATAGTAATGAACAGACATTGTGCAGAAGTAATACCATTTGGAGAGTTTGGGTCCCATTTCTCCATAAAACCTGTTGCATGCTCCTTAATAAAATTTTAATGTCTTAAGAATATGGAATCAAATACTAAAGAACAACAGTGCATTTGAGGAAAGGATCCATCTTGTGTTGATCTCTCCACAACTGAAAACACCTGATAATGAAATGCCTTGATGGGGTTTATCAAAAGCATCTTCCCAACATTCAGGGCACTTAGACTTAGATGTTACTTCCTAGTAGAATATAAAGTACTGCATGTTATTGATTATTGTTTGACAACTTCCAGCAGTATGAAGAGGGGGACTTGCTGAAGATAATGCATAAAACTTTGGCTTATTTTTTAACTTCTAAATCAGCATTTAGATTTTTTGTAATATTTAATGATTTTTTTGTTGATTTCATTGCTATTAAGGATAGAGAAGAAATTTGATTTCGTTAGCATTAAATGGGAAGCTACCTAATTCATGCTCTCAAACAAATATGTGAACTGAAACATAACTTTTCTGAATTTTGCAATGTGTACAAAAATGCATGTTATGGAAAGCGTACATAAAAATGCATATATTTCTGCAAATAATGTAGCATACAAATATGCATTACATATAGGGAAATTGTTGGCATAAATGTGCATATTAAAACTGCATACAAAAATGTGTTTATTAGGAGAAATTTGCACTAAAGTGCTGGTGAATTTCTAAACTGATTCAGAAAGGTAAAGAACTGAATTTAAGACAGGAAGAATGAAAAAGAGAGATTTCTTCATCCCTAATTTCTATTACTCTAATAAATAGTATGCTATCAAATTATCAAAGGAACTTGCCAGTGTAACCTCGAACAATTTTGCACAATATGCTACAGCTTTGCCTTATCTACTTGTTTTCTCAAGATGCTAACTGCTTAATACTGCAACAGTTGAAATGGTGCTTTGATATTTCCCCCCCCCCCCTCGCTCCATCTGGGAATGATAATCTTGCTCTGCTGGGTTTAGTGAAAAGTTAAAAATAGTAAATGTGGTTTCCCACAATTAGGATAGAAAAAGTTGCTGTAATCTATCAGCTATAGAATGGCTCACTGCCAGTAAAGAAGGGGAAAAAGGAATGCATGTGATAAAGGATGGAAATGCCATAAAAATGACTTGAGAACAGCTTTGTGCCCTCCAACTCCCATCAGCCCCAGCCAGCCAGCGGATGGGAGATGTTATCCAAAAAATGTGGAGTGAACTAGGTTGGGGGAGGCTGCTCTAGAGTACTGGATGCTGCTGATATGTCAACATACGAATTTATATGTGCTCTGAGGAATCTAGCAGGCTTCCTAAATTCTACTAATAATTGCAGCCCCTAGAATCTAATGCTAGTTATTTCCCCCCCTTCTTCTGATTGGTGTGTGGGTGTTGCTGGCTTCTGTTACGAAATCTCAGCATAAATTTCTGCATCCTTGCTCCCTTCCCTGCTTTCTTTATGGTAAATCTGAATTGAATAAAAGTACTTAAAGTAAAACTGAACTTTGCTGGAGACACTGACTTTTTACCACCTAAAATTGGCAGTGATCACCAGACCAGAAATGGAAATTGGCAGGTACCAATGGATGTACAGGAATTCAAGGCTACACCAGTACCATCATGTGCCAGCATTGAGAGGCAATGTTAGTCCTTTGGGGATTCAAGGTAAATAAAAGCCTGGGGTCTAATATCTTAACTGGAGAATTTAAATATGATAGCACCATAATAGTCATTTTCCTAGCTGTAGCAAAAATGTTCCTAAATATATATGTTGATGTGTCTGATTCTCACTTGGCAGGTTTTTTTGTTGTCTGTTTCAAAGCATTTGTTCAGAACTGTTTTTCAGAGAAAGACATATTTTGCATCACTTACCTGGCTGCTCAGAATAATCTTTAAAACTGCCCATATACAAGAAGTCAAATGGTCTTCCACATATCCTTTGCAGTCCAGACATTTGACTTCTGTGGTTCTCAAGGGAGTAATATAGCCTACTTTAGACTTTATTTACACCTTAGACTTAATTTACACTCATACTTGTTTCTTTGGGCTGTTTTCCCATTGGTTCAGTGACTGGTAGTTTCTGTGGAGAGGTTGTGAGTTAGGTATTCTTCATAGCAGCCAGCGCTAACTCTGCTCCCTATTGTTGTTGTTGGGCTCAAATGCCCATAAGTCCCAATCAGCATTGCTAACAATTATGGACGATAGGAGCCATATTTCAACAACAGCTGCAGGGCACCAGGTTGGGAAAGGTTCCATATTTAAAATATATAGTGGTTTTGAATGTCTCATCTGAATGCATTTTTGACCATGGCCTTCCTCCTTGCTAAAAGCAAACTTGCATATTTAATTTGCACCATATGCTCTTTCATAATTTCCCCCCTTCCAAATTCTTTTATCATCCTTAGTGGACAAGCAGGCCTGAAGATCAGAATATAAGCTTCCTAGCAGTAATGCATAAAGTTCTCTGCCTGCTGATTTGCTATGGCACTCATATTTTACAATCACTTTTTTGTGGCTGGCATGAAACGTGTTATTTATTTCATTTTATTTAAGGCATTTCTATTTCACTCACTTATTAGCATTTCTAAGCAGTGCCTTAACTTGGAGGATGAAAATGTCTTAGTTTAAGCAACCAGTAGCAATGTATAGTAAGATAGCAAGGATAAATTTTAAACTGGATCTGAGAAAGCAAGACGAAAAGACAAATGATATCAGTGTGTCACTGACCGTCTAATGAAGTTTTGTTGTGCTTAGTCTTGTTTTTTGGGCAGCTTAAAAGCTACAGTAGCCTATCGGTCAACTGGATGTACAGTTCAGTAGATATTTTTTTACTGAAATGTCAGTAATCAGACGCAGATAAATAACACGGATCTGCGAACTATCTCTTCCCTCAGTAATATAAAGCAAATGGTCTAGATCTTTTAAGCCTAGAAAAATAGCTCCATCACAGTCAATGCTTGCTTTATTATTGATTATGGCTTTGGGGTACATTTTGAGATATGTGGGATCACTGCCTCAGCTGGAAAGATATAAGAAAGAAATCCTAGATTGTGGAGGACAGACTTCAGTTTTGTGAGATATACTTGTTTTTCTTTTCATCTACCAATAGTAGCCAAGTGTTTACATAGTCAAAGGGAACAGCATAAACTAGAACGGGACTCTCATTCTCAGCCTTTTCACACTAAAAAGCACACCTGGTTTTCCACTAAGCTTTTTTTTGTTTCAGCAGCCCAATTAAAACAACCTTTCCATTGTTACAGTTGTTAAAACAATTGGAAGTAAGAAACCCTTGACAGTAAGTAGGGTCCCAGCCTGTCTTTTGCATTCTCCCAACCTTTGTACTTATCTCCTATGCAAGAGGATTTTGGCAATTGGCAAAAAATCTATTCAGGAAGGAACCAGAGAGGAACAGCTGGGAAAAATCACTGTTCTTACCCTGGGTAGGTGTTATACTCTGGAGCAGGGTTGCACCTTATAAAGCCACTGCAGGAGGGATAGATGGTAACTAATACTGGAATTTGGCTCCCCTTTGCTTTCCTTATAACAAAGAATCAGTGGTGGACCATGGTGTCTCAAATTTCAGTGGTGCCTGCCCAATGCCAAAATCTGCCCCCACCCACCAGCCGCTAGCCTTCCATTGGATTTCATGGTTGGGGTTCCTGCTGCAGCATCCTAGAAGCTCCATGCCCAGTGCAACTGAACCAGTGGCGATTCCCTAGATCTGCCTTTGAAATTGTGTCGAGGCCCATTAGTTAGGGCTGCTATACATCTGGAATTTCCCTGACATAGCTGGAATATGGCAGTCAGAAACAGTGTCCAGGCGGAAATCGCTTAAATGACCGGGAAAATCTGGACGTATGGAAACCCATGCTGGAAACCTAGATTTCTGACAAATTTCCTTAAAATTAGCTCAACAACTTCTCTCTCTTTTTTTAGATGTTGCAATAAAAATTCAACAACTTTGGCCCAAAAGATATGGCAACCCTACCATTATTAAGGTTGGGTAGTTGCACAAATTTCCTATTTGCCCTCCCTCTTTTCATACCTGGAGCAATCCATGATCCAGGTGGGAAAAACTGTAGGCAGATCTTTGCAGGGCATCTGGGGGCTCCCTACTAGTAGCTCCTTTCTCTTCCCCCATCTATCTAGCACCCTCTACCTCTTCTTACACCAGGTTGGGCAAACAGGGTAGACATTTTACTCATAGATTGTATAGAATCTGCCCTTCGTGAATTATCCCCTCATACAGGCCAAGTCTTTCACTGTTAACTGGTTTATTTCATTGATGTCTATTGTCCATGGGCTTCCAAGGAGCCATAGCTGTCAACTTTTCCCTTTTCTTTCAAGGAATCCTATTCAGAATAAGGGAATTTCCCTTTTTAAAAAAGGGGAAATGTTGACAGCTATGCAAGGAGCTGCTTTATGTTATGTTATGGTAGGCAAAGGCAGTGAACAAGCTCTGTCCAATTCCAGATGCAGATAGCTCTGAAGTGGTTTTAGATGCATGCTCTTGACTGCAAAATGTTTGACACAGTTGTTGATTCAGAGTCTCTTAAATTCTTCAGCTTGTAAAGATTTCCTTCCTTTTTTCTTTTAGACTCAACATTCAGTTGCAAATGTGAGCAATCTCTTTTATGTGATGGGTTTCTTGCTAGGCTTAAATAAATTGTCTCCATCACAGAGTCATCTTCTCCTTGATCTTCTTTCAAAAACAAACTTTTGAATGGATTAGAAACAGAGCGCAGGGCTTGCATGTCAATGTATTTTTCATTTTTTCCACACTGACATAATAGTCAGCTATCCTTACAAAGTAAGGAAAGTTGGCAAAATACCCCTCAGTTTTAAATACAGATTTATTTTGAAGGTAATTTAAAATGCATCTGTGCCTTAATGAGTTTGAAGGTGTAGCTTGTGAAAGGGAATACACACACATTTATCTGTGTTGACCTCTGGATAATCTTCTACCTTATTGCTCTGAATGTTTTTGCTTACTGACAGAGATTGGTGTATTTCTTCCCATGTTACAGTCTGACTTTCCTAAAAGACCCAGTGCACTCACATGTTCTAAAAGTGATGTAATGAAGTGCCCCTGAGTGAATTCTCCTGTTCAAATATATTGGAAATCCTTTAAAAAGAAAAGAAAGTGTGGGGGGGGGGGAGTCTTTGCAGATTTTTATATTATGGATGTATGTTTTGTATTATTTTATTAATGCTATTGCTTAATACAGGTTTGGCATTGCATGTATTGTGAACTGAGCTGATAGGCTTTTTAAAATAAAAGCAAATATGGAAGCACTTGAAATCTGTTGGGTATCCCAGACAGAAAAGTGGTTGCTTACATATACTAGTAATTTCTGCAATGAATATAATTGGAAGCTAGCCCTGATCTAATTCACCTTACTCTTTCAGTTGGGGGAGAGGCTTCTGTGATGATGCGTTGATGTTTTGTCACGGAATGCACACTGTTGTGATCTTAGAATGGTCTCTGTGTCCTTTGCTAGGAAGGCTGGAGTTGGGTAGGGCAGACTAATCCATCAAACACAACCAACAGCAAATAATAATAAAATACAATGCCTAGGTATGTGTGAGAGAAGGAATCCCACAATCCCTTTGTTTCCCTTTTCTAGTGATATACTTTCAAACAGGATTCTCTATCTGGCCTGAGACTATCCCCAAGCCACACCAGCTGCCCCACTCTAATCCCTAACCCTCATTTGCTCCTCACTTCCCTCTACAACCGCCTTCTTGACCACTGGACTTGCTATTGGTCTCATCCTCTCAATCCACCGTAACTTACCTTTGCATGCAGGGGATGTCTCTAACTCACTGAGGGTTTGAGACCTATCGGCTACACTCACCTGGTTTAGCCGGCCAGTCAAAGCCATTTTCAGGGTGTGGCTGCTGTCACATGCTGACAACTTCAATAGATGACTGGGGGAAAAACAGAGGACAGGGCAACACTGGGGAACCAAGACTGAGAGGTGCTAATGATGGACTAGATGTGGTTACTAGTGCCATGCAGTTTCTTAGTGTGTGGTTCCTGGTTGTCTGAACCCTTCAAGTGTTGGTGCTATTTGAAACCTTGTTGTTGTTTGATAACCCACAATTTTAAGCATTTCTCTTTGGTGGGAGCAGGTTCTGAAAGGACATGTGTTCTGTGAATATTAGGTGTTTTGAAGAAGTTGAGAGCTGTGGGTAGAAAGTTTGATGTTCTACTGTATTATCATTGTTTGGGGTTATGTGGCCTGATTAAACAAGATGTTCTGTTCACTTCCAGCAGTTGCCCACCCAGGGTTCCAGGCTGCCTGCTGTCACATCTTTTAAAGGGCTTCTTAACCCATGTGCCTACCAGTACTCAGGCATGCAGCATTTACTTGCCAGTGGAATATAGGAAGAAGCTGCCTTAAACTGAGTCAGACCATGAGCTCATCTTGTCTATACTCAGAGGCAGAAGCTCTCCAGGGTTCAAAACAGGAATATTTCCCAGCCTTAGTCAGGGATTAAACCTGGGATGTTCTGCATGCATATCAGTTGCTCAACCAGCTCCCTTCCAGGCCATACAGACATAGATGCGTCACTGGTGTGTGGACGCTGCATATGTTGGAGCAAGTATTAGGTAGCAGAATCCTTTTAATGGTAGAATTGCACACAAGGAAGGAATTTATATTAGCCCAGCACCTGGGCTAGGTGCCTGGACTTAAGATATCTCTCTTAAGTCTTAGTACTGCTATTTGGGGGGGGGGGGCTCACCAGCCACAAACTTACCGAAGGCAACTTGTTCCATTTTCTCCTTGCAGAAATATTTCATGTGGAGGAACAAAAAAATGTGGTATAGCCCAGGAAACTAATATTTTCAGCTCAAGGCTTTTCAGATTACTTAGCCTACGTCTTCCTAATGCTCTGGGTTGACTTTCCTTTCTTAAAAACAACAATTATTATTATTATTATTATTATTATTTCTTCCTTCTCTAGCAGTTGATCCTAGAAGCAGTTAGGAAATGTGGGTAAACTAGTGAACTCTCATATTTCTCAAGCTATTTCCACAAAGTAGTGATATTTCTGGATTGCTACTAAGTTTTCTGTATCTTATTCCTGTGTGGCTTTGCTCTGAGAGCATTAGCAAACAGCATGGCAGATCAATATTAGCAATAATAAATGGAACCTATTGGCTGAATAGATGTATAGCAACACACAATTCCTATTTCTCTCCCACCCAGCTCCAGTTTAAAAGAGAGAAATGTGCATTATTATTTTTTGCACAGTATACCTGGATGCCTGATGGAACTATTCTATCAATTACTTTGCCCCATGGAAGCAGCACCCATGTTGAATGTATGTGCTGGAAGTGGCAGTGTATGAAATGGCTTCACTACCAATTTATGCATCTCCCTTCTGCCCTAAGGTACAGATAGGGCTGCAACAGCCGTAGCCCACGCTAGGTAGGATGTTTGGCACAGGTCAGTTGTTAACAGTGGCTGAGGGGACAATATAGGAGGCACACCAGGAATTGTAGGATATGGTGGAGAGGATAATTGGGCTAGAAGCTGGCATGGGTGTATATTGGGGCAGGGAGAGGAAGGGGAGCATGAGAGGGGAGAAATAACAGAATTTGTGAGATGTGTATGGTAGAGGAAGAGAGAAAGTTATGGGAATTTGGGTGGGACTGGCCAGGTATGGCATCTCCACCCTTTTGGTTTTTTTAAAGGCTGTAAGGAATGGAAAGGAAGGCATCAAAATAGGGGAACATGTTTAGTGAGGAAACACTGAGTATGCAAGAAGATACTATGCAGAGGAGGGAGGTTCAGGAGCAGGAAATGGCATTAGAGTGGCATAGAATGAGCAAGCCATACAGAGGTGAGATCTTGGTTTGGATCCAGAGACTGTATTGTGATTAGGACAGAGGGGCAAGCTGTGTGGACAGAACTGCTTGAGAGGCTTCGCAAATCATTTCCGTATGTTATGGGTAGCGAGTTAGGGGCCCATACCTTTCAGTGCTTTGGGGCCCAAAATCCTTAATTTCCTGATGATCAAACTAACCATAGCAACGGGGTATGCTGTTGAATTTACTGTTCTTTAGATAAACATTTGGGAGCTCTATAAAATACAGTAAACCTGCAGCTTTGAAGTTCCTTTTGAAAGGAGTATGTCAGAAAACATAAATTTGTTGGAAGATAATTGACCAGCAAATTTCCTCCTGATGTTTCGCAGTACCTTGTGTTGCAAAATAATTTAACCTTTTCAAACACAACACAGAAGGGCTTATTCAGCTTTGCCTTGCCACCCCAGAAGGGGTAACATTGTCCTACTTTCATCTCAAGCGAATGGATCAAGAGGTCTCTTCTTGCTTATGTTGTCTCAAGTCCTGTATTTTGAGCACTTTTGATGATCTAAACCAGCTAGACTTGAATCAGTGTTGATGTCAAACATTAGATCAGCTTCTTCCATTTTACAGGCCAGTCTAGGTCCTTCTCTCTCTCAGCTTATTATAACAGAACCCTCTTTGTCATCAGCTGCCAGCTTCATGGCACACTAAATTTATCTGAAAAGGTTAAATAGGAAAAGCATGTAGCTCATTGTTTGCTGCTTCACTGTTTGTAAGAAGGATCCCGTTATCATGATTTGAGACAGCAGAGAAGCATTATTGCTGCTATCAAAATGGAAAGATGGGTATGACTGGTTTTGAAGGTGTACAGCTGATAAATGCAACAACTTTGGCCTGCAACAAGCTTGAAAATCTAAATGAATTGGTATGTGTCCACCAATATGAAGCAGTCATCTTCTGTGGCCACTGTTGTAAGCAGCACCTATGTTTCTGGACAAATTTTCTTTAGGTATATGGTGAGGAATCACTTCTGATTTCCAACTTCCCCAGCCTACAATTAATCATGCTAGTTTTGTCATGAGGACCGTAACTGTATAGTACTGTGTTTATTTTTCTCCAACCATTATCCTTCATTTGTCACCTTGAATGAACTTGCTACCCCAGATCAGTGTTCGAAACTTACTCATAATATAGGATGCCCTTCCCATGTTCTCCCTTTCTGGCAAAGTTGTTTGACAGCATAGCTCAAAACCAGAAAAATATTGCTTATTATTTGTTATGCATTCAGTTTCTTATCTGCCCTTCACCATAAGGTCCCAGGGCAGGTTGCAGCCATTTAAAAATACAATTTTAAAAATAGCTTAAAGCAAACTGATAATGAATGCCCAGCTGGTTCTCGATGGCTGTTACAAACTGCTTGTTTTACCTTTGCCTCTGAGTGTCTTTCTGCATATACTGCCACAAACCGTTCTGCACCAATTATTTGGGAATGATGAAGGAACAGGGCTTAATCCTTGGGTACAAAATTGAAGAGCTGAGTTGGCAAGTGTATTGAAGGCAAGGGATTCAGGGGATGGGAAGAATAAGAGAGGTTCAGTCATCCTGAGGCCACCTCCTGCTAGGCCTCAACATGTTGTAAAGTTGGAAGTTTCTCCAGCCTGAAACCCCTGCAGAGCATTTATTCACATGCTCACAGTATTTATTTTATTTAATACAGAGACTTCTAGTTAAAGCATTACATTTTATACATGGCTAGAGATAGTGTTCCATAAGGGGCAAGGGCAAGGGCCAGGCTAGCTTCTCATTTAAACTTACAGAAAAGCTCCTTTCCCAGCTGTTTGAAGGTCTGCCAGTAGTTTAATACACTGTTCCACAGAATCTACAAACCATTTCACATAATATGGTAAACTGTAGATTTATATTGGAGCTTGTGAAACAAGAGTTAGAACTTCAAAACTCAGTATTTCTATTAATTCAGGGCCAACCATTTGTTGGTTAGAGTAAGCTTTGTTTACTCTTGAATTTTTAAGACCTTCTTAACCTGCAGGAATGTTGCAAACTTTTTAAAAAAAAAATTAAATAAAACCATAGATGGTGGGATTGTTCTGGTGTGGCAGTACATTTATGGTTTTGATGTGTGGTAGTTATCTGTTGAATGCTCTTATACATTTGGAAAATGTCAAGAGCATAACTCAAGGTTTTCCCAGTGGAGGTGGGCAGCAATCTTGACTGAGGTGTTTAGAACTCTCATTGACATGCTAATCAACCCATAGTGGCTTAGAGCATCCGAATAGTTCTCCGTGTAACTGTGAATTGGGAAGGCAAATCTCTTTACAGCCAATGGCTGTAACTTTTGGTCCCCCTAATGCTGTTGGGCTTCCAACTCCCATTGACTTCAGCCAGAAAAGCCAACATCCCATCAGGGATTATGAGAGTTGCATTTATATATTTGTGGAATTTGCATTCTGCCCTTGGACCCAAAGGTTCCCAGAGGGGTGCATAATATTATAATATCTAAATCCTGACAAAAAATAATAAGAAAACAAACAATTACAAAAACAAACCGAAAACACACACACAAGCAGACAACCAAAATTGCAAACAATCCAGCAGCTGTATCTGGAGAGTCACAGGCTAGCCACCCTCTCCTGAACAATGTTTGTTGCTTTGGGTAATAAGGTGAGTATGGGCAAGTTGCTTTGCCCACTTTGTAAAGGATGATCCATAAATACTTGGCTGTGTGTATGTAGGTGAATGCGGGAATCCATTCTGCATTTTATTCTGTTGATACAATGATAAATAATGACAATTTATTTATACCCTGCTCTACTAAGTGCCAGTATAGGTAGTGTTTGAGACCAGACTCACTGCACTAGTCATCTTAAGACAGCACGTAGGTGGCGATAGTGCAGGATCACTTTTATTTATTGTTTGAATCCACATGTATCTGCAGGTGACATGCATAACTAAAAATAGCTTGGAAAACAGTCAAAACAGCAAACAACATAAAAGATAGGTTCTTAAACAATACACCCAGCTGGTAAAGTTTATTGAAACAAAAAATGTCTTCAGTGGTTTCTGTAAAGTACAAATAACGGTTGCCTGTTTTATTCCAACAGGGATACTGTCCCACAGAACAGGGGCTGCCACACTGACAAGTCTTACACCTCCAAGTATGGGTTTTATACTATTGACAGCACCCCTTTGTGCAGGGGTTGCCCGTGCTCGAAAAGCATGAGTTTTTCCCAGTGCTTTATGCACCATAGTTGGTTCCTGTTCTTTTTCTTCTATTTGTATTCCTTATTTTAAAAATGTGTGTGCATGTGTGTGTGCACACATCTACTTTCATTTTATACCCTTCTCCAGAGAATACTTTCAGTCCTCTCTCTTTTTTTTTAGTTGGCCTCCTTTTGTGAGTGTGTTAAATCTGCAGCCAGGTTCACCGTTAGCTCTGGGCAAATCACTGAGCTGTTATTAACCTGCTTCCATGGCAACTGCTGCTCACAAGCCTGAGGACAAAAAATTGTTTTTATTCTGAACTGCACAAAAGGTTCTAGTGATGCTTTAGACAAAATGGCCATTGAAAGTGAGTTGCATTGATGTGTGTATCTGTACAATTTATATTTAAACTACTTTACTCTGGTGTGTTAGGGTAGTATTGGATATGCCTGGCATACTTTTAAATTCTGTTTTTAACATCTTACACCATATTTTGTAAGGGATGTTAAGGTTTTCCTCTTTTCAAAAAGTGGAATTTATATAAAGACAAGAGTAGTTCATCTCTTTGACTCTGTTAATATGGCCATTCTTAAATGTTTCCTGTTTGTCCTCCTGTTGCCATTTAGTTTCTTCCACGCCAACATGATTAATATTGTGTGGTTATGTTTGTTTCAGAATGAGACCAGCAGATAAACCATTTTTCAGCAAAGAAAATATTTTATGTCATGAAATTCAGAGTTAAAAGCATAACAAACATCTATTTATCTAGATTAGATGTGTTACTAGTTTAAGCGCGCCACAGATATACTCTACAGAAAATAAAATTCAGGCAAGTCTTGATATTGTGCACAGAGGTATATGCTGCACCATGGCTTCTGTCTTTTAGCTGTGAAAAGTATGCACATCACCCATGAAAAGTGAACACATGCATGTACTCAAAACTGTGTGTGACCAGTACTCCCAAGTTTCTTACAGGATAATATCAATATCCTGAGGAAATAGCAACCCATTGAAAATCTCCCAGAGTTCACCATTCCAGCTACTATGGCTGCTGAGGCCGTTATACCCACAAAGATATCACTGAGAGTATCACCTCTAATATTGCTATAGTGCATCTAGCCACTAATCCCTGTCACTTCATAGTTATCCACAATTTCTTCAGGAGTAGTGTTACTACCACCACCTTCAGAATACCTGGGACCAACTTCTTCTTGAAGCCCAACCAACAATCCCCTCCCTGCCCAATTTTAGAAATCAGGAAAGGCAAGGATTCAAGACACAGGTAGTTGATGGAAACTGACCTTCAACTACCTTACCCATGATCTCTGATTACAACAACTGAAGCTCCCCCAACATCACCAGACACCTCACTAGAATCACCTCTTCCAAAAGATGGAATTCAAATCCTGGTTTATGCAAGCAATTTTAACTTCCGAGTTCCTCACAAACATGTCACAGCAAGCTTTGGATGAGTCTACTGATGTGTCCTCAGTAATCTACAGCTTAATCTGGACAATGATTCTTTCTTCTCACAAGCCTTGGGTGGACACCTCCATCTAAGACCTGTTAGAAGCAGACCCTGGGGGGGGGGGGGGGACTTGAGCTACAGGATCTCATACTGTCAGCCGCAACTCCAGGAATTTATTAACCCCCTCATTGTCCAATGTAACATCTGCCAGTGTGGTCTTCTGCATTCTACATGGAACCAGCAGGCCTGTCTCTGCAAAGCAACAAAGGGACACAAATATATCATAAATGGCAATTGCAAAAAGCCTGTGGGATAACTTTTCTGCCTCTCAGGATACTCTGTAACTGGCCCTAATTAAACAAAGCAGCTTCAGTGGGAAACTCTAGTGTGCTGAATTACAATTTATGAGGCAATTCAGTTATGGCTTGAAATACGGCTTGAACTGTTTTATTGCAATTCATGTGTCAATTAGCTTGTCAATGCCAGGATGTTTGTTATCACCATTGCTGTGATATAGTGCAAAATAGTGTTAACTATTTTGTTTTCAAGCTAGCCTTCACAGTTCTTTATACACATCATTTTCCTCTGACACGAGGGGCGCTGGAGAAATCTTGGAGGTCTGTATCTTGAGCAAACTCACCTGGTCTTTCACCTTCATAGGTTAATGTACAGACAGGTTGAGCTACTTCTTTGAACCCACCCACCCCAATGAAGTTCTGTGAGGTAGTTTGAGTCAGCTGCCTTGTACATTTTTTCTTTTTTCCAACTGGTAATAGCTGCTTGGAGTTGCTAGGACAGGTGTCCTCAGTCTGGTGCCCATGATGCCTGTTAAGGCTTTAACTGGTGTCCTGGGACAGGTGCCCCAAACTCTGAGCTTTCATTAAAAAAGAAAGAAAAAAGTCTTGAGCCCTTCTGAAAAGCAAGTTATTTCTGTGAAATGATAGTGTAATGAGGTTGCCTTCTATACTTTTTATGGTACTGTTACGATTAATATCTCTCTCTCTCTCTCTCTCTCTCTCTCTCTCTCTGTGTGTGTGTGTGTGTGTGTGACATCTGCACAATGGGTACCAGGACAAAGCTGACTTCCCACTGTAAGCATAAGGTTGTCAGGGGTGACTGTCTCTCTAGTTTTGTGTTATGCCACCCCATAACAGCTATTTTGTGACAGACACTCTTATTTTATTTATCTATTTTAAAGCCCAAACAATATTTTACTTTTAAAAACATTTTTCACACGAAAAAGCTACACAATAAACATTTTTCTTTTATACATTTGTATACCATGCTTGAAACAGAGTGGACTGAGGACAGGAGACCCATGCAAAAAGGGGAAAGGAATGGAACCTGACTGTTCCTTCCTCCTCTGACATCTCTCTCCCAATGTGCATATATGCTTGCCAATTTAAGATGACACTTCAAGCATCTGATGAAGCAGACCATGAAAACCTATGCCACAATACATTTGTTAGCTTTTTAAGGTGCTACAAGACTTCTTCTTCTTTAACTGCTGCATGGACTTTATTGCTCTATGGATGTGCCCAACTATAATAATTTCTGTGTACCTGTACAAAGACATCATGTAATGTTTGCTTTTGGTGGGTAGCAAATAATATATACATCAGAGTTGTACTTATGAGTGCATCTCTTGCCTCCCCAGTTCTCCTTAAATTGGCTTGGATAAGCCAACTTTTAAATTTTAAAAAAATAAAATAGACTCAGGATGGTGCTTGGCTTATTCCAAGCCAATCTGCATTTAATCTGAGACTTTGGTACATGAAGCAGTTTTCTCCCAATACTCTGATTCTCCAACCCCCGCCACATAACACTACCTTTCTACACAGGACTGCCCCCTCCCACCAATACCCATTCACACTGGGGCTGCTGGTCTGGCACAGAAAGGAATGTTTCTCTCTTGTCAGCACCTAGCACCCTGGTTGCCCTGAATTCCTGATGGGAGCTTGGAGGCAAACGCGTAAGTGGAACAGGTGGTGCTTACCTTGCATTTGAAACAACTGTTGCAAGCCACCCTATTTCAAGATCATCCTGAAGGGCCACACATTTTCCATAATCAGTCTTTTAGGCATTTACTAAAGTGGAAGGGCACCAGTAGTGCTTCTAAGGGAGAATTTGCTGCCCTCCAGATACAATTCTGGCCTGAGATGATGGGAACTGTCGTCCACAGATTCTCCATCCCTAATGTCAATTAACAAGCTTGGGATGTTCTGTATTTGAACATATCTGTATGTTCTTCAGAGAAAGCACAAACTTTTCAGCTGTGTTTATATAGAACCTTTTGAGTACATCACACACCAGTAAACTTTTAAACATCCATGTTGGGTGAACCAGTGTGCTGTCAAATGGGGCCTGAGGTTTTATAAAGCTACCAAGTGTGGGTGGATTACTTAAGGCTGTCAAATGAATTTGTGGCTCAGATGAGACTTTTAACTAGAGGGCTTCTGGCTCCCATCGCCCTGAAAAGATGTCTGAAAGGACAGTGTAGTGCACTCAGTTTCAAAGTTTTATTTTTGTTGTCTGTGCTTAAAATAGAAGTGTTAATTTGATGTGTCGGTGGAGAACACACACTCTTTTCTAAAGCATCCTGCACAACCTTGCTTCATCTGCAGCCTTTGATTTTCATAGAATCTGGGGTGCTGTCACTCTTGTACTTTGAGGCGACAGACGTAAAGAGGAAGGTCATCTGATGAAAGTAGGAAGTGCAACCCATTAGCTTTGAACAAGTAACTTTGCTAATTGTTCTTACCAGTTTTACCACATGAAGTCCAAATGATGTTGTTCTCATAACTTGCTCTTGTACTTAAATAATGTTGTCTTTGTGTCCCCCCCTTTTTTTTCTTTTCTGCTTAGGTTGCTTTGAATGTTGCATTAAGTGCCTGGGAGGAGTTCCATATGCTTCCCTTGTGGCAACTATTCTCTGCTTCTCTGGGGTAGCATTGTTCTGCGGCTGCGGTCATGTGGCTCTCGCTGGGACCGTATCGATCCTCGAACAGCGTTTTTCCACAAATGTTACTGACCATGCTTTGTTATCTGAAGTGTAAGTACAAAACCAATTTTCTTACTCTGTGAAGCAATTGCAGTGATAACTTTAATAACATCAGAGCTAGGAGCGCATGCCAATTCAGCCTGCAAGGAGGTAAGAGTGCCTGGCAAAACTCAAAATTTGAAGTGAATTTGGAGAGTCCACTTCAAGCAAAACATCTTTTGGATTGGGGCTGTTTTTATATACAGCATATAGTTATGAAATTTGTTGGGAGGGTTGGGGGAATTTGCAACACTTCCACCAGAAGTCTGCTGCTGTTAGGGATTCAGCATATATTCCCCCCAAAATGTATATTCTAGTTCAACAGAGAGAAGGAAAACAAGGGTAGCAATAAATCTCCCAAAGAGCATAGTTATTCAGCTCCATAGCAACTGAAGGCAAGAAAAAATAGCTGTTGCCAGGAGATGACAGACCACTAAAAATATACTGGGGAGGTACACAGGAAAGCAATACTGCTAAATCTAAGGTAAGGATAAAATAATAAATGTTATCACTAACCACTGCAATTGAGGCAGTCATGACATTTCTCTCACATGCCACATAACTCCATAGTAGATGCGTTATGGACTATGAATCTAATCTTCTGCCTCCCAGTGAAATAGGCTATATCGGTTTGTGTCTGAAGCATGCTAGTTTTCCTCAGTAGGATCTTCCATTGCTGAACTGTTCTTATGGTTAAATTTTCCCCCCTCAATTATTAACCTCTGATCTACATTACTTAAGCTTAAAACATGTTGCCTCTTCTGTCCTTGGTGAACAGAGTTTGTCTTCCTTTTCACGTTCTAGATCTTGGAAAAAATTGTTAGTGGCCGTCATTTACTTCACTTCTATAGGACAGTACTGCATAATTCCTTTGGCATTATGATTTATCTTTTGGATGTCTAGTGGATCAACTAAAATTCTTTTAATTGTGCTGCATAAAACTGAAACAAACAAATATGGTTTACATACCTCTAGAAGTGCAAACGAATGCACTTTTGCATAGTGCCTTAGATGCAGGGTATTCTGATATTTTGTATGTGGAACAGGAAACAAAACCTGCATTACAGGGTGGTTGTGAGGATACCATGGGGTGCGGTGATGACCAGAAACGAAATTTTGCAGCAAAGGGGGACAATGCAAATTACTCACAAATTGTGGCTACATATTACTTTTAATGGAAAAGATGGCTGGATCTGTTACAAAAGAGAAATAACTGCACGTTAATTACACAAATGAATGGGTAGAGCTAGAAGCTGCATTCTATTGAGTGGTGGGGGCAATGTACCCTACTGCTACAGTATATTGTGTGGATGCAGTGCACACACTGACAAGAGACGAAAGGGGAAAGCCCCTTCTTGTTGCTAGATGGCATAGAGGTGTGTCGGTCTGGGTCTCCATCCTTGCAGCAGTGCTCATTTTGTCTATTTGAGTAGGAGCAGAACCCCTTTAAATGTTTTTCTTGCTGCTGAAACAAAGCAAGAACAAAGCTCCCTTCCCAGCAGAAGCCTGCTGTGGTTCCTTCTGGGATACAGTAAGGGAAGATGTTTGCAGTAAGAAATATTCTATAGTGACTGGTGAGGGTAGGGCTTGAGGCTATTTAATTATGTGTAAGCATTAGATGCTGCAGCATTTTTGAAGTTACTGGTGGTCAACTTTGGCTGTGTAATACAGCGGTCAGCAAACTTTTTCAGCAGGGGGCCAGTCCACTGTACCTCAGACCTTGTGGGGGGCCAGACTATATTTTAGGTGGGGGGAATGAACAAATTCCTGTGCCCCAAAAATAACCCAGAGATGCTTTTTAAATAAAAGCACACAGTGTACTCATGTAAAAACACGCTGATTCTTGGACCTTCCGCAGGCCTGATTTAGGCGGCGATTGGGCCAGATCTGGCCCCCGGGCCTACCTATGGTGTAATAGCTGTATAGAAGGGCAATAAATACTAGATGTTTTCATCCGAGGATTTGACTGACTAGTTCAGTTCGTATGTGGAATTCAGCTTCTCCATCTGCTCCGGTTCCCTTTATTCTTGAATATGATGAGGTAAAAATCTACAACAGCTTAACCAGTTCCAGTTGACAAGTCAACATTAAAAGAAGAGCAACTGGATCAGAATCTAGACCTGCCTTGCTCAACCTGCTGCTCTCCATATGGTGAAGACACCAATTCCTTTCGGCCTCAACCACCAGCATGGTCCAAGGCTAAATCTTGCAACCTGATGGAAATTATGACCAACTACATTGGTTCTTTACACAACTAGTAAATGGTCTCACCTGTGAACTTACCACTAAGGTGTTCATTCTGTCCTTGTGCTCTCGGATGATTATGAAATGAGACTTTATTTCAGAGTGACAAGAGTCTGATTGCCCTGTTTGTTTCCTTCTCAGAATAAAACTAATGCAGTATGTGATCTATGGCATTGCATCATTTTTTTTCTTGTATGGAATTATCCTGTTGGCGGAGGGCTTTTATACAACAAGTGCTGTGAAGGAGCTGCATGGTGAATTCAAGACAACCATCTGTGGCCGCTGCATCAGTGGAATGGTGAGTCCATTGCAGGAATATGGATTGCCACTACTCCAGTGGTCCATAGCATTATCTACAGTTTTGTTTGCACCAGCTCTTTACGCTGGCCTTTGATAAGAACGCAGTGTCCTTCTAGGCTTTCAGAAAGCCCTAGCTAGAGATGCTAGCAGTTGAACCTTAGTCATCCACATAAACAGCAGAGGCTATACATCTTAATGGTCACAAGAGAATTAGGTATTAATTCTAGCTTGTTTTCTTATCCCAAGTGAATTTGCCTGCTTTTTCTCTCTCAAATAGTACTTTATTGGAGAGAGGTATGAGGAAAAAATAATTTGGACATAATCCTCTTTTTTATCAAGTTTATTCTTCCAAGAAATTACAACTTTTAAGTGGGCCACAGTTCTGTCAAAGTTTTCATTAACACCATGCATAAAAATGTCCAGATTATATATTGTGTGTTTTTGTCCAGTGTTGGGCTTTTGGCAGCCAGGTTGTGCTTTTTTGGGGGGTGGGGATTTCTACCCCCCTTAACTGAGAGCACTTCATTTTTAACTTTATAGATCCCCCCCCCCCGGCCTCCAAAATGTAATTAAGTTGTCCCCATCTCTTGGTCCAATTTAGTTGGCTGAAGCATGACATTCTTTTCAGTTGGCTCACCCGAGACAACAGACTGGCACTCCCTGTTGTTAGAAGCTATGCCCTCTTATCCTAATTGTGTACAGCAGGAATTGGGAGGTACCCACAGATACTGTAAGGAAGTCACAGTTCCCAGTAATGAAGTGCCACTCCAATGACAAAGAAAGCATCCCAGAATGGCTACTGCTTGGAAAGTCAGGCTGATTTTTATTTTGCTTACTTAAAACAAAACGTCAAGCTTTTAACAGCACAACACGGGCTATAGGGAAGGTCTCTATGGGGTGAAAATCTGAGACTTCACATCAGACATGGAGACTGTGACATGCTCTTGGATTTTAAAATTCAGGAGTGTGTGTACTGTAAATGAGATTAACCCTTGATTTCCTAAATTAATGAGAAAGGGGTTTTCTGTGTGAAATGTGTGCCTGTCTCCTCAGTTTGTTTTCCTGACCTACGTACTGGGGGTGGCCTGGCTTGGCGTCTTTGGCTTCTCGGCTGTGCCGGTCTTCATGTTCTATAACATATGGTCAACTTGCGAAGTCATCAGATCACTCCCAGCAAATATGACAGCTTCAGCGGACCAGATCTGTGTGGATATCAGGCAATACGGTACTTATTTTAATCCTGATTAAATGCTTTATCCTCTTTCCTTGTCCTATCTTCAACAGGTTTGTCTTAGCCTTATGAGATGAACCAAAAAGCAACCAAGTGTGGAGTCTCTGAACATGTCATTACTTTTTCAATTAATGCAGATTACACTGACCTCTTTCCAGATGCACCCAGTTTAACTGCATTTTGCAAGTCATTTATCTAAAGTGATTTTGTGCCTGTTATCCGCATTATGCTATCAGGCTTAATAATAAAACAATCAGCAAAATAAACTGCTTAAGCAAGCCTGAGCCCATCACCAAATAGTTTGAAAACCTACCATGCTAGTCTCCTGAATTTAGCTATATACCTGCATATTCTTACTATTTCTGTAATAATGTGAATTGTGTATGTGCTCATGCAAAGCAGTTTCATTTATCCTTTAGTTTTGGAATGGGAATACAATGTTAGAACAGTATGAGGAAGGAACAGGGGTCTAGATTTGTGCACCCAAGAATCACACATTATGGGAAAAGATATTTTTTACCTGATTAACATCACACACACACACTATGCAGTTGTTCCTATCATTAATGCTTATTTGGTGACAAATATTGTTTAGCCCCCACTCTCCCCTGGGACTGGGATTATTTGTGTGGGATTAGGAGTGAGAGACACGATCACCTCCAAAAAGAAAAGGCAATAAATAGAACACAGGACAGCTGAACACATAATAGAAGTTGAGTCAATTTACTTCTAGAAGTTCCATCCAGATTCCAGGTATTTTAAGGTTCCTACCATACTTTCTCTGATATTGGCTAAAGAAGGGTGCAAATCTTTCAGAAAGGCCAGTGGAAATGAGATGTGCGGGGAAGGCACAGTAGAGGCAAGCCTGGAATATAATGGGTTTTTATCCGCTGCTAGTACTTCTCAGAGTAAACCCATTGAAGTTAATGGACACAACTCACTTTCATCCAACTTAGTTGGATACAAGCCAATAGAAGTACTTATAGAGATTCCAAGACAAAGTAGCTGTTCTCCTCTAGTCCTGCTGCTTCTGTGCTGCTGCGAGCTATGCCATGACTGTTGAGTTGGCATGTTGCCCAAACCTTGGCTCAGTTTTTCTCACTCCACATGGCTTAGTGCTCCACACACTTCTCCATTGTTTTATAACTCTCATACACATACCTACTGCTGTATAGCTCCCCCCACCCCCAAAAAGGTCAAAGATGAATATATTTGATGAATATCTTCTATAGTGCAATATGTTGAGGTACTTTGCTTTCACATGGTATACTTCCACCAGAAAGAAAATGGCCTGAAGATCAGTAGTGAAGAAAAGGAACAGAGGCTTTAATAAGGCAATGGAGGAAGAGAGTGGCTTGCGGAGATAATTCTGAATAGTTCCTCTGCAATTGCAATCTCAGTCCTCGAAGTTTAAGGCAGAGCCTGTAAAGATGCAAGCACCGTTTTCAGCAATCCCTTTGCCCATTCAATAGAGTCAGGAAGCACAGCATATGACAGTGATTAAAAAGAAGAAGAGTGTCCATAGTGACTAAAACAACCATTTGTCCGCCATATGGGAATCCTAGATCTGAGAACATCTCTTGGCAAGGAGAATCTCTCCTGGATGTAGAAAGGGAACACTGTTAAGTGATTTTGTACTTAATGGTGCCAACTCCAGATTGAACTGGTCAATGTGTGGGTGCTTGTTAAAGGAACACAACTTGCGTGTAGGTGGGGAAGGGAAATGGATTTCAGAAGGGAGAATGACATCAGCTATCAGCTTTAACAATGGCTTTTTGATATTTTAACTTCAGGTATCATCCCTTGGAATGCTGTGCCTGGCAAGGCATGTGGGTCAGCATTAGCAGATATGTGCAGCACCCCTGAGGTAAACGAGACGACGACACCCGGTGCTTGTCTTGCATATCTTGACAACTGGGATATAAACAATTGGTCTGCTAAAACATTAATGCTCGTGCCATTTATTTTTTTAAAAAAAGGTTTCTTCATCATGCAGAATGAATGATACAACATTCTGAGGATATAGGTCTGCACTACTTGTTGTGAGGCTAAGTGGTTCTGTGAATAGCCAGTTGAGAGATAACGGTATTTCTCCTCCCACCCCTTCAGTAGCTGGAATACATAGTGCTGAAAAATTATTTCATCAGGCCATATCAATTTTGCATAAAACATATCAATATGGTAAACACTAGGATACAACGTATAGATAAGTAATCAATGATTAATATGCCAGGCTTCCTTTGAATAAGGAACAACTGCAAAAATAGTGCCCTCAGAATAGGCTGTCTCCTATCTTTATTGCTAAGGCATCATACTGACTGGGCTGATGTGGTCCATAGCATCTCTCTCCTCTAATCAGTTTGTCTAACTGCAACTGAGTTACAGTGACAGGCAGTAACACACAGCTGCCAGTTATAAAAGCACCTATTCCAGGCAGGTTGGGCAGGTTTGCCTTATTATGCTGCCTTCCATGTCATTCCATGCATGTGGGTAACAAGGGCACACACAGGTTTTTAAATGTGTGGAGCATCCCTCAGTTACGACTGTGGGCTAGAATAATGTTAATAGAGGTTGCAGTGGTGCTGATGGAACTGCCGTGGTGGTGGCCCTAGTCTCACTCAGAATAATAATTTTGGATTTGTTCATTCTTTTCTCTTGGCTGGCATGGATAAAAAATGCCCTGAATAAGCTGCACATGAGGCGACCAGCATCCAGTTATTAAGACTAACCTTTTTTCCAGTCACAATCCGAGAGATGAGCGCAAGTTTCCTGTATGCAGAATCTGATTCCCACTAGGCTTCTTCCATGCTATCATGGTCACAACTGTGTTCACAGTTGTGTGAAGGAACCTGGCCTTTAGGTTCAACTAGCAGTGTTATGTTGCAGCAACACTGGCACAGACTCCTTGTCTGAATAGCTTGAAGTGCCATAGGTTTTGACATTGGACTTGCAGAGTACTCACTACGTCCCCTCAAAAATATTTGTTGGTGCAGTGACTCATGGAATCAGACCTTCCTCCACACTAGGCAGCCTCCCGAGAGTTATATTTGTTAATGTGCCATGGAGCTCCTAGGACAATGATTTTCCTCTTTACTGTTATAGTTCTATTTGTCTTACCACCTGTTCATTGTGGCGTGTGCTGGAGCTGGTGCTACTGTCATAGCCCTGGTGAGTACCATCATCCTCTCTCTCTCATAAAATAACCACATATTCCCTTTTCAGATGTAATCTTTAAAATATTGTTTAACTTAAACTAAGTAATAATTTTTGTGTTTGTTGGCACCTGATTGTAGTTTTCTCAGGATATTCCAAATAGCAGGCAAGTGCTTACATTTCCCAATAAAGCTTTGCACCAAAGCAAGCTTTAAAATAGTTTTGTTGTTTTTTGCTATTCGTTTACCTCCATCCTGTTGCATGGCCAATTTATGGCATTTTTGGATATAGCTATTTTGCCATTAGTATGTAGAACTTCCCAGCATCAGGACACTTCAGACAGAGGTTTCCTACCTTTGAAAATAGTTTTAATTAATACTCCTGTCTTTCCTTCCTTTAAGTCTTTTGGGGAGTATGAAAGGTACCTGAATGTACTGAAGCTAGTTAGTCTGATTAAAAACAAGACCCATTTATAGTCAATGAACTGCTGCAGCAACCTGCTTTCAATCTTCTGTTGCCAAATTCATTTAAAGTCATAATTTATCAATGTACTTCCCACTGAAACAACCAGGGACCCTTACATAGCTTAGGTAAAGCAGAGCTAGTCATTTTTGCCATAGCTCTCATTGAAATCCGTGCCTGACACAGTATAAATTTTCATTCTAACACAAAGAACTGCCTAAAAGGCCAGTAGAATTTGTTGTCTCTTATACGCTGTGTTTTGTTCTCTTCCACCAGCTGATCTACATGATGGCTACCACATATAACTATGCCGTTTTGAAGTTTAAGAGTCGGGAAGATTGCTGCACTAAATTCTAAATTGCATAAGCCCAGTAAAGAGCTGCACTGTGTAGCTTGAAAAACCACTGACACCCTAGACTAAAGAGTCTAGCTTTTTTGAAGTTTGTTACAGTAAATTGTAAATAGCTTCAGTAAGCATCTTTAAGCATTTTAGATTAATTCAAATTTATTTCTTGTATATGAATAATGATGTGGGTGAGAGCTGGCTATTTTCTATACTATGAGAGGATTGTTATTTTCAGTGATGTTGTAAATCATCCCTTTAAAGGAAGGAGGGCTTTCATTTAACATCAAGCTATATTTTTTTCTAACAATCATCTCTGAAATAATTACTGGATCAATTAAGGGCCTGTAATAAGTTATTTTGTCTCTGCTGTTCACTAATCTGAAAAATAATAAAGCATCTGTTCTACAAATAGATGACACACAAGATACATGCTTGATTCTTGATAACTGTCAGTGCCTACCTTTTAGATTGTTGTCAAAGTGCTCTTCTAAAGTACCACATATTTGCCTCTCATTTTTACTGTATAACACCAGCCCTTTGGGTTTTTACTGGTCAAATGTTTTGAGAGACAACTAATTAGGCTCACTGAAGAATACCCTTTTCATTAGCTGACATTTTCATTTCCCCCCAAAAATAAGAAACAAAAGCCATGCAGTTCTCTAGCAAAAGCATGGAAACAAGTTCATTCCACACCAACCCTGGCCTATGAGAAATAGAAAACATCAACTTTTGTGGCACAGGCTACAAACTTACTTGTCAGTGATCAGCTTCCAAAGTATAACCATGCAGCACGCAAAGGAAACCCTTTTATATAGAGAGCTGCATTTTAGAAGAAAAAAAAACTATTTTTGCCCTAGTGAGAGTATGGCGGAACACAACTTTTCTAAGAGGATAACTATATAAAATTTCCACATTACAATTTTCCTTTACTCAAGAGGATGGGGAAAGAAACAGGGAAAGGAAGAAACGATCACAGATTTATCTTGAGTTGCTCTTCTAGGCTTCAGCATGTAAACTTGCAATGTATTTTCAAAGCTTTTCCGTTTCTGTTGTTCTTTCGCATTAACTGCTTTTGTTCCTATTTCCTACTAACTTTTGCCAGTACCTACTTAGTAGTATTAAGCATGCAAAATTCTAGATATCTTTAGAAATAAGCCTCTTTGCCTTTTTTACTATTTAATAATGTAGAATAACTTTTAAAAATTAATATTACTAGCTGCCTGCTTTGCCTCTTGACATGCTCACTAGCCATCATGCTCACCCTTCTCTTCCAGATACACTTCCTCATGATACTGTCCTCTAACTGGGCCTACTTAAAGGATGCGAGCAAAATGCAGGCTTACCAGGATATCAAAGCAAAAGAAGAACAGGAGCTTCAGGATATCCAGTCTCGGTCCAAAGAGCAACTCAATTCTTACACATAAATGTTTGCCAGAAGAATTTTGTAGCTCTGACAAATCATCAAGCAGCTGCTCTGCAGAACAGATGCATGTCCAAGCAAATGCAGAAGTATAAAAACTTCACATTCATGCTCCTGGGCCATGATCATAGGGAAAATTTGCAGTGGATATCCTCCATTCCTTTAGCACTGCGATTGGAGGGTTTTTTGGGGGGGAGGGAGGGGAGAGAGGTTGTCTCTAGGCCACTTTAGAAAAACATGTTACCAGGTCAAGGATCTTTATGGATCTCTCTTGGCAATTATAAAAGAATTACTGAAGGAACACGCTCCTTTCAAAACAGGCTACCACAGTTGGTATCCAGCCCTGTAATGACTAAAAGATTTTAAAGGCTGTATATAATTACACAGATGTAAGTAACTAAGATTCTAGTATGACTAGTTATTCCCTTTCTTCTGAATACTGATAGTTGTGCTTATTTGATACGGTTTCAGGAAGTTACAAATAATCTTATTCAGACTCTGTCAAAATTAAAACTGGATTTTGTGGACTAAATGCCAGAAGTGTTATTTTCTGAGCCACTCCCTTTTCATTGATGCTGTAATGAGCCACTGTTGTTCTACTGCACTTACCAGAGTAAGCTGGGTACTGTTGCCCAGAGTTTGTTTTCTTTTAATTTTATACCGTTTGATGGAATGTAGACAGACCCTTGGATCAGGATAATGATCCCCTTCTCAGAAAATAAATGTCAGCTTTGCCTTAATATTTATTTTCTATAAATGTCTGAAGCATTTATATAGCAGTGGGAGATCATTATCATGTATTTTATCAAAGCAGAAAGTGTTACCTTGTTGAAATTATACTGATATAATTGTTTCAAGTGAGCAGATAACAATTTGTAGAACATAAAAACCCATAGCCATACAGAGCACAGGTCAACCACCCGTCTCAAATTTGGTGCTCAGCACGTTTATAAACAGTGCTTATTTGTTTTCTCTTTTAAGAAATTTGGTGTTCAGTAAAATATTGGGTGCCATTTTAAAAGTGTTTCCCACAAAATCTGCCTTCTAACATTTTCAGAAACATTCAGTGCTAGCTTGAGTACTAGTGATGGTATCTTTGGTGTGCTTTTTTTAAAATAAAAAATATATAAATGTTGGAGAAACTTTAAGTACATCGGTGAGTTTTAAATCAGTAAAAAAGTCAAGTCATACATCCATGTTAATGTGTGGTTTGATTAGTTTTGAACGTTTGCTGAATATTAACCATGCTCCTGTAGCTCATACAGAAGTGTATAAAGATAAAGGAAGCACATGTTTCTTTAGAAAGTTTTTAAAGGAAAAAAATATTAATGTGGAAAAAACTTCAGGTATTACCTTGCATTTGAGTTTGTTACATGCCTAATCTGACTTTCTTTTTAAAGAGGCAAAATCTATATAGAGCAGATAAAAAATAGCTTAGTGTTTGTTTTACCTGTTGCATGAAGGAAACAAATTTCTACAGCAATGCAGGTGATGTTCTTACTAGTCCAGTGTTTGCATAAAGGTAACGGACAGTGTCTTAAAGCCTAATTCTTTTCTAATTCTATGTAGCTATTTACTGGGAGTTTTTTGAAGTTTTGTTTAAGTAGTCTAATATTTTTTATGTAAAGAGCATTAAATTTTGCTATGTATAAATTTTTGTAACCTAACCGTGAATCAATATTTTCTATCAGTGCCAAGGGCTTCCTGTAGTTATATCCAAGTGTTACAATAAATATTTGTAGATAATAGAACCAATATCTGTGTATGCTTATTTTAAGAAGGTTTTGAAACAGTTGTAGCAGTATAGACAGCCATCCCAAAGCTAGTGTTTTGGTGACACATAATTGGAAGTTTTAGTATCTATTGAAAAATATGGCAACCAACGGACATAGGAAGATAGACCTTTCCCTGCATCTTATCAAGATGTGTTATCCTTCAGTGCTAGGGTGCTTCTGGACTGAGTCTGACTTTCAAAAAGTGTGTGCATTATTTGGTATATGCATTTGCCACTATCAGTTTACGTTTGGGGCAAAAAACAACAATATTGTATTTCACAGTTCAGGTTTGATACAGTTTGACATAAACATAAATTTGTTAGTTTCTGTCTCTTAAGAAATGAGAGCAGTCAAATTAGCAAACACAGATATGCAAAAGTGTTTTTGAAAGATGCTAATCTGCAAGGGCCTGTTCTCAGTAATTGATTTTGAAATAGAGTACTATTTGCTCAACTTTGTCTTAGGAGAACTGCTGCTTGAGGCATGCCTGGTGTCTCTCATAAGCTCACTGCAAAATTTTCCCATCTATAGTGTGTTTCATTATTTTAGTGCGGCGTGGTCAAACTACATGAAGCCAGGATATATTTCAACTTCCAAAATCTCTGGCATTTCAACAAATCAGGTCCCATCGATTCATCTGTACCAGGATTTCCCACTAATTACCAAGCTTGTAAAGTGGGAATATTCTTTCATCACTTTCCCAAGGAACTCTCCTCTAAAATGAGTTGATAATATGATTCAATTTTAGTGAGTTCAGACAGTTGCCCCAGTTTTTCAGACCAGTTTCATACTATGACAGCCATTTCCAAAATTTAAACATCATAATAGTGTAAATCATCGTTTTCAATACCATGTACTTTTAACAGGAAGTAGTCCCAATCACAAGCACTTAATTTTTAAAGTGTGCTTGACTGAACTCTTGCTGATGCCCTAGTTTGTTTTTAAAGAGTAGCTAAAGGATGTGCAGCAGCAGGAAATTGTAGCGTCACTATTCAATAAAGTCAAAAGCTGCTTAAGCACATCACCCCAAAACTTAAATGTCTAAACACAGTTTTCATTCTAGAGCTTTGAGCTATGCTTATATAGACAGCTGGTCAATCTTCTGTAAAGTATGTAATATAAACTTTGGAAGAAAATATTTCAAATAGATTTAAACACAGAATTCTCTATGACTGCTGCTTTATTCTTTTAAAAATATTCATTTGTAAAACAAGGTAAACCAACTTGATTTGAATGTTTCCCCCACTGCCTCTATAAAAAGCTATTTTTATTGTACTGGCATATTTTAAACACGTAAAATTGGTTGTTCAGGTAGGAAGCAATTCTCTGAAACACCGTTTCAGTAGCACTGATAGCAACTTTGTGCCAACAAACAGCAATGTTTCACTTTTAGTATGTTCTTCCTGAATTATGCAGATGGCAATATTCCAAGGTTCAGAATCTCACCCTAGTTTGTGGTGCTTCCTCTGATGAAAAAGAAGTGCACTTCTCTGGTCAGGGAGCCCCTGCTAATTGATATTCACCAGAAATCATCATCAGGCTCTCCGTGAAGAGTGGCTGCAGCACTAAAGCTGGAACACAGATAATAATGAATTTTGAAACAGTCTAATACACTTCTCCTTCTTAGGATTCCCATCTACCCTTCTCTCACACAGCATACACATCAAATCATAAGTCCCCCAATCATCTAGAGGAGGTTTTTTTTAGGGGGAGGGATAATTTGGACACTTATAGGGATGTGGTGAAATCTCCTTCCCCAACATCTGCTATCACAAACAATCTATAAATAGAGACCTGCTCAAATTAACAAATCTTAATTCAACTGCAATACAGTAAAGATTACCAGACAAGTGTAATTAGTATGCAATTAAAAGTGTTTATTGGAAAGGATTTGTTTTAATGCAAAAAGGCCCCACTTGATAAAAAAAGCAAAAATAAATAAATATGAACCATACATGTCAAGCACTAGAAAGATGCATACCTGTCCTCCTTTCCACTACCTGAGAGTTTGTCAGAAAATACTTCAGCTTCTTTCTTGAAGTCCTAATAGAGAAAAGAAAGTTGTTACTGGTTGCTTTTGTGTGGTCTCCATATTCCACTGCTACTCAAAAAACAGGAATATGATTAGGTACTTAAAATTACCCTAAGTGCAATACAGAGAGTAGAAAGGACAGGTCACTGCCACGATGCATTATCATCTAACAGATACAATGCAAAAGGGTGGGATTGAAGGTGAACACACACATTCATGTTCTAGCTTGTACACAGCAAGGTGGAATGGCTGCTGGAGTGGGGCAGTTCTAGGAGTGAAGGTGCTAAATGGCAATTGGTCTTCTTTTCTCTCTGCTTTCAACCAATTGAAACAGCCACTGATAGAGACACAATCTTATTGACTGTAATGGGGGGTTTTGATCTTTATTTCAAAAATAGCATGCTTATGTCTGAACAGCTTTGTAATGGAATTTGTTATCAGAAATTTTAGTTTGGCATATTTCACGTGTCCTGTTATTGGTTTTCTACCATAGTATGACCTTTTCCAGACAAAATTTTGTGGTCTCCATAGGTCTGTGGGTAATCTTAAACCTGTATGTTTAAACTGTTTAAAACCAGAATGTACACACTTAAGTATTTGCCCACTATTTTTTCTAGTATCACTGCCAAATTCAAATGATCTTGTATTTGTCAAAAGTGATCAGTGAATAAAAGATTAATAAAGTAGTTTGATGCAAGAATCTGTATGTTACAAGACCAAGCAGAGATCACTGTACTGCAGCGTGGTGGAATTATAGTGGTATCACTGCGTATTACCAATTCAAAATGACTAACATAGATCAACAGTAGAACAGATGTGGGGAACCTCCAACTGTTACTGTACTACAAATACTTATTATTACTGACCACAGACCAGGAGTTGGGAGTTCAACAGCATCTGGAGGGTCACAGGTAAGCCACCCCCACAGTAACAAATGATAGCGCTTTCCAGTGATTCATTTAGATTGCTTACAGCATTCAGTCCTGGATATTTTGATGCACAGAGAGGATCTAACATTCTACTGTTCCTTTTTGAATTTGATATCATACAGCAAAAAGTGTAGCTATAAACAGCAGGTTTTGCTAAGCTGAACTCAAGTGTGGCTGCTAGAAATTTACTGTATATGCATGAAGCATGACTCATTAAGCCAAAAAGCTGTAATCAAGGAAGTATGATGGCTTGGAATCCGTCCTTGTAAGCTAATCATTAATTCAGCTGAAGATGGTTAATTCTGGATAACCGCAAAGCAAGCTGCAGAAGAATCAGCTCAACTGCAAATATCCACAAGGTTTGCAACAACAATCTAGTACACTGGAAATTTTTGTTGGTTATTAACCGAAATAATTTGGCAATAGACTATTAAATGACCTCAAGTGGGGGAAACATAAGGTAGACTTTATATCCCAAGTTTCTGATACAACAAAAGCTAGACCTCAACATTTTAAATTAATTAGATCTTGTTCTACTCTTTAGTTGGTTGTGTACATGCTATCATGCATGCTTGCTTGTCCAGTGTGAAAAAGACAAAGGAACTACTGAGATTGTTCTTGGAGTACGCGAGTTCCCAAACTAATACATCTCAGGTGCATTAAACCACCATCTTCTTGACGCTAAGCACATTTGGTTCAGATCAGAACCTAGATGGGAGACCCCCTATTAACCACAGGACATTAGATGTAAGAATAATGGACAACATCACCTCATTTGCAAACTCCTGCTCCCGATTCTGCTGTATTATTTTCATGTATTTTTCCAGTGGATTAGGAATAGCATCACCACCATGTTCTTCAGACTTTGAGATAATGGTTTCCATATCTGCCACATCTTCATGCTTTTTCTCGGTTTCCACTGACTCTTGCATACACTATTATGAAACCAAAGAATGAACACCATAAAACATTTTAACAGAGAAGAAAGGAATGCTCCACTTAAATGTGACCCACTGGTAACATAATCCTACCTACACTCAGCATCCTATACAGTGGTACCTCGGGTTAAGTACTTAATTCGTTCCGCAGGTCCATTCTTAACCTGAAACTGTTCTTAACCTGAAGCACTACTTTAGCTAATGGGGCCTCCTGCTGCTGGTGCCGTGCCGCCGGAGCACGATTTCTGTTCTCATCCTGAAACAAAGTTCTTAACCCGAGGTACTATTGCTGGGTTGGCAGAGTCTGTAACCTGAAGCATATGTAACCTGAAGCGTATGTAACCCGAGGTACCACTGTACTTTTATAAGGCTCTTAAAGGACTATATATAAGAAACAGCACAAAATTAGTTGCAGCAAATTGCCTGCAATAATGGTGTCTCTTCAAACACAAGTTAAATCCTCACAGTAATCAATAAGTGGCTTACTTCAACCAGAACTAAACTACATTTGATTATCAAATCTCCCATTTTACAGAAGCGCAACTGGCCTCAACTAGAAGTTGGGCATTTGATGTTGCAATCCCATGCTATAGAGAACATTCTTCCAGCAGATTCAGCAGGCACCCTTGCTATTCACTTTCAGGTGACACTTGGAGGCCTTTTATTAATGTTGAAAGCTCACTGTAGCAGCTTAATTTTTTATTTACCAGTGACCTTAACCATTATCTGTATTTTGCTTTCTCAAATGGTGTTTTATGTCTTTAATGTTACACACAGTCCTGATATTTTATATGGTGGTTTAGAAATACTTGCATAAAAAAGTAAAACAGCTAAATGCAAAGTATTGTTAGAAAGTCAGTTCTCCAAGAGAATGTTTGTACTGGTCCTTTTCCCCAGAACATATACTAAGAACAACTGATGCAGTTACTTTCCATCTTTGGTGGTGTCAGATTAATGTGCCATATCTTGGTTTTATTACTGAAATGGTAAGAAATGCTGACCACATAGTTCCTCATGAGGAAGTCCACTGGATGGGAAGGACTCCAGCCTGCCATTAGAAGTAGCAGGGCTGCAGCCTCCTATCATCAGAGCACCCCAAGACAGCATACTCTCAGAAGTGATCATTTATAAAAATTCCTATTCTGCACAAAGAGCTTCAAAAATAGCTGCTCTATAAACCATCTCCTTCTTCCAAAAGGAAATATTCAAAGGTTGTCCAGTTTATTTTTATTTGTAAAACACTTTCCTTTTACCAGTACTAAGGCACTATGAATAATCCAATATAATAAATTTGATTTCTGTTCAACCAGGGTGGGTATAGTGGGGATATAATAGAGCAGGGAAAACCCAATTTTATGCAGCTTTACAGCAGCTTACTCATATCCCTGGCAAATCAATATGGTGGTAAAACGGCAGGTGGCAAATAGCTTCTGATCTATCAATCTCCACCGGAAGGAAAACAAGTTCTGCAGAAATTCTATCAGCACACTACACGCAACGGCCACTCCACAAAACTGCCTCTGAGGATCTGTTGTCTATACAGGCAGCCCCCCTGTTTACACAGGGTTTACGTTCTGAGGCACTGTGTGCATTGGTTCAATTGCGTATAACTGAAACCCACTGAAAAAGCCTGCAAACACCCCACCCCCATTGAGCCCTTTAAGTGATGTCTTTATGGCGTTTCCAGGTCACTTCTCGGTTCGGCGTGATGTGAGTTTACAAAATCAAACACATACTGGACGCATGTAAATGGGGGGGGGGGCTCCCTGTATCTACAGTCCTAGTCCAGAAAAAGAAAGTACTCTTTAGTTTATAATAACTATTTTAAATCACCAAGACTCTGAAATGCATTACCAATTCTTCATTTGCTTTTTCCAGTTCTCCTTGCTCTCTTTCCAAAGTGTCCTGCCTCTCTTGCTGCCTTTTTCCTTCCCTCTCTTCCCATTTTTGCTCCTCCTGCTCCTCCTCCTCCTCTTCTTCTTCCTCCTGTTCTTCAGGATGCTTTTGTTTCTCCAGGGCTGTTATTTCTGCTCCACCTAATACATAGAGGGCAGTATTAAGCAAAGAAAGACAGTTTTGCATTCTGAAGCATTAAATCAAACAGTTAAAGTATATGGATGCATATTATTCCAAACAAATAGGTACTTAACAGTGCACAGAAAAGACTAATAATCCAGAGAAGCAGAATATGTCAAGTCCTGCACAAACTGTATTCAGCTTCCTTTACCACCATTTAATGTATATTGGTGATTTTCCAACTCTATGGCTGCCCAATAAACTCTCTACATAAGACTGTGCAAGATCACTAAGCTACAGAAAACCTGCCTGTGCCTAATCATCATGATGGTGCAGTAGGGTACAGAAATATATTAATGGTTAGGGTACATTTTGTTGAAATGTCACAAAACAAAACAAAATTTCAAGTACAGCAGTTACAGCTGTCTAACAGAAATAGCAGGCTTGAGAAGAAGACTGCTGCAGGGCTCCCTGTCACAAATATTACCCTTTCAGCTGCCCCAATATGCAAACAAGAAACATGTTACTTCATAGAGCTTCTGTTTCTCTCAACATTTGCCCTCTAGAATCCCCATTTTCCATACAAATTGTTGAAAGTGGTCACTATGCAGGGAGAATAGTTACTATCAAACTCACTCCCCACCCATCTCGAGTTCCCCTAGGTTCCTTTGTTAAGCCCTCTACCCTTGTTGCCTTATCTTCAAATGTCTAACATAATTGTGTGCCTTCCTGTTACAGGTATGGAAAAGCTTAAAAATTATGTTCTTAAGTTGACTGAAGCAGCTCTAAACTGAAATATATTATGAAGATATTCTGTTATGGACAGTAGCCAGTTTAAAATAATACCATTTACTGTATTTCAGACAATAGCTGCAAAAGCTTCAGTTTCCATATAGTTTGATAAACAAGCCATCTAAAATGGCTATTCACACTTGTTTGAGCTGAAAACTCACTTATGTCCTGCTGTGAAGTGCCCGCTGCTGGCACAGTAGCTGGAACATGGCTTCCACTAACAATGTGAGATGGATGTGACACATCGCTTTCGAGCTGTTCTGGAATGTCCTCTTGATCTAGAGGAGAAGTAGGAACAATGCCCTCATTATTCTGCAATTATCAAAGCAGGGCAAAGAAATGGACACAGTGTGGGAATGACTGAGTTCAGAATGCATAAGTGTAAGCCATTAATTAAGTGCTCTTCTTGGCCAAGCCAACCATTACCCTAAGAATGAAGAAACTTCAAATGGGCTGTTTTAATCAGAATCATGGGACTGTCTGGCTTGGAAACTAGTTCTTACAATATGTTTCCTAAGCAAAGAGTCAAAACAGCTTCAACTCAATGTGGACTTTGTAGGATTAAAATCCACCAATGAGACACAAGCATGAATGCAAAATATGGAGAGCCTGGTTGCATTTGAGTCACTTCCATAAAACAAAACTTTCAAGTTTCCTATAGTTTTGCCTCTTCTCAGGCTGGAGTTTTTTGGTGTTTGGTAGGACCTGCAAGCATCATGTCCCTCTCCAGTTGTTTCAACTCCTCTATCACCATACATAAACATCACTGTAACAGGTTCTGTCAGAAAGCAGCAGTCTGTTATCTTTTAATATCAGGTTTTTCATTACTGTTATTATATACATCTTGTTTTTATAAGGAACAGCAACATCTGAAGGGCCACAACTGCCATCACCCCTAAGCAATGGCCACATAGGCTGTGGCTTATGGGAGTTACAGTCCAATACCATCTGAAGTGCCAAAGGTTCTCCATCCCCAATACAGATTATATCAAAATATAACCTAGCTAATTTACAGGCTCAATATCCAGACGATTAGTCTGAGGTACCTGTCACATGCAGCATGCCACACATCTTGCAATTTTTTTGTATACCATGCCCCCCCTCCTCAGCCAAGCCTCTGCTGCCAGTGATAATGTATACATGTGTACACATGTGCCCATCCATCCTTTCATATCAATCTACAAACACTGAGAGAATCAATACAAGGAACTGTGTGATAGCAGCACAAGCCATTAAGTTATAGTTGCATTTTTTTGGCAAAGCTTTAATTTGCACTCCCTCAATAGTTCTGTCCAACCCAAATTATAGTTTGTACTGTATATCCAGTGCTGTAACCCTCTCTTTCATGCACTTACTGGTTTTCCCTGTGCATTATCCAATTCAAACATTTTTCACTTTCATTACATCTCATTATTTTACATCACATCTTCTAAGTTTTAAACCAGAGCTTTCCAAACTTTTCATGTTGGTGACACACATTTAAGACATGCATCATTTTGCAAAACAGTAATTCAGTTTTACTAGCAAACTGGAAGCTAAAGTAATCCCTTTCCAGCTCCGGAAGGAGCGCAAGGAGCATTTGCGTGACACAACTACACACTGCAGCCAACACACTAATGGGTCACGACACACAGTTTGGAAAGCTCAGTTTTAAACTATCTCTAGTTTTTCATTTCCAGGTTGTGGCAAACATCAAATATACTAAAATGTCTATCAGGAGAGTGCCAGTTTCCCAAAGCTCTGACTTCATACTTTGCCTATGCCAGCAATGGAGATCTTAAAAGGCGTCACCAATATAACCTATACAGCTTCAGCTTCTGCATATTTTGCTTTTCTACTAATGTGGGTTCCCAAACCCAATGTGTAAATCATACAATGTCCAATACCATTCCCACTAACATTTGCACACACACACAAGGATTAGGCTAGGCTTCAGTTCTATGCATTTTATATGTTAAGACCATTGCACAGTTGCCTGGTAAAAGGGGTGGCTTAAAAGGCACCCCCATTTCCTTAGAACAGGTTGAGAAGTTATGAAAAGCCAAAAAAAAAGAGAGTCATACTTAAGAGATTTCTGGCTTTAAAAAAAAGGTGGCTCCCAGATATAAAATTTCTGCATTGCTTCTTTCTGAAAAATATAGTAAAAACTTACATTTACTGGCAGACTCATCATTTCCAAGGTCAGAGTCATCATTTCCAAGGTCTTTATACAGGAGCTTCTCAGATTTTGCAGAGTCACTAACACCCTGAGTTTCACCTTGCTGCTGATGAAGACTAAAAGGAAGGAAAGAGATGGAGAAAAGTGATTATATTTAGTTTAGAAAAGTTTCTAAAACGTTAAGTTAATAGGCCTGTGTCACATCTGCAGAGCACACCATGGGCATAACATGCAAAGACATGAACATTAGTTACAAGAAAGGTTTATCAAAGCTCTTTGTTTTGCTCTTGCAGGAGGAGCCTTTATGTACATTCTTCCCTATGCCAGCATCAACCATCAGAAAACTGAGTTAAGGTTGTGTGGAGGGGGAAAACCATAGCGCGGTTCCTCCATAGCGAGGTTCTATAGCCTGGATGACAGCTTCCATGCTGTCCAAGTGTTCTAATAATTCAGATTTCAGTCATACTATCCAATATCTAAACTCATGATCTCATATTCAGAATAGCAAGGTTGCCTCATCATTTTATCAACTTGCATACCACTGTACAGTACTCTCTACCTTCTTCTTGGTGCAGTATTACCAAACACACTAACTCTTATGGGATACAGCTCTCAAAGTGGAACAACATGGTCAGGATATGGACCCACAAAAGTTAAGCAACCTCTACTTACTCACCACTACCCCCGAGTCTGCATGTTAAGAGGCCGACTACTATCTCCATCTCTTTTTGAATGCAAGGGCACAGCCTTCAGCAGCAAAAAACACACACAGATATACCAAATAATCCCTTGTGTAAGGGATTATTTGGTATATCTCCATGTTTCTGTAATGTATTAAAAATGCAGTACACAAAAAGATACTGTAACTACTGAAGTGCCTGAGGATAAACTATGCTCTTGGAAGAACGTTTGATTACGGATATCAACAGGTAACACACAAATATGGGACATGACATAGCTGGAGATCTTTCGCCACTATATAAACATTACCTTAGTTTTTGTTTGCAGGAGGCTGGGGAAGAAGAAACTGATATATTAGAAGCATGTTCAGGAGATGAAAGGTTGCCTGTTCTTTGAATGGGGGAGAGAGGCTGGTCTGCATTCTGATGAGGGGTAGCAAAAGATGAGGCAACTGTATCTGCAGAACAGAAGGCAACCACATATTACTGTGCAATAGTATCTGAACAGCTACTGTAAGCAACAAAACACTTAATACAGTGGTACCTCGGGTTACATACGCTTCAGGTTACATACGCTTCAGGTTACAGACTCCGCTAACCCAGAAATAGTGCTTCAGGTTAAGAACTTTGCTTCAGGATAAGAACAGAAATTGTGCTCCGGCGGCCCGGCAGCAGCAGAAGGCCCCATTAGCTAAAGTGGTGCTTCGGGTTAAGAACAGTTTCAGGTTAAGAACGGACCTCCAGAACGAATTAGGTACTTAACCCTAGGTATCACTGTACCAGTGATGTGCATTAGGAAATCGTTCCTGGAAAACCACAGAATAATTTAAGGAGGGGAAAAACACAGGAACACTGGAAGACTTTGGGTGCTTTAAAGATAGGCTTGGCACTCTCTAACACTGGTTTTCAGATTAGAAAAAAAATTGGTTCATTGTGGAAAAAATACAAAAGAATTTTTTCTGCACAGTACTTCTCACTTAAGTTTATCTCCATGTTTTGATTAAATAGCAGGAGCAAGAGAGTGTTTAAGCAGAGTATACTCTCTCTCTCTCTCTGTGTGTGTGTGTGTGTGTGTGTGTGTGTGTGTGTGTGTGTAGACTACAGAGAGTCAGCAAGTAAAAGACTAACAGTTTCAATGATAAATAGTGTGGCATTAAAGGGGGTTAGAAGTAAAACAGCATTTCCATGTTTGCAGCAAGTAGAAATAGAACAAGAGAAGGAAACATTACGGCAGAAAACTCTTAATATCAGTAGCTCTTGATATCCACACAAAGCAACAACTTCACTCATAATTCATGAATATCAAATTGCTTACCTTCAGAAAACAGCTTGTTACTAATATTTCTCTTTGCTTTGGAAACAGGAGTAGAAGACAGACGTCTAGAAGTAGACTTCTTCCGTGGAGGGGTTAGATGATCTTTCAAGTGATCCCCATTTCCTGGTGTCCATCTGTAGCTTTTATTTTTTTGGCAATGAAGGGGTAATTCTTGGGAATATAGATCATCCTGTGCAAACCAAAGTCTTTGGCGAGATGCCATGTTAAAGTTACTTGCCATAGGTGAAGAGAATGTGGTTTTTGCTGGGCCAGCTGTGGTTTGAATGGCTCTGTATTGGTAATTCCTGTAGGCCTCTTCTAAATATTCAGCTTCTCTCTCCAATTCTTTTATTCTAGCCTTTGTATTAGCTACAAATTCTAAATCAGAATCTTGTGAAGTGTTAGATTTCAGTATGTGGTGATGATGTCTGGGGCTTGTACCATTTCCCATTCCAATAAAATCAGCCATTGGCTGTGTTTTCAGGAAAGCACCATCTATATAAATATCAGGAGGTACAGTCTTGTCACCAAACAAGTCAATGACAGAACGATCAACCAAAGAAGGCTTTGGATTCCGATACACTTCATTCTCTAATGCTACAGGCAAGAATTTAATAGAGATAAAGAAAACAATTTAAGACAAATTTTGATTTGGCCATTGTATAATTAGCATGCAAAAATGAAAACTGAACTTACCTTACATTTTAATATAGTTATTCTACACACAAATCCAACATGATTTAATATAGCAAAAAACCTCAAGTTTATTTCAGGTTTTTAAAGTTAGTATGATCAAACGAAATGCACAGAAAATATTCAGATTAAGCTGAAAGTGTCAGAGCCACAAAAGAAGAGAGTTAGATCCAAAGAGCTGCCTATACCAGCAGAAGGCAGTTACACACACAAGAATAAAATGTTTAAAACCAAATTAGAAGTATAATGAAAGTATTTGCCTAGTCATTTCAAGATTTGAGGAGGAGTATGAGGTCTCTTAAAGCTATAGTAAGGTACCCAAGGCGGGGGGGGGGGGCGACCAAATACACAGAAAGCCACATTTAAATTGGACTTAACTCAATTTCAGAAATTGTGATTTCAAACAAAGAATGGTGTAACAGAAAGGAATGAAGGGGGGCAAATAAGAAAATCTGAGTTGGGATCAATAAAATACAGTTATGGAAGGTCTCTGGCTAAAAATTGCATGGACTCTTTTCGTTTCTTGGCTCTGATTAAGGAGCCTTTAGTCCATGAAATTGTAAGCCATAATAAACTGTTATTCTTTAAGATCCCACAAGAATCTTTGCTGATTCTGTTTCTGAACTGTCAGATATCGTCTACATAGGGTCAAGATCTTTCTCCATAATAAAAAATGTTTTAAATTAAAAAAATCACAATATCAAATACCAGACTTTTACAAAAAAACCCCAATACATGCCATTTTTCATGTGTATTCTTTCAATCTGCTCCAATGCTTAAATAAAATTGCTCTAAATAAAGTCTGTTCTTATTGAGTTAGCCCAAAAGTGGAGAGGATTTTTCAAACCTGTCTGTGTCTGTTTCAGTTGTAGCTTAAGGTCTTCCATTTGTGCATTTAACTTCCTGATAGTATTTTCACATTCCGACAACTGAGTCTTCAGCTGCACACAATGTTCAATCTAAAAAGATTTCAGAGACAAAATGCCTTACTAATTCAAGAGCATTAACACACTGAAGCAACTAATCCATATAGTTACAAATGAGCAATCAGCCCCCCTAGGTGTCAAATGAATAAACTGGTGGAAGGGAGGCAGAGAGAAACAGATATTTCGATTTTGAGCGCAACAGTTCCTCATCTAGAGAAATGAAGAATATGAATGTAGAGTCTTCACTTGGCCTTTATTTGGGAGAATTTAGATGTCTAATTCCTCGAGTATAATATTATCACAGTAAGCATTTACAACACTAACAATTTAATTAGTATCATGCATAGAGTTCTCAATTCAGCAGCAAATACAGGTGTAGAGGGTGTGAACTGCTTTTGCAGGATCAGATTGTATTTTTTAACATTGGTTTTAGACTTTAATAATTTGGAGTGAGGAAAATGTGGTTGATGAATTCATGCTGATTCTATTGTGTTTTTAAAAAGTATTTTTTAGAAGAATGAGCATAAAAAAAGGTAAAGGTACCCCTGCCCGTACGGGCCAGTCTTGCCAGACTCTAGGGTTATGTGCTCATCTCACTCTATAGGCCGGGAGCCAGCGCTGTCCGTAGACACCTCCGGGTCACGTGGCCAGCGAGACAAGCTGCATCTGGCGAGCCAGCGCAGCACACGGAACGCCGTTTACCTTCCCGCTGGTAAGCGGTCCCTATTTATCTACTTGCACCCGGGGGTGCTTTCGAACTGCTAGGTTGGCAGGCGCTGGGACCGAAAGACGGGAGCGCACCCCGCTGCGGGGATTCGAACCACTGACCATGCGATCGGCAAGTCCTAGGCGCTGAGGTTTTACCCACAGCGCCACCCGCGTCTGAGAAGAATGAGCATAAACAACAACAAAATGGTAGTTTACCTCATTTTGTAACTGTTTTTCCAAGAGCTGCTTATGAGTGTCAGATTCTTCACCTTCAAGCTTCCTAGCATGTTTTGCTCTTTTCAGCTCTGCCTCAAGGACCAAATATTCAGCTGATGGCCGACTCAACTCTATAAATAGGAGGGGGGAAGGAATAAGTTAAAATCTAATCTTGCCAGGAAACACTGCATCTGATAAACAGATACTCTGTAGCAGACCATCCAACTACAGTGGTACCTCGGGTTACATACGCTTCAGGTTACAGACTCCGCTAACCCAGAAATAGTACCTCGGGTTAAGAACTTTTCTTCAGGATGAGAACAGAAATAGTGCTCTGGCGGCGCAGCAGCAGCAGGGGGCCCCATTAGCTAAAGTGGTGTTTCAGGTTAAGAACAGTTTCAGGTTAAAAACGGTCCTCTGGAATGAATTAAGTACGTAACCAGAGGTACCACTGTACACTCTTTAGCGTTCCGTGCTATGATTCAAATGGTTTAACCTGGAAAGCCATGGATGCAGGCAGTCACTGAACATCCTTCTTAGCATTAATCAGGACTTCTTAGCATTAATCCATCCAATAATCATAAAAGCATTGATGTGGGTTTTGCACAAATCAAAATGGATACTGAGGACAGCACAGCACAACAAACCAAGGAGAGGAACAAACAGTGGACTTCAGATAGGCCTTATGAAGTCCTATTGGTGAATCTCCTTCAAAAACTTGAGTCATTGTTCTGTGTTTTTGGTTATCTTAGCCTCTGGAGCATCAAAACACTCAAGTACATAATATACACATTGGCATACACAACTTATAATAAGGGCATATAACCAAGCCAATTGAGGTCCCTCTATATCTGAGGTCATCTTTTTAGCTCCTTGCTTGAATCACAGTCATTTGTATATAATCAGCAAAGCACATATGCTTTAGCCTTTGGCTAGCTACTACAGATTTTATATCTTGTGTAACACAATATTAAAGAAAGCCTATTGATGTCATTGTCACTATTCAATAGGTGTCAGTGACAGTCTTGCAAAGAGATAGGTGCAGATAAGTAGTTTTGGACTTTAGGAGTTACTTCCTGAAGCACTATGAAAAGCCTGACAAACCCATTTAGTTATGACAGAAATACAAAAGAAAAACAAATAGACATTTAACACAGAGAAACAAAGAAAAGAGCAGACATGCTATTACATTTCTAAAATGTATTTTCTTTGCAAATCTTGCTAATAAAATTTTTCAAAGAATGTTGGATTCACACTAACTGTCTCGGAGTTCCAAGTTTTCATTGCGCGCCTCTTCCAACTGTTGTTTGAGTAGCTTATTCTGCACCTGAAGTTCCATTTTCTCTTCTTTTAGTGTTGGATAATCTGAGACTTCTTCCAGTTTTTTTGTCATTAACTGATTTTGCTTGCTTAATAATAAAACTTGAGCCTTGACTGAATCTATTTCCAGCTGGAAATAAATACCATATTGGGGGGACGGGACAGTTAGTAGACCTCTTCCAGGATATAACTAGATAATTTATTTATCTGAATTATAAAGGTTGTAAAAATATATTGCTAAAACAGACATTTTAACTTAGCTACCTCAAGCTCTTTTGAATGTGATACAGCATGTTCAAATTCTTGCTTTCTTGAATTAAGAGAAATGGTCTCTTCATGCAAAAGCATAGCTTTATCTGGTCAAAAACAGGAAAGTTTTATATTAGACATATTTCATTAAATAAAAGTCAAACATTTGTTTTTGAGTGGTAGAGTTTTTTTAAATAGATGGATATAAAAAAAACCTTTAATTTTTTTCTCATCTTCAGTAATTTTCTTGGTTCTAGCTATGTATTCTTCATTTAGTTCAAGCTGATACCTAGGAATAAAAAGCATTGCAAAGTGTTGCCAAATTACTGAAGACTTTTAATTGATTAAGCACTGTCAGCTTCAATTCCATGTGTCTTTATAGCTAAAGTCATAGTAGCTTTATCCTGGATAACTAACCGTGTTCAATCTTCAGATACAAATCAGAGGGAGAACCCATATATAAAATTATAGTCCTAAACACAATTGCCAGCTAGTTGAATCCAAGCAGATGAACTCGAAACTTGCTTAAAACTGCACACTTGGTTTCTTTTTGTTCAAATTTGGCACAGGAGGAAAGAGGCCAATATATCTGTGTACCCTGGCCAGCAGCATTTCCTTCAATCATGACATCCCTACAAAATTTAATCTGAGTTTAAATATTTGAGCATCTCCTGATTAAATATTGAATATTTGAGCATCTCCTAATTAAAATCTAAATCCCTAAAACAGCAATTGCTAGCCTTTTTAAGGCAGAGGATCACATTGCCCTTTGGGCAGCACTCCAGGGACTGAGGTATAGAGGTGGGCATGGGCAATGTGTAAAGTACTGTACTTTTCTGTGTAGAAGACTAGGTTTTGCTCTCTAAAAATCATGCTAAAAAGTGGGGGTCGTCTTATACAAGGGGAGTGCATAGGATGTACATTTGATTGGTTCTGTCATGGCTGTCAGTGGCTATTGTGCGTGTTATTGGTTGCTGTGTCGATGGGTGGTGTTTATTGGCCAACACTGCGGCAATTGGGCAGGCGATTGGCAGCTTCTGCCAGCGAGGGAACAGACGAGAGGCACGTGCAGCTGAGCGATTTTCAGCATTAAAAAAAAGCTCAACAACCCTGGGTAATCCTACCCCCACCCCAAAGCGGAACAACTTTGTGCCATCTCCCCCATTTTCTTAAATTTGGGTCCCCCAAAATAGGGGGCATCTTACACATGGGGACATCTTACATATGAAAAAGTACAACACAAAAAATATAGGGGAGCAAATACAACCTGTGAGCTAGTCACCCCTGCCCTAGTAGAGTTTCAGGTCATTGAAAGAGGATGAACAAGAAACCTCTATAGGCTTGCTGCTTCCCTTACTCTCCTCTTGTACATAGGGCAAGAACTCCAAATTCCATCTCTTCCCATCACACTGACAGATACATCCCTAGTATATAAAAATGCTCCATAAATGTTTCACTTATTAGTATATTCTGTTTGTCTTTACTATGCGACTACTTTTCTATGTGCATCATATGCAGTCACTGAAGGAGACAGGCAAATTAATTACTTTAGGAGTTCGTTCTTTAGTTTCTGGTCATAAGTCTCTTCAATGTTCTTCACAGTCACCTCTCGATGACGAAGTGCATCTTCTACAGTTTTATTTTTTGATTCCTGAAGGTTTTGAGCTCTGAAGCAAAGAAAGAAAATGCACAATAAAACAATCCTAACAGAACAAATCAGGTGACAGAAGCATCAGAAACATGATGGGGAACTTATTATTACAGTGGAACTCACAACAAAATGCTTCAATATGTGCCTAGGAGTGCTCTTGTCCAAGACCCTGGCCAGCCTAGAACAATAATCTTGGATTAATATTCTGGCCTCTTGGGGAGGGGGGGGGGTGTGTGCTGAGGTAAGAAGCAAATGGATATTCTGCCACCCCATTAGAGCTCTTTTTTTTTAAGTTCTCTCTTTTTTTGTACTCCTGCAACCCTTGAGATTTTCACCAAGCTTCCTATCCTACCATCTCCCTCATATGTGGATGCAGCCATCTTAAGTACCCACACATGGAGAACTAAGTTTGCTATTTGATTTGTTATTATGTTTTTACTTGGTAGGTTTAAAGTGACTCAGTTGATATGTGTCTTCAGACCCCCACATTTCCCATAATTATATTATAAAGCAAAGGCTAATCATGTGAACAATAGTTTCATATTCAAATGTTCCCTTCTGTAACTACACTTCCCTTTCAATCAGTTGTTTAGAGCAAGAATAGCAGTAAAGCTGGGTATTAGCTTCTTCAAATACCCCTCTCCATCCAAACTCTTCCACCCACACTGTGCTTTGTAAAGCCACTTTTAACAGCACCTATGCTACTTCCCATAGTCAATCCCAAACTTATCATCATCTTAATCTTCTTCCCACATGGCACAGTTCCCCACCCCAAATTTCTTCATTATGTCAAAACAAAACAAAAAACATCCTGGCAGCTTAAACTACCCTGCCATACAACTCTCCAGGGTCACTATTACCCATTCTGGTTTGACTGAAAATGCTGGCAAATTACAAGTTCCACACTCCGCACTGCATGAGCACAGAGACCTGTATTAAAGCATACTGCAGCAATCACTGGTATTTCAGATAGTTTACAGCATAGCTACCAAGCCCTGACAGATTTAAATGTGGGCTGTGGTAAAGATTAGGCCTTAAATCTGACAACCCTACTGTTGAACATATACTACTGATTTCAGGAAATCTTGAACAACACTGGTTCACGAACTAATTATTTAGGACTGCAAATGCTGAAAGTAAAGGAATTACAAGGGAGGATGAAGCTTATTCCTCTATTTCAAAGGTTCACCAGCTCCCTCTTCTGGGTAATCAGAGGGATTTTCATCTATCATTAAACTGAAGGGGAGGGAAAGGGAATTAAAAGGCGACAAACTTAAACTGCCTAATCAGTTAATTATGGATTCCTGATTAACTACGCTTAAATATTATTTATTGTATGTATTTAACTGACTAAAGTTACATACTTATTTGATGGAAAACCTCTAAGCAGTCCACAAACCCATATTCTCCTAAACATACATCAGGACTAATGGCAAAACATCAACATGTATTGACTTCAAGACAAACTGTCAAAGCAATGCCAACTTTTCGATGAAACACCATAAAACTCAGTTAACAGGAAACAATTCTGCCGCTAAAAGCAGCTGGATAATACTGTTTCTAGAGGTGTAACATTACATTTAATAAGAGTAAATGAAGCTTCATACTAACCGTAGCATTTAGAAGGCCAAGAAAAATATGCGGTTTTCCCCCAACTAAAGTTATATGAATGTTTAACAACTCACAGTTCAAAAGCTTCTATTCTCTGCTTCAGTTCTGCCTCTCGGGATCTTACTGTTTCAATATCTTTCAGCAGGCTTTGCCTTTGCAGATAAATTTCCCTTGCATCAATCTATTGGGAAAAAACATATTTGTATTATATGCAGCCCCAAATGTAGCAACAGCTGCATATTCTATATGAGATTTGAAAGGCTGTATTCACTACTAGCATTCTATTGTTAACTGGTTGCTGGAACTGCCTGCACTTCATTATGCAGTTTGCTGATAAAACTAGTTACTACTAGAAGACTTAGCAGTAGTTACAACTAGGTAAAACAGGTATCTTATGAGTTATGGGAAGAGTTCTATGATTTATTTATTTTTCAGTGGATAACAGTGCAAAGGGAATAAGACGCAAATATTAGGACATGGAAGATGCATTTCCACTTTTTCAAATGCAGCATCCCACACAAATACTTATGCAGTGCATTTTAATAACAGGTGGTCACATTTTTCGGCACAAATTGCAGATTAGGAACAAACCACAATGGAAGATACATAGAAGTAACCTGCAAGCAAAATACATAGTCACTCCCAATACATTTCCCAGTATGGCTCTTGATATAGGATAAAACCTCCCAACTCCTCCATTCTATTTAGTTCAATTTTTTTCAAATATTACCTCTTGCTGCTTCTGAAGCCTCTCAATAGCATTTCTTTCTCGAGAGCTTAGAGCCTCTGACTTGGCTCTGTGAACTTTTTCAAATTCTTTACGAAGCTCTGAAATCTCTTTCTGGGATTGTGCTCTCTCGTCCATCTTAATTTTGGCTATTTCAACCTCTTTGAAGTGTTGCAACTGTGGCATTCAAAATAAAATTATAAGTGTCAACTGTCACATAAAAACATTAGATCACAGGTAGATGGCTAATTCTTGTGACTAGCAAATCCCTCCTGTGTAAGAATGTGATAAAGTACCATGGTAAATCCACTGCTCTACAACTAATCAGATCTCCCAGTTTTCCTTTTCCTAAAAGCAGCTGTTGGGTGAACAGGCATTTGCAGCAAGCACTGATGCATGCAAGGATTAAGCCACATTATAGCCCTGATCCAAGTCACTTCCTATAGTTTTTAAAGAAAAAGTGATCTAATCACAGATCTCCTGTTTAATGTAAGTTTGGCCGTTAAGTGAGCAAGCAACTGAGACAGAGCATTTAGTTGATCCTGCAACTAATCCCAATGATTACTCCTACTAATCATAATGTAAACAGCCATGTCTTGCTCAATAAATGTTTGTCCTCTGCTTTTCCTTCATGTATTTTGTGTACTCTGAGAATAAGTAAATTGTTGTACTAACAAAAGCATCAAATAGGCACATGAAAATTTGCATTAAGACTGACAAAACATCATTGCCTCTCCTCCCATTTCCCTTCACCTTCTGAGACATTTCCTCTTGAAGCTGTTGTTCTACTTCTTTTCTATATTCAGCAAGTTTTACTTCAAACGACTCAGATTTGTGGCACTGAGGATACATGTCTGCAAACTGTTCATCAATCAGTTGAAGTTTCTCAGCTATGAAAAAATATATAAAAGGCATTGTTCCATTATATGTGATCATACTAAACAAAAGAAATTTACATTGTTGACATTTTTATAGGGGCCAGCTCTCCTACTTCATTTTATTATGCTATGATGCCAATGATGATTTATATTTATTGGTTGCTTTACTCATGGAAACCTAAGAAGAAATACTAAAACCAGTTACAATAAACACCATCAATTACTCCCCCCATCCCAAATCACACATCTATAGAAATAAGAGACATGTCTTACAGATCCTGCCCCCTCCCCAAAGAGCCCACAAATACTTTTTAAAATCTTCAAATTAATGACCTAAAGCTTAGGTTAAAAGGAAGTCTTTGCCTGGTGCCTAACAGATAAATATAGCACCAGACAAAAGTCCCTTTAGAGAGCATTCCACAAGCAGGAAGTAACCACTGAAAAGTGGCAGAGGGCACTCAATGGTGACTGACTGTGTCAACAGCCTGCACCATTCACATATTACACTAATTAGCCAGGGCCTCAAAAGAAGCACCAATCATATGAGTCGGAAAATCCCCAAGGGCTACCTGGAAGCCATCAGCCTCCAAGGGAAGGCCAAACTAATAGGTCCCCTGCCTCTGCTGAGGGGTTAAAGGGTCTGAAAGCATAAAGCTATGACGAACCTCTACTAAAAAGAGCACCAAGGAATAAATGAAAGAGAGAAAACAATATAGAAATAAATCAGGTATCTAGCAGCCTGAAACTATGTCCAGCTTAAATAGATGCCACTGTACTCCAGACTGCATCTGTATTCCATCCAAAGTTCCATTCTATGAATAGATTGCTTGGTCTAGTATTTGATTTGTGTTAGATCTGTTCATCTGAAATATGTTTTCTGTCCTATGCAGTGTTTTGGAGTATACAGTACAGTGATGATAAAGGATATTCTGCAATGGCTAAAATGGAAATTTCCCACAACCACAGAGTTGGGCTGCAGGTGCAGGAAGTAGAAGAGGATGGTGTGACTGGTGTATACATTAGTCTACTTTTTAACCCTGCAAGATATTTTTTTTTTTGGGGGGGGGGGTAATTCTGCTATTTTTGTTCTACACTTGTGCAGTGGCTAGGTGTAGCAAATTCATTGGACCAGTCTAGTACATACCTATGCAATCACATACCTATCTTTCCAGAGAACTCTCTGTAGGGAAGACACAATTTTCAATGTTTCTGTTTTCTCTCAAAGCACAAAACTCACAACCATATTGTGTTGAAATGTGAACCCATGATTATGTTTTGATCCACATTTAGAAACTGCAACATATAAATATGTGCAACTCCTTCTTAGCTAAAAGCTTTCCCAACTTTTTTTAAGGATTATATGCTTTTTAAAGGTAAAAAGGTGCACATATACTCCAGTTAATAAAGAGTTATGTCAGAAGCAGTATGAAAGCAAGGCTACAGAACAGATGCTACAGTATTCTCTTTCTTAAGGCTGAATATATATAGCTAAAGTCTGAGGATAAAGCAACTGCAGTAACTCCACTTACCAAGAGATTCTTTACCAGGTGTGGGACTGGTCTGAGTTTCTGTGCTGCAGATCTGCTTATGCAGGCTATGGTCTATCAGTTCAGTTAATATCTGTACAAGAAAGCCTTAGAGATACACCATTAATCACACATCTCTTCTCCAACAAATGACAAGTTTCAAACTCAAGAAGGAATAAATATTATTTTGCAACAGTAAAAGAGTACCAATGAATGGAAGTTGAGCAATTCTAAAGAAAAAAAGCTGCCCCTCTTATTTTTAAAATTTCTTCAAAAAGAGCCTATGGTAGCAAATAATACATAAAAATATTTTTTATAAAAAACAACTAAAAATATCTGAAACATTTCAATACATGTACAACATTTTTAACATATAACATGTATATATGGTTGCCAACACCCATATTATGGGGAAGTTGTTTGAGAGTGTGCTGGCTGCCCAGTTCCAGGTACTCCTGGAGAAAGCAGATTATCTAGACCCATTTTAGTCTGGGTTCAGGCCTGCTTATGAGGCTCCATTGGTCTTGATCATCCTGGATGCTCTTTATCAGGAGAGAGATAGGGGAGTGTAACCCTCTTACTCTACCACTCAGCTGCTTTTGATACTATCAACAATGCTTTCCTGCTGGTTCGGCCTTGTGACACTCTTCTGCAGTGCTACCACTATTTGTGGGGCTGGTTCCACAGGTAGCATTAGGTAACAGTTTGTTAGCAGTTATGAAAGGAACCATCTTGTCCACACTACTATTCAACACCTATATAAAGCTGTTGGGAATGGTCATTAAGGGAGTGCTTCTTATTTATCTGTAACATCTGAATCAGGAGCTGTGCAGATTCAGAATCAGTGACTGAGAGTAGTGGTGGAGTAGATGAGGGCCAATAAAAAGAAACCCAGCAAGGCAAGATGGAGGTCTTGTGAGTAGGTGGTCCCCAGGTCCAGGAATTAGGCAATTTGCCTGGTCTGGATAAGGTTGCACTTGCTCTGCAGGAGCTGGTTCATACACTGGGGTGCTTCTGAATCCATCATTAACACTGGAGGCTCATGTGGCTCCAGGGGAAATTAGTGTCTTCTACCAGCTTCAGTAGATATGCCAGCTGCAGCCATTCCTAGAGACAGTCTTGCTGCAGTGACCCAGGCACCGGTAACCTCAATACTCTTTTAATGCAATGTGTTTTACATGGGGCTGCAATAACACTGGTCTAGAAGCTGTGCAGAATGAAGCAGTTAGGTTACTAATTGATATGCATGGGTGCAGACATCTAACACCAGTTTTAAAGGAACTGCCCTGGCTGCTAATTTGCTACTGCACCAAGTTTTGGGTATTAATGTATAAGGCCCTAAACAATTTGGGACCAGGTTATCAAAGTGAACATCTTCACCTACGCAAATCTGCCCATTCCCTAACATCACCAAAAAGGCCTTCATGGATAAGCCACAGCCAGAAGACATCCACTTGGATTACCCAGGAAGAGGGCCTTCCCTGGCTGTGTCCACTCTCCCAAATTGTCATCCCTAGAAATAAGGCATGCGCCAACAATGAGGCAACTCCAGCACATGCAGAAATTTTTTTTGTTTAGCAAGGTCTGTGATGGCTACTGATGCTACTTTTTCTTGTATTTGTATTATATTTTGATATTGCTGCACACAGGCTTCAGGTGGCCGCAAAATGTGCATTATTTTGTTTTTCTGTCTAAATATTTATGTATGCTATCCAAAGTTGCTGTTCAAACTCGTCTCTTCCAAACGGCAGCTAGCCTCTTCAGCAGCAGGATCTGCTTATGTGAAAATGTCAAAGAAACCACTGGTCACTTATTTTAATGTCAAATGTTTCCATCTGTTTTTAACTGCTGTACTTTTATTATTAACATTAAAAAAATTAAACTACCCTGGAGGTTTTGAGTTAAACCCAGTTTTCAGTTAACTGTTATTTAAACAATTAATTAAATTGTTTAAACACGTGTGCATAATTTTAAACACACACAATATCTTTGGACTGTGGCCTACAATCTGAACTTACTTAGAATATATGTACATTATAGCTGTACCTTTTGTATTCTCTTTTTCTGAAGCTGAAATCTGGAAAAAAAAAATTAGTCAATTTATACCGCAGTCCCGAGCTCCATCTGAAGAGCTGCAAAGTAGCTGCCACGCCCCAAGCCCCGCCACTCCCACTGGCCAGGGCAAAAGCTATGGGCATATCCTTCCCCTTTTTTTGCTGTGTGAATTCCAGGCAGGTGCACCAGAGGGGTCTGAGGATCAGGCGGCATCCCACAGTACTCCCTTTGGGGCTTTTCTGAAGGCTTCTGCCAGTGAGATAACAACCACTAATGGTTTCCCACTCCACAGAGTGCAGTAGGGCCTTCACAGCAGTGAAGCAAAGGGTCTCTACCACCTTATCCTAACCCTCTTCCACAGTGCAGGTGGAGGATTTTGACTGCATTCTTATCTACACAATGCTTAACAAAAAAATAAGATCGCAAGAAATAAGATTATTTTACCAGTGCTTTGTAAAGATCAGTCTTTGGATTGATCCTTATCAGCTGTAGTAAATCTTGCATGGTGAGTGCCTTTATAAGGAGATAAAGAAACCGGATAACTCTCAATTATATATTTGACAATCCATATTATCAAAACAAAAAGTTAAACAACTAAGCCAACAAAATCAAAATGAGATAATGATTGGGATGTCACATATACCTTCACTGTTTGTATCAAGGCCAATTATTGCATGCCATCATACACACTTTTGCAGCCAAACACATAGGCACTCAGAAGTTAACACAGTTTCACAATGATTCGCATTGAGTCTTACATTCATTCACTCTTGCATACACAATGTCTCACCTTCAGAGGCTCAGAAACAGTCACTCAGTCATGCATGCACAAAGTCTTTCCTAGAATTTACCATAACATATCTCAGACTGCTTCTAAGCTGGCTGATCCAACTGTAATTAACTTTGTAATCAGCAGCGTTCATTCTGAAGTGGTTTCTTCTCTGTACTTTAGATGTTTTGTGGGACCATTTGACCTTCAATAGGCATTGGAAAGAAGAACCTACATCAGGCATTCCCAAACTCGGCCCTCCAGAAGTTTTGGGATTACAACTTCCATCATCCATCGTTAATAGGACCCGTGGTCAGGGGTGATGGGAATTGTAGTCCCAAAACATCTGGAGGGCCGAGTTTGAGGGTGCCTGCCCTACACAGATGAACCTGATCCTGCTGTACATACCCATAATGTCTTCTTCCTAAGATTTCCAAGACTAATTAAAAGCCTGATCCTAGCAGAAACAGATCCTTCTGTCTCCTGCTGCTGGCAAGTCAACAGGCTTTCCTACACCCAACCCACTTTTGGACTGTTTGTAGTTACATATAAAATGTACACACACACACACACACTATTATGCTCTTCTGGAGTGGTGGTGTTATAAATTGTTTAAGGATTCTAGGGGGGTCAATGTGTGCATGGCCCGGTGTGTGTGTGTTCAGTAAGATACATAGCTGAGATCTGCTACTGGGCCACACTTACTTACTTACTAAAAAATGACAAATGCATTTTTGGACTAAATATGGTCTAGATAGGTTGATAGACAATGTAATAACTGCACTGGATAAACAGGACTTCATTTATGTACTAAGCATAATTTAACATCCTTCAAAAGAAGGTACTTACCTTATCCTTTTCTAATCCACTTTCTGGATAGAATACAGACAGTGAATATTCATAGCCACATCTGCGCAGGTGATCTGCCACCAGACTGTTAGAAGCACCAATTAACAATGAACTGCATTCACTAGAAACAGCTTGTGGCTGAATTTTTCCACTTAAAATGGGATTCATTAGATCATGTATGAGTTGGTTTCGAAGCTGTGTCTGGCACAAAGAAAAAATTATATTATTGTTAACTGGGATTTCTAGAAGAAAAAGTGAAAAAGAAACATTAGTTAAAGGTAAAGGTACCCCTGCCCGTACGGGCCAGTCTTGACAGACTCTAGAGTTGTGCGCTCATCTCACTCTAGAGGCCAGGAGCCAGCTCTGTCCGCAGACACTTCTGGGACACGTGGCCAGCGTGACAAGCTGCATCTGGCGAGCCAGCGCAGCACACGGAACGCCGTTTACCTTCCCGCTGGTAAGCGGTCCCTATTTATCTACTTGCACCCGGAGGTGCTTTCGAACTGCTAGGTTGGCAGGCGCTGGGACCCCGCCGTGGGGATTCGAAACACCAACCATGTGATCGGCAAGTCCTAGGCACTGAGGTTTTACCCACAGCACCACCCGCGTCCCTAAAGAAACATTAAATAAATTTTAAAAAGTTTAAGACTTTGATATGTTAAGTGTACTGAAACCTTGTGTTACACTGGTGTGTATAATGCTTTACGCATTGAACAGTCAAGCAAAACATCAAGAGAAAATCTGGCAGTAATATTTCTTTCAATATATCTCATAATTTCATGGCTTATATACATACACGTTTGCCCTACAGTTGTGACTACTATATCAATGTCTACTTTATTGTGCTTTAAATATAATGAAAGCTGCCTTGAGAATTTCAGTGAGTAGGCAGGGTATAAATACTGCTTAATAAATTAAAACCTTTATTTTAATATTGCTTAATTATATCAAATACCTTAAGTGAATCCAAAACACCTCGGTTCTTAAATGTCTGATATAGTCTTCTCCGGAGTTCATCTTGCGACAGAGCTGGAAATTCATCTGAAGACATTAGGATCTGAAAACATGAGAAAACAATATTGCTATTTTTGTAGACAACCAAAAACACAAGCCATGGTAACAGAAATGTTGACAGCCTTTTAATAATCGCATATCAAAACCCCAAATTTCAAAATCTTAAGTGATTCTTAGCAGCATGCATCAAATCAGCATGTTTATTTGAGTTGCAAATGCAGGGCTATCGATTAGTGAAGTGTAGCTTACATTTACCATCAACAAACATCCTGGTACTTACAAAAACAGTATTCAACAAAGGAAGTAAACAGACATGATTAGTTACCGTATTTTTCGCTCTATAAGACGCACGTAGTTTTTGGAGGAGGAAAACAAGAAAAAAAAATATTCTGAATCTCAGAAGCCAGAACAGCAAGAGGGATCGCTGCGCAGTGAAAGCAGCAATCCCTCTTGCTGTTCTGGCTTCTGGGATAGCTGCGCAGCCTGCATCCGCTCCATAAGACGCACACACATTTCCCCTTACTTTTTAGGAGCGAAAAAGTGAGTCTTATAGAGCAAAAAATACGGTATATACCTAAGCCACTTTTCTATGTTCTTCTGTTGCCAGCTGTTCTATTCAAAGCATTGAAACTGCAATGACAAAGAACTGGAGACTTGTCCATTTAAAAAAATGCAGGCCTCAAAATTATATGAATAGGTTTGATCCCAATGGGATGGAAATTTTAAAATGGGTTTGCAAGGAGTTTGACTAGGGATTGAGGCAGTGTAAAGGGTAACAGAAGCAAGTAAGGCTGAAGGTAGGATTGAAACACACATCATAATTAAAAAAGGGTGCCTTATTGAAGTCTGAACAGCCTAATGAACTTTCTATAATTATTTTGTTTCTTTAATGCACATGATTCTTTAATGTTATATTCTGTATGAATGAAAACCGGTACATCAAAAGCATACTTTAAGTGCCCCTAAAATAGAACTAGAATGCAGTCCTATGTGTGTTTACCAAGGAACAAGGCCCATAGAATTCAGTGACTTCTGAATAAGTACACTTAGGACCATACATTAAAACATGCTCACTTTTACTGTGCACAAAATGTACGTAACATTCCATCCCACCTCCCGATATTCTTCCAATTCTAAAATGATCAAGAAACAGAAGTGGGGATTAGGCTAGTACAGCAGATATAATAGGCTCAATTCCCAATGGGTGAATTGACCAGTGTCACAACGAAGTCAACCCTTGCATTATACAGCTGTGGTAAACACAGCAATGCTTCTGCCAGTTGTGTTGCCACAGAGAGTAGCCAGCATGAGGCTCTGAAATGGGCACTACAAGAGGTGGGGTTGGATTCACTGGATCTCAGTCCCATCCACTTTCTGGAGAGGGGTCTGATTTGTGCCTCTCTGCTATGGCAGCTTAGAGCTGGTGCAGCACCCCCCCCCCAAAAAAAACCCTCCCTTTTCATCAGTGTTTGAAACTCCCATTGTTCTAGGCGCATTTTGTGACAGGGAAATTAGAATCATAGAATCATAGAGTTGGAAGAGACCACAAGGGCCATCGAGTCCAACCCCCTGCCAAGCAGGAAACACCATCAGAGCACTCCTGACATATGGTTGTCAAGCCTCTGCTTAAAGACCTCCAAAGAAGGAGACTCCACCACACTCCTTGGCAGCAAATTCCACTGTCAAACAGCTCTTACTGTCAGAAGTTCTTCCTAATGTTTAGGTGGAATCTTCTTTCTTGTAGTTTGGAACCATTGCTCCGTATCCGCTTCTCTGGAGCAGCAGAAAACAACCTTTCTCCCTCCTCTATTCATTAGCATGAGCAGTTTCTGAGCTCTGGGCACAGTGCTGTGCCTAGGATATCAGATTAAAACTGCAGAGTGGAAGAAGAGGAGGACCTTTTTCTGCCTCCACACTTCCAGCTACTCTCTGAAGACTGGAAAAGAGACCCGCTTAAGAATATTAGGGGGGTTGGCAGGATAAGGACTAGACACCATGTGAAAAATGAATAGAATTATTTTAGCTGTAGTTCATTCATTTTCAGCTTTGTATTCTTTTTTTAAAAAGCATGCTTAGACATTCTGTTGTTGTGCCCATAACCTAGGTTTAAGGTGCCATTTATCTCCTAGCTTTCATATCTCTGTTTCTAAACACTGCTTTTCATCCTGATTGGCAAGCCTGTGGGTGTAACTGAGAATTTGTTGTGACCAGCCTCCCGGGGCTGACTCAGATTGTTCTGCCTGTGAAAAATTACAATACGCATAACATTCAGAATCAACAGAAAATTGATGTATGTGGTGACACAATTGTTTTAAGATTCTAGAATAACAGAACTGAAAGGAATCTGAGATGTCATCTAGACCTGCTCAACACCAGATCAGGAATGCAGGATTACAACACCTGTGACGGCCATCTCTACTTAAACACCTACAAGAACTCACCACCACATAGGCGTAGCCAAGGAGAGGCATCTGCTACCCCTAAATCAAGTAAATACAAATAACTGACCAATCACATCACAGATAGCTTGGTTCTACCCTCTAACATAAATCCTCCCCCCACCCAAAGAAACCCCCTGGCTATGTGCATGTACCACCACCTCCTGAGACAATATGCTCCTCTGTCAAACAGCTCATCCTGTAAGGAAGTTTGCCTCCCTGTTATCTCGATCCACTGCTCTGGTAAATGGCGAGTGGGGAAAGAAAGAGAAAAAAAAATACATCTACTTGCCCTGGAGGAGGAGCTATTGTCACAGCTTCAAGTATTCGAGCTGCCTATTTCATTTAACAACTGTACTAGATGCAACCGGATTTAATACAGGCCATGTTAGAAGTGGGCAGCACCAGGGTTTTCCCCGTTTACTACCCATTCCCCAATACGGTGTCTGTTCAATTGTGAAACGAACTAGGGGGTAAGCTAGTCTACAGGTTGAGTCTCCCGACCTTTTTTGTAGTGCCTAGGAAACTTCAGACACCTTCTAAATAATACCAATAATAACAATGCGAGTTGCGCGCAGTCCAGAGCACATTCTCTTCCGCTTTTTTGTTTTGTTTAAACGACCCTTCCTACTAGGCCACCTCTTTGCTAGACCTTTAGCTCCCCGCCTGCTTTCTGGCCGGCCTCGAGAAGCGAACTCTGCTCCCCGCCCGCCTGGTCGTACCGCGAGGCCGGCTGCGAAAGGGAGCGGCTACGCTTCTCTGGTCAAGGAGAGGCGCTTCAGGAAGCCGGCCGGGCACAACTCTTGAGGCGCGGCGGCGGGGCCCTTCTCAGCTCCTCCTTCCGAGTTTCAGGGTCTATTTTGTGGCGAGGAGAGCGGGGAAGTTCTGACGCGGGCAGAAAAAGGGAGGCAGCGGCCGGCCGTGAAGTCGCCTCTGAGGCGCGACGAGAGCCTCTTCCAACGGCCCCGCGCAGACGCGCTTCTCAAGGTCCCGCCCCGACTCCCAACTGCCACTCGCTCCCAACCGCCGCTTCAAGGCTCTCGTTGCCGCGGTTACTAGCGCTCAGCCAAGCACGTCTCTATTGCAGAACTCTCGCGACAACTCGCCGCTGAGAGACCCGCCCATCAGAATCAACCAATAAAAGGGGCTGGTCTCTATGACGACATCACTCTGCGCCGGATGTTTTCGGGAGGAGCGCCTCGCTGCCTTCTGTTTTCTCTTCTTCCCGTATTTGCTTTCTGGACCTCAGGTAAAACCTCTTCTCCCTACTCCTGCTAAAACGTCTGCTTGGGAAATAGTAAAACTGGTAGCCGTTGAACGGTCGAGGGTAGAGACATTAATGGGGGACACCGGGGGTTCCCCATTGAGGTTCTATGCGGTTCATGCCCACTCACCCTGAGGCCTGACTGTCCTCCAGGATGATAGAATCATATAACTGCATAATTGGAAAGGACGACGAGGGTCATCTAGTTTAGCCCCTGTGATTTGCAGGAATCTTTTAGGCCAATGTGGGGCTCGAACCCACGACCTTGAAATCAAGAGTCTCATGCTCTTCTTATTGTTGGTATCAGTCTGCCTGGAGATACAATGGAGTATGCTTCCAGGGGTGAAGTTAACTGCTGCATTTGCAGCACTAAAGTGACCTTCCCAGGATGCAAGCCTGGGCAGTGTAAACAGAGGTTCTGGGCTTCCCCATACAATAAGACCCCACTCTTGGCCTCACTAGTGTGGTCCAGAGGAAAGCACACCTACTTAGGAAAGAAGGATGGAGAGGAAGACCAGCTTGAGTCTTCATCTGTATGATCTATGCTATTTTTCAGACTTCAGCTGTATGATCTATGCTCTTTTTCAGGAGGAATATCTTAATCATGTCTGGAAGCTTCTACTTTGTAATTGTGGGTCACCATGATAATCCAGTGTTTGAAATGGAATTTCTACCAGCTGGTAAAGTAGAGTCTAAGGTGCACATTTTTGTATAAATACTGAATTTTTACATAGTCATGAGCATGTCTAAGTCCAGAAACCTGATAGCTCAAGGTCTGTATTAATTTGATGCCAATAGTTGGTTTCTAATTAAATTTGCTGCCACTGAAAATGTTACTGCCCTCATGTAGGGCTAGTGCCTATGTATCTGACTGATGCTTGATTCATCCCTCTTCCCTCCCCTCCAGCCCCACTTCATCCCCCAAATCAGGCTGATTCAGCATCCAGTCATACACTGAGTTAACATTTTATGGAGGCAGAAAGAATACTGTCTGTATATGTGATGCATTACTGGCCAAATGTATATTACGTTTTGCAGTGCATTACAGAAAGTTATTTTATGCCATACTCAGTTCTGTTGTTTTTTTCAGGATGACCATCGCCATCTCAATCAGTTCATAGCTCATGCTGCTCTTGACCTAGTAGATGAGAACATGTGGCTGTCTAATAATATGTACCTGAAGACTGTGGACAAGTTTAATGAATGGTTTGTTTCTGCTTTTGTCACAGCAGGACATATCCTTTTTTGCTGGAACCTCCAACCTGTGGGCATGTCTTGGTCTGCCAAGGGGTCCAATTTCTCCAAACCATGTCCATCAGCTGACATCACTGATGGTGTCCTACCTTGGCTGCAGGATTCTGTTTCCAGTAGGGAACAAGATGGCACGGCCAAGGAAGCAGGATTTAATCCCTGCTCATCAACTGAATTTGGATCAAAGCCTTGTGCAAAAATGTCCCTTGAAGTAGCTCGTTCATTTACCATACTTCAAAGAGCCTTTTGCAAATACTTTATGGCAGCTCCTACACCCCTTTTTGAGCCTTCTGGAGGCTCTTAAAGCCTTTTGCAAGTTTCATCCCTCCCTCTTTCAGGCCCTGATTTCAGAGGCTTAAAGGGGAAGCAGAGGAGACCTGGAAAAGGCTTTATGAGTCTCCCCATGCTCCCCTTTTAAGCCAATAAGTAAGGCAGATAATGATAAGGAATTGGCTCTAGTCAAAATAGGTTCCCCACCCTTTTAGAGCATTTTTTGTTGTTCTGTAGTTAATAAAAGGGATAAATGGATATGATTCATTTTGAGCTAATGCAGAACCAGAGTGTATTCATTTGAGAATGGGAGGCAACTATGAACTGAAATACATTGTGCCATCTGGAGAGGATTAAACATTGCTTTTGGGTCACACAAGCGGCTCTTCAATTTGTACCCAAGGGAAGTATGATTTCATAATTCCAAATGTTATTGCTCACATGCTTAGGCTATCTTGACCCTCTCATACAAGGTGCATTTGGCTTATGTCTGCCATCTGTTTCACATACTACAAATCTAGGCAATTCCCTTTTAGTTCAGGAATCAAATTAGGGGACCCTCAGGTCTAGTCTGACTTAGTACTCTTATATCTATATTGTACTTGCACTTGTCTGTCTTCATGCTGATAACCTAGTGTGCATGCCTGAGAGAAGCGAGTGGCAGCCCAGGTAGGGCTACTGGCAGGAGTGGGAGTGGTGGTCTTTCTTCCTGTTTATCCACACATACCTTCTGCCCCAATAAGTGACAGGGAGTACAGGGTGTGACTGGGGCAAGCTGTGAGGGGAAGGAAAAGGTCAGGGATAAAGGAAGGGTGGTTGGTAAAACCCCTAGGCACCCCCTAGTGTTAAAAAAATGGTTATTTTCTTAATTTGTTCTACATATGAGATTTATAATGCTTCATGATGTAAGACAAGAAGATGGAATCAAAAACTTCTTTAGTGATGTCTATGACTTGTATATAAAGGTAAGTATCCATAATAGAGGTAGCTAGCATTGTGCCTTCTGGCTGTTGTTGAACTACAGCTCCCAATAGTGCAAGACACCACAGCTAATGGTCAGGGATGATGCGAGTTATAACCCAGCAACAGCTGGAGAGCACTATGTCTTCCCTCACTGATCAACTCTTATCTGTGCTAATACAGCGGTACCTTGGTTTAAGAACAGCCCTGTTTACGAACTATATGGTTTACGAACTCTGCAAAACCGGAAGTAGTGTCTCGGTTTGCAAACTTTACCTCAGTTTAAGAATGGAATCCGAACAGTGGAAGGGCACCGGCAGCGGGAGGCCTCATTAGGGAAAGCGCACCTCAGTTTAAGAATGGTTTTGGTTTAAGAATGGACTTCCAGAACGGATTAAGTTCGTAAACCTTGGTACCACTGTATAGGAAGCTATGCAGTATTAATATTGGGAATCTTGGTCTGGAAAAGGCACCCTATCTTATTCAATTTTTACCTAGAGGAGGTTAATTAGCAGTTACTTGTCAAGTTTATGAACAGAACCGCATTTAGAAGGAAGTGTAAATTGCTGTTTAGCATGTTTATATTATAAAGAATGACATATTTAGGCTTATGTTACAAGGACTGCCCCCTGCCCTACCCCCAAAGTGATGGAAATGGAGATTCCACAGCACAGGTATAACAAGTTGTGTTGACAATAAAGGAAGGCAAGCTGGACCTCTTCTGAAATGAGTCAGTGACTTATGCTAGGAAGCAACATGTGTCCTAGGAGGGAAGGAGTTGTATGCACACCCCTTCTTTCCTGCCAGGTTTTCACAGTAGAAACAAATGATCTGCACTTACTTCATTACAAGAAGCAAAGAAATGTGGCCCTGCCTCCTCATTCAAGGACAGAAAGAATACAATAACTCACTTCGCACATTGCATTAAACTATGACTTGTGAATGCACACCATGCCAGTCCATGCTGCTGAAAAGCTTAGATTGTGCTCATGGTTTGTTTGGAAAGAAACAGGCCTGGGTTCATATATCATAGCAAGCCTGTAGTTTTTCACAATGGTGGCACAGAAGCAGGGGAGAAGTGGAGAACTCTGTAGCAGCATGCTGTGTGTTCACATTACACCATAGTTTGTTTTAAACTATGGTTTAATATGAAATACAAACTAGGGCGGTATCAGACAGCTACGTATGGCTAGAACAGTCATGTAGATCCTGACATTAACTTATTGTCTAAAAAGTATTTGGAGGTGGTTGATCATAGTGGGAAATAACAGCTGTGCCCACCTGTAGTAGAGACTTTTGCTTCCATAGTGGGACTTCTCTCACTAGCCCCTGTGTACACCAAAATCTGCTTCAGGGTTTGGGGAATCCTGTGAAGATTTTGGAGATACTCAGTTGGAAGAGGAAGTACCCTCATGCAGTGTTGAATTTTGCTTTTCTAAAAAAACCCCTCATCAACTGAATAGTTACATTTACCTGATTCACAAGCAACACTAAACAAAAACCATTCTCCTCTTGTTGTGTGCTAAGCCATGGTTTGGCATAGCATGTCCAAACATGGGTTAATGGTTTGTCTTGCTCCAGGACAAACCATGAGCTGTAAGCAAAGAGCAATACTTTGCAATTTGTCTCGAGCAAGATAAATCACAAGACTGGATTCAGATAACATACTAAACCAAACTATGGCCTAGCTCACAGCAGCAGGAATGGCAGAGGAGCAAAGTGGCTGTACAGTGGTGCCTCGCAAGATGAAATTAATTCGTCCCGCAAGTTTTTTCGTCTTGCGAAGCACGGTTTCCCATAGGAATGCATTGAAAATCAATTAATGCGTTCCTAGGGAGACCGCCTTCAGACCAGGTCCGGGGACAGATTGTCCCCGGCTGGCGGTGGGAAGAAAAGCCCTTCTCCCGCCGCCAGCCTTCAGAAGAGTTCCTGCAGGGCTGCCTAGGCTGCGGATAGCAGCCTGCTGCCCGGTGCGAGGGACGCTCTGAAGCAGAGCGCCCCTCGTGCGGGGCAGACATTCGCAGCTTGGGGAGCCCTGCAGGACTTCCCCGCAGGGCTCTCCAAGCTGCGGATAGCAGCCTGCTGCCCCGCACGAGGGGCGCTCTTAAGCAGAGCACCCCTCGCGCGGGGCAGACATTCGCAGCTTGGGGAGCCCTGCAGGACTTCCCCGCAGGGCTCTCCAAGCTGCGGATAGCAGCCTGCTGCCCCGCACGAGGGGCGCTCTTAAGCAGAGCACCCCTCGCGCGGGGCAGACATTCGCAGCTTGGGGAGCCTTGCAGGACTTCCCCGCAGGGCTCTCCAAGCTGCGGATAGCAGCCTGCTGCCCCGCACGAGGGGCGCCCTTAAGCAGAGCACCCCTCGCGCAGGGCAGACATTCGCAGCTTGGGGAGCCCTGCAGGACTTCCCCGCAGGGCTCTGCAAGCTGCGGATAGCAGCCTGCTGCCCCGCATGAGGGGCGCTCTTAAGCAGAGCACCCCTCACGCGGGGCAGACATTCGCAGCTTGGGGAGCCCTGCAGGACTTCCCCGCAGGGCTCTCTAAGCTGCGGATAGGGGCAGCAGGCTGCTATCTGCAATTTGGAGAGCCCTGCGGGGAACTCTTCTGAAGGCTGGCGGGGGAGAAGGGCTTTTCTTTCCACCGCCAGCCTTCAGAACAGCCTTCCGAATGTTGGCGGTGGGGAGGAAAACCTTCCTCCCACCGCAAGCCTTCAGGACAGGTCCGGGAACAGAGGAGAAGGCGGCGCTTCGCTTCCCCGCTGTCCCCGGAGATTTCCCTATGGGCTTTCATCTTGCGAAGCAAGCCCATAGGGAAATTCGTCTTGCGAAGCCGCTAAAAAATCGGAATACCCTTTCGTCTTGCGGGTTTTTCGTTTAGCGAGGCATTCGTCTTGCGGGGCACCACTGTAGTTTGGCTTAGCTGTATGTGTGAACTGAGCCACTCAAAGTGGTTCAGCCTAGACCTTTTTTGGCATGTCTTAATTACTAATATGTTCTCACTATGTTAATTTCTTTCCTCAGTTTGCGATGAATCCATTTTATGAACAGAATTCTCAGATTCGATCAACTGCATTTGACAGAAAAGTCCAGTTTCTTGGGAAAAAGCATCTTTTAAGTTGAGTTACTATAACTGTATTAGAACCTAAATAGCCTGCTGTATATCTGACATTTCTGAACCTATAAAGGCTAATCTATCAAAAAAAACAACAAAAAAACCCACTCACGGTTATCTATTACCTTGTATGAAAACCAATTTCAGGAGCCTAAAAGATGTATTTATTGTAGGTGATCACTCTAGTTGTAAAACATTTGTATATATGAAAATCAATTTTAAAAATTGAATATTTAAAGCAGCACCTCCACTAGCTTGGCAAAAGGTTAAATGAAGAACCTAGTTGTTGTTTTTAATAACTAAAGCAAGCCAGACGTCAGGATTTTTTTGATCAGTGTGAAAGCATTCAGTTCAGGGCTATGTCAGTATTAAGACTAACCAGATACCAGAATGGTGTGTTGAAATAAAAAAGGTGTGGATAGCAGAACAGAAACACAACTACCCCGAAACACATAGTTACAAGTGAATCGCCTCAGTTCAACTTGCTACCATTTTATTGGAATAATTGAGCACATAGTTGGGCAGAAACACACTATTTGCTTACAAGTGACTTCATTATCACGTGCACATGTGAATGAAGCAACAGGATGCAAAAAGGGTGATGTGTTTTGCCTGTAAAACTTATTTGTAGTAACTTGCTGCTCAAGTTTTTACTCAAAGTATTAACACCAAGCAACTTAACTGAAAATTAAAAGGTCAGAACTAAATCCCACTACTTTGTTTTCTATAATACGCTTATTATATTGGGAACAATCCAATCAAGTTAAGCACTATCCAGTCCTATTCTAGGTAGATTGAATAGCCTGTATTCATAATCCTCTAACTTTGGCATCAGTGATGTGTACTGTATATGAAAGACCATATAGCCTTAGCCTAGAAAAGAGTAAGGAAGAAAGCCAAAAACATCTATAGGTAGTCTGGCTCTCACTAAAGCCTCACATTAAATAACTCATTTATATGTTTTACTTAAGAGTTTGCTTAAGCCTATTGAAGTTGCATTGTGCTACATTCCTACTGAGTGGTTACATTTCACAATAAACATACTGAAGTGATAGGATAACATATGTGATGTTTGATTCATTTGCAGATTCTGAATTAACATTCCAAATAAAATGTAAATTTATAATATTATATGCATTGATGCTCTCTGAATGGGTCATTAAGTCTTTCAGTTCATTAAACTATTCTGATATACTATTCTGATATTAACTGCTGCCCTGGGTATGTTGTAATTTAACAGGAGGAAGTATTCAGCAGTACAAACAGAGTATGCTGTATCTTTAATCATGTAGGTCTCTTTTCTTTAGTATATGTAGAAAAAGCCTTGGATAACTAGCACAAGTCATAATACTTCAGAGCTCTCTGAATTACAGTAACACAAGTCACAAAACCATTTGGCCCAAGGATTCTGTGACATTGTGTTGTTCAAGAACACACACTGTGGCTGGCACCCAAAACTGCAGGCAGTGTTCTGCTCATGCAACAGAACTTCTGCTTCCTCTCCCCACTACCCACCAATCTGCTGGATCAATTTTGGAAAATGTATGAGGAGCTTCAGGAGAGGAGAAAGTTGCTGTTTTACAAGCAAGAGTCTGTTGTGCAAGCAAAATGGCAGCACTGGTTACAGCACATTATAAATGGGCACAAGACTGAGGGTTGTATTCAACAAAGTTTTACTCTTGAGTGGACCCACTGAAATTAATGAACATAAAATAGGTCCATTGATTTCAATAGGTCTGTGTTGAATAGGTCTGTTAGCTGAATACCACTCCAAGTTAACACATACTTGTAGGGTGACTATTTTCTGGGAAACATCTATCATTACTTATGCTCTCGAGTTTAAACACTAAAATAAGTCTGAACAGTATTGAAGCCCTGTAGGTCATATTTACTGATAAAAGAGATGGTTTTCTTTTCCACCCAGCCATATACCAACACACTCTAGTTTTCACCCCCTCTGCTGATTTCTGCCTAGTGTCCACAAACCTGTAGTTTGACAATATATTCACTGGAATAAGTACATGAGCTTCTTGTCAACCTGCAGCTCAAAGGTCTGTAGGATCCTTCCTGCACTGATGTTAGGCAGATGGGTGGGTGATAGGAAACCTTCTGAGGAAGTGTCACCCTCCCACAAGTTATGCTGTGTTTCTCTTTTCACTGATAACATTAGCATATTGGCCCTCAGAGATCTTTATCACCTTAAAAAGCATTCATTTTCAAAAACTTCACAAAGCTAATGGCAATAAGGCATCTTGCATAGTGAGTACCCCCGGCAAAAAGTATAGCGCTTCCACACACTAGTGGTAAAGCAAAATAACTTCTCTACTCAACCATCCAGCCACATACTTGTCTAGCATGTGTGTGAGAGTAGTTCAGATCATATGCCCTTTTCTATGCTGCCCATTAAGCATGGCCTAAATCTCCAGCCACAGCTCTATTTTCAGTTGATCAAAGTACAGAAAGCCCCATAGATAAAGATCAAATAATTTGTATGAAGTCACGAGAAAGCAGTTGAAGGCAACTGCTCTTTTAATGCTTGTGAGAAGATTTGCCTAAGGCATGAGGAATGAGTGAAAAGTTTTCATCCTAAGTCCAAGCTGCCCTTTCTCGCACTTATTGAGCTGCATTGTGCTGCAACAACTGCCTGAGAATGAATGTTATCCATCCAAAAAGCAATCTAACAAAAGGGAGTGCCTGGAGTGGGGAATCCGGCTCTCCAGACGTTTGAGTTCAACTCCCATCAGCTCCAGCCAGTGTGGGCAGGGCTGATGGGAGTTGTAGTCCAACAACCTCTGGAGAGCACAGGTTCAGCTTCGCTCGTATCAAACATTGTGGTATTCAAACATACTTCAGCTGCTTAAGATAATGCCATGGAAAACTGCTCAGTGAGAAAGGCAGAGGCAGTGAACCTTTCAACCATCTCTCATACTGAAGCAACTTGCGGCAGAATCCTGTGTTTACTCAAGAGTTAATCACATTGCTTCCAATACAGATTACTCTCAAGATAAGTGCACAGGACTGCAGCTCTAACTTTTAAAAATGTTGCTACAAAAAATTATTGAATGCTTTCTCACTCAAAACCTTAAATCCTGCAATCCAAGTAACTGCCCACTGAGGCCAGAATAAACAACTATTTAAGATTGACAATACAAAATTAAGATTAAAACCATGCCAAAGGGAAATTTTAGTATCAACGAGGAGCTACATTAAGCCCCTTCTTTTGAAAACTCTTGATATGTTCTCCAACCTTATAGAAGTCAATTACAGATGAAAGGGGCAGGAAGACACAACCAGGCAGGCTCCATGTATGCAGGTTTATTTCCTAACATAAAATCTACAGGCAATTCAGTGACACTAGGCAAATAGCAAAAGCCCTTAAAATACTTATATTAGCTTTGATTTTTTTAAAAGAAAAATCACTTTAAAGATGAGAACTAGAACAAGACCCTATCACCTACCATTACTGCTTTATGAAAAAAGGGTTTTAGTGAAGCAAAACATGGGCTGGTGATCTCATAAAAATATATATGTACATATAAAAAAATCTATTCTGCATCTGAATTTCAGAACAAGTCCTCCCAAGTAGTGCTTCTAGAACTTTCAAGTTTTAGTATATAATTTATTAATTTTCAAATGACACATTTAAATTAAATCAACTCTTCAGCTGGTACCTTCCCAGATGTCAGACCCCACTAACATAGTAACAGGCTACTTATTGAAAAGAAGCTTTCCTCTGCCGACACATAAAGCAGTAGAATGTTAACAGTTTTAATATATTAGAGTGGCACCCACTGAATCATATTTGATCTATTATTACTTCAAGTTAAGTTCGAACTATATATGGCTGGAAAATAAAACAAAATAGTCAACAGCATGATGAGCTAGGCTTGGGCTTCCGGTGAAGGTTTACTGTATCAGTTTGAATCAAGTGATCTGACCTATCATCAGTGGCAAGAACTCTTCGAACAGCTTCCTCAAAGGCTGCAGCAACATTAATGGCATCTTTTGCACTGGTTTCAAAGTAAGGATGGTTGCCGTTGTTCCTGCACCAGTTCTGGACTTCCTCTGTAGACACTTGCCTCTCGCTAATATCAACTTTGTTTCCCAGTATCACAAAAGGAAACGTTTCAGGCTCTTTGACATCTGCATAGTAAATGAATTCTTTCTTCCAATTGCCCAGATTCTGGAAGCTCTGAGAGTCATCTACGCTGAAAGTGAGAAGGCAGCAGTCAGAACCTCTATAGAAAGGAGTCCGCAAGCTCCTAAAACGTTCTTGACCAGCCGTGTCCCATATCTGCATTGTGACAAAGTGTCCATCCACTTCCAGGTCTTTATTTAAAAACTCGACACCTATTGTGTGGAACAGCTCTGTGTCAAACTTGTTAGTGACGTATCTGTTCATAATCGAACTCTTGCCCACTCCTCCATCACCAAGAAGGATTACTTTAAGGAGCGTTGATTTTGCTGACATTGTTGCTTCAAGAACAGATATTTTCTTATATCCAGTTCTGCAAAATAGAACAGATCTAGTTCATACAAAGAAATTCCAACTTGTTACACAAATATCTATTTGATATGGGATTTACTTATTTATTATAACTGGCCCTTCCTCACAAAAGAGGCGAGGCTAGCAATATTCATAAATTCATCCATTAAAATCAGTTCAAAAATAACAGATAGATTAAAATGCAATATAACTGTAAGCAACAACATAGACAGATAAAGCTCTTCTACTATATGCTAAAGGCCTGCTGTAAATGGTAGCAACTAAATCAAGGGCACTTTAGTTGCTTTCTAAAGTTTAGTCACAAATGGTAAAGGTAAAGGGACCCCTGACCATTAGGTCCAGTTGTGGCTGACTCTGGGGTTGTGGCGCTCATCTCGCTTTAGTGGCCGAGGGAGCAGGCGTACAGCTTCCGGGTCATGTGGCCAGCATGACTCGGCTGCTTCTGGCAAACCAGAGCAGCACACGGAAACGTCGTTTACCTTCCCGCTGGAGCAGTACCTATTTATCTACTTGCACTTTGACGTGCTTTTGACTGCTAGGTTGGCAGGAGTAGATTGATTTTAATTATAACTAAAATCATTCTGTGAATGAGAAATTATCATGCTGTACAAACGGACTGCATGCTAACAGCCAGGCTGCCAGTATAAGATCAGGCTTGCTCTCTTCTCCATCCACCCAGAGATCATACAACCACCACGACCACTGTTAAACTAACTCCATCCTGCTTTTAAACTGACCTCATCCTCATGAAGCACCTCAGAAAACAGTGGTAATATGAACAGTTCCTAACATCTGTCTAAAGGAAAATTTCTGGGATTTACCAGTATTCTGCAAAGCAACCACCTCTGCTATGTTTCCTGGTACACCCTCCTCCCCTCGATCTTTCCTCTACTTGAAATTTTAGAAATGCAGAAGACATCTAATATTACAAGCATATGAAACACTTACCAAATAAGCTACCCTTACTGTTCAGTCATTGTAATCCAACACCTGCAAAAGAAAGACACATTGTATTCACTTTTAGACACAGTAATACCATGCACTTTTAAAAAACCCCAACAACTACTAAGGCCGTACACCAGCAAAGGTGCCTTTAAATGTAGTGTGCCACTCTTACCAGTGGAGAGGCCTGCAGACAGGAAAACACTTACATCTCAGGAGGATCACCTAGTACACCCACAGAAAGCTCAGCAGGTACAGGTATAACATTGGAGGTGTAAAAGCTTGAAAGTGGACAGATCATAAAAGCCCCTGGATCTGCAGGGATCCAAAAAGCCTTCATTCCATCAACATGCCCTATATATCCCCTTCCATTTGTGTTTTTAGGAGGAAAACTTTTTTTAAAAAAGTCAAAATTAGAAAAGAACAAGAAAAGCCAAACTCCCAAACCCCCTGGCCAGAGCAAGCCAGCAGGGCTTAGGAAGTGGCAGCAGCTCGGTCACAGAATATATCCCCCCTTAAGATTACTTGGCAAATAATAAGTTATTGTGTAATCATGGTAATCTTAACCTCCCCTTTTTTGAGGAAGTGAAACGTTCACGTGTTGCTTTTAGAATAACTAGATGGAAAAGAGGAAGCAGAAAACCAAGGTATGCTTTCACTGTATGCTAGTAAGTTGAGGTTTGAGGGAAGCAGAGCAGAACAGAACAGAAAGATGTAAAGGGGCATTTTCTATAAAAAAAAATTAATGTGGGTGCATTATTTTAAGAATTGACTTTGGGAATATAAGTAATGCCAACTACACAGGCAAAACTGAACAGCTTTGAGAGTCCAGTCACGGATACTGAGCTCTTGTGCTGGGCAAGGCAGATATGAAAAAGACTGGACATACAGGACAGAATCACAAACTGAAGCAGTGTCTTCATAGTATAAACCAAAAAGGTTCGAGCAAGTCTGTACAACAGGTGGGGAAACTTTGGCCCTCCAGAAGTTGCTCAACTACAGATCCCATCATTGCTACCACTGACCATGGTTTTGGGGACTGATACAACTGGAAGACTATTGGAGCCCCACTCCTGCTCTACAATTTCACTTAAAGCACATGCCACACTGCAAATATGTGAATTTTAGCATAAGCATCAACAGATTTACATATATTAGACTGTCCCCTCCAAAGTCCAGATCATATCGTATTTTGATTTGTAATGTTACTTTAATGCCATAATTTGAACTTACCTGCATTTCATATATATTTAGCCATTTAATGTTTTGTAAACCACCCTGATGTTTTTACCTTTAAGGGTAGAATTTTTTTTAATATTGCACTCTACCTTTATGAAGAAACTAATGGTTTTCATGTTATTCCAAGCATTTTATTCTTTATAGTCTAGTTCTTATGCCTTTTTAATTTAAGTGATTATATACCTGGAAATAAAAACACAAATCTATACATGTCTACCCAAAAGAAAGCTGTACCAAATCACAGCACTGCAGCCTCAGTTTAATTAAAATTGTAGTACTTCTTGAGTAATCATTGACAGGATTAGGCTGTATGACTGTTCATGTTTCAGGTCTATAGCCTTATTGCTTCTCTTATCAAACTTTGTTCAAGTAACCAGATGAAGAAGTAGTAGAAAGGCACTTTGCAGGGGTGTGAAAGGTAATTCAGTGTTGGGGGAATTTAATCCACTATATTATTTTCCCCCAGGTAAAAAAAAAAAATTAACTACTTACAAATCACTTCAAGGGTGCTTTGTAATTTCGGCTTATAACAATATATTCTGTAGCACCAAATTATTTGTTAAATGAGATTTACTTTAAAGGCAGTCAAAGTACTTCAGATGTTCTGTAAAGTATGTAAACAAGTACTACTGAAAGCTAGGGGTTAGGATTACTTTGAAATTCAGAGTACCAGCTATCAGGTGTGCTGGACTCTTTTTAAAGTGAGATCTGGGGTTTTGGTCCAATTATTTATGAATGTCTGATTTAATACCAAATAAAGCTAGAAACACGCATGAGTGTACAGGAATATTTAAAACAGTGATGTCTGTTGGGTTTTTAAGTTCCCACTGTAGTTAAAGAGGAATTTAAGTCATACATGTGCAGGATTATAGCTTATGTGTTTTTCTTGATAGGCAAATCTGATAGCACTAATTGAAACCCTCCAGTCATGCTTCGAGAAGAAAGCTGGATTTACAGACTCCCATGGTGTAAGAGCCTGGTCTCTCATAGATAAGAAAATCCTATCAGCAGCATGTAACTTTACCTCATCAGATCACAAGGCCCCATTCACCATCACCATCCCCCTCTTGTCTGGATCAAGCTATTCCAGAGGAACTTAAAAACTGAAGAGCTGTGTATTCAAGAAGCACTAGTTAGAGGGACTAGAAAGTTAAGGCCCAATATACTAGCTGTACCATATCACAAAATCCACGGCCAGCTATAAACACACACTAGTATAAACACACACTAGACGTGGAGAGCAAATGGCACACATTACAGGAATTTAAAGCTATTTAATCACTGACTTGGAAAATAGGACCATAAAAATCTAAAACCAGAAGGTTTTTGTCCTTCTGGTGAACTTAAGCAAAACCTGATGCAGCCCTTTACACATCAGAACCTGTTCCTCAAAGCTTCCCCAAAGGCTTAAGCATTTTTTTCAAATCTATTTTATCTATAATAGCTTTTGAGCCTACTATTAGATTCCTTTTCCCTCCTCATGACTGAATTACACGAGTCAGAGCTTCCAATAAAAATACTGGTGAAATTACAGTGGCTGGCACAGACCTGCTCACACTGTGGTGTTGCAGCTCCAGCCCAGTGGAATCAGTAACCATCTGAAAATTGAAAGTGGCCTAACATCTTGATATTTAGGGGGGGAACTGAAGATGTTTTAGTTTAAGTTTTCCCACAGATGACTCAGTCATTTAATGGAATATTAATTTTACAATTGTAGAATTAGGTTTAGCCTTTTTGGAGTCTCTCTTGTATTTTAACTCACTTTATCTTATTGTAAGGTAAAGGTAAAGGTACCCCTGCCCGTACGGGCCAGTCTTGACAGACTCTGGGGTTGTGCGCCCATCTCACTCAAGAGGCCGGGGGCCAGCGCTGTCCGGAGACACTTCCGGGTCACGTGGCCAGCGTGACATCGCTGCTCTGGCGAGCCAGAGCTGCACACGGAAACGCCGTTTACCTTCCCGCCAGTAAGCGGTCCCTATTTATCTACTTGCACCCGAGGGTGCTTTCGAACTGCTAGGTTGGCAGGCGCTGGGACCGAGCAATGGGAGCGCACCCCGCAGCGGGGATTCGAACCACCGACCTTTCGATCGGCAAGCCCTAGGCGCTGAGGCTTTAACCCACAGCGCCACCCGCGTCCCTTATCTTATTGTACACCACTTCAATAGCTTCTGGTTGTGCAGCAATTTCTAAATATGTAAGATAAAATTTAAAAATATGTACAGCGGGAAAAGATGATATGGCAACCCTGCTGAAATGAGGCAGGTCTGGGTCTGGTCAGTACCTAGAAACTCCATGGTATGACACCATAAGTTCCATGATGAAATGAAGGTAGGATAAAAATGTACTAAACAAATACCTACTAATTCTATCCACAAATGAATACTGCAGACACACATAAATATTCTTTAAGCAGCAGGAACTAAGTGTCATGTGTTCAAGAAAACAAGCACCTGCAATTTCCCTACTCCTGGTTGTATGACACAACTTTAGCAATAGGTTTGTAGGACTCCTGACACCCCACCTCCACCCTGCATTAGTGATTTGTGCAATTTAAAAGTGGGATCTTCCCCCACCCCTGCAGCTCGATCTTTTCAGAGATTTTTTTTAGAAGTTGACATAAAATATTTTCCCTCCAATTTTAGATTTAAGTTGCAGACAGGCAAGGTTAGCTTAAGTATAAGGAAGTACTTTTAAACTGTAGGTAAGTGAGGCAATGTACTAGGCGGCCTAGGAAAACAGTAGAATATCCTTCACTGGAAGTTTTGGCATAATGAAGTTTATCTACAAAGCTTCTTCACCCTAGGACAACTATGAATCTGACACAAGGAAACCAGAGCTGTTCAGTTACAGGCTCAGAAAACAGGGCTAGAGAAACTTAAGTCAGACCATTGTGTCTTTAAGAATTTTGAAGTTAAGCAGCACTCAGGGTAGTCCTTTACATACCACAAAGTCGCACCTTCATTCAAGTGGCTTTCCAACACAAGCAAGAATTACTTTTACACAATGTTCTGGGGAAAAAATGTTTCGAAACTCTTATCCTTGCTAAGGACAAACATCTTACATTTTCCTGTTCTTCCATATGACAGAAACAACCAAAAAATTCTTAACAGTTTTAAACCAACCCGCAGCAGTTATTTGCCACACAGCTAGATAGACCCAGAACTTCATCTCAATTGGCACTGGATAAGCATAAAGCAAAAGCTCTTTGTTTTCATGCACAGGTAGGAAGAGTTTGTTCACAAAAAACCAGAAGAGCAGCCAAGTAAATGGTATCATACATCAGCCTCAAATGGGAAGGTACGGGGATTTTCCACATGAAGTGGCCAGAAAAAATGAAGGCAGACAAAGGGGACATACATAAGAAGCGGAGCTGTCCTTTGAGCAATCCAGTGACTTTAATCAGTTCTGAGAAACTGCCCTAGGGAGAAACTGGTCATGTGCCAGCCGATAAGTATAGAAGAGCAGCTATTTCTCAAGCGAACCGCCGCCGCCTGCCTCTCCATCACGGGACCTTTAATCACGCCACCTTTTGCAAGTCAGGCAGGAAAACAGGCGGGCAGCATCAGCCGCCTGAGACCCCAGCCCCCCTCCTCCTGCCCCGAGGAAGTTTCACGAAGCACCTCTATATGGAAAAGCCTCTCTCGTCATTGCGCAGGAAACGAGCCCATGGCGAAAGGTGTGGACCCTGACACCACCCCACAAAACAACAACGCCCCCCTCTCTAGTACCGCAGTCCTACCGCGGGCTTAAAATCAAGGAAACATAGGTACCCATTGCACGGCTGGGTAGTCTGAGGAAGCGATTTAAACTCGGCTTGCTTACCCTGCAAAACAACCACTCGGGGTTTTTTTTTTGGGGGGGGTGGGAGGAGTCGCTGGCTCCCTTTTTTGCGACAAGGGGAGACCCCAGCCACCCAAAAGCCAAGAAGCAGAACCAGGGCAGCCCTATAGCATCCCCCCCCCCCCCCAGCAAGCAAGGCACGAACCGGCTGCTAGCCCAGTCCCGTAAAGCCCCCCGTGTCCCCCCGAAAACTAACGGAGACCGCCTTCCTCCTCCTCCTCCTCCTTTCCGCCGGCCGCCCCGAGGAAAGGGGCCCGGCGCTCCCTCGCGCCCACCTACCTACCACGAAGGCGGCGAGGGGCGAAGACGAGGCTCTCCGAGTCACCCGCAGCCGCCGTTCGCAAAGGTGCCAGGGGTGGTGGGGGAGGGGCCACTTCGGAGGAGAAAAAAACAACATGGCGGAGGCTGCGCCACGGGGGCGGGGCCTGGCGTTCACGTGACGCCAGGGGAAGGGCAGCCGCAACTCCGTCCGGAGCGGGCGGGCTGGCTGTTGCTAGGGAGGGGCTGTTGCTAGGGAGAGAGGGGCCTCCCCCCTGCTTCTCACGCCCCACCCCGGGGTAGAGTCACCATTTCACGGGAAATGCCACTTAGCAGCAGCCACATATTTGTACGTAGTATTGTCTGTGGCGCCTGAAATGGGCTGCCCCTTTTTCCATAAGCTGCGGGGCTGAAAAACGGCCTCTCCTCTGTCTGTCCTCATCCACCTTCAGTGTTATGCAGTTGTTGGCACTGTTGACTTCCTCTTGGTTTAGATGTCAACAACTGCGGTCTTACCTGGTTCATCTCCCATCAGATCACTCATTCAAAGTTTTCCCCCAAAGGTTGCTCTCAACTTTCCGCCTTTCTGGCTGCTTGCAGATGACTGTTTATTGTGAGATTGGTGTTTCCTCATGCAATATTTTTTTTTTTCCATTTGGCATTCACTTGGCATAGTTGGTATCAAAATGCCTGTCTCTATTTTCTCCCTATTTTCTCCAGATTTTGCTTTTTGGGGATTATTTTTTTTAAAGCAACAACAACCTGTTGCCAATTACCTGTTTACAGTACCTGAATAATCTATTTACAATATTAAGCAATACTGGGGTTCCTCAAGTCTGTTTTCAAGTATTCAACAAATATTTGCCCTTCACAAACATTTACATTCAGAGCCTTGGAAGGATGTCCACGAATTGACGATGAAAGCCTTTGTTTACCTAGTTATATTGTCCAATTGGATTCCCATCAACTGAGTTCAAATAAATTAATTCTAGTTAGCGCAACTGAATTTAAACATTAATTGGGAACGGGATGCAGCCTAAATGAACTCACATGGACGTAACATTTTCTTTCCTCAAATAATGACTACAAGAGGCTAATGACCATTTATATGCAGTAGTAAGTAAAAACACACTTTCGATTTCAGGTTCATATCTGCAAAATAGTGATAATGATGTCTAGATGGCTGAAAGGGTTTTGTGGCACCGTGGAGACTACCTATTTATTATACCAGAAGCTTTCATGGACTACAGACCACTTCATCAAATATATAAAGTGTCATCCTGTGTTGCAGGTATACACAGAGAAAGGAAGGAAAAGGGATTGTAAGCAGTCAAGTCAGAGGAAAATGAAATGCGGAAAAGTACATATGGTGAGAATTATGTCACTAACATCAGGTCAGGTTTTAAGCAGAGGTTGAATGGCCATGGCTTCTTTAGTCAAGATTCCTGCATTGCAGGGGATTGGACTAGACCAGGGGTCGGCAACCTAAGGCCCATGGGCCACAAGCGGTCGTTTAACTGGCCCATGGGCCCCCCACCCCCTCGGGGACCCCTGCCACCTGCTAGGTCGGCTCCTGTGCGCCGCACTAAACCGGAGCTCCTGCAGCCAATGGGAAGCTGTGCACACCTCTCCACCGGAAATAGCATTTGCGTGTGCATGCATGCACACACTCCGGCCCACTGCTGCGTCTGCGGGACCATGAACCGGCCCAAGCCACAAAAACTTTGCCAACCGCTGGACTAGACAGCCCGCAAGGTCCTTTCCAACTCTATGATTCTAACACTGGCCATTCACACAAAAAGGTTACTGTTAACACAGATGTCCTGGCACTAGAACACAAATTAACATATGCACTGTGATAATCTAACGTCTTTATTCAGTCCACAAGTCACAGCACTGAACCTCTTGATGAATTGTAATTCAGCTGTTTCATGTAATTACAATTCATCAGAAGGTTGAATGCCAGTCAGCACGAGCGTGAGCTGTGAAGAAGAATCAGGGACAGGACACTCAGTTCCTTTTTCTGAAGAACATAAGATGCCCTTTGCAGCATCATTTGTTAGACATTTGGGACATTCACTTATGCTCCATGACATAGCATGCTAGAGAATATTAAGCAGTGCATATTTATTTTGCTAAGATTAAGCACTGGAATAATGTTAGGAGATGTGAAAAACCATAGTTCAGGATGAAAGCATTTGCTTCTCGGGTGCATGGTTCAGATGGTAAGAGCAACCGTGGCAAAGAAAAAACATTTAGACACATCATTGGTTAAAACACAAAGCATCTCTTCTGTTGCTTATTATATAACAGGAATGCAGAGCCAGCCCACCCATGTGGCAAGGTGAGATGGCAGGATCTATAGGGGCAGCATATTCCAATATAGCTCTTCATTTCCCCCTTGTTCCTGTTTATTATTTATTGGATTTCTCTATCGCCCTTCATCTAAGGATCTCGGGGCAGCTTACAATACCAAAACACAAAAATGCATAACACAGTAACAAAGAAAGACATTAAAACCCACGCGTTGTTTAAAAGACCATTGATTGTTTAATTAGTCAAAGGCCTGTTGTAGATCTTCACTCACCCCTTCTTCCCTGGTGGGAAGAGGGACACAGCATTTTGTGGGTTCACCTCAGGGGCTAAAATGTCTAGGCAGGGGTGGCCATTGGTAATATGCTGCCCTGTGCAAGACCATTTGATGCCCTCCTCCCCAGCCCTTGCAAACACACCACTTCCAGTGCCCTAAATCCACTGCGCTGTCCCCGCAAGAAAGCTTATAGCTTAACACTGTCTCCTTCCACTTTTCATTATAAGCACTCTGTTTAAGGGATGCAGGTGGCGCTGTGGTCTAAACCACTGAGCCTCTTGGGCTTACCGATTAGAAGGTCGGTGGTTTGAATCCCCACGACAGGGTGAGCTCCCGTTGCTTGGTCCCAGCTCCTGCCAACCTAGCAGTTCGAAAGCACGCCAAAAAGTGCAAGTAGATAAATAGATACTGCTCTGGCAGGAAGGTAAACGGCGTTTCCATGCACTGCTCTGGTTTCGCCAGAAGTGGCTTAGTCATGCTGGCCACATGACTCGGAAAAACTGCAGACAAACACCAGCTCCTTTGGCCTGTAAAGCGAGATGAGCGCCGCAACCCCAGAATCATCTGTGACTGGACTTAACTGTAAGGGGGTCCTTTACCTTTTGTAATAAATTCACTCCTGTCTAATGGTGCAGCCAACTATCAATGTGGAGCAAGAGCTGTAGCTATGAAATTGAGTCATCATGCTGAATCATGGCACCAACCATAAAAGGTAAAGGTAAAGGTACCCCTGCCCGTACGGGCCAGTCTTGACAGACTCTGGGGTTGTGCGCCCATCTCACTCAAGAGGCCAGGGGCCAGCGCTGTCCGGAGACACTTCCGGGTCACGTGGCCAGCGTGACATCGCTGCTCTGGCGAGCCAGAGCTGCACACGGAAACGCCGTTTACCTTCCCGCTGGTAAGCGGTCCCTATTTATCTACTTGCACCCGGAGGTGCTTTCGAACTGCTAGGTTGGCAGGCGCTGGGACCGAGCAGCGGGAGCGCACCCCGCCGCAGGGATTCGAACCGCCGACCTTTCGATCGGCAAGTCCTAGGCGCTGAGGCTTTAACCCACAGCGCCACCTGCGTTCCTGTGGCACCAACCATGCTAACCTCTTAAAATCATGGTCTCTTATTCTGGTTTGTTGGCCTGTCTAAGCCCCACAAGGAAGTGATCTGACCTTGGCAATAGGTTCAAAGTAACCCCCTTCAATCTCCAAATTACAAAAAAAACTTGATCAGTTGAAAAACATGAACTCCAAAGTACACCCTCCTGAGTGTGTATAACAGGCTAAAATACACCCATGATTGTCACAGTGGTCATGAAGTAAGTCCTAAGACAGCCTCAATGAGAATGTTGAGATCCTCCATAACAATAATTTTGGCAGTTTCCAACACCGTACTCAAAACTACTTCCGCGAGTTCTAGTAGGAAAACTGAAGGACAGTGGTATAGTTGATATACCAGCAAAATCTCTAAACTATCAGATCTGTCACGAAAATACAAATGCTCAAGATAAGAGCTTGGCAATATGTAAAATAAGTGCTGTGCTGAATTTCCACACTCAGAAGTTTCAGGGCTCCTTTTGCTTTTCCCTTACACTTTTGATCCTTCCATACCATTTTAAAGGCTTCCTTCTTTATTGCGATCCCAACCAATCCTGTAATGAACATGAAAGCACAACATAACTTTAAAACTCTGGCGACATGACAAAGCCGCTCCTTTGTCCTCAGTTTGAACTGATATGAAGGGGAAGTTATATCTCCATTGTCAAGGCAACCACACCACTTTGGCAAAATACAGGACCCTTGTCTTGCCACATTGCAAGGACGCCATCCCTGCTCCCAAATGCTTCTTATTCTAGTTTGCGTCTTTGAGCTACCACTCCATGGGGGAAAAAGCTAAGGGGTTAGGATTTCAATTAGTGTTTCTAAAGTTCATAAAACTCCTTTCTGTATTTTGGTCCAGTATTACATAAAATGAGTACAGATTTGCTAGATTTTAAAAATCAGTCTTGATAAAGGTTTTAACAAATATATGCTTGAAAATGATTATAGTGACATCAGTTTTAATTAAGAAGTGGGGAGTAATGAGTCATATTCTGATTTATTAATAATATTTAATATTACAATTTATTTACCTGCCCTTTACCCTAAGGTTCCAGGGCAGGTTACAACAATTCAGTGGCGTAGCGTGGGTTATCAGCACCCGGGGCAAGGCAAGTAATTTGCGCCCCCTAACCCGTGGATTTGCGCCCCCTAACCCTAACCCCCAGATGTTGCGCCCGGTGCGGCCGGCCCCCCCTGCACCCCCCACGCTATGCCACTGCAACAATTTACTTTTTACAACAATTAAAACACAACATTAATATTAAAACTATTAAAAATAGTTTAAAGCAACTTAAAATTTTATCTCTCAAATAGCTTTATAACCATTTTGCTTCATAACGCTTATCCACTTTTTATTGCATTACCAAACATTACAGCACTTTAAATATTCCTTATTCAGATAGCTGTACTTTGGTAATTTCATATTTAATACTTATCTCCTCTGAAGACGTAGGGATTAAAGGATGCATAATCACAAACAAATCCATCTGCTGTGGTACCACTGCTCTCCACATTCATTACAAATTACATAAGTCATCATTTGTTCATCTGGATTTGCATTTCGTACCCAACCAGGAAGGAAAAGAGCTCCCCTGGCAATTGCAGTAACAGTGCAATCAAATTTTTCACAGCGTCTACATTTTATTTTGTCTGTATGTGTCCCACTGATGCTTTGGGGGAGCTGATGCTCCAGAACAGATGATTCTGTATACGAAGCTCTAAGCTTCTTTAGTTCATCATGTGCCATTTCCATTGTGGACATCTCAGCAAATGTCTTAGGATTCAAAGTCCCTAGAAGCAGGTTATGTTTTAAGTGAGCATTTTTTGGATTCTTCAAGTTAGAAACTTTGCTTCGGATGCAGTTTTTGTATTTTCTGTCGTTTTTAGCATGAAGTACAAAGATATGTTGTTCAACTTCTTCAGCAATCTTGTGGGGCTTTTCACTTGCATTACTTGTTGAGTCAATCAAAGCTTCATAAAGAAGCTCTATACATTTGCATCTCATAGCTGTAGTATGAACCTGAAATGGACTTGTTTCACTAACAGAACTCACATGCTCTTGAAGTGCAGGCTGAATTGTGTTGTCTTTTTGCACATTACTTCCAGTATCTTGTGGATGGTTTTCTGATAGCAGGCAACTCTTGGAACTGGCAGGGCCTAATATCTCATGCTGATTCCGTTTTCCAGAAGTGTTTGCATCTGCCAGGACTACATTAAGGGGATCAGAATCTTCTTTTGCATTATCAGGTAATACTGGCTTAATTTGTATGCATTGATTGTAATGATGCTTATAAAGTGTTTTCCACTTCGATAGTAAATGCTTTGCCTTATTTTTCAGTACCACAGAGGGACAGTTCTTGAGGATTCTGAACACAGCTTTGGCAATATCCGTTTCCTGGAGACAGTCTACAGTCATATCAACAGTTTCAAGATACGCAAGATGACTTTGAATATCTTCGTATTTTTTTTCAGAGAGCAGGTTTTCTATACAATCAGCTCTAGTCATGAGAACCTTTTTGTAAGACATTTCAGATCCTGTAATGAAAGAAGCAGATTTATCTTTTCTACAGCCACTATAGAATTGTATTAAGGGCAGAAGTATAACAGAAGAGCTCCGATTCAGATAATTTCTCAGATGACACAGGGTCTTTCTCAAAACCTATTCTATAAAATGTTTCATAGAGCACTAGATACGAATGTCATTGCAATGTTTGCACCTCCAATAGTGATTAACACACTGGGGCTCTTTAAGGGCAAAAATGCAGAGTGCAAACCTTTTAACTACATAAAATAAAAAGGGCTTGTAATCTTAGTCATACCTACTAGGGAATTCACTTACTGAGCTCACTGGGGCTTACATTTAAGTAAACATAGAACATCTGCACATTATGTAATAGAAGTGTTAATAATTGCGCCCTGTGATATCTTTTAAGCAGAGTGCTGTGATAGGTATTTCAGCTTTCATAAGGCAATAGTAGAGACTGCTATGCTTGGTAGACACAACCAAATGCAAAATGCATCTCATGGGAGCTGTTCAGCTAATAGGAAGAAGAAAAACAGTGGGCTTGGCAACAAAAACCCAGCAAATGATGATTCGAGGCTGTGCTGAATCCCAGTTATACAAACATGGAATCCCAGGGCTCCTACATTTTATCAGGTAGACTTTACAAGATGCTGTTTGCAGAATTCTTAACTCCACCCATGTAAAAAACTGAATGACCATAAAGCCATTTGCCAACATAATAAAAAACTGGCAATCCTTGAAAGGAAAACCATTTGTCCCTCAATACTATTAGACATAGTGATTCTTGAGTCGTGTCACATTAAGAACCTCTTCAAAGATTGCAGTTCTTCATTTGCTCCTTGTACAGAAAGCAAGGCTCACAGTGTCAAATGGAGGGAACAGACTGGGTGTGTGCAAGCAAAAGCAGAGCTGCAGAGCCTGCTGCCAATACTCTGCTTGTGTAATGTGAAGCAGAGAGGGCCCTTAAGAATGTGCAGAGTACCTTCCGCCACAATTTATTAGCATCCATAACTCACTCTTTCATTCACATACACCCACAGGGGGAAAGGCTTCTTCAGTGTCAGTGTGACTTCCACACAGACTTAAAACTTCAAGAAAAGAAAAGAAAAAGTTTCCCACTTCTATGGGGAAGCTTTCAAACATCTGAAAACTAGTTGGCAAATGCCAACCAGTGGCAACTTCCACCCTCACTGTATCTCTATGCTCAAGGAAAAAATATTAGAAGTTCTTTAAACGTATTTATTTGTTTTTTCAGATTAAAATTTTACAGTCACATATTCAACATACAACATAAAAACAAGATTCCAAGATCCATTTTACTTTCCTCCTCCCCTTTGTGAGTCCTATTGTTAGGACTCCTGCATCTTTTATAATAATCCAAATCTTTTATCTCTCCATTGTATCCAAAATTCACCATTAAACTACAAGTGATATTCCAATATTACGAACTATTTTAACTGTTTACAGTGGTCTTTAAGAAAAGTTATATATATTCCCAATTCCTTTATTAACATTTTGGTCTTCCTGATTTCTGTTTCTTCTGGTCATTTTAACCATTGCATCTCCATGCTCGGGGGGGGGGGGATATTGGAAGTTCTGCCTCTCAAACAACTCCTTGGCAAGCCCACTTTAGCCTGCCAGGGAAAACAAAACAAAAATAGGTGACAGCCCTGACGTCCGAACGCAGACGATCCATTCCCAGGCTTAATCCTCAGCACAAACCTGGGAGAGAGACCCAAACCCTGGACAGCTGCTTGCAAACCGTGCGGACAACACAAAATTACATGGGCCTATGCTCAGACCCGGTATAAGGCAGCTTCCTCTGTTCGGCGGGCCACATTCCTCCGAGGTGGCATCCACAAAGGGCCGGAGCAGCTTCCACCAGGGAGGAGGGATGGGGGGCGGGGACAGGGAGACCCCAAAACACACAGGCGTTGCAAACCTCCCACCCGCAGCAGCGCACGTAGCAGCGCGCGCGCTTTCCGCTTACCTGGCCCGAGCAGCTTCCTCCGCCTTCCCCGGCCCCGCCCCTCTGGAGGAAGGACGCACGGTGCGCGCGCGCTGCCGTTCTTGGCTCTGGAGCCTCGGCAGCCGAGGAGGCGCGCTTGGGACTTCGCGGGTCGCCGTTGTGAGGCGGTCGAAGCGCACAGGGCCTCTTATTGGCGCGCAGGCGCGCTCTCTCTTTGCCCAGATACTGAGGGTTGTGGCAGCTCAATCTGCCCCGCCACCAATTCTCGTGCAAGCCACAACACGTTACTTCACAACACGTCGAAACACGAAAAGCACAGCACAATTAAGGAGGGTTTTTTTTGCTGCTCTTAACGATAGAAATACAGACTCAGACCGTACTTCTCCTCTCCACCGCAAAGAGGCTTATGTAATGAATGGATGGATGGATGAATTAATCTTTATTTGCGTCAGCCATCGGCCATAGCAATAAAACAATAACACGATATACAAAGAACAGAAATAAAAAGTCAATTATATAAAATACATGTTAGGGTTTTGAATCGGTAGTCAAATAGTGGATCTTATTCTGATTGCCCCAGCTAAAAACCTTGCAACCTTTGCTGTCATCTTGATCTGCCACAAGAGAAAGGACTCTATGGCAGTGGCTGGGCGACCAGGAATGGACAATAAAAGAGGGGTGATAATTTCATTCCTCAGGTGTTTAGAAAGAGTGCAAGCCAGAAGGGCTTATGTAAAATACAACTACTTTTCCAACCAATTGGCCTCTTCATTGCAGTTTAGGAAATTGTACAAACTTCACTTTTTTAGTGCAAACTTCTGCAAAGTTGAAGCTGCATTAAGAAAAGAAGCTAAAGGAAGTTTCACTTTCTGAGCAATCGCAATAAAGACTTCTTACTTTCTTCATTGGGGATACCAACCAAGTTCCCCAAAGGCAAAGAGACCCACACTGAAATAACTTTTTTTACTACAATAGCAGTGATCTAGTGCAAATTCACGCGAGAGACAAAACTATTTTATGCCTTCATCTGCAGGATCGAAGTCTGAATATCTACTGCCCTCTGCTGGTGTTGTATAGTCCAAAATTTAGAACAGCTGGAAGCTGCACTAAAATCAGTAAAACTTTTAGATGTTTTTGCTAAAGGCACTGGTAATTTGCAGGGGAAGCAGAGGATTCCCACGGGTTGTACATCTACATGCATTGCTGTATTGTATATTACAATATCAAAACATTCTTTTCACTTATGCACCAAGCAAAGTGGCTTCAAATGTACCAGAATGGAATGGGGATGATGATGATAATTTTATTATTTTTATCCCGCCCATCTGGCTGGGCTTCCCTAGCCACTCTGGGCGGCTTAGTTGGACATACAGCTAGGATGCAATACTATACCATCTTAAAGGTAAAGGTAAAGGACAGTTAAGTCCTCTCACAGATGACTCTGGGGTTGCGGCGCTCATCTCGCTTTACAGGCCAAGGGAGCCGGCGTTTGTCCGCAGATAGTTTTTCTGGGTCATGTGGCCAGCATGACTAAGCTGCTTCTGGCAAAACCAGAGCAGTGCACGGAAACACCCTTTACCTTCCCGCCGGAGCGGTACCTATTTATCTACTTGCACTTTGACGTGCTTTCGAACTGCTAAGTTGGCAGAAGCTAGGACAGAGCAACAGGAGCTCACCCAGTCGCAGGGATTCGAACCGCCGACCTTCTGATCGGCAAGCCCAAGAGGCTCAGTGGTTTAAACCACAGTGCCACCCACATCCCTACTACACCCCGGGTGTAAACTCCATTTAACTCAATTGTGCTTACTTCCAAGTGTACATGGGTATTTGTTTGCATGTGCACATGTATACTGGCACCGCTTCTCTAGCAGAGGTGGGGGTGTGGCAGGAGGTGCCCATGAGGGTGTTGCCTCAGGGATTTCTTCTGCATAAGGCTGCTACTTCATGCCACTTCATGCCTAGCCTACTCCAGCGAAGTCATCACACACCTCCTCCCTGAGCTAGCAAGCCCCACCTGGGCTGTTGGTCCTTGCCTGCCTTCCCTCAGAACTGAGAACTGTAAATTCTGGAATCCTGAGTTCAGTGGTGGTATATTCCATTTTGCCACTTGACGCAAAACAGGAAGTGCCACCCTGCTCTTGCCACACCACCAGTAGGACACTCGCCACCACAGTGCCAGCTGCCAGTGGCACTGCACCTGTACTATCACTGCAGTGCTGGCATTGGTGCCAATTTCCTGAAAGAGCCTGCAAGCTCACCCAAATATCGTGAGATCTTCTGCTCTCCTTGACATCTTGCAAGACTTTGAAGAGATCTCGAAAGGTCTTGCAGGAAATCAGCACCTATAATGGCACTGCTTCTTTGGCAGAGGTGGGGGCATGGCAGGAAGCACCCATTGAGGATGCTGCCTCAGGGGCTTCATATGACTGGAGCATGTTGGCTCAGCTCTCAGTTGACCAGTATTTGTGTCATTTTATCCTTCCCTGGAAGAAGACACAGGGAGGGAATAGTTTCTTGGCAGAATTACCCATTTCCCAAATCAAGCAGACACTAGCTGAATCTGTTTGTGTCACAGTGGAGAAGAAAATAAATCACTAAGTGAGTCCAAAAATTTATTGCCATCATCTTAGGCTCTCTTGTGAATCTAAACCCATTTGCTTGCAATATTATGGAGAACATGCCGTTTTTAACCATAGTTCAGCAAGTGCCCATGTACATCAATCCAAACGCAGAAACATTTTTGCATATTATAGTGAGGGTGCAACAGTGTGGAGCCTCATGTGAGTTACCACTGGCGACTTGACCATAGTTGCCTGTTACATTGGTGGGTACCAGCTGAGACAGAGAAATAAAAATAAAGGACCCCATCTGGGAAATAAGAGTAACTAAGGAACAAAAAAGGGGCATGTGACTCTTCTGATCCACAACTTAAAAGGATGAGTGGGGAGTTTCAAATGGTTATCCCCTTCCAGCCTCTTACTGTTTGGCTTTCTCCTGCTGGTTCCATAGTCTCTTCTTTCTACCTCCCTGTATCTGCACATCTCGCCACTTGCCAGCCTTCTCCTCTCCCACCCCGCACAGGTTGACAAACTACATTTTGATTCCACATATTCCTCCCACAAGCCATCTCTCTCCATCCTTCTGATCTCTTTTCTGATCTCTGTCACCAGTTCACCGAGCAGTTTTCCAGCGTTGAAAAGGCCAGCTGGAGAGACCTCAGTTGGAGCAGCAGGATATCATGTGCCCATCGCCCAGAAAAGGTGATGACACAGGTGGACAGTGGGCCAGCTGCCAGGCACCCTGGAGAAGTCACTGGAACAACAGGAGAAGCCCATGTGTCCTGGAGTAGGGGCAGCTGGCAACTATAGATACAAGCACTATACAAGTTGCATGATGGTATGCAATAGACAGGGTGGCACGGGTGGCACTGTGGGTTAAACCACAGAGCCTAGGACTTGCTGATCAGAAGGTAGGTGGTTCGAATCCCCGCGACGGGGTGAGCTCCCGTTGCTCGGTCCCTGCTCCTGCCAACCTAGCAGTTCGAAAGCACATCAAAGTGCAAGTAGATAAATAGGTACCGCTCCGGTGGGAAGGTAAATGGCGTTTCCATGCACTGCTCTAGTTCACAAGAGCGGCTTAGTCATGCTGGCCACATGACCCGGAAGCTGTACGCCAGCTCCCTCGGCCAATAAAGCGAGATGAGCGCCGCAACCCCAGAGTTGTCTGCGACTGGACCTAATGGTGAGGGGTCCCTTTACCTTTACTTTATGCAACAGACAAATCAAGATTTCCTTCCATTGTTTCCACCAATTTGATTGGATTTAAAAGGGGATTAGACAAATTCATGGAGGATAAGCTATCAATGGTTAACTAGGAATTATTGCTATGAATTACCTCCAGTATCAGGATGTCTCTGCATACCAGTTGCTGAGCATCATGCACATAAGTGTGCTGTTGTGCTCATGTCCTGCTTCTGGACTTTTCAAGGCATCTTGTGAGAACAGAATGCTGGTCTAGATGGGCATTTAGTCTGATTCAGAGGGACATATCTTATGTTCTTGTATTAACAAAAGGAAAATAGCTGCTTTTGCTGTTCCAGAAAAGCTTGTACATTTATACTCCTTTGCACAATATCAGTCGAATTCTAATTAAAAGCTGATCAGCATACATAGTTTGCAAAGACACACATAAAGTAAATGTTTTCTCATGAACTGACTGAATTTTTCAAGTTTGTAATTATCACTTTGTATCGCTTAGACATCTTTAGGAAATGTTTCCCTTTTTCAGCTCAAATCTGTCTCCAGATGTGCTATTACACTTTCAAAACGAATCTAGTTATTTATAAAATATAACTGGATAAGTTCCAAGAGCAATATCTGTAACTCATACACATCTTTCAACAGTATTCCTTTTCGCTTATTTTGTTAACCATCCATACATATGAAAATTAATAATTCCTAGGCAATGCTAGCAGTTTTTTAAAAAACCCACGCAAAACCATTTATATGTCTTCAGTTTAGAGGAAAATACAGTGGGGGTAAATCGGTGTAATTTGTAGAGTTTGACATTAATTATATATTTTCTCCTCAGCAATCATGGATAACTATGATCAACTTAATGATGAATTATACAAGGCAGAGAGAACCAACACATTGTTTCTCAGATACCAGTGAAAGGTTGATTTCAATGGCTTCAAGCATATTTATTCCCCTGTATTATTGTGACCCTCATATTTCCCCCCCCCCCATGAAGCTGCAAAATCACACTGATCCGCTTACAAAGCCCTAGCAAGCATGGCCCAACCACTTCACTTTCATGTTTGGGGGAGTCACAAGAATATGTGCACAGCACTGTCTTCCATAATGAAAGAAATAAGAAAGGTTTTGCACATCAGAACTCTTCTCCCAGGTGTTCATGCAAAAGCAGGAATTGAGAATTATCTGTTTTTGTGACCCAACATTGTTGGCTACGAAATGTGCTTTAACTTGCCACTGTGCTCCATGGGTGCCCAGCACTGTCAGTTACAACATAATAATAAACACTAATTTTATTATTTGTACCTCACCCATCTGACTGGGTTGGCCAGCAACCCAACAACCATTGCTTGGATTACTTTAGGAATGATTTGTGGCCTTCTGTGCTTGTGACATCACTTTTACCTAATAACAAAAATAATAAATTATTTATACCCCACCCATCTGGCTGAGTTTTCCCATAAAGAAAAGTTTCACCCAAATCAGTATGGTATAGTTTCATTTATTTATAAAAACACTTGCCCCGCCAAATCCACTGGCATTTTGTTTTAAAAAGCATCTTTTAAAATAGCTGTAGTTGGATTTACAAGGGAAGTAGAGAAGCTGACTTTTCATTTTAGGAAAAAAATAAATTCAAACAGTTGCAATATTTAGGCAGTAAAATGATTCCAGAGTCCAGACAAATATTATTGGTGTTTGCGTCAGTGAACATTTAAAGCATGGTGGGCAGATACTTATCAGTTACAGATAGGTAGCCGTGTTGGTCTGCCATAGTCAAAACAAAAAAAAATCCTTCCAGTAGCACCTTAAAGACCAACTAAGTTAGTTCTTGGTATGAGCTTTCGTGTGCATGCACACTTCTTCAGATACTTATCAGGTAACTGTCTGGCCAACACATCCATGTGTCTTTGGAGACATGTATCTCTCTTTAATGCTTTACTTATTTACTGCAGCAACCACCAGGCATACACCAGGGTAAACTGTAGGAGTCCTAAGTGTTACAAGAAATTGCATATCCTTTTGAAGATCCTGTTTCACATTCCTGCAGGAGAACTTGGGGAATATACGACAATAGGCATTTTCTTTCAAAGAAATTATATGTAAAACACTTTTTTTGCAGGAAATCCAGGCAAAATAGTTTCACATTATATAAGACCCTGACCACAAATGATATAATACAGTAGAGCTACACATAAACCAAAGTTTAGTATATTTTATATACAAATGTAGTATCTAACTGGAGACATTTTTTTTACCTGTCGGTTTATCTGTCTGCATTGAAGTTTGGTTTCCAGATTTGCACTTTATCTAGCTCACAACGATACAAAATTCTGGACCAGTACAACAAATAATATAATAGTATTTAAAATTGTAAGCTCAGATATCCAATGTCAAATGGTCTTCAGGACACAGACCAGAAAACAGTGTAACATTGTCCACTCCAATTTCTCCAGTTTTACCTTTCCCACGTTCTGCCTCAAAAGCGATCTAAAAAAATGAGTGGGGGAAACATTATTAACAGAAGTGCAAATTATCAAGAGGTACTAGATGCTCAAAAGTTAGAAAACTGAACTGTGCTACATGCACATCATCATTATTATTATTATTATTATTATTATTATTATTACCACAATATCAAAAATGCATTGAAATAATGAGACATCTTATGCTTCTCTGTGGATTAAGAAGATTTTCAAAATAAGATCTAAAGATATAAAATTCAGTTTTACAAAGCCAATACAAATAAATACCGTATTCAAATTCTGCTCATGTCCTTTAGTATGCTGCAATGCAAATTTGTCTTCTGTTCTTATGCATGATCATTGATTCAACCTTAACTTCTTAATGGCATTGTCAAGGAATTTTTTGCTTAGTATGTTTTTGGTTTATATTTCTTTATACCGAAACCCCTTTTGTTGAGCTAAACATTAGTGGAATGTATTTGTCACTTTAATGCCTCACCCTATTTTAAAAGCTAAAACTAAAAACTAAAACCAAAACATTCCCATACCATTTCACAAAGCCCAATTCTGCCATTTTGCTATTCCATCATTGCACAGCATGCCACACTCTTTCTCCTTTGTCCAGATGTATTTAATTGGCCCAGTCGTTAGTGGAGATATGGGCAAGAGAAATAAGGTAACAGGCCCAGCAAATGTTTCCAGCCTCCTCACCTTCCAATGGCCTCTGATGCTAATACTCCAGTCCCCAAATGCCTTAGAATCTGAGATACACACACACACACACACACACACACACACACACACACTGAATTTGCAGTAAGACATTTATCCCTGAAGCCTTGAGACCATCATGCTACAATCAGGTCCATAGGATAAGAACGTAGGAACCACCTTTTGCTGGATCAGACCAACAGATCCCTTTAGTCCAGCATTGTTCTTCCCACAGCAGCAAACTAGATGTCTCCAACAAACCCACAAGGAGGTCTTGAAGAGCAACAGGACTCTTCAGCTATTTCCCCCAAGCAACTAGTACTCAGTGGCATATTATCTCTGGACCTTTCTGTGTCCTTTAATACTAGAACCCAGCTTCATCCAGTGAAGCTGAATGTTGGAATATTTCAGGGCAGGCTAAAGGAAGTACCGCTTGACACACTGCATAGTTAAAACAGTGGAATTCATTACACCGCCAACATGGATGGGTCTTAGACAAATCATAGAGAACAATGCTATCAGTGACTACTTAGCCATGATGGCTGCGTACTACCCTCCAGCATCAGAGGCATAGCTGTCAACGTTTCCCTTTTTTAAAGGGAAATTCCCTTATTCCAAATAGGATTCATCGTAAGAAAAGGGAAAAGTTGACAGCTATGATCAGAGGTGGCCTGTCTCTGAATGCCAGTTGCTGGGGAGACTATGTGGGGAAGAGTGGTGTTTCAATCATGTGGTGCTTATGAGCTTCCCACAGGCACCTGGTTTGCCATTGTGAGAAAAAGATGCTGACTAACAACAACAACAATAACAATATGCCACTGAGTACTAGTTGCTTGGGGTAAATAGCGGAAGTTTCATTATTTATACCCCACCCAATCTAGTTGGGTTTCCCTCGCAAAATATAAAAACGTGATCAAATGTCAAACATTAAAAACTTCCCAATACAGGGCTGCCTTCAGATGTCTTTCCAAAAGTGTAGTTCTTTATCTCCTTGACATCTGATGGGAGGACCTTCCACAGGGAGGGTGCCACTGAAAAGGCTCTCTGCCTGGTTCCCTCTAACTTCACTTCTTGCAGTGAGGGAACCACCAGAAGACCCTCGGTGCTGGACCTCAGTGTCCAGGCTGAATGATGGGGCTGGAGAGGCTCCTTCAGGTATACTGGGCTTTGGTCTGATCCAAGGCACTTCTTACGTTCTTAACCAGAGGTACCATATAGCCATAATTACAACTTGCCAGCAGTTAGAGCAAACTGCAACTAGTTACACTGGTCATTGCAGGTGGTTTTTAATCTTTAACTTACATTCATCACTGTTTCAGCCCCTGTGTGGACTTCCATTTGTCCAGTCCTCCACTGTTCATCATCTCCCACACTCTGTGACCAGGAAGGACTGCTGCTGCCGCTGCTGCTGCCTAGGATCACATGTAGTTCCCCTACTCTTTCTCCTGCAAGTCGGTAACTAAAAATCAGACAATATGTGCTTTTTGGCTCAAGATCAGTGAGAAGAAGTTTCAAACGACCAACATCCTTCTTGTGACCCACGAACCCCGGCACCATCATGTAATATCCATCACCTAGAGAGAGAGATTTGGGGTTTAGAAAGTGAGAAACGGAAAGTTACTTTTGTTTCATCTTAAATATTTTGGTTATTTACCACAGGGGGAGGACTATAGTTCAGTGATATTGCTTATGCTTTGCATGCAGAAGGTCTCAGGTTCAAATCCTGACATCTCCAGATAAAAATGATCAGGCAGAAGATGGAACCAAAGATATACTTTGGTCTGAATCACAAGTGACTTTCTGAGTCTAGAAATTCATGATTTGTTGCACTGATAACAAATATGTTCATGTACTCTCTCCTTCCCTCTCCCTATCTGTAATACAAACCCTCTGAGGTTTGTTATAAACCAATTTCTCATTACATCTGGAAACTGTTGTTTAATGTCTGTCTATAAGATATCTAACCAGGATCAAACCATGGTTTATAGCCAGAGATTAAACCACAGTTTCCTGGTTTGGTCATAATGAGCAACAAACCCCTGGGGAAAAAGCTGCATTTGAGCATGCAAGGAAAACTCTTGATCTTGGTCCAATATACCATGGTCTATTTTCTGAACTGATCAATGATCAAGCACATTTCCTGGGTTTTCTCTAGTGATCAAACTCCACCTCTTAACTAGGAAGGGACACACAGAGGAAGCCAAGCGAGGCCAAGGGATGGGGGAGGCATTGCATATCTAGTAGCATTACCATTATCATGATCTGCAGGATTCCAGTCAAAGTCATCATTTATATCTTGCTGCCAGGAACAAGACCCTTGCCCAAAGCTGCAGTCCACTTAGGTGAGGTCCAGAAATAGAGATGAGGTATTCAGAGAAAGGAAATACAAGGTGTTGTATTACACATAGTGGATGAAGCATTTTAAAAATGCTGTAAATCAAGGCAAAACTCTCTTCCCTTTCAGTCCTTCGATAAGCTATATATATTTATTCACTCAGCTGCATTGGAGCTGTTCATGGACAAACTATTCCCACTTAGCCAGGATAATATATTGCACTGAATATATTGCTTTCAGACATAGAACTGTCTGACTAGTTCACACGTTGCTAGCAGTGTGTGTTCCAATATTTGCAAATAACGCAGACATGATGCAGTTGTCTGTAGGAGTGCAAATATCCAGAGATGTAGTGATCAGGTGGGATTGCTATGAGGAATTATAACAAATATAGAGTAAGCCATCTGTGTCAGCAATGAAAGCATTGTGTTGACTGGGTTTAAACTATTTTGATATGATTTTTGATCAATCTACACCTCTGCATCTCTGGCTCTTTTGACCCTACTGCCCATTTCTCTCTCCTCACGTCACGTACACAGTGTACACAGCAGTTGCTTCGCCAGGCAGGCATCCTGTGCCATAAAGATAGTAGGCAAGTTACTTTGATGTAGTTTTCTTATATATAATCTTAAGATGTTAATCTTGGAGCCAGGAAACAGATCTCACATGAAGGTGGTAGTGATCTGGTCTTTCTGGCCATCCTTCTTATCATGTTTATTTCTCACCTCTGGGGTTGCCAGATGCACCCCTTTGTAGTTCTCAAGTTATTTACCCCAAAATATATGCATGCTAATTAATGTTGTAGTGTAACTTTTTCCCCACGTGGGGTTTGATGAAATGCTCAGAGAAAATATGATTGGTTCTTACGAGCACTGTGTAAAAAATTATTTTGCCTATAAAATGGCCTGGTGAGGGGTGTGGTTTACGCACTTTTCTCCGAAAGCCTTGCTGGTCAAAGCCTCGTGTCTTGATTTTTAATCAGGGTCCAATCCTTGCTTTACTTTGCGAACACAACAGTTGTCTATGCTCATCGCTGCTACTCTGAACTGAAAACTAGGATCAGCAAAGAGTGCTAGTTGTACCAATCTCTTGTTGTATCTTTTTGCCCTATTTCCAGGTGAAGTGGAACCCAGTAGAAGGTGATGCTGCCTAGATAAGCTCTGGATAAGCATCTTGGTGTATCAGTGTACCTCATCTCACATTTCAGTAATACAGTGGTACCTCGGGTTAAGTACTTAATTTGTTCCGGAGGTCCGTACTTAACCTGAAACTGTTCTTAACCTGAAGCACCACTTTAGCTAATGGGGCCTCCCGCTGCTGCTGTGCCGCCGGAGCACGATTTCTGTTCTCATCCTGAAGCAAAGTTCTTAACCTGAAGCACTATTTCTGGGTTAGCGGAGTCTGTAACCTGAAGCGTATGTAACCTGAAGCGTATGTAACCCGAGGTACCACTGTATTTCTTGATAAACTGCAGTCAGGCTGAAACCAGCACAGTCAGAATCAATTAAGTTAAATGGGATATGGTACACATGAGAAATTGGAACCACACACACAGGTAGAAGGATGTCCAGATAGAAGCACAGGAAGATTTATGGGAGGTAACAGATACTATGAGTTTGACTGATGGAGGGACAGGCTTGAATGCAGGCCTGTAAAAATATGAGGTTTTATAAAGAGACCCATAGAAGATCTTACAAGTACTTAACTAATCTAAGGCTGCAATTCTGAAGCCACTTACCTGAGAGTGAGCCCAACTGAATTCAATAGTACTTACTTCTGAGTAGACAGAGTTAGGATTGCAGTGTTGGATTCTGTCTGTCAAAAAAGGCTGTTTATTATCATTTTTAATGTCCTAAAGTTCACCCAGTGAAGGATCCCATGAAAAGACACCACCACTAGATGAAAACAAAAGCAATCCTTTTAAAATCTGCCCACCTTCCAGCTCTGCTCTTTGTACTGGAAGTTTCCTTTGTGCTGGGAGAGGCCCAAACGCAGCAGCTTCTTTAGCTGAATGATGGAAACATATATTGTTAGTTCCAAAAAAACCACAATCAGTTAATACAAATATGAATTAACTGAAATAATTGTACATCGCATACCACCAAGCTTTCACAATGTAACAAATTATATGGCACATATACTTACCAGTTATGTTTACATGACAATTTTTTTAAAAAATATGCGTCCAAAACTAACATATGGCTAAGCTATCTCCAGATAATATCCCTTATTAGATGAAATGCTGCAGAGCTGAAGGAGCTCAAATTCAAATGCGTCACCAAAACATGTTCATTCTTTTATGCAATAATCAGGTTTTTGTGCATCATGCATTTTGTGGGACAGGGCAAAATACTGTGTGTTGGCAAAGCAATATTTGTAAGGAGTTATAACTCAAAAGGTATTTCCAATACAGGATCCAGGACAACCTTACACTTACTCCTAAAAGCTCAGAGTAGCTTGTGATCCCCTAGGTAATCTCATCCAGGAATTTGGGGGGGGGGGGGGCTAAACCCAGTTAGCTTTAGCAGTAGAACTGCAGTATGTGCCTGAAGACCAGACTCTGAGTTATCACCTCCACGTACATGGATGTGATAAACGGATGGAAGTTTGGTTCAGGCACAAAAACTAACCCTGGGCCTGGTTCGGCAACAAGCCATTCCCGTATAAACATGTGTTAAGGGTCATGGAGATTATTTGGTACATAAGGCTCTTCTTTAGCACTTTGCAAAACTGAAAACAGACAGGTCTCTTTGGGGGCCATATATGAAACCTTTGACAGATGTTACTTGAAAAGACAAGTACACATGTACAAAGACGTAAGACCCTCAAGGCAGTTAAATGTGCTCAACAGAACATAGGAAAGATGATCCAGGAAATACTGTATAGACTATAATGTATTGCCAAAAGCTTCTCTTGTCTAGTACCATTGCAAGATTCACGTTACTAAGATCATGGTTTAAATCACCTAGACTTCTGTTACTTGAATTAGAAGGAAGTATATCAAATGTGTAAGCCTCTAAAAAAAGTGTTTATTTCATATAACTGTATGAGGTAAGGGAAAGAGCTATTACTAAAATGGAAAGCGACTTAACTATGAGATACTAAGTTCACTTCACATGGTGGGGGTGGGGGAGAGATAACTGAAACATCACCAGTCAGAATTAATTATTCCTTCTGAATTACAGAATGCTTTTAAGTGAAGGAAAAATTGCTTGTTGGCGATATTTTATACCTCAATTTGCTGGAATGACCAACTGTAGTTTCTGAACAACTGTAGAACAATCTTGATTGGTACAACGGCAACCCTGAATGTAGACTTGGTTCAGACATAATGCCAAACCATAGTTTTTCTTTTTTCTTTTTTTTCTTCTTTTTTTTTTTTGCATGAGCAGGTTTGAGCCTGGGGGTTTGCATGCTTCCTCCTCATTAACAGCAATTTTCTTATTTCTGGATTCTCAGCAAAGCATAGCTTGCTTTTTCATCTGAATTGGACAAACTATGGTTTGGTCAAAACTTAAGACTGCTTGCAAGCCAGGATCACCAACCACAGTTTGTGGTTCTAGAGTACAGACAAACTATGGTTTGAGGAAGGCATAGCTTGTTGGGTTCAAATGTAATGCAAACCATGCCTCGAATCCAAAAATAAATTAAGAAACAGCAGCACTCAAGGTGAATATGGAGTAGGTATGATACCAAGGTTTGTTGTATGCATATCACAAAACCACAGTTTGGTGTTCCATCTAAAGCATAACAGTTAGGTTAATGTTACTGGGATTCAAGACTTGTTTATGCAGCATTTCAGCCAAAATGTTCCTTAGAAACTATGGATATAATCCAGAGAACTGCACAACTTGGCATGTTTGGATTAATTATTCTCAAACAGCAAACATTCCCTCCTCCTCTCTGCAACATCTCCCCACAAGCTGTTTTTGATGCTCAGTTTGAAACTCAAAGATATGACATGGGAGGGGGGCACTATTGAAGGCAAAAGAAAATATATATCAGTGAGCATATCTGAGTCCTTGCTTGTGCCAAAAGTTGCTGCCTTAAGCCTGGGGGACTATGAGTATCAAGGCCTAGTGGCAATGCTAATGAAGGATTTGCATGTAGGACATATCTGAAGGTGAAGCCAGAAATTACTCCTGAAACAGTAAAGTTCAGATAAACTGTGTCAGTGATCCCAGTAGTTGTTATTAATCACCACGGATGGTGATTTGTGCTCCATTCAAGTGCTTCCTGCTGCCTGATTTCTGTACGTTCTTGGCATCAACTAAAGAGGAGGTCATTTTGGCCAAACATCTGAGGAACCACGAGATTGGGATGACAAACACAGCACAGAATAACTCTTTAGGGCATCATCTGGAAGAGCTTTGGTCAAATTACTTTGTAACACTCTCTGGCACTTCAGCAGGTAAATAAATATAAATTAGACACTTCAATGGAATATGATATAAGAACGATAAAGCAGTATTTTAGCATACAATAACCAGAGCAGTGAGTCATTACAGACCACCCCACCCCCCGCCCAGATCTCACCCACACCATTAAAAATGCATTTGATCAAACCTTATGCATCCACTACAACTGTACAAAGCTGGTTTTTGGTGCAAGTTTTACTTATGGAAATACCATAGTTCAGTGATAATGGGAGCCTACTATGCTCTAGCCTACTATGTTCTGTATTAGTCGTTGTTTTTTAAGAGAGAGACATAGGACTGAACACTGACAATTTATGGTAAGAAAGCTGTCCCAGACGACAGATTGGAGTTGCAATAAATGTACGAATTCTGCAAGGAGCATTCATTCGTTCAAAAGGTTAATTTGAGTCATGTAAGGAAGAAATCTTATAATGTGTTTTCACTTGTCATAGCAGAGCTCCATTTTCTTTGCTGGGCCTAAATTTAAAATACAGTGGTACCTCGGGTTAAGTACTTAATTCATTCCGGACATCCGTTCTTAACCTGAAACTGTTCTTAACCTGAAGACCACTTTAGCTAATGGGGCCTCCTGCTCCTGCCACGCTGCCAGAGCACAATTTCTGTTCTCATCCTGAAGCAAAGTTCTTAACCTGAGGTAATATTTCTGGGTTAGCGGAGTCTGTAACCTGAAGCGTATGTAACCTGAAGTGTATGTAACCTGAGGTACCACTGTACTGGGTGGGAGGAAACCTTTTCTTTCTTTCTTTCTTTCTTTCTTTCTTTCTTTCTTTCTTTCTTTCTTTTTTCCGGCTGGGATAATTGGCTCTGAGATCATTTTAGGCAGCTTCCTTGTGGCAACCATAATATGTGTTTCAGTTCTTAGCTTTGAGTTGTGTGGCGCCAACTCAAGTACCTGCCACATGTTTCTGGCAGCTGCTAGGAGCGTTATGGACACACAATGCCTGTTTTCAGGCATAACACTGAACTATGGTTTAGCATTATGAGAATAAGCCTTGGTTTCGCCTCCCATTCCCTCCCCTGGTGTGTTTTTTCATCCCTAAACAATCCAGATTCTCAAACCAGGGTTGAAGCAGCTTTCTACAAACTATAGTTAAAATGAACCACAAGGTGTGGTTAATCTAAAACAAAAGTAAAAACTTCCAAAATTCTCCTCACAGCTTCACCAAAATTCAGCTCCTTCTTATGTTACAAAACCATGAGGAGACTAGCCTGGTTCAGACGTGACTCTAAACTATGGCTTAACATTAGGTGCTCAAGCTTTAGATTCACAAGTATTCTTCACCTTTATCTTTTGGTGCAGTCATGACTCATCTAATCTAATCAGAGTTTGGGGGACTCTGGCTGATTTTTACTGAGCAGGCCAGGATCATATGCCAATTTAGACAAGCCTTCTTCAACCTGATGTCTTCCAGATTTTTTGGATTACAGCTTCCATCAGCTTCAGCCAGAATAGCCTGGCCAATAGGAGCTGAACAATATTCTAAAACATCTAGAGCAGTGTTTTCCAAACTTGGGTCTCCAGCTGTTTTTGGACTACAGTTCCCATCATCCCAGACCACTACCCTGTTAGTTCGGAATGATGGGAGTTGTAGTCCAAAAATAGTTGGAGACCCAAGTTTAAGAAACACTGATCTAGAGGGTTTCAGGTTGTGGAAAGCTAGTTTAAACTAAGCAGGTTTCCCACATTTGAATACAAGGGACTGTCAGTTACTTTAAAAGTGGAAGAGAAAGCTTCTGATCTTCTGTTCATGGCCATACCAGAGGAGGACAAAGATGAGAAGCTGTAGCATATGAACCTGACGTTTTTGCATGTACTGCAAACCATAGCATTTCCAAAAGGGCCACTCTATGACATGCTGTTGAAGGAGAACTGAGCAAAAATAGGTGTTCTTGATCCCCCTTCCCTGCTTGGTATATGTCAACAAAGAAACATATTGCAATTGCTGAGAAATCATTAAATATCTTATTGTCTGCCTAGTTTTGATAAATGAGGATCATAAGTCCCCCTGAGTTTATCCTGGTCCAATCAACATGCAAAGTCAATCAACAAATATTTGAAAACAGCAAAGGCATGTATTGTAAACTGTTTCCTTATTTGTTTAAGCTAACTATGCTCTAAAGCACCAACACTAAAATGATTTTAAAGGCCGCAATTCAAACAATCTCATTTATCCAGATTGTGTTTTGTTATAGTGATGTGGGCATTTGGATGTTTTCAAGCAAAAGAAATATAATTAGTATAGACAGAAAGAAAAGCAGTTTGTGCATCACAAAAACGAAACAGCTGATTCTATGCCAAACAAGGTTCACTTTTAAAAAAACCACCACACACATATGAATAAAATGGCAACTTGAAGTCCTGAGGATTTAAGTGAAATAAGGGTGGGCTTGCATGACAGATTGTCATGGCTACTGATTTAGTGATTTCCAACTAAACTAGAAGCAAAGGAAGTGTTTTGAGAAAAGATACACACATCTTTCTTTCAAGGACAGCCCCAAGTTTACACGTGGAAGCCAACCATGCAGTTTGCATAGCCAATTCAGGTCCTGCAAACCTGGTTTCTCTTCCTGATCTACTGCATGCACGAGTGGGGGTAGCAGGACAGACTGGTATCCATATGTTTGCACTGAGGGCTTAGATGCACACTGCATGCATGCCTCATTCCCTCTGCAGAGGCTGTATAGCAGGGGTGGGCAATGTCTGGTCTACAGTGCTGAGGGAGAAGAAGTGAGAGGCAGTTTGGAATGCTAGGTGCTGGTGTCTTGTAGGAGAGCCAGTGGAAGACTCTAGGATAGGACAGGAAAAACATACCTGCATTTAATAGGTCCGTAAAGGTTGAAACAGGGGCTTTAACAAAGGTCTTCAGTTATAGTGGGCAAGGGCAATCAGGCAAGATACTTTTGATAAGGCTCCTCAAAGCTATCTTGGCTTAGTAGTGTAAAATAAGCCAGATTTAAGTAACAAAACATATACCAATTTAAAGAAACAGCACTATACCACAGTAACCACACGAACGTGTGCACTATATAAAAAGGTAAAGGTACCCCTGCCCATACGGGCCAGTCTTGCCAAACTCTAGGGTTGTGTGCTCATCTCTCTCTATAGGCCGGGAGCCAGCGCTGTCCACAGACACTTCCGGGTCACGTGGCCAGTGTGACAAGCTGCATCTGGCGAGCCAGCGCAGCACACGGAACGCCGTTTACCTTCCCGCTGGTAAGTGGTCCCTATTTATCTACTTGCACCTGGAGGTGCTTTCGAACTGCTAGGTTGGCAGGCACTGGGACCGAACGACGGGAGCGCACCCCGCCACGGGGATTTGAACCGCCAACCATGAGATCGGCAAGTCCTAGGCGCTGAGGTTTTACCCACAGCGCCACCCGCGCCCCTATGTGCGCTATATAATCTTGTAATAAATAAGCATGAATGTATTTGTCAACTATAGCAGCTATGGCTGAAATTCAACATACCACTAAGTGGGGTATGTGGGGGGGAATGAGATCTGCTCACAACAATGGGACCTTTCCCTTCTTTCCTCCCCTGCAAGCCCCATACCCTGTTCTAGGTTTTCTCCCACCCCAATCCTCCAGAGAAGATTTATGGGGCACAGAGAGGCATATGAGGGCAGAGAGGTGGAGAGTCTCATTGTGTGAGTGGAATTCTGTGTCAGCACACAGCAACTCAGTTGAATCCCACCCTATATTGGAATGACTTTGTTTCACTCCTATATCCCACGGTTATCAGGGATCTTGGTAAGTTAAGGTAAGTGCTATTAAATGGTAGCATTAAATGGCGGAGAAGAAATTGGGTTTTGTTGATAAAACAAGAAACAAGAAAAAAAACCTCATTGCACCACAGAAGGTAATAACTGCTTCTCAAAATTCAACATCATCTTAGACATTGGGGTGGGGGGAATTAAAGGTGAAACTTACAAAATACATCTCCTCGAAGTTTCTTCTCATGACCAGTTTGGTTTTCATGGTCTTCCCTTTCTCCTCCTTTCTCAACTTCCTCTTCCTCTAGTATTTTCCCTTCTCTTCTGACATCTTCAGTACTTTCCCCCTGTTCACCATAGGCACCTTCTGTGTGCACACCGTCTTCGTAATCTAATGGTCTTACGTGAACTTTAGAAGCTGGGGTCACAGGCGGTTCTGGGATCACATTTTTTATGTCTCCATGCTTTTTCACACTGTTTTTGTGCACAAGCAGCTTCTTGAGCTTCTCTTTGGCAACTCCAGAGATTCTGGGAATGTCTTTCACATAGTTTTCATGAATAACTGAGCAGGGGACGGGGTAGAGAACCAAGAAAACACAAAATATGCTTGACTTAGCTTACACTTTAATGGGTTTAGGTTTTTGCAGAATATTGGTGCTTCTCAACATGATGAACACCAGTTGGCAATGTTGAAAATGTATTTGAAGTACAATAAATTCAAAGCAATGTATATTATCTGTAAAGATGTCTCTATGTAGAGCCAAGAGTATACAGAGTAGAAGACCTGGGCAGCAGTGAATGTTTTCTTTGTCAATCCTATTAAAAAGGTAAGTGACTATTTCTTAGTTTTGTGTCTGACCACTGGGCCGGAATAACTTGTCAGCAACAAGTCAAACACAATTCATCAGCATGTATTGTGGTCAGCCAGGTGTCAAGCACCATAGAGCTCAAATCAGTCACAAAGGAAAGTAACAAATTCTGCAGAGTATTCCCAGCAGTTGCTCTTCCCTATCAGGAACCTGCCAACTGTCACGAGAAAGCAAGGACCACAGTCCATGGGGATAAATGGGAATAGCTATGGATAGCTGCTTCCAATTATGTCTCCCAGAGGACAAAGTAAGCTTTGGGAACAATCCTCAGCTACTACAGGTGTATGGATTAGTCTTATTTCTGGTCCATATCATTTTTGCATTTGCCCACTCTTTAGGTCCATTCTGTCATGTTTCCACTGTAAGCCGTGCAGTTTAAAAATCTGCAGGAAAACTGGAATTAAAAAGAAATAAATCAAACACATTTTATCTTGATGCATGTACTGCTAGATACATTTTTATGTTTTTTGAGGTAAGAACTGTCACAGCATTCAGAGAAGCATGAAACCTGTTGGAAAGCAACGTTCCAATCTGCTCATTAGTTAAAGAGGTGCAAATCAGCGCCAGTTCATATCAGAATTTACAAGCAGTGAATTCCTCAACCATCCCTACTAGCTACCTTTGCCTGTAATAGCATCCAGAAGGCATTCCACCAGTACAGATTTGATTCATTAAGAGGTTAAGATGAGAATCAGCTCTGAGTCTATATGGCTCTGGAATCTCTGGATAACATTTGCAGTGGCCTGAATCCCCAAGATCTTGCAATGAAGTTCTTTGTACTAGAATGACATCCAAGCTAGTGAGAAAAGCAATGCTTTGTGACTTAAACATCTATGTTGACAAAACAGGGAAAGACCATTAAATGAAGCTGAAAAGACAAATATATAGTTATTCCAGCGGCTGACAGATTTGACCTTATGCCATATTTTTAACTTTGTGTGCTTAGAGAAGAAGCCAGATAGTTTCTGCACAGCAAGACATGTCCTTTCTGCTCATGATTAATGTCTGTGACCCATCGGTTCAGGGAAAAATATGATTTCACCATAACTGTAATTCATGGGAATAAAATAGAAAATGTGATATTTCACATAGGCTCATTTGGGTTTAAATAGTAGCAGTTGGAAAAGATTGAGGGCACAAGGAGAAGGGGACAACAGAGGACGAGATGGTTGGACAGTGTTCTCGAAGCTACCAGTATGAGTTTGACCAAACTGCAGGAGGCACTGGAAGACAGGAGTGCCTGGCGTGCTCTGGTCCATGGCGTCACGAAGAGTCGGACACGACTAAATGACTAAACAACAAAAGTAGCAGTAGTATGGGGAGATAACCTGCTACAAACCTATATCATATTCCATATGTATTACTAAAGAGAGATAACATTGAGAATATTTGTCTAACATACTTGGTTAGATAATTTCTTCCCAATCAACCAGGACAGAAACAAAAGAAGGCTGTTCTGTTGCGTTGGCACATATTGTAACAGCATTCAGTCTTAACAAGTTAGAAACTGGAAAGTTAGAAACAGCATTGCAGTTTCAATCTTTCCTATGAACAATATTTCCTGGTTAGTTTTGCCCAGATGCCTCCATTTCAGAGTTTTGTTAAAAGATGTTGTCAGAGCTGCCTCTAGGTCCCAGCTCACAGAGGACCAACGCCAGGTTGATGTAACGTACAAAAGTCTTTATTGAAGTTTAGTTTCCATTTCAACGCCAGAGCGTGCAGCCCTACGTCTTAGACCTTAGATCGGCGAAGTCCCGTCTGAATCACCTCCCCTTCCGCACCAGTTTAAGATCCTAGCCCTGCTCCACCTTCTGCGCTGTTCTCTCCTCCTCTGGGTCCTCCTGCCCACCGGGACATTGCCCTTTCTGGACTCCTCCGATGCTGAGTCGCTTAGCTCCTCCCCCTGCCTCCGGCGGGCTTTAGGACCCGGTTCCCAATCCTCATTCTCTGCTGTCCCGTGCTCCTGTACATTTGAACTTGTTTCTCGCGCCAACCCAGTGACCTTTCTCCTAACCGTTACACTGCTTCTATCACTGCTTCCCTCTTCCGTGACACTGGCCGGATCTGACCTCCCCTCCGTTGCCTGACTCTCCGATGGAGGCATGGTCAGCTCTGCCTCGTCTCCTCTCCCTGGTGGGGAAAGCACTGGCCCCGATACCTGGGACTCTTCCCCCCCACTCTGCTCTGGTGGGGAAGCTGGTCCTGATTTCCAACTACTGCTCTGGGAGTCCCTGCTGCCCCCTTGCTCCTGGGGCGTTCCCCTTGGGAACCCCCTGCCCCTGGCCACTGGCGCCCCCTTTTGTGAATCTTCCGA